>NC_060138.1:259831805-260456805 GCF_021461385.2 Schistocerca piceifrons
TTCCATCCAAGAGTTACATTTGCTTAAGATCCTTCCTGTCAATATCGATCTGGCAGTTGATTTTATTACTATTTGTTTCATCTGTCAGTCCACTTAGGACGGTCTGGATAGTTACTCCTAGATATTTTACGATAGATACTGATTTCAGCAACATCTCATCAGTAGTGTACTCGTACAGCAATGCGTTTCTTTTTGATGTATGCGTAATATGTTGCATTTATTTACATTCAGGTCAACTGCCAGAACTTGCGTCATTCATCAATCATCTGTACGCCATGTTACAAATCGATACTGTCTTCTGGCGTAGCTGGTTTATTATAGACAAATCTGAAGGAGCTTCCGACGTTTGCTACTAGATCATTTACATACATTGTGAATAATAACTGCCCCAAAACACATGCTTGAAGTACTCTAGAAATTACCATTATACTGGTATTTGTCGTTCTTGTTCCGATAATAGCTACGTGTGGCGTTTTGTCGGCAAGGAAACCTTCAGTAATGTAGTATATCTAGTACGATACTTCGTAAGCTCGTATTTTTTGACTATAAATAGTCATAATTTCCTTTGTTTTGTTCCTTTAGATGTGTCTGTCGTACTGATGGGCGGTGTGGTATTTTAGTATCTATTTGGCTGAATTAAGTCATATAACGAAGTCACGGAACTGCCAGAGATTATGTCATCACAGGTTATGTCGAAATCTGTGTGGAGCCACATCAGTAGTGTTAGATGACTGTTAATTCTGCTTGTTTGTCTGTAGCCTTCCAACATTAAGCAGCCCTTTCGATGCACCGATCAGGATAGACACTGTACATATGTCCTTTGAAGAAAGAATCACTATAGATAGCTTTCCGTTTCATCAAATGTAATTGTAGATATGTGTCTTTTAGAAGGTAACAAAATACGAGTCCTCCTGAGAAAAGGTCTCTGGCAATAGCGGGAATTAAAACCGCGTCCTACAATAGACATCCAGACACGCCTACCGTTCAGCTGCAGAACCTCACAGCATCAGACAGGACCAATTGGACATTAAATAATTTCGAACATTGGATTAGTCACAGAGCCTTACATTACACACTGAAAAATAATTGGTTAGTAGCACATTTCTCCATCGGATCCTTCATGAATCCAGTAGATTCGGGGGAGGTATGATGCACTGCAGTATACACTACAGAGAAATCGATTTTAAGTAAGTCTTTCTAATGTAAATCACTGCTCATGATCAATTCATTACATTCAGGTGTTCTTGGGCTGTATGAAATTAGCAGATCATCCAATACTTCTTCTAACCAAGTAATTCGACTTATATGAATTTTTCATATGAGTCTATATTCAAGAAAGATCACCATTCATTTTAGTAATTCTTCTCTCTTTGAATCGGTATTACATTATAATCCCTGATCGGAAAACATGACAAATTTTTGTACATTCAAAGTCAGAATTCCACCTGGCAAATGTTTCCGATGAAGACTATAAATCACCTTGCGATCGCACCAGTTCTATGCTCTCATTATAGATTTGTCTCTTGAACTACTATGCCTTTTCAGTTTCTATTCAGACCACGTCAGAATCTGAATTCACTTAAGAGTAGATAGGTAAATTAATTCCTCTTACATTCATGATGAGCTGAATTCAAATAAACCACACAAACATACATAAAGAGGATGTCATCTTCCTGAGAGTAAAACCCTTAGGGTCATGAACCATTATATCAATCTACACCTCATACACAAACCAACTTGCAACTACGCTAAGAGACAAGACTGTAGCAAAATTTAACTTTTCAATATCAGTGACTCATGCAAGCCCCTAAAATGTCATCTCATTATAAGTCAGAATATCTCCTTTGGGTAAGTGCGATCAATTCGGGTTTATTTTCTCTCACAGGAAAGAGTAAATTATGATTCATGAAACTGAATGGATAAAACACAGAGACACATCCTAAATAAATACTTAAATAATTATGATTCAAGACCACACAACAATAAAACTATATATACACTCTTCCTAAAAATAACGAATTAATTTGATCATCAATAAAGAGAATTAATTGGTTACTTATTAGACAAACACTAGCATTACTTCTCTAAAGTATTCAATAGGCGGTGCCTAGTCTCTTATTAGTAACTCTGATCTCAGTTAGCGTCATAGTCCACTACAAAACACATTTACTGTAAATTTAATCACAATTCATCACTCATTACCATGCAATTCTTAACCACTATGAATTTAGTCATCGTAGTTCTTTTCACACGGTTGGTCACTTCACATGGTATTTCTTAATATCTTGATGGGGATACAATCCTTGGATTCGTAAACTTTCTAAATACGCCAATAAATATGCACCGAGGTTTGGAACATTCACAGTTACGAATGGCCTAGTCTACAATAATTGCCACTTCCTATTCTTTTTGGAAAGTAAGCAGGATCGCGGATGTGCTCGCTGAAATATCTTTTCGCCGATCCTGGATGTCTGCATCTGTTCGAGTTTGCTGTCATAAACTTTTTTCTGATCCTGTCCTTCTCGGTGAAGTTAACCAGAGCTTGTCTAATTTTCACTACTCGAGATATGTCAGTATCGTCCGCTTTCTGAATTTTATGTACCCATTCATTTCTTTCCTTTCTTCTAAACATACTTCGTAGTCATACTTCTATACACCAATTCAGCAGGTGTGAATTAGGTTGATGCGTGAAGCACGTTGTTAATTATTTCCTCTTTAACCGGTTTATTAAGACGCTAAGGAACCGGATAGAAGCTATGACAGTGTGTTCTATGTGGCATAACATTAAGATGGAACACACATACCCTTTGACAATTCCAGGTTTTTCCTCAAAAGCAATAGAAAGAGGTAACAGGAAGCTTGATATTTGATGCTTGTGTTCATCAGCGAGGTGCATAATCTCCTTTAATTTCGTGATTATTTGATCTGAAAACGCAGATACTTTCATTGTGTTCAGGGGAAACGTTGTTCGACGTCTGTTATACGTGATGATCAAGCTAACGCGAGCCGCACGGTATTACCGCTCATGTACTCTTTCCGTGTTAACTCAGCCTTCACTAAAGCACCGTCGATCCAAAATTTAGCTTTCTGCGATGAGAAGCTGATGCTTCCGTGCGTCTCTAGCATGGCACTAGCGCCCAGGATACGACCAACTATCAATTTTTAAACAGTTAGGAACGCGCATGTAATGGCTGCAGCTCCGAAATTCAGTTTCAATTGTATCTGCATCCCGACACTGCTCCTATAATTAATAAAGCGATTGATATCACATTAACCGAAGGTCCCGTGTCTAATGTTGAATTCCTTCTACTGTGGCTAGAATTTACGACACTGGCTTGAGAGGATAAACCTTGTCACACTAATAAATATCTTCACAATTCCTCCGATAGTACCGTTCCATGGTTATACCGAAGCATCTGCTATCGCTGTTCGCAGCCCCTATTCCAACCCCTGACCATGTGTTCGGGATCGTGACGGTCACGATTAGTTTGTTGGACGTGCTTCACAGACGCAATTTGCGCCGTCCGTTACCTCCGTAATTATTGGTGCCGACATTTGCCAGTCTCCTGGCGCAGAATGCGGCTGATTCAGTTGTTGCTGTTGCGGGAAATTATTGTTTCAAAACTGGCTAGTTGACGGTTGGTGATTAGTAGGTTGAACTGGAGTGTATCTCCGATCGCCTCAATTAAATTTGTTTTTGGTCTGTCGGAAGCCACTGCCATTTGCACTATTGATCTTCAACTGCTGTTTACCTTACCATTTGGTACATTGCTAGAATTAGCTTTATCCATTTGGTCGGTTCTTTTTTCATCACTACCATTTCCACCGCCAGTTAGTGAGTGATAGCAGTTTTCACATTATTATACCTGTTATTCGATCCTGAGGTGGACTTCAGGTCATCTTGAATCAGGTCGAACGAATCTATCAGCGATAAAATTTCCTCCAAATTTTCATCTGACACATTACTAGTTGATTTCTGATACTGACAAATTATCTAGGTTTTAATATTCTCAATATATCCCGTTGTGGTAACTGTTGTCCCAGTAGCGACAATAATTAAATACGAGGGTTGTCCTGAAAGTAAGTTCCGATCGGTCGCGAAATGGAAACCACAGTGAAAACCACAAACGTTTAATTTGCCACAGTTAGGTTCACCTTCCATCTACTTCTCTACATAGTCGCCGCTCCAACTTCGAATTTTGTCGTAGTGTTGAATCAAATTTCCAATATCCTCGTCATAGAAAGCAGCCGCCTGTGCTTTCGGCCAGTTGTATGCACTGGTCTGCAGCTCGTTGTCTGTGGAAAAATTTTGTCTTTATAGCCATCGGTTCTTGTGAGCATAGATGACTCAGGGGCAGCCACTTACGGACTGTATTGTGGGTGTTCAAACGTTTCTCATCGGGAACGTTGCAGGAGCGTCTTCATTGCCCCTGCAGCGCGTGGCCGAGAATTGGCATGAAGAAGGAACTGCTCGACAGTTGTGTTATGTGGGCTGCATAACGCAAGCGAAATCTCTAACCAGGCCCTCATACTTGGCGGGAGACGCTATTCCCTACTCATCTTTACGTGCTCACTGTTCACTCAAAACTGAAAAGAGCGACACGACACGATCGACGGGCATACTAGAGACACTGCCCAACAGATCTGTGCAAAGCTTTACCGGATTTTCCCAGTGGTTTCCATTCCGCGACCGATCGGAACTTACTTTCTGGACAACCCTCGTAGTTTTCGAATTACTTTCTTAACGTCCGTTGCTTCAATGAGAATCGTTCAGAGTAAGTTACTTCTTGGGGCAATCTTTTTTGAATTCCACGCGACGAGTATTTTGCTAGAAATGCCTATTCAAATCGTAAGACAGACAAGATTCGCATACGCCGCTTACCCAAAGTGCACCTTCTTGAATATAATCTGATACATAGCTCATCAGTCGAGTTCCTTGGCAAAGTTCCCCTGAAGCTTCTCATAAACACTATGGGATGTACCTTCTTCTTACCGGGGTTAAATATCTGAAACTGCCGATACTTGACCATTCTCTCTTCGATTTTAGGGGTAGAATACAAGTACTGACCCATAGCGGCCTCTTGTGGACTATATGGGGGCTATAGTAAAGCGAATATACGTTTAGATTTCCGTAACTGGATGCGTCGCCCGAAGTTCATTGTCTTAGAGCTTGATATACCTTGCTACCACTGTTCACCGCACCTCGAAATTCTTTTAGCTTTCCTTTAGTTATGTTAATAGATTCCTCAACTTGCTCCTTCCATTTCACAAAATAGGAACCTAGCTGAATCTTATCCTCTTCTAATCCTTGCTTAAAGAAATTCTTTTCTGACAGTTCATAAGGGGATAATAATGAGACAGCAGATTTTACACCATAAATAATGTTATCGTCTGATTCATCTGCTGTTCGTTTGCCTTTGCCCAGTTATCGACCTCCTCCGAAAAGTAACACTTATTTACCTCACAATTTTCTTTGATTTTATCTTCCTGTCCTGAGCAAATATCTTGCATTCTTTTGCTGAGGCTAGTAAGTGCTTCTTCCAAATGATTCTGTCGATTCATAATGTCACTGACAGCATCATTTACCTTTTCGATCTCTATCTGAAATCAGTCTTCAGACTGTCGCAATTCTAGTAAGTCATTCAACATGGCCTCTTGCTTTCTGATAAGGTCAAATATAGTCTCTTGCATTTCGTTTTCTCTTGCACGATCATGGAATTAAGTAACCTGGCTCTGGATTTCACACTACCCTTGTGCCATGGTTGATTGGGTTTGCACTATATGAGACATATTATCAGATATCAGACTAAGATTTTGTATAATAACCTGAGTGGATCAATTGCGGGTACCGAGGAACTAGCCATATCATGCGCCGCAGGTGTGGCAATTTCTTAGGCATCCGTTTTGTTAGCTAACTGCATTTCGCTTTCTTGTTCCGTTTGCATTTTAAACTGCGCGCCAGTTGAAACTAAGAAATGTTGCCAACAATTCCGTAAACTCTGCTTTCCTGGCTAGCCCACAAAGTAAATTGAATTATTATTTCACAAGCAATTAAAATATCGTAGCACTTCACATACTACTGCTACAGATGTTTGTATACAGAATGATACCGAAAATGGTAAACTATCCTTTACATAGAACAGGCGCAGAGTCTTTGCCACTTCTACACACTACAGGAATCGAGTTGGTGGCATAAAAGAGGCAGAAAGATGAGTGGTTAGAGCTTCTGCCTTTATATGTTGTCTTCCGTCAAGTTCCTGGTCTGAAATTCGCATGTGACGGAAAAGGTACTCTGCACCCACTCTTGTAGCAGCAATACTCGTTCCGCCGTGTCATGAAACACAAATATTGTACGCAATGTTTTGGCCTAAACGATCACCAATCTAACTTCCTTCCCCTTGTGAAAGTTGAAGTTAAATTATTATGACTGAATGATAGCTAGTTCCTTGAATGGAAACTTTTGGGCGACAGAAGTCACTTCCCCAATTATTTTTTACACAAGTACCTCCCACCCTTCCAGGTATAAAATTTATTCTCCACCTGGAATAAAATCTCTGTGGCTTTGCTGCTCTCCGGCGAGCATCGAATCTGTAAATTCTTAAAATAATCAGAGGCACAATCGTACGCCGCGTGGAAGCCGTTTGGGTACTATGACGTATTCACTTTGCAGCATAGAGATCAATGTCCAAGTTGTGTATCAGTATGGATGACGTCCATAATTTATTCCCTTAAGTGTGTTTGTAGTGTAACTCCACTTCGTGTATTCGTGAAAACATTTTAGAACACTCATAAGAAATATGATGTACATTTGTATAAGCTCAGTATACCGGAAAATTTCTGTACGCTGTGCGTAGCTGTTTAGCGTGTCTACAACGCAATTCTGTAAATGCCTCTGCAGTAACGTCTCTTCATAGCTCAATAGGCGGCTACTGCTTTCACCCACAGCCGTTTGCACTTCGCAGTTTGAAGCTGCCAAATGCCCTGGCAAGTGTCAGGGTCTTCCTTAAGTTGACTCTTAAGTGAGTTTTGTTGGAAAATAATAAATACATTAAAACTTGATGCATGATGTAGAATTTTTCAAGAGTGTCAGTCTTTATGATGCCATATCTCCTCATATTTGTGTTGACCATGATATAAGTTTGTAAGTGCATTTACCGGCATATGTGGATATTGACTGCGAAATTTATTGTGAACAATGTTAGTATCACAGCCGTAATAAATTTAAACCTCTTGCATGTGCGTCAGGTTTTGACCCGTTTCATTGTTTGCGACGTTATATAACCTGTGTTATGACAGGTATCTGGTTGTTATCCTTACATCGACTGTTGCGTAACAGTAACGGATATGTGTGTCAAGTTTATTGGTAATCGGCTGAGTGCTTCAGGAGAAGAAGCAGAACATACACAAATGCATACATCCATTTTTATAATATTAATGGAGAAATAAAATCAAAACCCACATTCGACTATTTTAAACCACCTGAACTATGGCATCAGAACAGAATCCTCATGTATTAACCACCGCCAGTCTCAAATGCAGACAGCAAAATGCCTGCTACCAACCGTTTTCTTACCAAAGGACATTTTATAGGTTTCAAGTCTCACCCCATATTCCTCGATAAGTCCCTTAAATTTAATAGATTCACCACATACCTAACTACTAAAAGACACCATATGTACTACTGTTGTCCCACAGAAACCGATTCCCTGCATAACTTACAATACGGATGCTCCGTAATCAAAATAATAAGTTGGTGTCGCTAGAAGAGGGAGACCGAGTTTAGATCTCTCAAACCAGATACCGCGCCTGATTGGCCGCTACAGATTATGTCGACGATATCTATATGTAGTAGTTATAATATTCTCCGATTACACTTATCCTTTGCAAAAATTTAAAAGCCACTCTTAATCTCCCATGTTTCACTACAACATAGCGCAATTGAACATTAATATAATATCAATTTTGCAAACATGACTAAGTAATAAAGGGAGCCAACAAAACAAAATAATGAAATAACAGTATGTAACAGTACAATAAAACAAGTGGTCAGTATATATTATATCTCTGCATCACACAAACTGAGAATCGGTCTCTCAAAGGAATTAACACGCAGGGCAAAATTTTATTTTCGAAAGGAATATTTATTTACGTAACATAATTCGAAGGAAAGGTAATAACTGTTTTGGTACATTACTAAAACAGCCAAAGATAGTATTTAACCTTCGAATAATAAGGAGCTTCAACTCGTTACTAAATGACGTTACCCACCATGTCAGTCCAAATCCTTTTCGTCAGGCTCAAAAACCAGCGGTTGATGGGTAAAGCTCAAGTTGACTCGTAACGACAACAATCGGTTTATAGTTTCAGTTAGATGATCAAACTATATCACTGACGCCACAAATGAATGATTGAGTGGACCTTTATCTGTACTTCTCAACTGTCCTCGGTACAAAATACGTTAATCTGCAGAACGACAATAACTGTGGAATGGGCCGCGTTAGAGAAGAATTTAAGTTGTTAAGCAAATTTATTTTGCCACTGTAGCTTAAATTTTGTACAAAATTCACAGTAGTATGAGATTACCTTTCTAATAACTTGTTTATGAGTGTACCATATTTTACACAGCTAATCAGACCAAAGGTAGGACATAAATACAACTTAATCGTCACTGATCTAATTTTTACGATGTTTTCTCCGCCTTAACAATGGCATAGAGAAATAGGACACCAGTAATAAGGGCAGAATAACTCTCAGGCAACTATTTACTAGCTTTCAGCAACAGAAATAAAACTAGTTTCTGCATTATCTATTAGGATGGATGCCTACTACAAAACCGACCAGTTTTATTGTTTTTCTACGAGTCGAAGATAAAAAATTTCAACAACTTATTTGAAACGTCTTTTAGGTTACAAAGCTTTCCCAAAGGTAAGCTTCCGTCGCTTTATTGTAAGAGGTTTTCAATTTATAACTGAGTGTGCAATTGAAGGGATTACTCCTAGTGGCACTTAGTTACATCATAAATTGTGGTAGATTTTACAGTATTCTTATTTGTACCAAGGAATTAGATTATGGTGGGTTAGCATCATTATATGCAAGATAATCCAAACATTAATGGCTTACTAGATATAAAAAAATCCTGTGAATCCTTATGTTTCTTTTTGCTCAGCTTTTACTCATATGTAGGTATTTCAGTGACGTTGCAGCA
The DNA here is from genome assembly GCF_021461385.2 of Schistocerca piceifrons. Classification (NCBI taxonomy): domain Eukaryota; kingdom Metazoa; phylum Arthropoda; class Insecta; order Orthoptera; family Acrididae; genus Schistocerca; species Schistocerca piceifrons. Next base: position 259,841,011 of record NC_060138.1, read on the forward strand.
CCATCAGTATATTTCTCTTCATTTTGATATCAAGCCTAAGAAGTGTTGGATAAAAATACAGAGATCCTGAAGTTATTATCCAAATACCATTTGTTTTTCGTAATATATGTTAGAATATTGACAGCCAGTTGCGCTTTCGCGGTGTGTGCTAATACTGAAGGCTTGGTGAATCCGCTGTACTAAATTCCATACTTCGGTAGTTCCCATACACTGTCGCTACCATCTCGTCCAAATGCACGAACGCACCCGCCGAAATTCAAGCAAGCTCGTAGAGCCTGAGAGAAGCCCGCACTAACAGACATTCGAAATAAACCATGCAACCTCAGTTGCGATCATGTGAATTTCCGCTTCTTCTGCCAAAGACAGAAGGAATTTCAGTACCACGGCACGAAACAGTCTCCACGTTTCACTCGGTTTGCCTGCTGCAGACAGAAGCTGGATTTACTTTGAAGTATTCTTTCAATGTGAGATGCTGTTAGGAACTAAACATCGATACAGCGGTAAACAGTTCTGCAGCATTACGCCGTGCCGTATCCTCGTTTAGAAATCCGTGCTCTCCTGTTAACGCTGCACTCGAAATCTGGCTGTGACAAGCGCACGCCTTGTTCGCAGCTATTGGCTCTGCGTACGTGAGTGTTTAGCACTTGGTTTCTTTTTTATCTTTTATCTTATTTTCATGAAGTTTCCTTTATTCGCCACGGGGTGAGAGAGTTTCATGCTCAACACTTCCTTTTTATAAAACTGCTTGTCGTACTTCGATAAAAAGACCGTTAATACCGTGGCTCTACTGAATTTTCCTTTCCCTTCTCTTGTGAAAATTTGCCTCTGCATTAGCGGCTAACCGCAAGCCACCTATTCCGCCATTAAGCACAAAGTCCTCTAAAAGTGCTTTAGCGCATTTGTGTTTCAGCATAAACGACAAAAATTTAAGCTGGTGCAGATAACTATAAAATATATCGATATAGTTTGTTTTGGCAAACTGAACTTGAATAAAACCGCTAACAGCTGTTGGTTGATGATTTATTCACACGATCGGTCTCGCTGTGTTAAACCTTCTTCAGATGCTCGCACACAGAAAGGAAAGCATTATTGTAATCTACATAATTGAAAAATAATGACAGCCAGTTGAAGGAAACGTAAATGAAAATACTTGCAATAGTCTCACATAGAATAGTACACGGGGACACCCCCAACTTTAGTAGTCACATAATCCAAACACAAGAAGAGTGGTTGTAACCAACAATTGCAGTAAGCGGCAGTGCATCAAAGCAACTTGTGCAGAGTGCGCACTACCAAATAACTACGCACCCTCAAACTCAGAGTTGCAATACTAAAAGTTTTGGCTGGTTTCGTTGTCTATGGGCTGGGATACGTAGTTGCGGCATTTGAGGCCTAATACTGCTGAGTCTACAGTGTACAACATGAATATGCACATGAATCGAATGGTCGAAGGTTCCTATCATTCGGAAATTGCGAATTATAAATGTAACATACAAATTTGTTAAGGCTTTCGTGGCCACTTGGTGACAAACTGCTTATTGGCTTCTGTCTCGGGTTCTTCGGCGGACGTTCACCTAATGATTTTACTGACGTTTCGCCAGCACGAGTGGCTGCCATTATCAAAGGTTCACCCTCCATTGCCGGTGGTGAACTGGAGCCGAGCTCGCGGCTGCAGACTATATGTCCCTGGCGTACCAACGTCCGAGGGCTTCTCCACGGTCATTTCCGGAGCGGTTCTCCTCTTGCTACCTGCGACAGTCGTTCGCTGCAGTACGGGAAACCAGGGTCCGTTTACCTTATGGCTTTCCTCTTTCTTGTTGAAACTGTTCGCGTATTTTTTGTATTTCTACAGCTTCATTGAACAAGCGCGTGTGCTAGTGCTTCTCTACAACCAGAACTTCCGTGTCGACGAATTTTATTACGTGGTCGGTCTCACTCAGTGCGTGCACTGCCATGGCTGATTTCTCCACCTGTCACAACCTGCAATGTCGCTGATGTTCTTTGATCCTGGTGTTGATTGATCGTCCAGTCATTCCGACATAAACTTTTCTGCATGTGCATGGCATACGGTATATTCCTGACATTACAAGTGGGTCCCGTTTCTCCTTTTCCGATCTAAGACACTCTTTCATCTTCCTTGTCGGTTTGAAAATCGTCTTTAGCCGTGTTTGCGCAATATACGGCCGATTCTGTCCGTCACTCTGGGAAAGTATGACAGAAAGGCCGTACCCGACATTTCTCTTCGCCGAGTGTTTGGCTCTGTTACACTTCTAATATAACTATCGAAGACAGTGCTGCCAAAGCAGAGTTACTAAACACAGCCTTCCGAAATGCCTTCAGAAAAGAAGACGAAGTACATACTCCAGAATTTGAATCGGAAACAGCTGCCAACATGAGCATCGTAGAAGTTAATATCCTCGGAGTAGTAAAGCAACTTAAATCTCTTAATAAAGGCAAGTTTTCTGCTCCAGACTGTATACCAGTTAGGCTTCTTTCGGAGTATGCTGATGCACTAGCTCCATACTTAACAGCCATATACAACCGTTCTCTCGACGAAAGATCTTGAAAGTTGCACATGTCATACCAATATTCAAGAAAGGTAGTAGGAGTAATTCGCTAAATTACAGGGCCATATCGTTAACGTCGATATGCAGCAGGATTCTGGAACATATATTGTGTTCGAACATTATGAATTACCTCGAAGAAAACGGTCTACTGACACACAGTCAACATGGGTTTAGAAAACATCGTTCCTGTGAAACACAACTAGCTCTTTTTTCACATGAGATGTTGAGTGCTATTGGCATGGGATTTCAGATCGATTCCGCATTTCTGGATTTCCGGAAGGCTTTTGACATTGTACCAATCAGCGGCTCGTAGGGAAATTGCGTGTTTGTGAAATATCGTCTCAGTTATGTGACTCGATTTGTGATTTTCTGTCACAGAGTTCACAATTCGTAGTCATTGACGGAAAGTCATAGAGTAAAACAGAAGTGATTTCTGGCGTTTCCCAAGGTAGTGTTATAGGCCCTTTGCTGTTCGTTATCTAAATAAACGATTTGGGAGACAATTTGAGCAGTCGTCTTCTGTTGTTTGCAGATGACACTGTCGTTCATCGGCTAATAAAGTCATCAGAAAATCAAAACAAACTGCAAAACGATTCAGAAAAGATATCCGAATGGTGCGAAAAGTGTGAGGTCATCCACATGAGTGCTAAAAGGAACTCGTTAAACATCAGTTACTCGATAATCAGTCTAATCTAAAAGCCGTAAATTCAACTAAATATCTAGGTATTACAATTACGAATAACTTCAATTTGAAGGAACACATAGAAAATGTTGTGGGGAAGGCTAACCAAAGACTGCGTTTTATTGGCAGGACATTTAGAAAATGTAACAGACCTACTAAGGAGAATGCCTACACTACGCTTGTCCTTCCTCTTTTAGAATAGTGCTGCGCGGTGTGGGATCCTTACCAGATAAGACTGACGGAGTTCATTGAAAAAATTCAGAGAAAGGCAGATGATTTTTTACTATGGAGAAATATGGAGAGAGTGTCGTAGAAATTACACAGAATTTGGGCAGGACTTCATTAAAGGAAATGCGTCTTTCGTTGCGACGGAATGTTCTCACGAAATTCCAATAACAAACTTTTTCCTCCGAATGCGAAAATATTTTGGTGACACCGACCTACATAGGGAGGAACGATCACCAAGATAAAATAATGGAAATCAAAGCACGTACGGAAAGATATAGGTGTTCATTCTTTCCGCGGGCTATAATATAGATTTGTGAAGGTGGTTCAATGAACCTTCTGCTAAGCACTTAAATGTAATTTGCAGAGTATCCATGTAGATGTAGATGTAGTGAAGTATAACAATGTGCCAATTGTTAGGCTGCATACAAAACTGTTACGTGTCAAGATAAGTGCCTATAATAATAAAAACAGACAATAGCAAAAATATATACTTCTTATGTTTGAAATGTGTGTTTATATTTTCTTGCTTTCGGGGGAGTAATCTGCAGTTATTCCCATGTTCTGAAGTATTTCTTCATGAATAATTTGCTGTTTATGTCACTGAATGAGAGAGACTCTCTGTCTTTGCATTTACACTGATATTCGAAATTAAACCAACAAACCGCTATTTTTCCGTCCTGTGTTTAATTCACAAAATAATCATTTGAACTGTAAACAGATATCAGTACTATCGTGTTCTGCAAGGAAGATGCCATCCTGGTCTACGGACAACCACGCCAACGACGACATCAGGACAACTATCAAACGGGGTAGTGTTTGCCGCGTAGAATCACATCCACGGTCACTCTGTACACAGTTACAGACGGTGCAATATGGCCCAGAGAAGATCCCTAACAGATTCACTGCAGTGGAGGGCCATAGGAAGAACGGAAGCAGGATAGTCGCAAACTGATGTGGCCTGATGCCTTAGTGTGAATCCTTTTGCTGTTTCTCAGGTGTGGTGACATTTTGCAATCCTTTTGCTGTTTCTCAGGTGTGGCGACATTTTGCAGAGTCCAAAACTGTATCCTCATGACCAGGGCAGGGCCGACCATGTGTGACACGAGAAGATGAGCGTACTTATTTGACTGTAACGACACTACGGCATTTCCTTAGTACTGCACGGCAACTGACATCCGACCTCGCAGCATCTACTGTACGCGTTGTATCGAGGCAAAAGGTGTACAGAATTCTTCGCAGAGTGGCCTTTAGTGACGTAAGCCTGCTACATGTGTACCTATGACGCGTGTTGAGACGACAACGTCTACTGTTGGGTCGTCAACATGACACCTAAACAGCCGAACAGTGGGCCAATGTTCTTTTCACAGATGGCTCCCGATTCGGTCTGGGGAGTAATCCTCGGCGGATTCGCAACTGTAGTGAACGTTGAACACGATTTTGCGACCCAAACATTATGAAAAGAGACCGATATCGAGGAGGATCCCTGATGGTATGGACAGAGATAGTGCTGACCACTCGAACACCTGTTCATGAAACTGTATGGGTAAATCCTCAATATTGAACTGTTTGTAGGTATTGTGACAAGATTTGGTCCTCCTGTGCGGGTTTGCGAAGTGCTAGAGGCCCGGACATAGTACTGATGGACGATAACGCTCGACTTTATAGAGCACGGGTGGTTGATGTTTTTATGGAAACGTATGATACTGCGCCGGCCTGTGTGGCCGAGCGGTTCTAGGTGCTTCAGTCTGGAACCGCGCAACCGCTACGGTCGCAGCTTCGAATCCTGCTTCGGGCATGGATGTGTGTGATGTCCTTAGGTTAGTTAGGTTTAAGTAGTTCTAAGTCTAGGGGACTAATGACCTCAGAAGCTAAGTCCCATAGTGCTCAGAGCCATTTTTTGAACGTATGATACTGCACACATGGTGTGGCCTGCTCGCTTTCCCGATTTGAATCCCTTAGAGCATCTCTCGGATGCCTTAGGGAGACGGGTTGCATCACGTCAGCATCCACAAACCACTCTCCATGACTTGTGAGTAGCACTGCAGGAAGAATGGGCGTTATTGGCTCAACATGAGACTGATAACATAATTCACAGCATGTTCCGTCGTTTTCAGACCTGTATTGCTGCCAAAGGTGGTCACATCCCATACTGAGCACATTAACCAGTTGTTTGAACGTGTGACCAATTAGTTAAGTTGGAAAATATGAGGAACATTTCTAAAACTTTGAACATAGCTTTTAAGGTTCAGTGACCGTGTCAGAATTACAAGTATATTAGAACAAATGAGGCCTCGGTCACAGATATTAAGTCAAAATTGATTATGTTTCGACGCTACTATGAGCGTCGTCTTCAGAATTAGACTGTTCTAAAACGTATTAGGTATATAAAACATTAATAAAATTAAAGTTTGTACTTACTGGAAAAAGATGCAGTACTTACAAGTCACATACTAGATATTTTCTAGTATGTGACTTGTAAGTATTGCATCTTTTTCCAGTAAGTACGAACTTTAATTTTATTAATGTATTATATACCTAATATGTTTTAGAACAGTTAGTCTAATTCTGAAGATGACGCTCATAGTAGCGTCGAAACCTGGTCAATTTTTACTTATTATTTGTGACCGAGGACTTATTTGTCATAATATAAGAAGAACATTTATCTCTACCATTATGCATTTTGGACAGCGGTGTATTTCGCAATCATTTTACTAAATCTAGATCGCAAAAATAGCTAATTCATTAATTAACTAGAAAAATAAAAACAAGCTTTAATATTACCTTTGGTGTTGTCGCCGATAGGGGCACCAGCCTGTGTCAGATGCTAACAATTTTCGCAGCGCTGAGTGTCGTAGTTAATAGCTTTACACGTTGGTTGGACTAATCCAGTTATTTGAATGAAACCATCTGTAGGAGGAACATAATGGAAACAGTCGATTCAGGTGGTTCTTGTTGCACGTAACCGTAGCATTACTATCCACTCATGTGTTTCGAGTGACTCCAACCTGCGGGAGCAACCGAATGAAAAGAGGCTAGTCAGTCTGCCGCGTTCCATTCTAAGCGGAAACATTGGATCGTTTTGCCGTTGTTAAATCACTAGTGTTGGCTACAGTCTGCTGTCGCATATCGTCACTATTACAGCCATTTTGTTAAGCAGTTTGTTTAGTTCAGTTTTTCAGTCATGTTTATAAATAAGCGTTTTCTTAACAGAGAACTTTTGTTCCGGGATCAGAATGCCGATACGTTCAGTCACGGGGAATGGACAAAGTGCTACGATGGGATAAAAAGTTACCCTGAAGATAAATTCATTGCGAAACACTGTTTCTGCCCTGATGATTCATATCATGAAACACTAGTAGTTAAAGACAAATATTTCTCCTAAAAATATTTCTGGCAAGTGCCAGTATAAGCCAAAAGAGACCACTGATTAGGTCGCAAAACAGTTAAACAAATTGTATCTCACGTGCTTTCTGCTCAAGTCACATCAGCATACAAGAAACAGATTTATCGGTGATGGGTGCATACCAGCGCGAAGAGAAAGGCAGAGTTCCAGTCAACTTAAATAAGAAAGTAACTGTTCAGTTATTGAAACACAAATCTTAAACGGCGACAGTCAGTTCACCTCTCACGAGATTTTTTACTTTTATCTGGTTCTGCAGAGTGTCTTTTCTCAGTCTGTGTTTCTTCATATGTTTAGAAGACGGCAGAGTTTGGTGGCGAGGGACGGAGAAGAGAAAACGTTGGGAACCGGATTGAATGTGTGCTTGTGTAATTTCATTTTTATCACGTTTGGTTCCCAGCATCCCATATACCATTAAAAACCGTTCCTAAAAGTGAATGATTGCTAGATTGTATGAACGGTTGTGTAGTCACAAACGCATGCGTGTTGGTGAATTCATGTGGACTTTCTTAGTTCAGCCTTGTAGCACAGAATGATAAGGACCGTTGAGTCTAATTTTCGAAGCCAGCTTCAGCCGCCTCTCTCATGGGGCATTTATTTGCAGGGATATCTTACCAGGTAGGCTCGCGGTTATTCCTCTCACACCCACGTGGAAGACACACTATTTTTCAAATTTTAGACGTTGAACTGATGGTAGATTTTAAGCAACGAAACAAGCTGTTTGCTTCTCCTGCTGCAGGTATTCAGACACTGAGGCGTACTTGTAAACCCTGTGAAATCTCAGTGCAGCCACATTAATCTCCTGGATCACGTAATCTTTCAGCCAGAATCTGAGGACCTGAAGCAATCAGGGAGTATGCTGTACCCTGAACCAAGTATCAGCATCACGATTCCTAGGCCCCGTAAACTCCTAGAAACATTTTATATTTGACAATGGCGATGACCAGCAACTTTCAATTCATGGGTAATAGGGAGATGGGGTCACAACTCCAATTTTGATATCAAATAGATATGCAAAATAATTAAATTGATCATTAATCACCTTACCAAAGCCCGCCCCCGACCACGCCCACCCTCGCCCCAGATGACGTCACTCGCTTTTCTCAGCCCGCGCGTGGGCTCCAGCACCCTCCTCTCCCTATCCCCTCCCCACCCTCCCCCAATTTAACCTACTGGCGGAAATTTCGAACTTTTGAGTGAATTACGAATTTTGCTGGGAATTTCTTTGCCCCAGGGCTGTGTTGACATTCCACCCCACACCCCACCCAGGAATTGGCGGGAAATTAAAACTGATGGTGACCTTTCCGAATCCCAAACCCTGATTCTACCGGATGGAAAGCCCAAGTGCACGCCCCCCCCCCCCCCCTCCTACTCACCAAATGGAAACTGTCCAAATGCAGAAGAGGAAGGTTAGGTTAATGTACTTTATTTATTTTGGTCGGGAAACTGACGAAAGATCGATCCTAATTACGTAATTAATAACAAAGATGGGGCATAATTACACAACTATACGCGTAGCGCTACACAAGGATGCCATAAAAGTGTAATACAACTAGAAAATTGCTCACACCACACTACTGGGGTTATCTTGCTGGGAAAAATTTTGCAATACCACTCGAAACTAGTGACAGACACACTCAAAAATTACCTAAAAGCTGAAGGGAAAAAGGCAGGGGTGTAAGGTACTATCTTCATTCTGTTTGGTGGGAAATTCATTCAACTGACGAGATGCTTGTGCAGGACAGAGAGGAATTTAAAAAGTATATTACCTGTAAGCATGCTGTATATATTGCTGTTTGATGTCGAAGTTCACTGCAGATGGCTGCTCAAAAATATTCCTGCAGGCCAGGTAATCAAAGCCAATATAGACTACAACAACCGATGGAAAAAAGTGGTTCACAGTTCTAACTGCACTTCGAAATTTTCGTGCAAAACCAGCAGTCTCTAATGAATAGGTCATAATGCAGGACATGTATGGGGGAAAGTCGTCGTCCTAAAAGACTATAAAGGGGTTGGTAGTTTAAGATGCATTCTCCTCGATGAACCACCTTCACAAACTGCCTAAAACTGAGGCCCTCTCACTTCGCATGACGCTTTCCCTCCCCTCCCTGCTACCATCCAACCGTCGACCTACTTGGAGGCACACGCTTCTTCATGCAGCCAGCTACGCTGCCGACCACCTCGTGGCTAGCGCAGGCCGCTGTCCGCCATTTGCTGTTTCTCTGCTGCCCCTCTATGGCCGCAGATCTCACCAGGCTCTCTGAGGTCACATGCGATGTGTGGCATGCCTTGAGACGACGGTCCTAGACAACACAAAAGGAAAATTTAGTAGCACAACTGCACCCGTCCGGAAAAAGCTCCAAATGGTTTTTTCGAAAGTCGGCTGCTTGTGACCCGGGAAGCTTCTTCCACCTAAAGCGAGTGAAGCATCACACCACAATGCCTTCAGTACAAAGAATGATGCCCGCACCTCAGATAACGAAGCCATGAGAAAGAACGGCAGGGAGCGCGGCGATCTCGCGATCTCTTAGGGAAATCGCCGGCAGCAGCCCGCCATTCTGCACTGGACTACTTAACACCAACACGACTCATATAATAAAGCAACTAATAAAAAAAGGAAAACACAATTGCGACGACAACAACTGACCTCTTCCCACGAAAATAGGCCAAGTATATTTTCTTTTAGTATTAGGAGCAAAATCGATATATTTTTTATGTTTGACTGCAGGATATAATACACATATCGCTATTTTGTGATGTCCAGTGAAGTGAACTGTCACCGATCAGAAATGGCCAACACACATGTCCATGTGTAAAATCAGGAAAAAAAACTACGACTATTTTGCTGCGAAAATTACCGATCACCGCAGAATGTCCTCGTTATCTCGAAACTGTCATCGGAGTAAAGAAAAAGTGAGAGTTTAAACTCTGAACTCTGAAGTAAAAACATCTATAATAAGCAATTTCTTTCAGCTTGTCGAACAAATTGCACGACCTGAGAGCGTCTCTCGCACTCAGTGTCTGTAAATAAACTGTCAAGCACGTGTGTATTACAAACATTTCTGCCGATCTTCCACGCCATTGTCTCACATGTTCCCATTTATACCGAGTGGTCAAAACACGTTCCTATGGCCATTAACTCAGGTGACTTTCTTCCTACGCAGGTTGCAAATGTGGTAGATGTATCTCTCTCCGACTTCTGGGTGAATCTGATGTCGCTATCAACTGCGGTGTGTGTTAGAGGACATGGTTCCATATCAACAGGGTCTTTCTCATCCCATCCATCAACTGAGTATACTGGTGATTACCACATAATGATTTACTTACACCACTTGGGTGGGATGAAGGGAGCTTGGGCTGAACACTAGATGCCTGCTACTTGTTGCTAGGGAACATTGGATTAAATGTATAACATCCATACAGTTGTTAGGTAGTGTTCCTCAATGCTATAGACTGGTCCTATTTCCATATGCTGCGATGACCTTTCCACATGATGAACTCCACATGTTTTCGTTCACCAATAAGGTGCCACTACCTCTTTTTCATTTATACTACCCCATGCGTGTTGTGAACAGCACCTTCCAGTGATGGTCAACACCGGAACAGTAATCATGTACATGGTTGCAAAATGAAGGAACAATGTTTTTGGAGCCGGCCGGAGTGACCGTGTGGTTCTACGCACTACAGTCTGGAACCGCGTGTCCGCTACAGTCGCAGGTTCGAATCCTGCCTCGGGCATGGATGTGTGTGATGTCCTTAAGTTAGTTAGGTTTAAGAAGTTCTAAGTTCGAGGGGACTGATGACCTCAGCAGTTAAGTCCCATAGTGCTCACAGCCAGCTGATCTAATGTTTCTAGAAATTGAACACCGAGACATCTGCTACCCTGTCGATGGGGAAGATGAGATTAAGTGTACAATTAATCACCTTCGTATAGCTGTTGGAAGTGCTCTAAAATACCACAAACTCTTCCAGTTTCCATATGTTGCGATATCTTCCACATTTTTACCAATGAGAAACATAGCAACTCTGCTTCATTTCTACCAGCCTCTGTTGTGGTAACTGTACAGTTTATGCCATGCGATGTCAGCTTTCTGTGACAGCCAGGGGATTGAAACGTGTTAATGTCAGTTTAGCAATGACTGACATGGATCTGTAAGTCATAGAAAAAAAAAGTGTATGGCAGTGCACACTGATAGAGTGTATTATAACTGAAAAAGCAATGTATTAAATTTCTTATGTAGGAATAATACAGGAATCCTCCCATGTGATTGATAGTCTGTTGGATATGGCCACCCTACACTACGGGTGATGAAACTTTACACCGGTCTGGGGAAGCGACTTAGATCATGAACCACCTGCTCCAATGAACAAATACCCGTATGTTTAATAGGATCGCCGCATATGTTGCGAGTTACAGACATGAATTCACCCTGGGAGACACAGATCTGCTTTGGACTGCAGTACCTGTATGTAGTTTGTAAATGTGTCGGAATACAGTATCAAAATCTTCGTCCTTCCTCCATGCCATGTATGATGTGGAGTCTTCGTAACTACCCCAACAATAAACACCATCATAACTGCTCATAGTATCTCTTCTACTACCTCGTGCTACAGGGGAAAGCTTCATTAGGCGCTGGCCTTACACACTGCACATGGTTGGTTTAGCTACGACAACATGTTGCCATTTCCACTGAGTGGTCAAAACGCGAACATGTCGCAGTAACACAGCTCGTCCTGTTTTCCCACAGGCTGCAGAAGCTCTTAGTTATAGCCCTCTCTGACTGTCGTTCTCACTTATATTGGGACGAATACATGGACAAAGCTACAGGGAGGGTAGGGGAGAGATTTAGCAGCAGTTACAAGATGCAGAGGGACTGTCTAAAAAACAGCGCTGGAGTTCTTGGTTTGTGTTATCCTTAGCAGATAGGTTCAGGAAGAAGGTGACTCATTTCGAGATACGAGAGAGGCACAAATATGAATCACCAGTGGCTGTAGTCATTAAAAGATGTCTCTACAGGATCCAATGCAAATATGTGGTTGAATGGATACACTTGATTCCAAATCGCGGACAGAATTTCTAGCAAAAAGTGTAACAGCATCAGCGACAACTGTGTACTTGTACTCAAAACCGCTTTTTTATGCAGGGTGATGCTAACATTGGCGTTATGATCGTGTTTTTAATAGCACACTCCTTACGTTAAATCCATTTTGGCTGTAGAATCTCGCTGTGGTCACCTTCAGATGTCATTTCGCAATAGTGTTCCACGAAAAGAATATCGCCCTCCCTCCAAGGATTCCCATTTAGCCTACTTGGTGAGCGTAATCCGACTACTGAAAAAGCAAATATTCCCCATGCAAACTGAGTCTCATGATCAATTTAAATTACTTAGTCTATCAAATTGCTATAAATGATGCACTGGCTGGTAGGAGGAGCAGATAGCTAGGGAAGCCTGGAATGGTTCTTGATTGGTGTTTCTTTTGTTTTCCACGACGGCGATATCTTTTAACGAAATTTCAATCTCCCACCTACAGAGGGCGATATAGGCTGTCACCGTCTGCTTTGCATTGGTAAAAGGGGATTTTCATAATGTAAAAAACAGCTACGTTCTCTTGAATTATAGCTTGTTGTTGTCCAACGTAAGGTGAATGGTTTTTTTCTGACATGAGAGTGAATGGTGTGGAAGATTCGCTGAAATGTTTGTAATACGCACGTGCTTGACAGTTTATTTACAGACACTGAATGCGAGAGACGCTCTCAGGTCGTGTAATTTGTTCAACAAGCTGAAAGAAATTGCTTATATAATATAGAAGTTTTTTCTTCGTAGTTTAAATTCTCGCTTTTTATTTACTTCGGTGACAGTTTCGAGATAACGAGGACATTCAGCGGTGATTGGTAATTATCGCAGCAAATTGGTTGAACTTCTTTTTCCTCATTTTACATATGGACATGTCTCCGCTGATCGTTGGTGATTGGTGGCAGTTAACTTCGTTGGACACCACAAAATTGGAATTGTATCCTGCTGTCTGACGTAAAAACTATACCGATTCTGCATGTAAAACTAAAAGAAAATTGACTTTCCCAATTTTCATGGAAAGAGGACTTTTATTATAGTCACGATTGTGTTTTCTTTTTTTAATGGTTGCTTTATTGTATGAGTCATGTTGATGTTAAATAGTCCAGCGCAGAACGGCGCACTGCTGGGGGCGAGTTCTCCGCAGTTCGCCCTGCAGTCATTTGTCATTTGTCATTCTGAGGGGTGCCGGAGTTGTGCTTTGTTTTGAAGGCATTGCAGTGTGAGGCTGCGCTCGCTTTAGGCAGAAGATGCTTCCTGTTTCACAACCAGCTGACTATTGAAAAAAAGAAACACCTGGAACATTGTCAGGATGGGGAGAGTTGTGCATCTAAATTTATTATTTTTGGCGTCTAGGACCGTCACCTGAAGGCATGCCACGTATCGTGAGTGACTGTGGAGGGCCTGGTGAGCTCTGCAGTCATAAAAGGGTCAGCAGAAAAACAGCAAAAGGGCGGACAGCGGCATGCCGTGCCACAAGGCAGTCGGCAGGGCAGTTTGAAAAAGCATGTGTCCTCCATGTAGATGGATAGATGGATGGCGGGATGCGGGGGGGGGGGGGGGGGGGGGGAGGGGGGGATGTGAAGCGTGAGGGGAAGTGAGAGTTCCCTGGTTTTCAGCAGTTTGTGAGTGTACATCGAGGATAATGCACGTTCAAGTACCACCCACTTTGCAGTCTTTTAGGACGACGATTTTCCTCAGTACATGTGTTACATTTTGTACTGTTCATATGAGTGCTGTTTTTTTTTCAAGAAAATTTCGAAGTGTAAGTAGAAGTGTTGTGCATTTTTTTTCCATCAATTGTGATAGCGTGTATTGGCTTCGATTACCTGGGCTGCAGGATGCTTTTTGAGGAGGCATCTGTAGAAATCTCTGACATTAAACAACAATCGATACAGTATGCTTACAAGTAATACACATTTTAAACTTCTCTCTGTCCAACACCAGCATCTCGTCTGTTGAGCGAATTTCCCACCAAACAGAATAAAGGTAGTACCTTATACCCCTGCCTTTTTCCTGCCAGCTTGTTGGTGAAGGGTAAGGTTTGAGTGTGACTGTCACTAGTTTCGAGTGGTATTGCGAAATTTTTTCCCAGCAGAATAACATCAGATTTATGGTGTCACCAGTTTTTGAGTTGTATTCCACCATTATGCCGTTCTTGCGTAGTGCCATGCCTATAGTTGTGTAATTTGGCCCAATATTTGTGATTAATTATGTAATTAGGATCGATATTTGCGTCAGTTTCCCGACCAAATTAATGAATACGCAGCAGGGGAGGGTGGTTATTAATTGATCAATTTAATTGATTTTAATATCAATTTGATATGAGTAGTGCAATCATAACCCCATCTCCCTACTACTCTCATGAACAGGAAAACAGTCTGGTTATGGGATGAGGAAGAGCGTAGGTAGTTCAGGGTGCTAAAGGAAGCATTGGTCATTGCGTCTATACTGGGTCATCTGGATCTTGAGAAAGAATACTATCAAATTTTTGACAAGTCACAGACAGGTAGAGGGCTCCTGTCGTTTTAGAAATTGAAACAGAATGGCGAACTGATAATTCAGACAACCTCATCTGCGAGTCATGTTTTGATAAAGTCCTAGCAAGACTATTCTGCTACGGAATTTAAAACCCTGGCAGTTGCGAGGGGGTTATGAGGTTACATTATTTACTGTTTGATTATTAACTATTTGTGAGACGTACGAAACTGTATTTCAAACTGGTAAGCTTACATATGGCAGTTTTGGGCTGTGGTAATTGTACCTCAAGAAATTCAATTCTGTTTCGTTTCCAGAAATAATAACATGGTTGTGGATGCTCTGTCATGTGATGTCAAAGGTCTAATGACTGAAGAGGATGGGGAGCCTTGCAAGAATATCTTTGTAATCAGATATCTAAAGTGGATACCTTTCGATAATTTTTATGGAATTCCCTATTAGCCTTCAGAGGTAAGACAACAAGGAACCAATATTAAGGGCTGTAAGGACCAAGTCGAGAGAAAAGCCTGATTTGATGATTGGGCAAGACTACCTCATCAGCAATGAGATACTATTCACGAAAAGAAATCCAGTGGTGACAACTGGTTGATGTGACTTCCAAAAGAGTTTATTAACACTTTAGATATGAAAATTTTGCTTAAAGAAATGCTATGATAATCTGAGAGATTCACTATAATTCTAGAATACGTAGAAATGAACACAGAAGGTTAGAGACTTACAGGACATGCCAACGTGCGAAGCCAGCAATACTATCAGACTCAGACAAGACAGCGCTCCTTACAACCGTACCAGTCAGGCTGCAGAAGTTCGCTACTTCATATTTATTTGGTTCAGTGACAAGATCAAGGTGTGGTTATCAGTAGACCACGGATTTTTAGGTCGTAAAAAAGTGTGTTTTAGGCAGCTAAAATAGGCTCCTTCAGTAGCTCATTTAGGCTATATAAAACCTAAAATACGCTCTAATAAAAATGATGCAGAGAAAATAAAAATAAATTAAAATACACAGTGTTGACATTATGAACATCTTGTTAATGGCCGCCTCTTCTGAACAAGCGAATGGAATCGACCGGTGCTTCAGATGAAAACATCTCACGACTGGCAAATTATTTTTCGGCCCGGAAAATTCACGTATAATACCTTTAACGAAACAGAGTAGTTTGATAGGACTGCCTGTAAACAGCAGCGAGAAAATGCGCGAAGTGCAGTAATTTAGCTATAGAGGGCGTCTACGATTAACATTGTGATTTTTTAATCCGTGATCAGCTTAAGGCCTATGAAACCGTTTCTTTGCGAAAATACACAGCTGGTCAGAATCCTACGAAAGAAATATTTTCACATATAACGTTTAGTACTCCCACGTTCGATTCTAATGTGTAACTCAAATCTTTGACCGGTTCCCATTCGCTCACCGAAGTTAAGCACTGTCGCGCTCGGCGCGTACTTGGATGGATGACCATTCAACCGTGCCGGGTGCTGTTGGTAGTAGGCAAGCAAAGGAATTGTAATTTCGCTTCCAGCGCCCGGTTTCCCGGGTTTGATTCCCGGCGGGGTCAGGGATTTTCTCTGCCTCGTGATGACTGGGTGTTGTGTGATGTCCTTAGGTTAGTTAGGTTTAAGTAGTCTTAAGTTCTAGGGGACTGATGACCATAGATGTTAAGTCCCATAGTGCTCAGAGCCATTAGAGCAAAAGGAATTGTAAACAGTCTCTAACGACCTTCGCCTTCGACGAGACGTAAAGCCCTAAGTTTACTTCCTTTTTATAATCTTTGAAAACACAAGAACTCTATGTCAGATTCAAGAAATAGGCAAAATTAGGCGTCAACGTCGAAATACGCAACTTTAGGTCCTATAGAACTAACGGTATTCATTATAGTTAGTCATGAAACGCATAAGTACCAACTTATATGCAAATTGGAGCTTAGGAAAAAAATAGGTTAGAACCTAAATATCCATGATCTATTTTTTACATATGAATAATAAAACACCTTTAAAGAGTATTTGGTATTAACAGGAATAGCGATATAAAAAAATAAAAAAGACCGAAGTGTTAGGCAATACGAAGCATGAGCACATATCAACTAGCCACTTTGCTGCACGCTGGGCAGAAAATATTTTTTTTTTCCATTTGTCGTATAGTGTGGAAAAACTTGGAACCACTGTCTTATATGATGAAATAGGCACTTTTTAGGATACTAAAGCCGAAATAGGCAAAAATAGGCACTAACGTCGAAATAGGCCTTTTTAGGTCCTATAGAATTATCGCTATTAAGTGTAAATAGTCATGAAACGCATAAGAACAAATTTTTATGCAAATAGGAACTCAGGCACAAAATAGGTTTTTACCTAAAATCCGCGGTCTAGTTATCAGTATGCATGGGTCATTGTTGAACTGATACCAAACAACGTCGCTTTTGTGTTGCCCTCGGCTGCAACTGCCAAAGCTGCAAGCAAAGCATTTTCCGAAAGTTTCCTCATAAGAGGAAGAAATCCATATATTTATACATTCTCATCAGCAGACATCTAATCCCATGGAATGGACTGTGTGTGAACTAGGGCAGCAGACTCAGTTATATTATCAAATTCAATATAGAAACATTGACGAGATCCTGGATGATTTCCAGGAAGTCATTAATGATTAACCACATGGATCAATCAGGATGGCACCCTTGCTGGTCTTCAAGAACAAGCAGCCAGTGTGTAAAACCAAAGATGTAGTCAACTTCCCACTTGTTTCGAGAGAAAGGCAAGCAACCGTGATGCGGATAGCAATGGGAAGTATTGGAAGGGCTGCAGAAGGAAGGAAAGCGAATCAGGTTGCCATACTTAAATATAAACATCTGGACGTCTGGGACGATTTAGTTATTCACAGTCAAACAAGAGAAAGATTCATCTGCAATAAGTTTTTTAGTGTTATTGTCGTCCATTCTCGGTGTGAGGAGCCCTGCACCAAAATGTAGTCAAGATAGGATCCTTACACACAAAGAGACCATGTGGCATTCAAGTCATATCAGATTTTAAGAAAATGAAGGAGTAGCTCAATACGTGATGCACTGGTAGGCTTGTGTCATGATTCAGTACAAGTCAGTGTTATCTGTGTTTGGTGTGTTTCTTTTGCTAGTTGTAATGTATTGTGGATGACAAAGAGTTCTTGTCGATTACTTCCTTGTGTGAACTTTTGTGCTCTGATAGAGGGAATCTTGATAAGGGCCAAGGAAAGAAAACTGATCCGGAGCTATGAATTAAGAGGAGGTGTGCTGCAGACAGAGTAATTGGAAATAAATACCGGTTGCCAGAGAAAGTGTTGGGCCAAGATTTTGTGTCCTTGCACGTGGATAAAGAGTACGAGTAAGTACCTGAATGTGAGCGAAGAGATCAGGTTGATTTTGTTTTTCTGCCCGAGTAGCAATGAGCCATGGTAACAGAGACGATCAATTAGTTGAGAATAATAATCTTGTTTTTCTGTTAGTAAAGTGATATTTCGAGAGACATCCATGTATGGTGGAAAACTAAGGTGGATGTGGGAATGACTATATGATTGGATGAGAGACACAAAACACCAAACAGTCATATCCAAGTGAACCAGATCTGTGGTAAGGAAAATGTGTAGAGAAGAGGGAGAAGAGTTTCTAGCGTAACCAGCTGCTATATCTGTCTTCAACCAGGAGCACCTTAGTATCTACGCTACCCCTAAAATGTTGCCACTCTCTGTACTACTTCGTGTTATGCCTAACCATATTTCCAGTTTGTATACGGTGTTTAGGAGAGGTATTCGATCAAAAGATGAGAGACCACAAACAGAATGTACAGTGGAAATTTTTCATTTTAGGAAAAATTAGAAAGTAATTCGGCATATGGTGTCCTTAATCGAGTGAATGTTGTTGATTTTAGGGTGGGGTTTTGTGAGCAACTTCAACAGTCCATACTCAATGTTGTGATCAAACGAAACTACTTTCATCAGACTATAATTGTGCGTTCTTTCATTGTTCGTTGAGGTGGCACATTGGAAGTATACCTCATGACTTATTAGTTACTTATCTTCGACGCACCTCTTTGCCACAGGAGTGCTGGATAATTTACAACTGTTATTGACTAGCAAAGCATAACTTGATGCACTAATTAGCAAATTGTTTTCTTAAGGTATAATGTTCAACATTTACCAAAGTGTAAGTTCATCACAAACTTTAACAACTTGATTTCCTCTCGATGGTATTGAAAGCTCCAACCGAGGGCACATACTGTGCTGAGCTCTTGAGTTCTCAACACTGAATTTATCTCAGCATAAGAGAGCTTCTGCACTGAGCGGGGGGCGTGGAAAGTGCCTCGTATTGGTTGTTGTGGATTTTAGCGAGGTCTCGCTGATGTCTGTGGTACCGATTCGTGTAGCCAAATCTGGTGTGGCATCGTAATCTCTGGAGGATATCACATTGCTGCCCCAAACCTCCTCACTGTCGTCGTAAAGGGCCGATGCACGTGACAACGATGGGGGGAAAAACTCTATGTGGGTGCAGAATAGGAGGCAGTAAGAGTAACGCTGACTAATCGCGCCTTCTTTCCTCCACCTCAGTATCAACAGCGTGGGCATCTGGATAGATCAGCCGGGAAAAGAGAAGCACAGTGTACGCCCGCATCCAGAGATGTAGATTCTGAGGTTGGCTGGATTTCGAGGGGATCTTCTGGAGGGCGTGGTGACCTCCTGCAGTCGGTACATCCACGGATATCGGTCCGAGGGCTGTCAGGAGCCGGCACCGATCACAGCAGAGGCGGCGGCAGTGTGTCTACCTTTATGTGCACCGCAGAGGAAGGTGGTGGCTGACAGAGAGATGGCTGTGACTGCAGATAAGGACTCCAGCGACATGCTGTGTCTGTGGGCAAACTTTCTGCAGCAGAACTTCTTACATACTCGCACACGTTGAACAGCTGGTGTTCGTGACGCTGCAGTACCCCAGCAGAGCCGTCAATGACATACAACAAATGTCCAATTGGTTTGGTAATGATTTCACACTCTCAGTGCTAATGTTTGACAACGACTTCGTGAAAGACTTCATCCAACGGTTGTTTCCGCAGCAGCTGCAGAAAATGTAACCAATTACGGTGACTATGACCATACAACAATTCTGCTGAGGACTTCCTAATGTGACAAGGACTCGATGAAGGACAGAAACATTTTCAATACCTGTTCCCATTTGTGGGAAGCACAGAGTTTCTCCATGTGAAGGAAATGTTCAACCTTAGTGTTAGATTATGGCTGATACGCTGCGTGTTCTCATGGTATATGCCATGAACGGCACATATCTTCTGGTAATCAGCTGACGTGATTGTTTGACCATTGTTAGAGACAATTACCTCAGGAAAACCTTCGAGAGGAAAAACAGAAGACTAACCATGCCGTAACTGCATTAGTACTGGACGTCAAAGGTACAACGTAAGAAAACTTACTCTAAGCCACTACCACTAAAGACCAACGTGTCTGTCAGAATGCATCCATGAATTCAATATGAATGTGCTGCCACAGTCCAGAAAGATATGGTCACTCGAAAAACGTTGCGGCGGGCATGACTGACGTTCCGCTCAAACTTTGCAATTAGTGGTCATTTGCTCAATTTGAGCATCCATGCCCTGCGAAGTACAATGACAGCAGGAGAATTGCTTTGTGCAAACTGCGCCTCAATGACCTTTGTGCAACAACACAGGACTTACCACTGTAGGGATTGAGGAGTCACCACCTGCACATCGCCATTCTCTGTAGGCAACAGCAGAACAACTGCTAAAGCAGAAAGCGTGTGACGATGCGGAAAAAGTAACGCACCACTTGGTGGGGAATTACTTTCAAACGACATGGCCACGCATGACACCGATGCTACAAAACAACCCGAAGAGCAATGCTAGAAGTAGTTCCTATGGATACATGCTGAATGTAGAGAAGAACAATTCGAATACATTCATTATTCTGAGAATCAATTTGAAAACAGCAATCTTCAGACAAATAAAACGCTGAGTTTTTACCGACTGGTAACTGAGACTGCATGCAGCGATTAAATGTTGGGCATTGGGCCTATACATAAGTCATACCGATAGTTTATGTTGCAATTTCTGCGCTGTCCAGGGCAGGGCTGGCTTGGCAGAATCGAACAACCCTCTTAAAGGCCAATGATCTCTCAGATAATAGAACTTCCCACCATAGAAATATTGGTGGAATTACTTCACACATAAATAAAGACAAGCGCCTATGTCTCCGGCTGAGTGTAGTTACACTGCTCGTTGTTAAGAGTTTTCAAGAGAGAAGCAACAGGTGTGTTAGACTAAGCAATCTTATGGATGAGCATCACTGTAATACCACAAGAAGATGCATCCACAGTGAACGTGACAGGCTTATCTGGGTCAAAGTGAATGAAACATCTATGACCTTACAACACCTCTTTCAGTTGCTCAAATGCGTTCTGGCATTCTTTGGACCACACAAAAGAAAACTTTTTCTGGTGTTAGAAGTAAATTTCGCATAACAGGTGCTACCCCATAACTCATTCGAGCTTCTAAATACTACGGGGCGCCGGCAGATCCCTAATCATGGCCAAGTGTGATGTATTTTGACGAACACCATCTGCTCTTATTATGTGACCAAAATAGTTCAAAAATGGTTCAAATGGCTCTGAGCACTATGGGACTTAACTGCTGAGGTCATCAGTCCCCTAGAACTTAGAACTACTTAAACCTAACTAAACTAAGGACATCACACACACCCATGCCCGAGGCAGGATTCGAACCTGCGACCGTAGCGATTGCACGGTTCCAGACTGAAGCGCCCAGAACCGCTCGGCCACTCCGGCCGGCAACCAAAATAGTTAGACACTTCCTGAAAAAAGGAGCACTTTTTGTGGTTGCACTTTAAGTTGGCCGTAGAAAGAACTTCAAACAAACAGTCTAAATTTGCTAAATGTTCCGCAGCCGTACAACCTGTGATAACAATGACGACCTTATTGTTTGTATATGAAGTGCTGTAGCACTTCTGAACTGTAGTCTTTGAACCTAGAACCAACCTAACTGAGTGTCTATCACAAAGTATTTCTTTAGCTGTTAGTCCAGGGTTAGCTTTACATATGCCTCTCAAGAACCTATCTTCCAAAAGTAGTTCCTGTGTCCGTGTCTGTCCATCAATTCCTTTGGATGTTGAAGAGGAAAGAATCCACTACAGTTTGTGTGTTTACTGTTGCCTTTAGACCAGCAAACAAATGTAAACCTTTTGGCAGACTCTTCAGAATGACCAACGATGATGCCAATTGACTAGCAGAAAAGGGTTTGATAACTCAATTGTGTTTCCATCTTTGCAATCGCGACTGCACATTGTCCTTCACAGTGCTGTGCACTTCACAATCTTTTGCCATTCCTAAACTTAGTTCAAATAGCTCCTTGTATTTATTAGACAAGTCAAAAACGTCAGTGTTACTTACTGATACACGTGACACATTCTTCTGAACTCACAAGTAGAACATAACACACGAATCTAATTCAAATGTCACTCCCTGGAAAGTTGCTGGCAAATTACACACACTAAACTCTGGCTGT
Organism: Schistocerca piceifrons; assembly: GCF_021461385.2. Taxonomy (NCBI): domain Eukaryota; kingdom Metazoa; phylum Arthropoda; class Insecta; order Orthoptera; family Acrididae; genus Schistocerca; species Schistocerca piceifrons. The sequence goes on from NC_060138.1 coordinate 259,863,019, forward strand.
TCTCGTCCGTTGTAGGCAGACAAAATAGAAGTAGACAGCTGTAGCGATGTTTCATGTATCAAGGAAAGAGAAGCACCAGTGTCAAAATGCAACTTAATTTTCTTCTGTTGCAGTTTTAAATGTACAAAAGAAGTTAGTTGGCCTACGTGTGTGTAGCAGCCACATTGAAAGAAACTAGTATTACGACAAAGACCATATTTCCTACCAATCCTCAAAAAGCACTGAGGACATGCCGTATACTACGAGACAATATTTTTACTTCTTCTATGTTTAATATTTGTCTGACCACTATTCTTAAGTTCTTGAATACTGTTCTGTACATGAGACTCAATGTGTGGAGCATTAGTAACAACTGTGGATGTAGATGTAGAACTGAAATACAAGGAGCCTCAAAATCAAGCTCAGATGAATTCAGATCTGAGATTCCACAATTGAAACTGCTGTTTTTAAATCAGGTTCAGATACTTTGAGAAATGCAGCACGAATGGATGCATCTGATATATTCTGTGTAATGGCATTATGCATGATGAATTCATTACAGATATTTCTGTACGAACATGTAAACTTGCTCTGTCTGATGAGATCTCTGACTTTTGATACCCACTGCTTCGCTGTCTGAGCAGACTGCTGATTCAGTCGAAATAATTTAAACTGTGCAGCTGCAACAAAGATTTTTCTGCCATTATACTGGAATGTCAGAAGCTTGAACATGGTAGTGGAACTAGAAAATCTAAGAAGAGGAAGTGCAAAGACTAAGTCTATATATAGGAGGCCAGTGAGATGAAATGGAAACAAAACAAGGACTTCTGGTCAGATGAGTATAGGGCAATGCCAACAGCGGCAGAAAGTGATATAATGGAAGTAGGATTCGTTATGGATAGGAACATATGGCAAAGAATGTGTTACTGTGAAAAGTTCAGTAACAGGGCTGTCTTATCAGAACCAACAGCAAACTAACACATGAGAACAATCATGGCTCCGTAGCCAACTGCAAACATTATTCCATGAAGGCACTGGCTGTCTTATTTAACAGTGGCATAAATATATCAACATTTATGGCGATTACTTTTGCAGTAATGAAGGGTCCACTTACTTTTTCCATCCGACTTGTATTTATTTGAGAGCTCCTCATATCAGTATATAGATACCACAGTGAAAGTTCTATCCCATCCAGATTACAGATCTAAGAATCGTCTCCGGTAATTTAGGTATACATGCCGACGTTGCAAGCTGAATATGAAGACATAGAGAAAGTGTATGAGGATATTGAAAAGGTAATACAGTACGTAAATGGAGATGATAATCTAATAGACACTGGGGTTTGGGATGCAGTTGTATGGGAAGGTGTAGGAGGAAAGGTTAGAGGAGAACAAGGACAAGTAATGAGAGAAAAGATAGACTAATTGAGTTATGTTGTGAATTTCAGTTAGTAATAGCGAATACTCTGTTCAAGAATTACAAGAGGAGGAGGTACACTATCTGATCAAAAGTATTCGGACACATGTCTGAAAATAACTTACATGTTCGTGGCACCCCCCATCGGTAATGCTGGAATACAGTACGGTGTTGGCCCACACTTAGCATACGTTCAATCAGGTGCTGGAAGGCTTCTTGGCGAATGGAAGCCCATTCTTCACAGAGTGCTGCTCTGAGGAGAGCAATCGACGTCGGTCGGTGAGGCCTGGCATGAAGTCGGCGTTCCAAAACATCCCAATGCTATAGGATTCAGGTCAGGACTCTGTGCAGGCTAGTCCATTACAGGGATGTTATTGTCGTGTAACCACTCCGCCACAGGCCTTGCATTATGAACAGGTGCTCGATCGTATTGAAAGATGCAATGGCGATCCCCAAACCACTCTTCAGCAGTGAGAAGCAAGAACGTGCTTAAAACATCAAGAGAGGCTGTGTTGTGACAGTGCTTGGTAAAACAACATGGGATGCAAGCCCCCTCCATGAAAAACACGACCACACGATAACACTACCACCTCAGAATGTTACTGTTGACATTACACGAGCGGGCAGATGACGTTCACCGGACATTCGCCATACCCACACCCTGCCATCGGATCGCCACATTGTGTACCGTGATGCGTCACTCCACACAACGTTTTTCCACTGTTCAATCTTCCAATGGTTACGCTCCTTACATAAGCGAAGAGTCGTTTGGCATTTACCGGCATTATGTGTGGCTTATGAGCAGCCGCTCGACCGTCAAATCCAAGTTTTCTCACCTCCCGCCTAACTGTCGTAGTACTTGCAGTGGATCCTGATGCAGTCTGGAATTCCTGTGTGATGGTCAGGATAGATGTCTACTTATTACACATTACGATCCTCTTCAACCGTCGGGGGTCTTTGTCCGTTAACAGACAAGGACGGCCTGTACGCTTTTGTGCTGTACGTGTCCCTTCACGTCTCCACTTCGCTATCACGTCATAAACAGTGGACCTAGGAATATTTAGGAGTATGTAAATCTCGCGTACAGACATAAGGCACGTGTGACACCCAATCACCTGACCACGTTCGAAGTCCGTGAGTTCCGCGGAGCGCCCCATTCTTCTCTCTCACGATGTCTATTAGACTACTGAGATATGGAGTACCAGGCAGTAGGTGGGAGCACAATGCACCTAATGTGAAAAACGTATGTTTTTGGGGTTGTCCGGACACTTCTGATCACATAGCGTATATTTGGGAAAGGCCAGTGATACGGAAGATTTCATTTAGATTATGTCATGGTCATACAAAGATTCCAAAACTACGTACTTAATTTTAAGGCGGAACCAGGAGCAGATATACACTCATATCACAATATAGTAGATATGAAGGGTAGACTGAAGTTTAAGAGATTACTCAGGAAGAATCAGTACGCAAAGAAGTGGAATACGGAAGTACTAGGGAATGACGAGATACACTTGTAGTTCTCTAAGGCTACAGACACAGGAATAAGCAATAGCGCAGTGGACATCTCTAAAAAGGCCATCACAGTAGTTGGAAAGAGAAACATAGGTAAAAAGAAGATAACTGCGAAGAAACTACGGGTGTCAGAAGAAACACATGAGTTGATCGATAAAAGGAGGAAGTACAAAAACGTTCCCAAATAGGAACATAGAAATACAAGTCTCTGAGGAATGAAATAAATAGGAAGTGCAGGGAAGGTAAGACTAAATTCCACAGGGAAATGTGAAAAAATCGAAAGATAAATGATTCTCAGAAGGACAGACTCAGCATACAAGAAAATCAAAACAACCTTTGGTGACATTAAAAGCAAGGTGGTAACATGAAAAGTGCACCGGGAAATTCACTTTTAAATGCAATGTAGAGAACGGTTAGGCGGAAAGTTTACACTGAATGCCACAATGAGAGGAAAGATTTGTCTGATATGATAGGACAGAATCCAGGAGTGAATTTCGAAGAGTATTAGAATTAGAATTTAAAAGAGCTTTGGACGACTTAAGATAAAGTAAGGCTGAACGCATCGATAACACTCCATCAAATTTTCTAAAATAATTGAGGGAATTGGCAACAAAACGACTATTCACGTTGGTGTAGAGTGTATGACATTCCATCGATCTTTCGAAAAAATATCATACACACATTTCCCAAGACTGAAATAGCTGACAAGTGTGAGAATTATCACACAATCATCTTATCACCTCAAGCATCCAAGTTGCTGACAAGAATAATATACAGAAGAAGGAAAAAGAAAATTGGGGATATGCAGCCGACAATCAGTTTGTCTTTAGAAAAGGTAAAGGCACCAGAGAGGCAATTATGACGTTGCGGTTGATAATGGAAGTGAGACTAACTGTGGGAGACTGTCAGTCGGAAGTAAGTGAAACCAATCAAACATGGAGAGAGAGTAAGTATATTAATATACTTAACATGACGTCACTGCCTAGTTTCATTCAATCGACTGATTAGTCAGTAATTAAAACCAGTCAGTTATCACATCGCTACACTCGGGTTTCTGGCGGGGGGTATTTCTGGTACCATTGTCATTTTTCCTTTTTCCGTTCGATTCCCGAGTGGTGTACGAGAACAATGACTGTCGATAACTTTTCAAATAGGAAATATCTTTGTCTTCTGTCTTGGTTACTCCATAAGATGTCTGTTACAGGATGTGTGTGTGTGTGTGTGTGTGTGTGTGTGTGTGTGTGTGTGTGTGTGTGTGTGTGTGTGTGTGCGTGTGTGTTTGTGTGTGTAGGTGGGTTTGTAATTTTATGTGCCTGTGAATGTGTGAAGTTGTGGCTATTACAAAATAACGTTATTTGTATCTGTCAAGTCCGGGCGATCTATCCCTCAGCCGAATCCTCGTCAAATTATTGTGAAACTTGTTAAAGGTCATGGAAGAATGTATTGTTAATGAAATGATGTGAAACTGAAAAAGAACAGAGCCTACGAATAAAACTGCACTTACATAAAGTCATGAATATGACAGTCGTATTGGAAAATTCACATTGTGGTTCAGGAGTTCTAAAATGTTAAAAAAATCTTACTCGTTTATAGGTCATCAAACTTGCAGTAGCTGAGAAGTGCGAGAATTATCACACAATCAGCTTATCAGCTTAAATTAAGTACTAATACAACGGTACTCCAAAACCTCTGGACCGATTTCAACCAAACTTGGTATCCATACTACTAATTTAACATAGGATGGCTTTTTGTAGAGTATGGTCGGTTCAGTCTCGAATTTAGACATTTGTCACAGCGCTGTATCAGAACCCTAGTTTTAGAACGCATCCGCCTGCGCTTTCCTCTTGTCTACGCTACTCAGCAGTTCGCTGTCTGTGCCAAAATGTCATGATAGCCAGCAGCACATGTGAGGAGAGATGGACATCAGAGGGCGCCCAAGTTTGGACTACATGTTGCGTGATAAAGCACTTCCCTTCGAAAACGCTACAGGGGCGTCCTCTTTGATGCGGCAGTGCTCGGTCGAGTACTGTCAGGAAGAAGGAAAGGCGTCACAGGTACATTGTGTGGGGTTGCATGAAATCGCGCGAAATCTCTCACGGCCCCCCATACTTGGTGGGAGACGCTATTGTTGTAGTCATGTTTACGTTATCACTGTGTACTCAGAACTGAAAAGAGCAACGTGACGCTATCGACAGACATACAAGAGACACTGCCCAGCACATATGTGCAGAGCTTCACCGAATTTTCACTGACGTTTCCATTTCGCGTCCTATCGGACCTTAAGTTCCGAACAGCCCTCGCATTTCACCCGTATCTGTCCACTGGCTCTCCATCGACTTTCGTCCTATAGTTTCTTCCCTTGTAACTCGATGTTTTGACAAGATATCACCTGATCTATGTGTCGTACAATGATGCAATTTTGCACGTACATCGAATAGTGTATGTGAATATTATCTGCAAAATGTGTTGCAGATTCAGTGAACGCAAAGTACTAATATATTAAAAGGTGATGCCTGATGCGACAGTTTCGCTGCAGGAACAGCGAATATGTAGTAAGCGATAAACTTCATTTCTTTCATCATTTCGACGGGGACGTCACGAAGAAAAAGTCTCGTAAAGGTTTGAAATTATGTGTAAAGTTGGTTGCAAGTCAATAAGTGCTCTCATTGTCAAATAGTAAATGAACTTATTCTCGAAATTTGCGCTTTGTTAACTGCCCTGCTTTTTCACCGCCTCTGTCCCCTCTCTCTTTCAGAGACAGAGTTTCTTGTCACCATAACAGATCTTTCCAGATTGTAAGTTATATGTGTACCAAGATCGGTTGACATCAATGCAGTGGTTTATGAGAAGATTTGGAATATACATATACAGGGTGTTACAAAAAGGTACGGCCAAACTTTCAGGAAACGTTCTCCACACACAAATAAAGAAAAGATGTTATGTGGACATGTGTCCGGAAACGCTTAATTTCCATGTTAGAGCTCATTTGGGTTTCGTCAGTATATACTGTACTTCCTCGATTCACCGCCAGTTGGCCCAATTGAAGGAAGGTAATGTTGACTTCGGTGCTTGTGTTGACATGCGACTCATTGCTCTACGGTACTAGCATCAAGCACATCAGTATGTAGCATCAACAGGTTAGTGCTCATCACGAACGTGGTTTTGCAGTCAGTGCAATGTTTACAAATGCGGAGTTGGCAGATACCCATTTGATGTATGGATTAGCACGGGGCAATAGCCGTGGCGCGGTACGTTTGTATCGAGACAGATTTCCAGAACGAAGGTGTCCCGACAGGAAGACGTTCTAAGCAATTGATCGGCGTCTTAGGGAGCACGGAACATTCCAGCCTATGACTCGCGACTGGGGAAGACCTAGAACGACGAGGACACCTGCAATGGACGAGGCAATTCTTCGTGCAGTTGACGAAAGCCCTAATGTCAGCGTCAGAGAAGTTGCTGCTGTACAAGGTAACGTTGACTACGTCACTGTATGGAGAGTGCTACGGGAGAACCAGTTGTTTCCGTACCATGTTCCATCAGCAGCTGATTGGCCTCCACGGGTACACTTCTGCGAATGGTTCATCCAACAATGTGTCAATCCTCATTTCAGTGTAAATGTTCTCTTTACGGATGAGGCTTCATTCCAACGTGATCGAATTGTAAATTTTCACAATCAACATGTGTGGGCTGACGAGAATCCGTACGCCATTGTGCAATCACGTCATCAATACAGATTTTCCGTGAACGTTTGGGCAGGCATTGAGGGTGATGTCTTGATTGGGCCCCATGTTCTTCCACCTTCCCTCAATGGAGCGCGTTATTATGATTTCATACGGGATACTCTACCTGTGCTGCTAGAACATGTGCCTTTACAAGTACGACACAACGTGTGGTTCATGCACGATGGAGCTCCTGCACATTTCAGTCGAAGTGTTCGTACACTTCCCAACAACAGATTCGGTGACCGATGGATGGGTAGAGGCGGACCAATTCCATGGTCTCCACGCGCTCCTGACCTCAACCCTCTTGACTTTCATTTATGGGGGCATTTGAAAGCTCTTGTCTACGCAACCCCGGCACCAAATGTAGAGACTCTTCGTGCTCGTATTGTGGACGGCTGTGATACAATACGCCATTCTCCAGGGCTGCATCAGCGCATCACGGATTCCATGCGACGGAGGGTGGATGCATGTATCCTCGCTAACAGAGGACATTTTGAACATTTCCTGTAACAAATTGTTTGAAGCCACGCTGGTACGTTCTGTTGCTGCGTGTTTCCATTCCATAATTAATGTGATTTGAAGAGAAGTAAGAAAACGAGCTCTAACACGGAAAGTAAGCGTTTCCGGATACATGTCCACATAACATATTTTCTTTCTTTATGTGTGAGGAATGTTTCCTGAAAGTTTAGCCGTACCTTTTTGTAACACCCTTTATACGTACATCCACTTTTAAAACATATGCAGATGCATCTAGCAACTAAGAGCCGAATCAGAATCCATCTACCAGTGTAACAGCTTCTTATGAGTGTTGTTTTCCAGTCCAGTGACAAATAAAATTACTTAAAGATAGAGTAATATTTTAAGCTGTTCTTAATTTTAATTGACTGGTTAATTCGGCCGTGAAGTAAATAAATTTGGCCTCTTACCTGAGGGCCAGACGGGTAAGTAGCGCAGCCGCTGCTTTGTTAGAAGATGTGAGAAGGGGAGGTATTGTTTGTCTTCCAGTTCTATCAACTCACGGGCGTGTGTGCCTCGTACTGATCTGCTGCTGTGATGAAGTTTCAAATGAAAAAAGTATGCATTAGTGAAAGCGTATTATACCGACAGTGAGACTCAAATACGGTTCGTAATTGAAGGAAGAAATATGAAATTTAACTAAGGCTGTCGACAAACAACGCAATGAGCAGAATAAAACATCTGGTAAACATTCTTGATCGTGTGTCATATTGTGTAATGCATTTAATGTATGTGCGGTGACTGTTAGTAATCAATCACTGATCCGTTCACACAGACAACACAATAACACTTCGCCAGACCGTACAGAGTCACAAGTCTGGGGTCGTTGACGGTGGTGGCAATTTCAAACAGCACAGCAGACACGATGCGTCAACTTTTAACACCACTTAGCGGCCGTCAACAGATTAATCACACCCTTACTACATCTAGGCTGTTGTGGGCGCATAACATGTGATAGTAAGATTAATATTGACTGGCTGAAAACATGGTGAACGCAACGAGGAAAGTCAAATCCATTGAATATAGAACTTAATGCTGAAGGAAATTGTAGATGGTGATACAGAATAATGGGAATATTTGAAATGAGTAGTGGCAGCGATGGGCAGGTGGCAGCACTGCAGGTTCGTGACAGCGAGTAAACAGTCCTCCATCTCAGTAATCATTTATCACTGCAACGGACAACAGCATGCGTTCGCCATAAAAATGTTTTATAAAAAAAAAATGGTAGTTTGGTAGGGGCGCAGAGGGAGTTTCGACAATTTTATAATTTACAACGTCGTGATGCCGTTCCGTCGAAACTCGCGATAAAATGTTGGATTAATAACTTTGAAGAGACTGGATCTGCCCTCAAGAAGAAACCAACATGACGACCAAGAAGTGTGCGTTCTCCAGCGAACATTGATGTTGTAGGCGAGTCTGTCTTATGGAGCCTACGGCGTTCAATTTGTAAGCAAGCAGCTGTGGTTGGAATGTCCTTGGAATATGTTCGCAGAATTCTTCATCTTGATTTAAAATTTCATCCGTACAAACTACAGATGGAGCAACAATTGAAGCACAGTGATTACAGGTTACGATTAGGATGCTGTCAACAAATGATACGAAAAATATACAATGACGACGAATTTCTAAATAAGTTGTGGATGTCAGATGAGGCAAATTATCATCTCAGATGGTATGTGAATAAACAGAATTACCGTTACTGGCCAAACACGAATCCTAATGACGTTCATTAGTGCCATTTAGACGCTAGTAAAGTGAGAGTATGGTGTGGTGTTTCATCACATTGGATTATCGAACCGTAACTTTTTGCAAATAAACAGGGAAATTCAGTAAATTTAGATGCTGATCGTTACGCGAATATATTACGAACTTTCGTTACCCATACATTGAACAGCTTTCCAAACGTTCAAGAAGCCTGGTTTCAACATGACGGAGAGGAATCACACACTGCACGGCAATCAATTGCATATGTGAGAGAATTGTTTGGCAACCATGTGATCTCACGATTCGGTAACATCCCCTGGCCCCCTAGATGGCCAGATTTATCCGTTTTTGATTTTTTTCTTGTGGGGCTACCTCAAGAGCAAAGTCTACACGACTCGACCAGGAACCCTGGATGAGTTATAACAGCACATTCGGGATGCAACTCGCAGTATCCCAGTTGATATGTTGTAGCGGTCAATGTCGGATCTCAACAGCAGATTTCACGACTGTATTCGCACGGAAGGACGCCATCTAAAGGACGTAATTTTTAATAAATGATAAATGGCATCATTATTTTGTAATGGCGAAGTTGTAAGGTTTCAATTACTGTAAATGCAGCTTCTTTCCTATACCACTTCTAATTTTATTGGATTGTGCAAATTTTCCACATTTTCCTGTATCAACCTGTACATACGAGAATAAGAGAAAGATGGAGAGGGAGAGGGGGAGAGAGCGAGAGGGGGAGAGAGAGGGGGGGGGGAGGAGAGAGGGAAAATTGGAAATTTGTGGTAAGGTCTTATGGGACAAATTGCTGAGGTCATCGGTCCATAAGTCCCTGAGCTTACGCACAACTTAACCTAACTTACGCTAAGGACAACACACAGTCACGCGGGCCGTGACAAGGCGCCTTCGATCGCGCGATTGCCCCGCGCGGCTAGGGTGGGAGGGAGGGAGATGGAGAGCAGGAATAAATTAAGGGTAATAATGGGAAGGGTGTAATTGATATTGTACTTCGTTTTTTTAGCAGCGATAACTGTGTTTTCTTTTCCGAATTTACTTATTATATATGTAATTCGTCCAATTTCATATGCTTTAAGTGTAGTAATTGGACTTAATACGTCATGTTTTGATCCTCACACACACCAAAAGTTTCACTGTTGAGGTAGAAAAGATGAACAATTCATCTAGCTGATTTTCTTGCTATGATCTGTCCAGTGGCATTATCCCCAACCTAATATCTTACAACAATTGTCGACGAACTGAGTTAGCGTGTTGCAGCGTGTCACTTGTAAGGAAACACAAAAGCAAATGGAAAAGACTGGATTCTATTCACAATGTCCTTCCTCTGGTACGTGGGGACAGCCTGTGGCTTAGCCAGAGAGAGGCAAGGTTCAAATGGTTCAAATGGCTCTGAGCATTATGGCACCATCTGAGGTCATCAGTCCTCTAGAACTTAGAACTACTTAAACCTAACTAACCCAAGGACAACACACACATCCATGCCCGAGGCAGGATTCGAACCTGCGACCGTAGCAGTCGCTCGGTTCCGGACTGAAGTGCCTGGAACCGCTCGGCCACATCGGCCGGCCATGGGAGGCAAGGAAGACGGAGTGTGTTGCTTGGTTATCATGCTAAACAATTACGTTGTAGAGGTTAGAAGTTTTAACTTCGAGGTCAAAGTTTTAATTACTTATAATGTTTTGATAATGCAAACACAGAAATACTTATTTTATTTTGTTTTTATGAAAGGAAGTATCTTGTTAGTGCGACGCACTCACAAGATTATTTATATGGGTGTTCGTGGCCCGGACCACCCACGTAGTCGGCGCGGATGTCCGCATATAAGTCACTACCTCACTCACAGTCTTAATCTGTCAGATACCTTCAGGAGAGTGTATATTCTGCTGATAAGTGAAAGACTCAGACTGGCGCTAGATGCCATAGCTGCGAAGTTGGACAGAGGGAGAACACCCAGCGACTTTCTTCAATCTACATACCCCCTAAGCTAATTTGGGAAAAAATGTTGGGAAGCATAAATGAGGATTATTAATGGAAATGTCCTTGCTGTACATTAACAATGAACAAACAAGAAAACATTATCCAGAATGAGATTTTCACTCTGCAGCGGAGTGCGCGCTGACATGAGACTTCCTGGCAGATTGAAACTGTATTCCCGACCGAGACTCGAACTCCGGACCTTTGCCTTTCACGGGCGAGTTCTCTACCAACTGAGTTACCCAAGCACGACTCACGCCGCGTCCTCACAGCTGTATTTCTGCCAGTACTTACCTTCCAAACTTTACAGAGTTCGATTTTTGGCCGACACACATTTTTAATCTGCCAGAAAGTCTCATATCAACGCACACTCCACTGCAGAGTGAAAATCTCATTCTGGAAACATCCCCCAGGCTGTAGCTCAGCCATGTCTCCGCAATATCCTTTCTTTCAGGAGTGCTAGTTGTTCAGGGTTCGCAGGAGAGCTTCTGTAAATTTTGTAAGGTAGGAGACGAGGTACTGGCAGTAGTAAAGCTGTGAGGAAGGGGTGTGAGTCGTGCTTGGGGTAGCTCAGTTGGTAGAACACTTGCCCGCGAAAGACTAAGGTCCCGAGTTCAAGAAAACATTATTATGTTTTAACTCTTTCGCTGCTGTGGGCACGCATACACGCCTTGCTACACTGTTCTAAGTCTTGTGGACTTCTATAAGCGCGCCGCTTGTGTTTCCCTACGGTGCTACGGAAATTTGAATGTGTCCTGAGCCGCGAACCTATCACTGCAGCGGACAATTACGAGGCCTGGAACGTAAATAGTGGCAATTATTTATTCACAACCGACACAAAAACTGGTTCAAATGGCTCTGAGCACTATGAGACGTATCTTCTGGTGTCATAAGTCCCCTAGATCTCAGAACTACTTAAACCTAACTAACCTAAGGACATCACGAACATCCACGCCCGAGGCAGCATTCGAACCGACACAAAATAGTTAATAGTAGCACCTGTTACTATCCTTCAAAGTAGTCACCAGCGTTGTGTAGAAGCCGTTGCCAGAGATGTGAAAGGCGTAGTATACCGTTAGCAGAGCCCGTTCTGTTGATGGTGCTAATGGAGCGGTCTACTGCCTGTCTAACCGCTGGAACAGTTCTGAAGGGAATGCCACGAAGTGGTTCCTTCATTTTCGGAATCAAATAAAAGTCACAAGTATTTAAGTCCGGGCAGTATGGTGGATGGTACAGTACCTCCCAGTCCCATCAGCTGAAAACAGCTGCCACAGCATGGGCTGTATTCGCCGGCGCATTGTCGTGCAAAATGGAGAGTGGGTTGCGCAGAAAGTCACAGGTGATGCTCCAGAAACGACCACCATGGTGAAAGAACTGGCGACACTTTCTGCGCAACCCTCCCATCATTTTGCACGACAATGCGTCGGCGCATACAACTCAAGCTGCGGCTGCTCTGTTCGGTCGATGAGACTGGGAAGTACTGAACCATCCACCATACTCCTCGGACTTGAGTCCTTGTGACTTTGATTTGATTCCCAAGACGAAGGAACCACTTCGTGGCATTCGCTTCAGAACTGTTGCAGCGGTTAGACAGGCAGTAGACCGCTCCATTGGCACCATCAACAGAACGGGCTCTGCTAACGGTACACTACGCCTTCCACATCTCTGGCAGTGGGTTCTACACAACGCTGGTGACTGAAGAAAAGTAAAAGGTGCGAACATGTAACCGTTTTGTATTGCTGGTGGATGAATAGTTTCCACTATTTTAGTTTCAACCTACGTAACTTCCGTACCTTAATTAATAAAGACGTTTGGAGTTTCTATAATCAACGTATGTGCCTCACTGCATACTATCATTTATATGAAACATCGTTTCGGTATCTTCAATCGTTTATGAATCATAACGATTGTAATGATCTCATAATGCGCAAGGACGTCAATGGACGCGACGCGTTGGGCCGTCCGTCGCATATAAAACCAAACAACCCGAGAACGAAATGCGATGCCGTTCTGCTCTCAATTTTAAATGAACCATTGATATCTTATCTATATCTCATTTACTGCACTGTATGAGCCAAAAACTACCATATACAAAGTTTAATCAAAGCGTTTTTACCTCTGTGAATTCTTGTAAAGCTTCGTACAATATTTTACATAATTTGATGCAGTGCAGTAAGTATGACGGATAACAAAAAGAAATTCAGTTCTTTACCGAGTGAAGATCTCAGACTGTAAGATGTGCAAAAATCAAATGTTTTCAGCTAATAGTTTTCGAAAATCGGAGGATCAGTATTTCATATCATCCGAATCGCAGCCTCTTAGCATCGGCATCAGTATTTGGCGAGCATAACAAAATCGGCCTCAGCACAGAACGCAAATAACTCATTTGCAGCAGCGGAAGAGGTTTTAAATAGTGAGTGGCAAAAACGTTGGAATTCATAGGAAACTTGTATTACGTCAGTGAGCAGATGAGACCCAGCAATCCAGACACACAGTAACGACAGTGGTATCTGAACGGTGGATGAGCGAGAGAAGGCTGACATACCGTGTGGTTAAAACTAAAATACAGCTACTCACAGAAGTACAGTGTGAGCTGTAATTATCGTTTGGCAGCGAACGTTGGTAGATTTTATAATGCGTCATTGGGGAACAGATTTAGGCTGGAAAAATGTAGTTCCAGGTTCGGCCACCAAGTGAAAATCTAGCCCTGTGAATGCAAGAAACATGTATAGAAATATTTCTGTATGTGATACGTTAGGAACGGAATGTGAGCAGATAGGGGCAAACCATTGACAAAGGCATAATGTTCAATTTATTACTAACCGCCGCTTAAACAGTATGTTCAGTATAAGTGCTGGAGATGTGGACGAGATGTTGCGTATGTAAAACGATCTGATCAACGGTTGCTCGACCGAGTGAGGTGGCGCTGTGGTTAGCACACTGGATTCGCATTCGGGAAAACGAAGGTTCAAGTCTCCACCTTGCCATCCTGATTTAGGTTTTCCGTGATTTTCCTAAATCGTTTCGCAAATGCCGAGATAGTTCCTTTGAAAAGGCACGGGAGACTTCCTTCCCCATTATTCCCCAATCCCATGGAACCGATGACCTCGCTGTTTGGTCCACACCCCTGAATCAACAGTTTCTCGCAGCAATTTTGGTGAAATAGTTCCTGTGTAAACGCTTATTTTACATAGCCCTAGAGCCAAAAACCACACAGATTCATATCAGATCATCTTGCACGCCATGCAGCTGGAAAATCCCTGGAGATCTTTCACTGGACGAGCGACACGAGATGTTTCCCATCATTGATGGAAACTGTGGTTTCCACACAGTTGTGCTCTCTGAATGCAGGAATACGTGCTATTCAAATGTAATGTAGAGTCGTCACTGTGCACTTCACAGTTCAAAGAACAATGGTGCTAGAATGGAGGTGCTGGTGAATCTACACTATACAATCACATACGGCGAGCGCATTTTCTCTTCGAGCACAAAACACCGTTTACCAGTACACCAAAACCGGAAGTTCTGTGTATTCACTGCGTCCTGTAGTTTAAAACCTGCCTCGTCATTCCGTCGAATATTGCCTGGCCACAAGTCAAAAACTTCAATCCGTGGCAGAAACCGATGAGTAAATTCAGAAGGTTGTTGCTGATCATGAGGTTTCAGTTGCTGCGCGTAGTGGATCTCGTATGTGTGCCAGTGCAAAATAAACCACAGTTCTCGTGACACTGCATGAGCACTGGCACTACCTTGGGCATGTGCTGCATGGTCAGTTACAGCGACAGCAAATTTGTCAATAACTTCCACTGGGCAGGACGCCTTCCAGTCCAGGTGCCACACCAAGCTCACCAGTGTTTTCGAATTTCATTATCACCTTCTTTAAACGATTTATGACAAAGCGCCTCTCCTCAGAACTCTCGTTCGGCGATATTCTCTCAGTACACCACTGTAATTGCTGCCATTCACATGAAACAGTTTCACTAACAGCTCACTGTCTATCTTCTCGGTAGCCATATTGTTCACTCGCGTAATGTCTTCTCAAGTGACACTGTGGATGTCATGCCATCATATAAACAATGTACAGCGCCAGATTTGTCCCTGGTGGCCAAAAGTAAAACTAATTTTTTTCCTTTGTAAATCGGTTCCGCATTAACGTATTAGTGTATCTGCCAGGTTTCGCTGCCGTACGACAATTACCGCCCAGATTGAATCTCCCTGAGTAGCTGCACTTATTGTAAGCATCCGTTTCTAAAATTGCTTTTTACAAAATTATTTCGCCGAGTAAGGACGTGCAGCGGGTGTCCATACAATTTTCGCGCGAAATTCAGATTTAGAAATAAATTATGGTTAAATAGAAAGTCGACTGAAATCTCTCATCCTAAGAAAAGCAGCTGGGCCTAAGGGATACCTACAACATCTGCTGTCTGTAAGAGACAGAACTGGCTCATCTCTATCAGCGGCGTATCATGGGTGGTTGGAGGAGCGAAAAGCCTCGAGTGATTAGAAAGATGCACGGATTATTCCAGTTCATAACAAGGGCCGCCATACAGACGCGCAAAACTGTAGACCTATGTCGCTGATGTGAGTCAGTTCTAGAATTTTACGTTTTCTGGCCACATATTACGATATTACTGTGGAGACCTAAAATCTCCTCTTCAGGAACCAACATTCATTTCTAAAAGAATTATGGAGTGAAACATAGCTCGTTCTGTTCGCCCACGAGAGACACACAAACAAGTAGATGCCGGTGCTGTACCATTACCGCCTTTCTACGCGTTTGTTTTGGTCTTGAACTGATTTAATTATTTCGCGTAAGTCAGTGCGGATTGCTACGTGCGGTTTGTAATACGCGCACAGGCTTCAGTCGCAACCTACAGCGATGATAATGTAACGTAGCAGTTCAAATTCTGAATATTGTTTTTGGGAATGCCACGTATATTTTGAGCGGGAGTAAATGCGTCTTAAATATACGTAGCATGACGTAATCTCAATAAGCAGGCAAAAAGTTATTTATTATTAATGGAATGAATGACAACGTAACATAACCGGTAGCCAACTCAGCGATAATATACAGCATGAAATGATTTCTTTTCCCAGAAAATTAATCTAATGTTACACAGAAAGGAAGAGCGGTACAAACACCTGCGTATTTGAAAATAATTGCAAAGAATTTCTTTAACATTATCTTTTAAAGAATTGATTTATCTTTTAATCCTTCGAAATAACTCAAAATATTTTAAATCATAGGTGAAGCCTCACCTAAGCCTTAATGCGTTAAATCTCTGATTTAGTTTTGTAAACTAAATATTAATTAACTTTAATATTGAAAACAGACTGTAAAAAATTATAAAAGCACTCAGAATTATTTTCCTTTACGAGTGAAACTCGCAAATACTGAAATATTCTTTAGCACACATAGTGGCGGACTCAGCGACACAAAAAGTCGAAGGCAGATGGGCAATCGACCGCAATATTATTATTATATTTAAATAAATATCTGGTTGAGGGATAGATATTTTTGAAAGGAACCATAAAATACTTTCAGTTAACAAAATAGTGTAACTTTAATGTACAGACCGCGAACTTTACATACATGGACTCACAGGCGAGAAAGAACATACATGCGAAAAACAAAGAACAAAACAGGGACGAGCAACATGGCTCTTGAAGTTCATTGCTTTTATGGAACGTATTGAAACATAGCATTCTTTGTGACTGATGTACATTATTTACAATATCTGTCACGAGATATCATCAGACCCGACAAAATGACGTATAATATTACAGATATCACTTTCTTATTTTCCTTTACCTTCATATCGGTTGAATTAATCACGTCATGCACTAGATAGGCCTCCAGGTAGGAACCAACATTGATTTCCAAAAGAACTACAGAGTGAAATACAGTTCGCTCTGTTCGCCTACGAGACACCCAAAGAAGTAGATGTCGGTGCCCAGCTTGGCGCCATATTACTTCGCTTATGGAGGGCATTCGATATAGTTCGGCACTGCAACCGAATAACCAAAATACGAGCCTCCGGAATGTCAACCAGTCTTTGTGATTTTATTTGAAGACTTTCTAGTAAACAGACTGCAGAATCTAGTTATGCACATACAGAAAAAGTTACTTCAGTCATGCCTCAGTAGAAAGTTACAGGGCAATTACTTTTTGGTCAGTGGATGTATATGATACATTTGTTAATATTAGAAGCTCTATAAGGCTGTTCGCAAATGGTTCTGTTAGGCCTGTATGCAGACAAGTCACGATGCTAGAAAATTGTAAGGAAATACAGTACAGTTACGCCTGGAGGGGAATGCCGTTTGGTGCAGGGACTGGCTGTTGAACCTCAACATAAACAGATGTAACGTACTGCACATGGATAGGTCAAAGGATCAATTATGATATGATTACACGACTGTTGAACAATCGCTGGAAAATGTGCCAACGGTCTTGCCTCGTCTAATACTCCGGGTCCCGTCAGATCTCCGAAATTAAACAACATAGGGAGTATCAGGCATTTGGATGGGTAAACTCCCTGGCATGCCACACGTTGTTGCTTACTTCCGCTTTGTTTTTCCCGAAAGGGTAGGAACGATGCAGGCGTAAAGTTCCTGACCATCAGACACTGGATTAAACGGTAGCGTTCTCCGAAGCGTCTCGTCAAGTGAGGACAAATGACACTTTGAACGTTGATCCATCGGCGGCCCTTTGGTGAAATTATTGTCGGATAGCCTTCGAACTGGCATGCTGTTTCAACCTCTTCCATCTCTCTTGATTATCTACCACCAACAAGAGACCATCCTACTTACGTATAGCGTATTACACTCATCTGATCGTGTCAGGTACACTAATACACACGTGGAAAATGTAGCAGTGGACGTGAAGGATAAAAAACGTTTTTTAGTTATCTGGCCGAACCTGCCTCCCGGAGTATCCCAGATAGTCATACCATACGGCTTTGTACTAGAAGCAGTGTCATCCATTCAATGTTTTGCGACATGTCTACGGAGCAATTTAAAGTGAAACTATCACGTAAAAGCAATAACAGATAAGGAAGGTCTCAGAGTTTTATTGTAAGATTCCACAGGACGTGCTGTCCACCCACGAAGGAGGTAGCTTACAAAACTCACGTTCGACGGACTCTTGAATATTGCTTGTTGAGCTCAGTACCAGATAGGTTTGACAGGAGAAAACCAGAAGAAGTGGAGTACGTTTCCTCAAAGGTTCGTTTAGGAAGCGTGAAAACGTCACGACTTAACTGCTAAGGTCATCAGTCCCTAAGCTTACACACTACTTAACCTAAATTATTCTAAGGACTAACACACACACCCATGCCCGAGGGAGGACTCGAACCTCCGCCGGGACCAGCCGCACAGTCCGTGACTGCAGCGCCTTAGGCCGCTCGGCTAATCCCGAACGGCTGTGTCATGTCCTTACGTTAGTTAGGTTTACGTAGTTCTAAGTCTACAGTACTGATGACCTCACATGTTTAATCCCATGGTGCTTAGAGCCATTTCAACAATTTTTTTCAGGAGCAGACACTACCAGAAAGGTGGTGGTTTACTGTTAAAGTTTGTCGAGTGAAGCAATATCTTCCTTCTTCCAACGTATATTTAGTGAAAAGACTTCATGGTAAAATACGAGAGATTCGAATTTACATGGAAGCTTATCAACAATGGTTATTTCCGCGCATCATTCGTGACTTGATGAGGAAAGGGGAGAAGTGAGCCTGGTAAACAAATATCCTCCGCCAAATACCGTAATGGATATAGTGATCGTAAGCATTTGCCAGTAGGAGAACAGCGACTGTCAGAAACTATACTTGTAGAGAAGCCATTACGTTGGGGGTAACTTTTTCGTTATTTTGCTATCTTTCTTTCGACCGAGGCGAACATCTTCAGAAATTCCGCAACCCCGGGGCCACATGTTGCAAATATTATCAAGCTGTGTATATAGCGCCGCCGTCTTATATAAAAAACAATAAAAATGAAAAAGGAAAAAAGGAACAACGTAACGTGTGGCCCTCGCCTTGGGGTTACTATACAATATTAATAAGGTGTGTAGATGTGGAAATATCTGTTGACTCTTGGGAAGCTGGATGCCGGAGATTCCAGCCATTGGGCAGATGGGAAAGTCATTGAAGATCAGTGGATGCGCAAACTCGGTCAGTGTGGCGGCTCTGCTTCGAACGTTTCCGCTGGAGATCGGGTGCGCTCGGGGCGCCTTGGGACGGCTCGCAGCGGACGGCCCGGCGGCGCGCCAGTGTTGCGCCGACAGCGTCCGCGAGGCACAGGGAGACGCGATGCCGCCTGCGCTGTTTCCCGGCGACCGGTGACTCGCGAGACGCGCTCATTGTTAGGTCGCACCTGTCATGACAGCATGGTGACCGACGTTCCGCTACCGTTCGCCGGACCGCGACGCCGAATACTGCGCACGGTGCTCGTCTGCTCTTCCTTTCTCTTCTTTTGCTCCTTCGCCTTCTCGTCAACGGCGGCGTCTTCACAGATACAGATTGACGAGTCCGGTAAATATTTACATCAAGACAATGTGATAGTTTTAGTGTTACTGTAGCTGTGGATTATTATGGAATTTAAGTAAACGTATTGTAAACCTCATTATATGGAAGTAGACAAGAAATGAATCGACAGACCTATCCAAGTCGTGGAACATATATTTTGAGTATCAGGTGCTTCAAGTCAACGGACGTCTATGTCATTTCGTAAATAATGCAGTCTTAACGCTAGAATTTGCAAGTTCCTCCTCATTTATTAAGCGCTAATTGCTTTCCTGCGTAGACTCACATCCATTGTCCCACATCCCCTACGAAATGATCCTTCACTTTGCCTTCTCGTAAACAATTTACACGGCTGTAGAACTTAGGTTACACACAATAATTTCAATAACGCATTTGGAAGATTAAGATACAGTGGCACATCACGGAAGCGCAGCACGTAATTTGCTAGCTAAATGTGTTCACGTGCCCAAAATGTTACAAGAGACCTTGTGTCACAGTTCTGTTTCAGATAGGCGACGAATCTGTGTCGAACATAATTTTTGGGTTGGTAATATACCAATGAACTCATTTTATAGAAGTAGTCTTACCAGAACACTATTTCATTTAACTTGTTATTAACCGGAACGTTATTAGAGAACGCGTTATTTCTGTATTCAGCAGTACAATGGAAACAAAAATCTGTAGCTTTCTGATAGATCAATTCTCATAGTTACCTAGAGTGGTTCTGGGTAACTACATAAGTACAAAGACAAGGTGGCCCATTTGGGAGTGGAACTCGCAAATTTTAATGATATTACACTAAATGAATCGTTAAGTGGTCTAATGCTGAACAGCAACAACTTTTGGATAAGACAGAAGGTGGTACATTTGTTATAAAGCATCACCCATAACTATGCTAAATAAACGGGTCATGGCAGTACGCAACTTTAAACTGTTGTCAATCCCGAGTAGGTATTAGAGACAAGGAGAGGCAGAAATTAAGAAATCATAGCCCAAATTCTTCTTCCTGCAGTATCCAGTTGTATACCGTACGAAGAGTTAAATTACCATAGTTTAATTTAAAAGATGGATCTGCACGACACACTGATACATATTAGATATCTAGTAGATTGTTATGTAGTACGTCCAGCGCATGATAAGCCTTTTATTGACTTTAGCATGGTTTCAGATTATCGCACTGTAAACACTATCATAGACACACACACACACACACACACACACACACACATACATATATATATATATATATATATATATATGTTTATTACCTGTTTATTGCCGCCGTCACTGTACATTGTTTGACTTTGAGGATGAAATCACAGCCTCGCTTCTGCTTGCACCACTTCATCAATATCAAAATGAAGTACTCGAAGGTGTTTTTTAAAGATTTTTGGAAACAGATGAAAGTGAGCTAGGCGGATTCGGTACTGGTCGGAAGGTGATCGATGACAGAGAATACAAGGCGAAGGGTTGTTGCAGATGTCGCAGCGCTCATGTGTGGTTTGGCGTTGTCATGCTGAAGGACAGAGTTATCCATGTGTGGACGAATGCTTCGAATTCTAAATCTGATTACAACATTTTGTGCCTCACGCACCGACATACTTACATTATACATCGCAATTTGGAGCCCTTCATCGGCAGAAAGTTACACATATGTGGGCATGAAGAATAAAGCTGTGGAATGTTAATGATGTCTTTTAATTTAAATAAACTTTAAGAGTATTCATATAAAAACGTTGGAGGCATTATTTTTGAACACTCCGCCGTACGTTCGCCTCTAATTACGACAGGAATAGGGGTTACAGAAAACGGCTTTAAAGTGTAACATACGTAATGTAATAAGTGTATAATGTAGTAGTCTTTAACGTGAACATCAACAAGACGGCAGTTGCCGAATTCAGAAGGTTCGGGATCTATGTCCAAGTTCAGCTATCCAAAATTAATATCCATCTGTGGCTCTTTATCGATTAAAACAAATGCCAGATTGTTTCATCGAAAAAATAACACAATCTCCTACACCACTCCAGCCTTATCGTACCTTGTGTAACGGCTGTAGTACCATCCTTGTTTTCCAAACAAAATAACGTCTTTTACTTCAAACATAGTACGAATGAGCATTTAACATAGAAAAGTGAAAGATATGAAACAGTGCTGTGTTTTTATATATTTGTTTTGTGTTTCATTCTGTCATAGAAATACTACTGCTGTTATCTGCATCTACACTCTACAAGCCCGCTGTCAGTGTGTGGCGAAGGGTGATTCTGGGACCTTTATAAATGACCCCCTTTCCGCTGCAGTCGAGAATCGTGCCCGGCATGAACGATTATCTAGTTGCACCAGTGTGAACTCTAGTCTCTCTGTGTTTCCCGCGCTGGTCATTTCGCGAAAAGTACGCGGCAGGTGGTAATATGTTGCCTAGCTCGTCTCCGAACGTACTCTCTCGGAATTTCAAGTGTTAACCTCTCGGAGAGGAGCGCTCCTCTCTTGTACCGTCTGCCACTTTATCATGACGTGAGGGTGTCTCGTCTGAAGGCTTAATGAGATTCGTGAGTAAACTTTATGTCAAACTAGAATGAAACAGCTACACTTCTAGAGAATACAGTGAGATGATGAGTCTAGTCAATTTCTGTTTTCGTACCAAAGAATACAGCAAAACTTTAAATTCTTGCTCCGTAATTACGTATACTAAGGGTGTTAACATTTTTCCTGAAGCATTAGAAGAAGATGATTGTGCTGTTCATGCAAATTTATTATGGCTTCTGATGCGCACTGTGGTATAGTACGCAATAATAAATGGAATGATACGGGCACCACTAAGTGTCAAAACTGGGTGCTGCATTTCGTTGCAGTTTCCATACCGAGCAGGAGATGCAAAGGAACAGTTCACGTAACATACGATGAAAACATATATCAGTTAATGATCTACGAAATGGCCTTCTACCGAGACCTGGTACCGTTCGACGACATTAGATGCAAATGACCTCTTTTACAAACGATACTTGCAAGATGTACATCAGGAAATAATGTCTCAGTTTTCTAGTTTTTAACATTGTTTCTGATGTTACACCCGTGAATTGAGTTGTAAATATCCACACACAATTCTCCACTTAGCGGGCACGAAACATTGTGCACAGTTATTTTTCTCTGGTCTCAAGAATCCAATCAAAGGTACCGCTAACGTCAGATGCTCCAAGAAGTTAAAACTTGCCACATTCAAAGCTTTTAGACGCGTTATTGTTTCACACTTATATTCCGCTTATTACTTCGTACGGCGTTGTAATATTACCACCAGGTATTTAAATGAAGCAACAGAGCGTCGAAAATCAACACTTGTCGTGTGGACGGCTTTATAGGGTGTTCGCTCCTGTACATTGACATCATATTGCACTTTTCTCATTTAAAGAAAGTTGACAGTTGTACACGATTAGAAGATGCTGAGTTCGAAATTTTTCCACAACCTTCCAGCGGTGAACATACCCTGTAGACAACAGAATCGATACCAAACGACGTAGCAGTGTTGCTGATCTTATCTGATACTGAGTGCACCAGCGGTCATATTGCGTTTCTGTGAGGCACATCAGGAGGCTTTTTCATTTATATTGAACTATACTTTAACTGTAGTTTATAATGTGCATTTATCTAAACAACTAACGAAGGAAGGAGCTTATCGCTCAAGTCCACAATGAAATCAATAGAAGCCGAATACTTACTCAGCTAAAGAAAAAGTGGAGGATGGTGAGCCTTTGTCCGTTCAAGGAAGCTTACAGGCGTCGACAGGTCACAATACTGGGACAGAAACGTCTTGATAAAACAAGGACTTGTCAGGAAGTCACATTTGCATAGGTGCTGTTCAGAGAGCTAGATGTTTTTAATGTTGCATCTAAATATTTTTTTTTTTGAAGAAAAATTCTGTCTACAGATAGTCCCCGGTGAACCATACGACCATATCGACTCAGAATGCAAGCAACTGAAAGTGTAGATTTTAATACCGAGAAACTACCTAAGATACGAGAAACAAAGAACTAGTTACTGCCCGCCATCCGCGTGGAGCATGTACTGGACTCACCGCGGACTCCTAGTACTCAGCCACACACAATTGATTTCGTCAAAGTGTACGGGCCTGAAGATGGCGTTGACGCAACATCGAAACTAGTAGCAAAATAAATATAAAATCTTTAGTACAGCTGGAGGAGTTTCGTGTTTAATAAAAATACAAAGAACATTGTATTTCTGAGGAGCACGGGGGAATGACTAAATCGTTCACCGAGGTTAGATACTAGTGACTCATACACGCTAGCAGATTTGCGACTTATTTGAACAGTCACTATTTCCTTAAGATAACTTGAAACAGTAGTCTAGACTGTTGCGTAGATTGTCGTTTTAACGAATATGTATCACCAAATTGCTGCTACTCATCTTAACAATTTTATCCAAATTTTTTATTTTCTCAACGCCTATCATTGTTCACGTCGGAAGAAAGGAGGTTTGTAGACAACATTTATCTCATACGAACGCGTGCTGAGAAACAGTGTCTCCCAATTTTTAATATGAGAACTCTTACAGCTTTTTAAATAAAACAAACGGTATTAATATTATAGATCTCTATTGTTTATGTCTTCGTATTCGTTTTACGACATAGTGATCTCCACGACGAACACATTCCTCGCACCAAGAGACCAATTTGTTGATACTGTCACGGCAGAATGTGCGACTTTGAGGACGGAGCCAGAACCTCACCTCTGGTTACACCACTTCATCACTATCAAAGTGAATGCTTCGAAGGTGTTCGTTTAGTTTTGAAATCAGTGAAACGGTGGGGGCAACTCGGGAAAGTATGGAGAATAATCGGTGGCAGTGTACCCAAAGGGTCGGATTTTTGCAGATATTGCTGCGGTCATGAGTTGTTTGGCATTGTCTTGCCGAAGGAGGGTGTCCTCCATGTGTCAACGAACTCTTCGATTTCAAAACTTGATAACAGCACGCTGTTTCTCCAGCATCAACATAGTTACGTTACAGCTCGCCATGTTACACGCTACAAATCGGAGCGTTCTGGTGCCAGAAGGCTGTAAATATGTATAATGTTAATAAAATTAGTATTTTTTTAAGCTGTAACTGTTGTAGGTTGGCAGGAGAGCCAACACCGGGTTACAAGAGGAAGCCGAAAGGCACGCGTTTTAGCTCACACAGGCTGGCGTGAGGTCCGGAACAGGACAAGGAAATTAGAATTTAGAAAAAAACGGACGTAGCTGGTGGAATACTTAACTTTAATCCATTAATGGAGAACGTCGCTCTTGACGATACATTATGCACACTATCAATAGTAACTGGTAATGGCGCCTTGCTAGGTCGTAGCAAATGACGTAGCTGAAGGCTATGCTAACTATCGTCTCGGCAAATGAGAGCGTATTTTGTCAGTGAACCACCGCTAGCAAAGTCAGTTGTACAACTGAGGCGAGTGCTAGGAAGTCTCTCTAGACCTGCCGTGTGTCGGCGCTCAGTCTGCAATCACTGATAGTGGCGACACGCGGGTCCGACGTATACTAACGGACCGCGGCCGATTTAAAGGCTACCACCTAGCGTGTGTGGTGTCTGGCGGTGGCACCACAGTAACAGTTTTGACATTAAAAATTTCGAGGGCATTACTTTTCAGCATGGTATGCAAATATTACTGCTTTGAAAAGGTTGTTATTCCGTAGCAGCAATAGCATTTCAGTACCAGTAGAATATTATAATTGAAGTTTCGTAGGAAGAGAGATACCAACTATCCTCCATCCAGGCTTGCGAGAAACGCAAAGCTGAGGTCACATATTCGTGTCCCGTGTCGGTATGGATGTTGGTTTTAAATGTGCTGATGCCTCGTGTTTTCACTCTAGTGACGATGTTTAAAAGATATTGATATACGAGAGGCATACAGACAACAAATTTGAAACTAAAACTAAATTTTTTAAAAAAGTAAACAATGCGCTGAAACTTTCCGACAGATTAAGACGGTAATCCAGCGCGTAGCCCCGCACTTCGTCGGAAGTGGTCTTGTACCAGTAATTCAAGTACAGCGACGGTTACCGGAGAACAAAGGAGTACGAGTTGCTACAAATGGGGGGGGGGGAGCGGGAGGGGCTATCTAGCTAACGAATTAAAGCCATTTGTATTGTGAATGGCGTCTTAGTAGATGAACCAATAACAACACTGCCTACTCGCGCCCCATCCAAGCAAATAGACAAATAGATTTATTATAGCAGGAAGCACACAACATAGGGTACACAAAGGTGTGCAGTTTAATATAATTCCCGGTTACGATTTTACTCAAAATGCCAAATTTCAGATTAAAAGTTAGTTTGTTACATGACCACCATTTCTGACGGTAGATGTTAAAAAATAATTCCAGTTTTCTTCCTTTTTTGGTGTGTTTCCTTCATTATACAGAGCATTTTGTTCGCTCTTCTAGTTTGTTAAGAGGAGCAGTTCCATTTTCTGGATGTTTTGTCTACAGCTTCGAGCCTTAATTACGAAATGTACATGTGGGAGAACAACTCAGTTACGATTTTCTGGAAAGCATTACACATTCACGAAAATTAGCACATCATTTGCAATGGAGATTATTCCAGTGAATAAAAAGAAATAGATGCTGCTTTATCGGGTACTGAGAAACCAGATTTTTATGCAAATTAATTTCAAATGACTAAACTTTAACTTACATTGATTTTCGTCCATTTCTTACTGGACACCATAGAGAGTATTTGAATTAGCGATATTTCGGGGAGCAAATAGTTCCTCAATTAATACGATGTGTATATGTACAGTATTTGAATTTTGAAGTAACTACTATCGAAGTCGAATTTTCCAAATATTAACATGAGCAAAGAGCTCGCAAGAGCTAAGGTCATTTAAAGGAGTGGTATAAAGATAGAATATCTTCCATGTCATCAGATACTAGTGTTACATATCTTAAATAATGAACTGAAATGAAATGTGCGTGTGGCTAGGGACGGCTGTCGG
Source organism: Schistocerca piceifrons (assembly GCF_021461385.2). Lineage (NCBI taxonomy): Eukaryota > Metazoa > Arthropoda > Insecta > Orthoptera > Acrididae > Schistocerca > Schistocerca piceifrons. The sequence goes on from NC_060138.1 coordinate 259,889,378, forward strand.
GTAGACCGGTCGCCTGGTGCAAATCCTTTTAGTTAGCTCCACTTTGGCAACTTACGTGTTCATCATTATGAAATGATGAAGACAATACAACACCGAGTTCGCGAGCTGAAAATACCTCCTACACGGCCGAGCATCAAACCTGGGCTCCTTGCATTGCATTCCGCCGCTCTGACGTAATTTTTTCCCTTACTTGTTTAAAAATTGTTTCTTGTTCCGCGCCTCCATCCACCCCTTATAACCCGCCCTCGTACTCACCATTTTTGCCTTCACTGGCCCGGGTTCTTCGACATTAAACTAAACACGGTTCCTTTCAAAAACTTAAGTCGTTTCTGTTATTAAGAAATATATTATACAGATACTGAAATAAACATAGTTACTTGGCTCTTCGTCAGACAATAATTGCTTCTGGATTCAATGAAAATCGTTGTTCAGGTAAATCAATAAATTAACTGAAATTAAAGTCCTTTCATTATGTAGATGAATCTACATAAAACGATTGTTTTTTGTTTTCTTGGAAGAGAAACATATCAACAATGGGCTATTTATGACTCTGCGTTGATCATCTTGGTCTTCAGAGAAGTAAATAAATAAATCTTTAAGATAGCTGTTGAAGTGATGTAAAATACATCTAAATCTACATGGATACTCTGCAAATCACATTTAAGTGCCTGGTAGAGTTCATCGAACCACCTTCGCAATTCTCTTTTATTCCAATCTCGTACGGCGCACGAAAAGAACGAACACCTATAACTTTCCAAACGAGCTCTGATTTCACTTATTTTATCGTGGCTGTCGTTTCCTTCTACGTGGGTCGGTGTCAACAAAATATTGTCGCATTCGGAGGAGAACCTTGGTGATTGGAATTTCGTGATATGATTCCGCCGCAACGAAACAGCCTTTCTTTTAATGATATCCTGCCCAAATCTTGTGTCGTTTCTGTGACACTCTCTCTCGTATTTTGCGATAGTACAAAACGTGCTGCCTTTATTTGAACTTTTTCAATGTACTCCGTCAGTCCTATCTGGTAAAGATCCCAAACCGCGCAGCTGTATTCTAAAAGAGGACGGACAAGCGTAGCTTAGGCAGTCTCCTTAATAGATGTGTTACATTTTCTAAGTGTCCTGCCAATAAACCGCAGTCTTTGGTTAGCCTTACCGCCAACTTTTTCTATGTGTACCTTTCAATTTGAGTTGTTCGTAATTGAATGTATATGTAAAGTCGTCAACGTACATTGGTTAAAGATGGAAGAAACAGTAAAATCAGCAGAACACGCATGTCACGGAGTTGTTGCCATCCGTTACACAGATAACAGACGCTGAAATGGACTTGTTCATGTTGTTGGCATGTGGTGTCCACGTTTCCTTAAAATGTCTTGTATCCGAATGTACCCTCGTCTAACTTCATCATAATGTCATCCTATTCATCGCCTATGAAATACTGATGTTATTTTCAGCATGTAGCCAAAATAGGTATTTATTTTATATCATATTTTATTGGTGACGTAACTGACAAAATTACCGTGTAATCGCATAATGGTGCTACAATTTTGTTTCGAGGTGTCAGAGGAATCCGGTGCCATCAGTTCCTGTGTTTTGATATATCTCCCGTCAGTTCTTATTAGGAGTAAAATGAAGTATTATAGTGTCGTCCAATCCACACTTGCGATAGTAGTTCGTAACACAACTATTGTATGCAGTCTGTTATTTGTTGATAGAATTTCATTAGCAAATCTATACCATGTAGGCTGTAATTTTGTTGAAAAGACTTTCCCGTTAATGTTGTTCCAGATATTCTCTAAATTTCGGTTGATTTCTTAGCGTCCATTAAGTTTTTTACTTTATTCCGTGTGGGTGGCTGGTAGACGGATGCTTTGGTGATATTGCTTTCAATTCTACAGATTCTTTGAATATAACTTCGATAAAATAAAAACTGACATGCTCTAATTCAAAATTTAGTGACGGGATGTCTACAGGTGTATATAAATCCTTTGGCGTCGATGTGTTAAATAATTAGGAGGTTACATTTTCACGGTATATTTGAACAATTTTCTGAGTCCAGTAGATAAATAAGACCTATATAGTCTTCAGTCGCTTATCGAACACATCTAAGCCGCCTTCTCCGCACCTCAAGGATTCTCCCAGCACACCTGTGAAATACATGTTCCCCTCCCGGTGAGGTGGCAAATCGTTCTCATAAGGATCTTCGCAATTCACAAGGTAGTAGGTAGGCATTTGCCGAGATTAAAAGAGGGCTAGTGTAGTCGATCAACTGCACTCTGTGTGTTTCATTCAGTTCTCTGATTTTTGTGTTCTTACACCATACCCCGAATTTTGTCAAGCATTTGTTTCCAGTTTGCTTCAGCCATTCCGAGATGGCACTTATAAAATGTAATTTTCAGTGATTTTTGGTGATATGTAGAGTTCACCCATTCCAATCTTGCGCTTCGGAAACCACTCATATTAAGAAGCGAACTTCTTGTCTGTTCAGTTCTGCACCCGTAGCTGTGCAATAAAGCTGAATTTCGCTCTTTAATTTTGTAGTGTTATTATCATTACACTCAAATCGTCTGCGTATATACACTGGTGGGAAAAAATCGCAACACCTTAAAATAATTCTTGTAGAGTGATGACTTTAAGAGAATGCATTTGTCTAGGTGACATATTTAAGTGATTAACACTGCATGATCAAGGCATTTGTAACCGTGATGAAAGCCATTGCATATATAAACTGCCGATGCGCTGCCAACCGGTGCAGCCGACAGAATGTTGAATGCAGTCATGTAAACATGCGTGCACCCTGTTGTGCAGTTTCCAGATGTCAAACGGTAGGATGGCGTTCCACGGCCATCGCACGTGCTTGGTCAATACAGGGCCGGTTAAGGCTACTTGTGCATTTCTTGGGAATCGTCTTCCAACAATGCCCCATAAGCGCTCCATTGGAGACAGATGGAAGCAGTATATTCGCGAGCGTTATCATGTTGGAAAATACCGCCTGGAATGCCGTTCATGAATGGCTGCACATCAAGTGGACTCACGAGACTGACGTACAATTTTGGAGACAGAATGTGTAGGGTAACCACGAGAGAGCTAAAGCTGTCATGCGAGATCGCACCCCAGACCATAATCCCAGGTATATGTCCAGTGTGCCTTGCACGCAGATTGGCTGCAGGCTCTCGACTCGCCTCATTCTATTCAACACACGGCCATCACCGACACCTACGGAGAACCAACTTTCGTCAGAAACTACAACAGACCTCTACCCTCCCCTCCAATGAACTTTCGATTGATATCATTGAAGTCGCAAATGATGTTTGGGGTCAGTGGAGTGCATCCTACAGGGCGTCTACCTCGGCGCTATCCTTAAACTAATCGATATGTTATAGCCCGTCGTGTCACTATAGTGCCAACTGCTGCGGAAATTGCTACTGCAGATGGCAGCACGATGCACCTAACCTTATACCGGACTCCATGGTCTTCACTCTTGGTATTGCCACGTTTCCGTCCGGAGCGCAGGTTTCTTGCGACCGTACATTCTCTTGGCTACCGCTGCCAGTGCAGTGGCTACGTTCCTGGCAAGTCATTCTGAAATATAGCAAAAGGACCATTGAGTTTTCCGTAGCTCTATTATACGTTGTGGTTCAAACTCAGTGAGGTGTTGATATTGGCATCTTTGTTGCCTTAAAGGTATTCGTGACTAACATCAATTCACCACGCCTAATCTCAAAGGTAACTAACGCTCATGACCATTGGAGCGTTTATATAAAGCAAACCTGGTTTTCATTCTCATGGTGAGGGTACTAGTGTCACTCTTACGCGAATGGCGCGAGAGTAGAATAGATTTCATTCTTGGGATGTAGAAACACGCCTGGTAATTTTCGTATATGTCGCATAGCCCCTTCTTGTGGTTGCGATATTTTTCTGTCAGGTATTTGCCCCATTTTAATCGACAGCACCTTAAGCCCATCCAATCCCCAGTTAAGCTTTATAATGAGACGTTCAGTTGCTATGATATATAAGAATATGCAGAACGGACTGCCTTGTGTTGCCTCCCCCCGCCCCCACCCTATCAATTTCGATGTCTCCGGTGCTTTGTCCATTAACGAGTATTCCGTCTTTCATCCGTGTGTTCATATTCAGAAGGAAATTTGGAAAGTGATCTCAAAATACCATTTATATCAGGGTTACAAAAGCGTAACCGTGATTGATTCGATCTAACGTCTTGGAACAATCGATAAAGACTAAGGATCCTTAAGCCTTACTCCTTCAGATGACTGACACAACATCTCTGTATTCATCGACGGCTTTAAGGATACTGCGTACAGGCAAACCTGTTTCATCTTGTCTTATTACCTTTCGTATTATCCTGAGCATTCGCTCTTTTGTTGCTCTGCAGCTATTTTAAAATTAGTGTTAAGTAAACTTATAGTTCTCCTACCTTTTGCTATTAACACCTTCACATCTTTTTTGAAGCCTGGTGGTATGGAGGTACCAGTGACGGCTGTGTTACCGACGTCGGTCAGCTACTCTCCAATCCCATTCCCGAACCTTTTAAAAAAGTCCACTCGTAGCCCACCAGGTTTCATATTCATTGGGGATGCTTTTATGCTGTCTTACAGCTCTCCACAAGAAAAAAGTTGTCATTGTCTCAGTATTATCATCCTCTGTTACCAAAGTATCTGTGCCTACAAGGAGATTTGTCGATCGCTGCTCATAAGATGCCACAGCTTACAGTTATTTATAAAAGCGATGGATTTCAATAACTACGTGAGTATCATCTCATTTTCAGCACGCAATTTAGCCACGAAGGTTTTTCTTCTGCTCCTTTTCTTCTGTTCAGTGCCACTGCCTTTGGGAAAAGTATAAGGAGTAACATTCTTCATTGAGCCATTACGATCTCGACTTAACTTCGAAACCCTCCAGCTTCTTCAGTTTTAACTTTGTTAAAATCGCTTTTGTTTTCTTTATATTTCTGAAACAGTCAAGAGATAAAACCGGTTTGCTGTATAGACGTAAGCAGCAACAACAAAATTCCATTGCGTTATTTATTCGTGTATTATTTTCTGTTGCATATGTAATCAAATACGGCTAAACTATTCTTCACGTGCTGTGTCCCCTAATAAATACTAGGGTGATATCTTCACTGTCGTCTAACGTTCCAAGTCTCCTGGATATGTGTCTCTAAAGTTTCATGTTCAAGGAAAATAACATATAATTTCCATAATTCACGGCCCCAATTTAAGCTAGGTTTATATTGCACCTTGTTCCACAGTGATCTGAAAAACTACTGAGTACTGTTTTCACCGCTGAAATGCAGCGTGTTAGATCCTGCACCGTACACTGACCAGCCACTGGCCCAGTCGATGATATATCCGCCTCTGGCACGGATAACACCGGCGATGCCTCGTGACTTGGAAACTATGAGGCCCTGGTAGGTCGTAGGAGATAGTTGCCACCACATCTGGACACGCAGGTAATCTAAAACCGTTAAATTCCGGGAATGTGGGCGATGAGCTGTGACACAACGTTGAATAACATTAGGATGTGTACGATTGGGTTCAAATCTGGTGGGTTTTGGAGGCCAGCACATCACCTGGAACTCGCCACTGTGTTCCTCGAACCACTGTATCACACTCTTGGCCTCAGTCGAGGAAAGCTAATCTGATCCGCTTTCCCCAAGGACTCCACTCGCGGCTATTCGCCTCGGCGACACTACGAGCAGTAACACGAACCCAAGTCACTGGCGAATCGTGAGATGTTACAATGGTGGAAATTTCTCTACTTGAATTCAAATGCACTCATCTTAAAGCCTGCAGGATCTGGTTTACGACGAGGTCGTGCACCCTCGTGACCACAGCCCTTCCATCCGGCAGTGCATGCGCGCTGCTAGCGGTTCCAGCGTGTTCTCGCACTGTGCGAACCTGGGTCCTCCTGAGTCCCCAACCGAACTGGCACACTCACACAATTTGAAAAAACAATGTCTCCCCAAAGATTTGGCTACAGTTACTGCATATTGATAACGGCTGCTGCTGCCACTAGCGGACAGGCAACGCTTGCGAAACCAAAGCCGGCCGCGGTGGTCTAGCGGTTCTGGCGCTGCAGTCCGGAACCGCGGGACTGCTACGGTCGCAGGTTCGAATCCTGCCTCGGGCATGGGTGTGTGTGATGTCCTTAGGTTAGTTAGGTTTAAGTAGTTCTAAGTTCTAGGGGACTTATGACCTAAGATGTTGAGTCCCATAGTGCTCAGAGCCATTTGAACCGTTTTTTTTTTTTTTTTGCGAAACCAAGTGCCGCCAGGCAACATGAGAAGAAGACAAACAACCGCTACCATGCCAACTGAACGTTAACGTCTGGCCTCCAACAGAGGGCGAAAACCTACCAGCAGCACCAACGCGAGCCGCATCACCGCTCAAACGATATAGCTGTCCCACAGCACATTCCTCTTTTAAAAGTAAGTGTATCCAAAGCCGGCGCATGATGCTAATAATAGTATCAAATCATTTCGAGACTTAAATAGTAAATCATTTTAAGCGTCAACAAGTGAACTAATATGCGAACGTCGCGATGAATTTTTGTGTACTCTGGTTTGTTATAAATAAAATCTAAACTTTCTAAAGATGCGGCTTGTAATAATTCGGGTATTATAAGTTAAATAAACATATCAATATGCGTTAAAAATTTCTGTCTACAGACTTTATTAAAAGGTAGGCGCTTTGGCGGCTAATACATTTTCTCAGTTATTACTGTTGGAAAATTAGGAAATTTGGGGTAAGTTCCTACGGGACCAAACTGCTGAGGTCATTGGTCCCTAGGCTTATACACTACTCAACTGAACTTAAACTAACTCACACTAAGGACAACACACACACACCCATGCCCGAGGGTGGGCTCCAACCTCCGACGGGGAAAGCCGCCCTGACCGTGACAAGACGCCCCAGATAGCGTGGCTACTCCGAACAGCTATTACTGTTGTTCTCTCTTCCCAAAGTAATAAGCTATAACGAGATAGCATGGAGCAATTTGTTGGATTTGTAGCTCTAAAATATACAGTTAATTAGATAAAAGTCTTCCGTACAACGTATCAAAAGAGAAAAAGTTGCGCTACCCCTTATTTTAACTGCTGGCAATTTTTCCGTTATGTGCCACTACGTGCCATAATATCGTCTTCTCACATGAAAGCCTTGTGAGTTCATGGAAGTTATGAAATTATTTAATTTAAATTAGGAACATGCTTTCGTTCGCGAATACTCAGTCGTCGAGACAGTTTCGCGAAAGTGTTGAGTAAGTGAGTCAGATTTGTAGTCATAAATGAGTTCTGGCAGACACACACTGTTCCAGTCAGATACGAACTTTGTTGTCTTCGTTGTTATGTCGCATCGACAACCAATATCCAATGTACTGCACAAAACAGTCAGTATGTGCGTTCCGACAACACCGGAAGCACGACAGGGCTCTTCTGCATTTAACACGACTTTATCTTTCAGGTGAAAATAAATAGTAAATAAGTCTCTCTATGTTCGTTGTAAGTGCAACTGCTCACACCTTACATACAGATCTAGAATCTCATCATATCGACTGTTGGTCATAAATGCGATAAAGAAATAAAACATATGTTTAGAAATTTGGTTAATGGATTACTCCTATATTTTCATCTAGATTTAGTTTACAGTCAAAATCTGAATGATCTGAGTAAACGTTTCTTTGCTAAAACGCCAATTTAGACGTCAATACCATCTCCATCGTAATGCAGCGTACTCATATAACACGATTACACGATAAATACACCATCACAAACACGTCCTTTCAAAACATGATTCTAAAAAACAAATGGAATTACGTTTAACGTTCAGTCGGGAACGAGGCCATTAGATACGAAACATAAGCTCGGTGTCTGGGGAGGTAGAGGTAGAAACAGTTGGTTAACTTTCCGAAGGAGCCGATCTGGGATTTACATAAGGTGGTTTGGAGAGGGGGGTGGGGGTTAGCGCAGAAAATGCCAATATTAATTGTGAACCCCTCCCCCCCCCCCCCCCCCCAGTGCGATTCCAGTGTCTTAAGACTGCACTGCTGCACCACCTCGCAGGCCCTCTCCCGATGCTGATTGTTGCTACTCTCCTGATGAATCTCGTTTGATAACATCACACAGTCAAAAACCAAATATGGTAAACGTGCTGTTAATTCACTAAAATGCTGACTAAAAAAGCGTAAGAATGTGACTTACTATCATTCTAAATTAGTTGATAATTCTCACACCTGTAGCAAATTCTACATCAGAAAAATGATCTCCAGTTTCCTTCCTTTGAGGAGGAGGATGAAGTCCCATACTGTGAGCAGGGTAGGGGACGATGCGGGAAACCCGCACCGCCGCACTAGACAAGGTCCTGGCGGAGGTAATTAGTCATTGTCTTCCTCCGACCGTTATGAGGATGAGTAATGATGATGATGACATAACAACATCCAATCATCTCTAGGCAGGAAAAATCCCTGGCCCCGCCGGGAATCGAACCCACGACCCCGTGCGCGAGAAGCGAGAACGCTACCGCAGGACCACGAGCTGCGGACTTCCTTTCTTTATCTCAACTTATAAAAGTAATGCACCTAGATTTGATGTCATACACGGATACGTACCCAATTCACGAGAAAAGATCGCAATTATATTTTTTCTTACACTACCTCATTTAGTTTAAACATTCAAATCTTACGATGGAACAGTGTTCTCCACTTTTTAATAAATTTTTATATAGCCAGATGGGTAATTTAAACGTCAAAACGCTTGTATATAAATAATCGGATGGGCGCACCGACATGATTGCTCAAGAAACGTTAAATATTTGGAGCAAGCTTAGAAAATTTCTACACAATGACGAATCACCTTATCCGTATAACATACACGAATATAATTAAGAGACTTATCTAGTGTGCACTTTCTTTAGTAGGTGTCTTCAAAGTGAGACATATTTCAAAGTTTGAGTTCGCGAACATAGGGTTCCTTATAGTTATATCATTTTGCTTCGGCAGGACTACACGGAAAAAAAGACGATTCAGTTTCTAGAGGGATGTATTAACTTATATGGATTGACTAAACTAACTGCATTCAGTTAGATCTGCGATGAACTAAGGCAGTTACTAACAAATAAACTGTAGATTTTATGAGTAGAGTAACTGCAGCAAGGAATCTTAGTATTCGTGTAACGAACTTGCAGGGTCAGCTGGAAATCACGCTCCAGTTAACTGACGTGCCGTTATCTGGCTTCCTCCGAGCAGTGGCACTTGAATCGATTCCAAGCATGGATTTAGCGTTTGAGTTAAGTGGCTAAACTTGCACATATTTCTTAAAACTTAGGCGAACATGTGCAGAACGTCGGGGTAATTTGGAGGGAGGTTGTGAGAGGACATTAACTTACTCTGTATTAATTGTAGTTTAGAAACACCTAAAGAAATGTAAATCTGTTACCAGCAGAGAAGATAAAGTACGTGTTAGGTATTCTCTGTAGACATTTCACCTAGACGCAACTGGTCTTAAAATTTTGGTCGTTTTTTGTAAAACAACAGACCACATTTACGACAACTGGTTGTCTTTAAATACTAAATTCAAAAGGACAGCACCCTATTCCTGAGTCAATGGTTTCCAGCAACTGTCACGAAAATTACGCATTGAAAACAACGTTTTGTGACAGAGTTCTTTCAAAAAATCGTTTTTGTCCATTCTTGACATTGGTAAACTTTCGTTCGTGGACTTTCGAATATATTGTCTTTTGTAGAGGTTGTTTGGAAAGTCCTTATTTGTGTAGAGTTGATAATGAAGAGATAAAACCACAGTCACTTTGACAGTACCAGAAATATTACGGAAGAGTATTCATTTTGGCAGGACTTTGATTCTAGGAAATACAGTAGCCCGAAGAACGTATGTCGACTGAGTAACTGGGTGCTCCAGTGGAACTCCGCCTCAGCAATACTCTGAACTCTGAACGCCATGGGGCACGTCGTACACAGTGATGTAGAGGAAACGACCATCATCATATGTCACAATCAACGAAGTAATCCGATTCACCTTATAAAGAGGAACAGAAAAATGCTAACATAACGACGATAGTAAAATGTCTTCCTGGTGGTCTACTGGGAAACGATGGTGCTCATAGGCGTTTGGTTTATCAGCAGTCACCGACCACTTTCCAATTCCGTTTCAATCGTTCCATGCCGCGTCACAGTAGAGTACTATCGTTCTTCATTTCCTATTAGGACTTTCTTTGTCATGTGAAATTGGAATATTCACGGCATCTTGCAGGGAAATATTTTTGGCCCATGAAATATTCATGTTCTGTTGTTGTGGCCTTCAGTCCGCATACTGCTTTGATACGGCTCTCCACTCTATTCTAACGTGTGCCGCCCTCTTCATCTCCGAATAAAAATTGTAACCTTCATACAGTTGAACCTACTTATTGTTTTAGCCTCTCGGTCTCCCTCTACAGTTTTTATCCCAACACTTCCCCCTGATACTATAACGTACTTTATAAGAAATATTATGTTTGTTAATGGATTTTTTTTTGTCATCAGTCTACTGACTGGTTTGATGCGGCCCGCCACGAATTCCTTTCCTGTGCTAACCTCTTCATGTCAGAGTAGCACTTGCAACACCTACGTCCTCAGTTATTTGCTTGACGTAGTCCAATCTCTGTATTCCTCTACAGTTTTTGCCCTCTACAGCTCCCTCTAGTACCATGGAAGTCATTCCCTCATGTCTTAGCAGATGTCCTATCATCCTGTCCCTTCTCCTTATCAGTGTTTTCCACATATTCCTTTCCTCTCCGATTCTGCGTAGAACCTCCTCATTCCTTACCTTATCAGGCCACCTAATTTTCAACATTCGTCTATAGCACCACATCTCAAACGCTTCGATTCTCTTCTGTTACGGTTTTCCCACAGTCCATGTTTCACTACCATACAATGCTGTACTCCAGACGTATATCCTCAGAAATTTCTTCCTCAAATTAAGGCCGCTTTTTGATATTAGTAGACTTCTCTTGGCCAGAAATGCTTTTTTTGCCATAGCGAGTCTGCTTTTGATGCCCTTCTTGCTCCGTCCGTCATCGGTTATTTTACTGCCTAGGTAGCAGAATTCCTTAACCTCATTGACATCGTGACCATTAATCCTGATGTTAAGTTTCTCGCTGTTCTCATTTCTACTGCTTCTCATTATCTTCGTCTTTCTCCGATTTACTCTCAAACCATACGGTGTATTCATTAGACTGTTCATTCCGTTCAGCAGATCATTTAATTCTTCTTCACTTTCGCTCAGGATAGCAATGTCATCAGCGAATCGTATCATTGATATCCTTTCACCCTGTATTTTAATTTCACTCCTGAACGTTTCCTTTATTTCCATCATTGCTTCCTCGATGTACAGATTGAAGAGTAGAGGCGAAAGGCTAAAGCCTTGTCTTACACTCTTCTTAATACGAGCACTTCGTTCTTGATCGTCCACTCTTATTATTCCCTCTTGGTTGTTGTACATATTGTATATGACCCGTCTCTCCCTATAGCTTACCCCCACTTTCTCAGAATCTTGAACAGCTTGCACCATTTTATATTGTCGAACGCTTTTTCCAGGTCGACAAATCCTATGAAAGTGTCTTGATTTTTCTTTAGCCTTGCTTCCATTATTAGCCCTAACGTCAGAATTGCCTCTCTCGTCCCTTTACTATTCCTAAAGCCAAACTGATCGTCACCTAGCGCATTCTCAATTTTCTTTTCCATTCTTCTGTATATTATTCTTGTAAGCAGCTTCGATGCGTGAGCTGTTAAGCTGATTGTGCGATAATTCTCGCACTTGTCAACTCTTGCCGTCTTCGGAATTGTGTGGATGATGCTTTTCCGAAAGTCGGATGGTATATCGCCAGACTCATATATTCTACACACCAACGTGAATAGCCGTTTTGTTGCTACTTCCCCCAACGATTTTAGAAATTCTGATGGAATGTTATCTATCCCTTCTGCCTTATTTGACCGTAAGTCCTCCAAAGCTCTTTTAAATTCCGATTCTAGTACTGGATCCCCTATCTCTTCTAAATCGACTCCTGTTTCTTCTTCTATCACATCAGACAAATCTTCACCCTCATAGAGGCTTTCAATGTATTCTTTCCACCTATCTGCTCTCTCCTCTGCATTTAACAGTGGAATTCCCGTTGCACTCTTAATGTTACCACCGTTGCTTTTAATGTCACCAAAGGTTGTTTTGACTTTCCTGTATGCTGAGTCTGTCCTTCCGACAATCATATCTTTTTCGATGTCTTCACATTTTTCCTGCAGCCATTTCGTCTTGGCTTCCCTGCACTTCCTATTTATTTCATTCCTCAGCGACTTGTATTTCTGTATTCCTGATTTTCTCGGAACATGTTTGTACTTCCTCCTTTCATCAATCAACTGAAGTATTTCTTCTGTGACCCATGGTTTCTTCGCAGCTACCTTCTTTGTACCTATGTTTTCCTTCCCAACTTCTGTGATGGCCCTTTTTAGAGATGTCCATTCCTCTTCAACTATACTGCCTACTGCGCTATTCCTTATTGCTGTACCTATAGCGTTAGAGAACTTCAAACGTATCTCGTCATTCCTTAGTACTTCCGTATCCCACTTCTTTGCGTATTGATTCTTCCTGACTAATGTCTTGAACTTCAGCCTACTCTTCATCACTACTATAATGTGATCTGAGTCTATATCCGCTCCTGGGTACGCCTTACAATCCAGTATCTGATTTCGGAATCTCTATCTGACCATGATGTAATGTAATTGAAATCTTCCCGTATCTCCCGGCCTTTTCCAAGTATAACTCCTCCTCTTGTGATTCTTGAACAGGGTATTCGCTATTAGTAGCTGAAACTTGTTACAGAACTCAATTAGTCTTTCTCCTCTTTCATTCCTTGTCCCAAGCCCATATTCTCCTGTAACCTTTTCTTCCACTCCTTCCCCTACAACTGCATTCCAGTCGCCCAGGACTATTAGATTTTCATCTCCCTTTACATACTGCATTACCCTTTCAATATCCGCATACATTTTCTCTATCTGTTCATCTTCAGCTTGCGACGTCGTCATGTATACCTGAACTATCGTTGTCGGTGTTGATCTGTTGTCGATTCTGATTAGAACAACCCGGTCACTGAACTGTTCGCAGTAACACACCCTCTGCCCTACCCTCCTATTCATAACGAATCCTACACCTGTTATACCATTTTCTGCTGCTGTTGATATTACCCGATACTCATCTGACCAGAAATCCTTGCCTTCCTTCCACTTCATTTCACTGACCCCTACTGTATCTAGATTGAGCCTTTGCATTTCCCTTTTCAGATTTTCTAGTTTCCCTACCACGTTCAAGCTTCTGACATTCCACGCCCCGTCTCGTAGAACGTTATCGTTTCGTTGATTATTCAATCTTTTTCTCACGGTAACCTCCCACTTGGTAGTCCCCCCGGAGATCCGAATGGGGGACTATTGCGGAATCTTTTGCCAATGGAGAGATCATCATGACACTTCTTCAATTACAGGCCACATGTCCTGCGGATACACGTTACGTGTCTTTAATGCAGTGGTTTCCATTGCCTTCCGCATCCTCATGTCGTTGATCATTGCTGATTCTTCCGCCTTTAGGGGCAATTTCCCACCCCTAGGACAAGAGAGTGCCCTGAATCTCTATCCGCTCCCCCGCCCTCTTTGACAAGGCCGTTGGCAGAATGAGGCTGACTTCTTATGCCGGAAGTCTTCGGCCGCCAATGCTGACTATTTATCAAAATTTAGGCAGTGGCGGTGATCGAACCCGGGACCAAGGACGTTTTGATTATGAATCAAAGACGCTACCCCTAGACCACGGGTAATGGATACACAATGTGTATTGATTCTCTTAAGGAAGTTTACTGTGTAATGCGTTGTTGAGCAAATGGTGTGCTTAATCAGTTTCACTGTAATCAATAAATAAATAAATAAACACCTTAATCTTAAAAACCAGTATGTAATCCCTGTAATGAAATCAATGGCTCTGAAGTCTACTCATTCTGGTGAGCACCGAGTAATGTGGCTCTGTGCAATAAACTGATAAAATTCCCTATGCAAATAAACGAAAAAATACATTTTCCTTAGCTCTTGAGTCGCAATGGATGTAATCTTGGTATCCTCTCCACAGCAGGCATTCCAAATATTCAATCTTGGCACAGCGAAGTGCAATGCCGGTCGTAAAATAGCTGCATACAAATAATGTCAGTAGATTGGTTGATAAATGAATAATCATGTAAATGTCCAGTGATAATTTTGGATATTGGCCCAGCGCTGTGCAATGTTGCCTGCAATGAAGCTGTTACAGGCATTAATACTTTTCTGATTCTGGCGCATTCATATTTTTCTGACTCTGATTGAAAAATCATTTCTTTAAAAAAATATTCGTTGGATTTAAATAAAAGGATGAGGTACTGATCACGGGATATGCTAAGACCGAATGCTTCAGTTTGAAAATTGTACTCAGAATAAAGTTTCTCCTTCACAAAATCTGATTTGAAACATTTTATATTAACTTCAAAATCAGTGAGCTTCTCACCCGTTCTACAATTCCACTTACTGACGTAATTAAAAATACTTTGATTGTTACATGACAAAAGGTCTGACATGGTTTGACAAAATAGATTCAGAAAATTGAACTTCACTCTATCAGATTTACAAAATACAGAACATATTACAAATCGGGTATACTTAATCAACTTAAACATTAAATCTGATAGAAGATACATGCTTCGTACATTCAAGGTCGGTACTGCTAGAATTAGCAAAATCCACATTGCGTTGCAGCACACTTGAAATTAAATATATAAAATGTCATTACCTTACAGAACTGTATTATGCTGCGTCCATAGGCCAACAGCTAAATTCTCACAGCTAGCCACTAGCTTTAAGTCTTAGATACTACCTTTAACAGAGAGCAACGGCAATTACTCTGCGCCCCGCACACCCGTACTTACATCCGATTCTGCCACTCAGGCAACATCTTTGGTTCAGTGGCATCAAAGATACAATCTCTTCTACAAGTGATAACCATTTCATGTTATTTCTCATGAAATACATAACAAAATTGGGCTCCTCGTGCAAGTGGAGCCCTCACAATACTAAATTGAATATTCCCTGATGACTCAGAATATGTCCTATCACTCCATCCTTTGTTAGGTCAACTTACGACACAAATTTCATTTCTCTACTATTATATTCAAAACATCATCTTTAGTTACGCGATCTAGGCGTCTAATATTCAGCATACTACAGTAGTACCACATTTCAAAAGTTTCAACTACCTTCTTGTACGAACTGCTTGCAGTCCGCCTTTGACTTCTGTACAAGGCTACACTCGCGACAAATACCTTGAGAAAAGAATTCCCAAAACTTTATATTATATTCGTTGTTAACAAATATCTCTTCTTCAGAGATGTTGTTTCTGCCCCTAACAGTCAACATTTTATGTTTCATTAGATCACGATTACTTATTTTATCACCCTAATATCAAAACTCATCAAACACTTTTAGTGTCTCGTTTCCTAATCTGGTCACCTCAGTATCACCTAATGTAATCCAGTTATATCCCATTGTCCTTGTTTTGCTTTTGCTGTTGTTCATCTTATAGTCAGTTTTCAAGACAGTCTTCAGTTCATTATCTGCTCATGCTAGTTCTTTACTGTCCAAACCCTCTACTGTATCTGACAAAATTACAATGTTATCGGGAAACACTGAACTTTTTATTTCTTCTCACTGAACTTTAATTCCTTCTCCTAATTAACTTTCGTTTCCTTTACTGCTTGCTCAGTGTAAGGATTGAATGAGATCGGATATATAATGTCTCTCTTTTCAACCATTGATTCCCTTTCATGCCATTCGATTCTTATAACTGCTGTCTTTCAAATGTACAATAAGTAATCTTTTTCTCCCTGTATCTCACCCCTGTTACCTCCATAACTTAAAAGAATTTATTGCAGTCAACATTGCCAGGAGCTTGTCCTATGTGTGAGAACACTATATAAGCAGCTTTCCTTTCTTCAAACTATTGTCTAAGATAAGAGTTAGCATTGCCTCGCGAGTTCTTGCATTACACCTGAAGCCCAATTGACCTTCCCCAAGATCGTCTAACGGTTTTTCCATTTTTCTGTAATTAGTTCGTGTCAGTGTTTTGAACCATGACTTATTACAGTGACAGTTTGTTAGGACAGTATTACACCTGCGATTCTTCAATTTCTCCAGGCGTATTTTATGACGAAATAAATCTCGGGTGAACAGCCTTGTGTGAGTGTACAAAGGACACTATATTTCGGCAATCAACCTTGTTGCCTTCATGAGGTGTGCTGATGAACACTCACACCAGGCTGTTCAGTAATACACCTGGCAGCGCCTGCCGTATATGGAAATGAAATTATTACATTGTTCTAGAAATCTGTAGTTATTTCACCTGTCTCAAACATCTTGCACACCAGGTAGAGTAGTTTTGTCATTACTGGCTCTGCCAGGAATATCAGTAGTTCTGAAGGAATGCCGTCTATTCCCGAGGTCGTGTTTCAAATTAGGTCTTTCTCTGTGCCCTGTCTAACACTTAATATCATATCTCTTACCTCATCGTCATCTACTGGCTCTTCCTTTTCTATAGCAAAGTTCTCAAATTCATATCCCATATTCTGTCCTTGTAAATATTGTTTCTACTTTTCACATTTCCCTTTTTTGCTTAGTACTTGTTTTCCATCACCTTCATATTCTCTTTTCTCCAACGGTCTCTTTAATTTTCCTATGGGCCGTATATTTCTGTCCTCTGGTTATACATATATCTGCAGACTTACTTTCCTCCTCAAGCCCTTCCCGTGAAGCCATTTTGCATTATACGTCAATCTAATATTCTAAACGTCTTTATTCCGTCCACCTGCTTCATCTTCATATGTCATAAATTTTATTCAGTCTCTAGTGTGACTTTCAAGTTCTTATTGCCTATTTGATCCCTTACTGCCTCCACTATTTCATCTCTCAAAGGTACCCTTCATCTTCTATTTGTTTCCATTGTTTCAGTCAAAATGCGTAGTGTTCACTTTGAAAATCTCAACGTCATCTAGTTCTTTCGAGTTATTACAGTCTCATATCCTTATGTTTCTATCTTCTTGCTGTTTCTTCACTTAAAATCTAAAGTTCACAACCTATTAATTACTTTCAGAGTCCACATCTGGTCTGGAAATATCTTACTAGTTAAATCTGATTCAGAAATCTCTTTCTTACCATCTATAATCAAATTGAAACCTTCCATTATACTCTCGTCTCTTCCACGTCTACAGACTTCTCCCAAGAATCTTAAACATCGAATTAGCCACGATTAAATTAGTCTCTGTAAATTCCTCCACCAGACTGCTTCTTCTTCTTCTAATCCTTTCCATCAATCGATATTCTCCTACCATAATGAAGGGACAAAACCGCAACACCAAGAAAGAGTTCTGTGGCATAAAAGAAAGTTGGTAGAGGTGTTTCTACATCTGAAGGATGATGTCTGTTCAAATTTCGCGACTGTCGCTTAAGAGTTACGCTGTTAGCGCCACTAGGAGGGCGCAAATCAGGTTTGCTTCAACTAAACGCTTTATTGGTAGTAAGCGTTAGTTAGTTTTGGGGTTTTACCTGCTGAGTCGACGTTAGTCAAGAATGCCTTTGAAAGACGCCATTACCAACACAACACGAGGTTTGAACGAGATACTACAAGGCCACAAAAGTTGGATGCACCTTTTGCAGTACTGAAGAAAGACTTGGAAGGAAAGTTGTCACTATACATGATTGCTGGCAGCGGTGGTCACGAGAATGTACGGTCGCAAGAAGACGGATGGTCACTTGGCACTACCGAGAAGCAAGACCATCGTGCTCGGCGTATGACTCTGGCACATCGTACTACATCTGCAGCGGCAATTCGACCATAAGTTGGCACCACGGTTATTTCAAGGTTGGCTCCGAGTCAGATGCTCTGTAGCGTTCCTTCCACTGACCCCACACTACCGCCATTTCCGACTTCAGTGCCGTCAAGGGGGAGCTAATTGGTTGTAGAGGTTTGTTGTGTTTTCTGATGAAAGCTGGGTTTTCCTCCGTGCCAATGATGGCCCCAGTTGAGGGCTTGCAACCAAGCTGTCAGCATGCTATACACACTGTATGTATACCAGGGGTTATGGTCTCAGGTGCGATTTGCATGACGGCAGGAGAACTCTCGCGCTGTTTCACACAGCCTGACAACAAATCTGCTGATTCGACCGTTTGCGTTGCTATTGATTAACAGCGTCCCAGGGAGTGCTTTCGAACAGGATAACGCTCGGTCACATACCGCTGTCGTAACCCAACTTGCTCTACAATGTGTTGATATGATACCTTGTCCTGCTCGATCCCCAGATCTTTTTTCATTCGAGGACATACTGGACACCATCGAACTCCATTGTCATCCACAAATAACATTTTACCGTCACTGTAGTGACTAACCGCGTGTAATAGGCGTACAACCGCATCCCACAAAATGATATCTGACATCTGTGCAGCACAACGAATGTACGTTTGTATGCTTGTACTGAAAATCCTGGCGGTTACACCGGTTATTGATGTACTTGGAACTAGGGTCTCACGTTTACAATGGATTATCTAGAGCTTACCGCAAGCTGTGATTTTTCAATATTAATCACTTTAATATGTCACCTACTCAAAGTATTCCAGAAATTTCTTTATACTACATTATTTATTTTTTAGTTCTGCAATTTTTATACCTTGAGTAGATTTGAAGACATGTGTGGGAAAACCATCTAACCCTCAAATATAAAAGCTTACAGATAAGAATTTCCATCTGTTGCTGGGTACGGGAACTAACAACTTTGACTTTAAACTCACCCCTAAGTCTATTGAAGGGTGAATCCAAAGTCAGTTTTGATGGTTTCCATAGCTAGCAACAAATGGCAGTGCTTATCTCTAAAATTTTTACATTTGATGGTTAGTCCGTTTTACAGCGCGTGTATTCGTTTGTCCTTCTATTCCTACTAACGAATTCCTGATCCCAGTAAATAAGTTTTCCACGCGCATACCTATTTTATGAATTTCTTTTGTTTCATGACACATTATACCAATCTCCTCGTCACCTACATAACCACATACAAACTTGTACTAGTGTGGAGATTGTAGCTTTGCTTCTGTCTTGGCTGCGATAATACCTTTACTATGCTATTCGTAGGAGCTTTCTAAATACCTATTTTCTTAATCTTTGTAATACCTGCTACAGCGTTGCCACTATACGACTTTGTATTTATAACACTGCACTCACGTGATCAGAAGTCATGTTCAAGAGGGGGATCCGTGAGGGAAGGTGAGAGGGCCTCAGTTTTTGGCAGTTTGTGACTGCATCGAGGAGAATCCACGTCCAGCTACCACCCCCTCTGCATTCTTTTAGGACGACGACTTTCCCCTGTACATGTATTGCATTATGACCTGTTCGTTACAAGCTCTGGATTCCTTTTCTTTTTTTACGACATTTTCGAACTGTAATGCATCAGTTGTGATAGCGTATATTGTCTTCGATTATCTGAGCTGTAGCATTGCTTCTGAGTACGTGGCCGTAGCGAACTCAGATGTCAAACAATGGTAGATGCTGTATGCGTACTGGTTATAGATTTTTTTAAGCTACTCTGTGTCCGACAGGAGCATCTCGTCAGTTGAACGTATTTCCCACCATAAAGAATAAAGAAAGTACCTTACACCACTAACTCTTTCCCGCTAGTTTGTAGGTGTAGGGTAAAAAAATGGCTCTGAGCACTATGGGACTTAACATCTGAGGTCATGAGTCCCCTAGAACTTAGAACTACCTAAACCAAACTAACCTAAGGACATCACACACATCCATGTCCGAAGCAGGATTCGAACCTGCGACCGTAGCGGTCGCGCGGTTCCAGACTGTAGCGCCTAGAACCGCTCGGCCACCCTGGCCGGCGTGTAGGGTAAAGTTTTTAGTGTGTCTGTCTCTATTTTCGAGTGGTGTTGCGAAAATTTATCCCAGCATGACAACACCAGTTGTATGATATCGTCATTGTTTCAGTTGTATTGCGGTTTTATGTCGTCCTTGTGCAGCACTGTGCGTATGGTTGTGTAATGCAGCCCAATGTTTATGATTAATTACGGAATTTAGCCGATCTTTCGTCAGTTTTCGGACCAAAATAAATAAAGTACACTAATTTAACCTTCCCCTCCTACATCTAGACAGTTTCCATATGTTTAGGGCGTGCACTTTGGCTTTCAGTCCAAGACGACCAGGGTTCGAGTCCCCGAAATGCCACTGCCATTTTTAATGTCCCATCAATTCCAAGCGCCTGTGGTGGCGTAATTGTGTTGGGGAGGAGGGGGAGGGGGCACTTTCTGTCCAGTAGGACCAAGTTTCTAGTCTCGGAGAGGGAAACAACAACTTTAATTTCCTGCCAACTCCTGGGTGGAGGTGGGGTGGGACGTCAGCACAGCCCTGGGACAAAGAAGTTCCCGCCAAAATTCGGAATTCCCACAAAAATTCGACATACCCACCAATAGGGTAGGCGGGTGAGGTTGTGGGTAGAGGTGGGCGAGGGGCTGGGACACATGTGCAGGCTGAGAAAAGCACGAGATGTCATCCAGTGGTGGTGGGGGGCGGGGATGGTCGGGGCAGGGGTGACTAATTAATTAATGTTGTTGATTTGTATATCAATTTGATATCAAAAATGGAGTCGTAATCCCACTGCCCTACTACTAAACATAAACAATTTAAAGTGTGAGGTCAAACGCATGAGCACTGAAAGGAATCCCTTTAGTTTCGGCTATACGACAAATCACACAAATCTAAAGATTTTGAATTGAACTAAATACCTAAGAATTACAGCTAGGAGCAACATAAATTAGAATGATCACATAGATAATGTTGAG
This sequence comes from Schistocerca piceifrons, assembly GCF_021461385.2. NCBI lineage: Eukaryota > Metazoa > Arthropoda > Insecta > Orthoptera > Acrididae > Schistocerca > Schistocerca piceifrons. The sequence continues at coordinate 259,910,323 of NC_060138.1, forward strand.
AGAAATGCGTTTTATTGGCGGAACACTTACAGCTCGCAAGAATCTGCTAAGGAGACTGCCTACAACACACTTGTGTGTCATCTGATGGTGTATTACTGTGCAGTAAAGGATTCTTGTCACAAAGGATCGACGTACGACATCAGAAAAGTTCAAAAAAGTGTAGATTTTTATGTTATCGCGAAGTATGGGAGAGAGTGCCGAGGATATGATAAGCGTTTAGGGGTAGCAATAATTGAAACAATGGTGTTTCTCATTGTAGTGAGATCTTTTCACGAAACTTAGTTCACTAATTTTCTCCTCCAGGATCGAATACGTTTTCTGACGCCCAGCTACATATGCAGAAATGATCTTAATAGTAAAATAAGAGAAATCAGAGCTTGCACAGAACGATTTAAGTGTTCAATTTATCCGCGTTGCACAGAAATTGAATGGTAGGGAATTAGTTTGAAGGTGATTCAGTGAAACCTGAAGTGTGATTGCAGAGTGTTCATATAGATGGACTGCGAAATCTCCTTCGAGTCATCCACACTCGTATCATAATAGGTCGAAGAAACTGAGCCGTGTGCCGCTAGCGTTGAAGCCGTACATGGCTTGGCATCTTATAATAGTGATAGTGGCGTCTCGTTTTCTTAGTGTGTTCACTGCCCCACTAGATTTGTTCGCTTGTCTGTCCGTGAGTGGCAGCAGCAGCGCTTATCGATAGCGCATACTGTGGTATCATCTTTAGAGCGGCCTCTAGTTTTTCCGGGTCTTCATGTGTCGAGTAAGTTGAGTTGGGACGGAGCAGCAGGGAGTTCCAGACAGCCAGTACTCGACCGACCGCTGGCGACACACATGCACTGTCCGACGGAAGGATGTGGTCGCGGGAGTGCACGACCATTTCAAGGACTGGATTAAGCTAGTTTTAGTTGAATGGACCTTGATACTCGAGTAGCGCAACTTCCACTTGTGCGTGTGTGTGTGTGTGTCCGCCCGTCGAAGTGACCTCATGGCAATAAGTTGTCAGTCGAAGATTTATACAGGGATCTTTCTCGCGCCTGACTTGAGTGGGGAGACCGTTGGTTGGTCGTTCAGTCGGTCGTAGCCGTGGATGACATGCATTTGGTGTTCTCTTTGTTTGTGTTTGCGCCGACCTATAATTCGTCTGTTTAGTTTCACAGTGACTGGTGAGTTGTTGGTGGAATTGTTTTCCTGGATCCGTGTGTATCTTGTGGTTTAGAATGAGCAGCTATTTTAATGCAGTCTGCGTACTAGGGATGGCAACGGGGATCAGTTCGGTTGGGGCGCAGCAACCAGCAGGTCCGTGAGCGCATGGGCAAGCCAAGGCCGCTGGTGGCGTGCTGTCACTGCCGGATGGAAGAGGGGTAGCTGCGAGACAGACGACTTCGTTGCACACCGAACCCTGCACGTTTAAGTTGGTGAAGGGTTAAGTGCTAATGCAACCTCGACTATTTTGAGATCTCGCCTTTGGTCGGCGGGTTGTTGCTCCCAGGGCCACTGAATCTGGTGGCAACGAGTGAAGTGTTTCGAGATGATACAATATTTCAGCCGCCTTTCTTTATTTGTTATTCATACTTACATTTAGTATTATTCTTATTAGCGGTATTTTCTGCCTTGTGGCAGTGTGACCGAGTTACCTGCCCAGGAGGCTAGTGTACTTTCCCGACAGTGTACCTTTCCGAGTCGAGCTGATGCTGTCCGACACGACGTGTAGTTCAACTTCCTCTTGTATTGTACTGTGCATATTTTTTGGGAGGTCTACTTGGTTCTAGTGTTTCCTTCTGTCTTGGATGATTTCCGAAGACGTAATGCTGTCTGTCTCTTCGCCCTGGTTTAAAAATACTCCATCGTTCTACCGGTGATCGGACGTTAGGCGGATTTGTTAGTCGGTCGGTTGGCGCTTAAGCTGCCCCTAGTTTGAGTTGCCACCCTGTTAGGCGAATACAAGTCTTGGCTGTCTGTCTCACCTAACCTTATGTTTGAGTTACCTTCCCAGGCTGACCCTTGGAACGTATGCTGAGAACCGCTTGTCCTGATTCCTTAGATTGTGATGTTTGTTTTAAAGATATTTGTAATTTTCTAATTATTGTTGGTGTGGCCTTCAGCCGAGCAATAATTTCACGTCTTTGGTGATAAGGCCTTCAGCTGCGTTGCAGTAAGTTTTTTTTTAGCAAACTAGTTTTAAAAGCAAGGGATTTATTTTGAAAGTGCTATTCGGAATTGTTTTCCTGACTTCTAAGTCAGGCCTTCAGCCGTTTGTTATTTGAAATAGTTTGTGGCTTTTAGCCGAGTAATAATTTCACTTTTTTTATAATAAGGCCTTCAGCCATGTTACATTTTGTTAAAACGAAGTCTTTATCTTAATATGTTCCATTTGGAATTGTTCTTCCGACTTCTAATTCAGGCCTTCAGCCGTTCGTTTTTTGTAGTTGTGTGTAGCCTTCAGCCGAGCAACAATTTCACCTCTTTCGTGATGAGGCCTTCAGCCGTGTTACAGTACGTTTTTTAAGCAAACTTGTTTTTTAAACAAAGTATTATTTTAAAGATGCTATTTGGGATTGTTCTTCTGATTTTTAATTGAGGCCTTCAGCCGTTTGTTGTTTGAGGTTATTGTTGATGGCCTTCGGCCCTACAGTTGTGGAATTTTTTCCTGTGATAAGGCCTTCAGCCGTCATATAGTCAATTATGTTTTTTTTAAGTGATTCTTTTAAAATTTTAATTTCCTTAAATAAAGTTTACGTATTTGTTGTGCAACAGAGAGTAACTGATTATGGCCCTGTCCACAATCGTAACCTTATCCTGCCTCATCCATGAGAAACCAGCTCTCAGAAACTTAAAAACGTACCGCAAATTTTCGGCTCTGTTTTCAAGTCTCAGTCAAGATTGTGCGATTAACTTTAGTCCGCACACGGATACAATGAGCAGCTTTAACATTCATGTTCGCTTGAGGTAACTATTATTTCAAATGAAGTTTACGGCGGATATTTGTATAACCAGAAATACCAGATATGTTTTTTCTCTTGTTCTTTTTTTTCAGCGCACGAACAAAATGTAGGTAATTTCAAAATGTGCCCCACAGAAGTAGTTTCATCAATTATTGTTGCTCTGGTCTCACAAACCAAATTACGTGACTGCGTCGAGGCGGCACATCAAACATTAGCGCACCTTGTCGGTGATGAACATCGAAAATTAATAACTGCCCGACGCGCCTCTCGGGGCTGTGTCACGGCTTCCCATGTGCTGCATATTGTTTTCGTTCTTTTTTTCCCTTCTACCGTTTGTGTGTAAACACACACTCGTGCGGGTGCCTGGCTGTCACCTGTGCTACTCGTCGCGTTTGCGTAGCTACGGTGCCTGTTGCTGTTCGTGTCATTTTTATTGGGCAACGCGCCTTTAAAACAATCGACCAGAGGTCACGCTTTGTATACGCTTTAGGCTTAACAAACACTGTTACTGCTGCCGCGCTAACCCAGCCACTGTAGCTACTAGCAAGGTGATGGCACGTGTGAAATGATGGCTTGAATAAGTTGAATTAAGGGCTGCATCTCAGTCTTTATTTCACGAAGTGCTCTCATTCTCAAATGATGGATGAATAAAATCAGGGAATTCGCTCGTGGTGGGCTACAATTGTGTTTTCATGTCCACCCCCTCTGATGGGTACGAACATGGTTTTCACCCAGGCCGCGAGGGATTAGCCGAGCGGTCTAAGGCGCTGGAGTCATGGACTGTGCGTCTGATCCTGGCGGAGGTTCGAGTCCTCCTTCGGGCATGGGTGTGTGTGATTGTCGTTAGGACAATTTATGTTAAGTAGTGTGTAAGCTTAGGGACTGATGACCTCAGTACATTTTTCTTACCCCGGCAGCGAATCCTGCCAGACACTGTGATGTGTATGAAGTGTGGCTGAAATCGGTTCAGTGATTTAACAGGAGTTGTGGAACAAACATTCACATACTTCCATAGATACATACGGACACCCATTTTTATAATATGTGTGGATGTATGGATATGGATGTACCTAATATTTTAGTACAAAAATGTTAACTAACATTAAGAGCTTCTTAAGAGTGTGATTTTCCTGCTTAGTATCAAACAACTGTACTTACACAGACAGAACTATTTTAAGAAGTGCGTAATTTCAACCGATTCGTCGATTTGGCCTTTAGCTAAGTACAGGGTGGTCCACTGATAGTGACCGGGCCAAATATCTCACGAAATAAGCATGAAACGAAAAAACTACAAAGAACGAAACTCGTGTAGTTTGAAGAGGGAAACCAGATGGCACTATGGTTGCCCCGCCAGATGGCGCTGCCATAGGTCAAACGAATATCAACTGCTTTTTTTTGAATAGGAACCCCCATTTTTATTACATATTCGTGTAGTACGTAAAGAAATATGAATGTTTTAGTATTTGCTTCGTGATACATTACCCATGTTAGAATTGACCGTTTACCAATTGCGGAAAAGGTCGATACAGTGTTGATGTGTGGCTACTGTGATCGATTGCACCAGTACCATATGTCTGTGCACCAGGAATTGCTTGGCGACGACTTTGAACGTCGTGTACAGTTCTGCCACTGGACACAAGAGAAATTACGAGACGATGACAGATTTTTTGCACGCATTCTATTAAGCGATGAAGCGTCATTCACCAACAGCGGTAACGTAAACCGGCATAATATGCGCTATTGGGCAACGGAAAATTCATGATGACTGCGACAAGTGGAACATAAGCGAACTTGGCGGTTTAATGTATGGTGCGGCAATACGTGAGGAAGGATAATTGGTCCCCATTTTATCGATGGCAATCTAAATGGTGCAATGTATGCTGCATGACAGAATGGCGATGTACTTCCAACATGATGGATGTCCGGCACATAGCTCGCGTGTGGTGGAAATGGTACTGAATAGCATATTTGATGACAGGTGGATTGGTCGTCGAAGCACTATACCATGGCCCGCACGTTCACCGAATCTGACGCCCCCGGATTTCTTTCTGTGGGGAAAGTTGCAGGATATTTGCTATCGTGATCCACCGACAACGTCTGATAACATGCGTCAGCGTATTGTCAATGCATGTGCGAACATTACGGAAGGCGAACTGCTCGCCGTTGAGAGGAATGTCGTTACACTTATTGCCAAATGCATTGAGGTTGACGGACATAGTTTTGAGCATTTATTGCATTAATGTGGTATTTACAGGTAATCTCGCTGTAACAGCTTCTCAGAAATGATAAGTTCACAAAGGTACAAGTATCACATTGGAGCAACTGAAATAAAATGTTCAAACGTACCTACGTTCTGTATTTTAATTTTAAAGAACGTACCTGTTACCAACTGTTCGTGTAAAACTGTGAGCCATATGTTTGTGACTATTACAGAGCCTTGTATCACAAAGCGAAAAAAGTGGTCCAATTAAAGCATTCATATTTATTTAAGTACTACTCGAATATGTAATAAAAAATGGAGGTTCCTATTTAAAATAAACGTATTTGATATCCGTTTGACTTACGGCAGCGCCATCTAGCGGGCCCACCATAGCGCCATCTGGTTTCCCCTTCAAGGTAGACAAGTTTCGTTGTTTGTAGTGTTTTCGTATGACGCTTATTTCGTGAGATATACGGCCCCGTTACGATCAATGGACCACCCTGTATAACTGGTTTCTTACATAAGGGGCAAAGAGGAAAGTAGCGTGGCTTTTAGATGTAAAGAGGATGTGAGAGGGGGAATATTTTGTTGCTTTTTCTCCAGTACGGACAAGATAAGGGCGTGAAATGCACGAAACGTTCAGGTATAAAGTATACCTCTGAAGTAGCTTCAGGGGTCCGCCCCCCCCCCCCCCCCCCCTCCTCCTCTCTTGGCAGGTCCCCGGACTCGTACACGCTCAGTGGACTTCCGCGCGCCGGAGATCATCGCCATCAGTGTCTCGTGTGTGTGCCTTCGTTTTGTGTTTAGTGTTCTTTCGCTGTCAAGTCTCCACTGTTCACGTGTGCCGTCGCAGTCCTCCGTGTTATGTGCGCCGTGTCAACAAGTGTTAGTGTTTTTCTCGTCCAGCGTGAACGGCTTCATGTTTATTGTTTTTTGTATCTACTTATTTTGCCCGCCGTTTTCATTGTATTGTATGTGTCACCTATATGTCATATAATTGTACCACTTAAGGCTGAAGAGCGGCGTAATATGCTAGTGACAGCACGTCTGTATGAGGTGCTTAAAATTACAATAAAGAAAAAAAAAATAGCTTCAGGTGCGGTAAATACTTGTAGCAAGGAGTATAAAACTAAATTATGGTTGTTGTAATACAAAGCAATGAGAAGAAGCTTTTAGTAGACATTTGCGACCGTGCCTCTTATTGCATTACGCATTTAAATACTAGTTTAAGTACAATTACTGTTAATTAGTTAATCATCTGCTCACACAGACAACAAAATAGCACTACACCCGGAAATAGCAGGGTCACAGCTTTGGGTTCGCTGACGGTGGCAGCAATCCGAAACAGAGAATAGTCCACACGAAGTATTCCAGATTGTGCCGACTTTTAACGATCAGTACTTCGGGGCCAGCAGCCAACTTACTGTGCCCTTACTATAGCTAGTCTATTGGGTGCTCATAGCTTCATAACATGTAGGTTACCGATTGATTGATAGATCAGCACATAAGCGATTAGCGGTGCCGCCACAAAATTGCAGTACTGGCTCTTGAGCGAAAAACATTTACCATCGCTGCTTTAGACCGTTTCTGAAGACAAACTAAATAGTTCAAGTGGACGTACTTAAAATATCATAAATTTTGTTATCTCCTTGCGCACTAAAATAATTTTTTGTGTATCTGTGTTTTTTAAGACAGACCAGTTTTAATGAGTTTTAAACTTATTTGGTAGACTGTAGAGTGGGGCAAAGTGGACTTCGTATCCCACTATCCGAGGCTAACAACTACACTTTCTCATATGCGGGCTGGAATCGGCTCTGTCTGAGACTCGTGATACTGCACCCAGTCACGAATAAAATCTTGTACTCCTAGCTTCGACATTTGCCAGCAGCGTTAGACGAAATCTTCCTCAAAGGTTTTAATCTTATATGCCAAGCAACATCCCCAACTCTTGGAAAGGGGCAATCCTGATACATCTTCTCACATTACGAAAGGACTGCACCTATCACAGTAGTTAACGGAGCGTCTCCTAAGCGCGCTATGTAGGAAAGACCCTTGAGTGAATGGTTAACCGTCATCTCGTCTGGTTGTTAGAGACCAGGCAACTCGTTAGTCGCTCTCAGTGTGGACTCCGTAGACAACCTGAACCTGCTAGAGGCGGTTGTTCAGCAGGCATTACTACGCAAACATCACTGTCTCGGTATATTCTTTGGTATCAGTAAGGTGTCCGATACTAGTTTGAGACAAATTATTCTCGTGTAAGGCCAGCAATGGGCCCTAGATTGCCACCTCCTCATTTTAATACAGTCCTTACTGTTGAAGACTTTCTCGGCCTCAAGTTGGTAACGTGCTGTCAGATCGTGTTGGGCAGGAGAGTAGTGTTCCTTATAGAAGTGTTTTAAGTGTTAAGCTCTTATCTATAGCCACAAACAGTATCATGTCTTCGCTAAGAGTGCTGTGTAGTGCCCTTATTTGTGGACTGTTTTGCTGCCTTCTGGTCCTCGTCTAGTGTTGTAACAGCGACTCTTCTGTTGAAACTTACAACGCAGATGTTAGGGGACTGATATCCAAAGACGGATTTTGAATTTTCGGCAGATAAGTGTGTATGTGTGTGTTCTTATTTTAATCGGTCTCGTTGTATTTGTAATTTAAATGATTTGCATATGAGTCATTCCACTCACGGTTTAATCCTTCTCTACCACTCCAAAGATAAAATGGAGAAGAAAATGGTGCCAGAATCAGACGGTGACTATCTTTAAAATTTTTAAATCTTCACCAAAATTTGTTTTTATCTCAATGTGTCGCACGCCACTCCTAGCAATAAAATACTGCCTTCATGTTCTAATCGTTAATATCGTTCTATTCTGTCGTGAACTAAAACTCTTTCGAGGTCGAAGTAATAGAGTAACTTGCATGTCTTGATGAACATACAATGACGATGTACAGCCATCGGAAATGTATAGAAAATAAATTCGGTGAAAGCGATTATCTTGGCATCAACTATGCTAAGTAAATATGTGTGCGCTACTGGGACTCGAACCCGGATGCCTCGCTTATCACGAGCGTTCGCCATAGTTACTTCGGCATCACAAACACACGGGAACTTCTATACGTTACCCTGTCTAAATGGCTACACCATAGTCCCCTGCATTCATCACTGAGCGCTCGCAGCTTTAATCTCTTGTCCGTCACAGGTGAGAAAGAAACTATCGTCTTGTGCCCACCTTGGTATTCAACATACAGAAGGCACCTAACTCCCGTGCATTCCGAGGAGAGTAGCCCTGAGCCCTGACGCCATTTGATATCACATACCAGATGTGTTCTGTCTAGTTTAGATCAGGCGAGTTGGGGGGCGAGCACATCAATGAAACTTGCCACTGTTCGTCGAACCACACCATCACATTCCTGGCCTTGTGCCAAGTTGCATTATCTATTTGAAAAACCTATGCCGTCGGAAACATGATCGACATGAAGGGACAAACATGGTCTGCAGCCACTGTATGATAATTCTTGGCCATTATCGTGCCTGGCACGAGCTCTACTGGAACCATGGAATGTTCCCCAGAGCACAATGGGGCCACCGCCAGATTCACTCAATCCTGCAGTACAGGGATCAAGAGGCTGTTCCCGTGGAAGACGACGTATTCGCGCTCTCGCATCAGCATGATGAAGGAAGTATATGGATTTCTCAGACCTCGCAACGCTGCGCCACTGCGTCAACGTCCAGTGCCTAAGGACACGTGTCCATTTCAGTCGTAGTGTTAACATTGGCACGTGCATGTACCGGCGGCTGCAGAGGCCGTCGTTAGGAGTGTTCGGTGCACCCGTGTTCTGACACAATTATACTCTGCCCAGAATGAACGTCTGATGTTAATTTCACCTCAGTTCGCCGACTGTCCTGTTCTACCAGTATGCCCAGCAGACGACATCCGACATCTTTAACAAGGGATGGCTGGCTAAAACGATGACGTCTGGCTGTGGCTTCACCTTGGAAACGCTACGTGTTGAAGGCACTCACCACAGCACTCCTCTAGCACCCGGCAATCGTGCCGTTTCCGAAATGCTCATACAGTGTCGGCGGTCCATCTCAGCCTTCCCTCGGTCAAAGTTAGATCGCGAGCCTTCCCCATTCTACTCGGTCACTGGTAGAACATGCACCGTGTTTGTGTTCACCAGTCATACCTAGCCAGGTGACGCTGCAAACACCTGTTGTTGTTAATGAAACTTCCTGGCAGATTAAAACTGTGTGCCCGACCGAGACTCGAACTCGGGACCTTTGCCTTTCGCGGGCAAGTGCTCTACCAACTGAGCTACCGAAGCACGACTCACGCCCGGTACTCACAGCTTTACTTCTGCCAGTACCTCGTCTCCTACCTTCCAAACTTGCCCGCGAAAGGCAAAGGTCCTGAGTTCGAGTCTCGGTCGGGCACACAGTTTTAATCTGCCAGGAAGTTTCATATCAGCGCACACTCCGCTGCAGAGTGAAAATCTCATTCTGGAAACCTGTTGTTGTTGTTGTGGTCTTCAGTCCTGAGACTGGTTTGATGCAGCTCTCCATGCTACTCTATCCTGTGCAAGCTTCTTCAACTCCCAGTACCTACTGCAGCCTACATCCTTCTGAATCTGCTTAGTGTATTCATCTCTTGGTCTCCCTCTACGATTTTTACCCTCCACGCTGCCCTCCAATACTAAATTGGTGATCCCTCGATGTCTCAGAACATGTCCTACCAACCGATCCCTTCTTCTAGTCAAATTTTGCGACAAGTCCTCTTCTCCCCAATTCTATTCAATACCTCCTCATTAGTTATGTGATCTACCCATCTAATCTTCAGCATTCTTCTGTAGCACCACATTTCGAAAGCTTCCATTCTCTTCTTGTCTAAACTATTTATCGTCCACGTTTCACTTCCATACATGGCTACACTCCATACAAATACTTTCAGAAACGACTTCCTGACATTTAAATCTATACTCGACGTTAACAAATTTTTCTTCTTCAGAAACGCTTTCCTTCCCATTGCCAGTCTACATTTCATATCCTCTCTACTTCGGCCATCATCAGTTATTTTGCTCCCCAAATAGCAAAACTCCTTTACTACTTTAAGTGTCTCATTTCCTAATCTAATTCCCTCAGCATCACCCGAGTTAATTCGATTATATTCCATTATTCTCGTTTTGCTTTTGTTGATGTTCGTCTTATAGCCTCTTTTCAAGACACTGTCCATTCCGTTCAACTGCTCTTCCAAGTCCTTTGCTGTCTCTGACAGAATTACAATGTCATCGGCGAACCTCAAAGTTTTTATTTCTTCTCCATGGATTTTAATACCTACTCCGAACTTTTCTTTTGTTTCCTTTATTGCTTGTCAATATACCGATTGAATAACATCGGGGATAGGCTACAACCTTGTCTCACTCCCTTCCCAACCACTGCTTCCCTTTCATACCCTTCGACTCTTGTAACTGCCATCTGGTTTCTGTACAAATTGTAAATAGCCTTTCGCTCCCTGTATTTCACCCCTGCCACCTTCAGAATTTGAAAGAGAATATTCCAATCAACATTGTCAAAAGCTTTCTCTAAGTCTACAAATGCTAGAAACGTAGGTTTGCCTTTCCTTAATCTTTCTTCTAAGAAAGTCGTAGGGTCAGTATTCCCTCACGTATTCCTACATTTCTACGGAATCCAAACCGATCCTCCCCGAGGTTGGCTTCTATCAGTTTTTCCATTCGACTATATAGAACTCGCGTTAGTATTTTGTATCTGTGACTTAATTAACTGATAGTTCGATAATTTTCACATCTGTCAACTCCTGCTGTCGTTGGGATTGTAATTATTATATTCTTCTTGAAGTCTGAGGGTATTTCGCCTGTCTCATACATCTTGCTCACCAGATGGTAGAGTTTTGTCAGGACTGGCTCCCCCAAGTCTGTCAGTAGTTCTAATGGAATGTTGTCTACTCCGGGGGCTTTGTTTCGACTCAGGTCTTTCAGTGCTCTGTCAAACTCTTCAAGCAGTATCAAATCTCCCATTTCATCTTCATCTACATCCTCTTCCATTTCCATAATATTGTCCTCAAGTACATCGCCCTTGTATAGACCCTCTATATACTCCTTCCACCTTTCTGCCTTCCCTTCTTTGCTTAGAACTGGGTTTCCATCAATGCTCTTGATATTCATGCAAGTGGTTCTCCTTTCTCCAAAGGTCTCTTTAATTTTCCTGTCGGCAGTATCTATCTTACCCTTAGTGAGATAAGCCTGTACATCCCTACATTTTTCCTCTAGCCATGCCTGCTTAGCCATTTTGCACTTCCTGTCGATATCATTTTTGAGACGTTTGTATTCCTTTTTGCCTGCTTCATTTACTACATTTTTATATTTACTCCTTTCATCAATTAAATTCAATATTTCTTCTGTTACCCAAGGGTTTCTAGCAGCCCTCGTCTTTTTACCTATTTGATCCTCCTCTGCCTTCACTATTTCATCCCTCAAAGCTACCCATTCCTCTTCTACAGTATTTCTTTCCCCCATTCCTGTCAATTGTTCCCTTATGCTCTCCCTGAAACTCTGTACAACCTCTGGTTTAGTCAGTTTATCCAGGTCCCATCTCCTTAAATTCCCACCTTTTTGTAGTTTCTTCAGTTTTAATGTAAATTTTATAACCAATAGACTGTGGTCAGAGTCCACATCTGCCCCTGGAAAACACCTAAACGGTTTTATTTAGATAGTAGGTTGGTGGTCCTACAGTTCTGGCTGATTAAAGTATGTCTACAGACAGGAAAAATCCATAATGTGGATAAAGTCAGATGAAGAGCTAGTCGAAGAGAGACAAGCTTATAACGTCGAATGGAAGCCTATTCAACGCCATAATGGAATAATCTTTGGAAGAGAGTTTCACGGTGAACAGCACCGTTAATAACCATGGCTAATAAAATGTAAATCATTCCTCGGCGGTAGCCTTTCTTCCATAAACGTTTTCCCAACGACATATGCAGGAGAACTTGCAAGACGTTTGGAAAGTCAGAGGTACTGGCCGAATGAAGGACTTTCGGTTATTCGTGAGTTTGGCGTTGATAGGTCTATCGGTAACAGCATTACCCTTGTAAGGTGAGTTTCTGGGTTGGAGTCTTATTTTCAGGCGCTCTCCGACACTCGTTTAGGCAAAAGTTGAGCTGGTCCTCAAAATCCGCCTCAGGAAATGCCAAACACAAACAGTTAAAAAACGGTAACATACAAAACAAAATTTACAGGTTCCACAGTCTGATGATGCACACGGCGTCCTACCTTAGGTTATCTTGACGACTGTGGCGTCAGATAGAGCATCAGTCCGCAATACTAATTGTCATAATAACATTTTGCCAAATTCTAAAAACAACAAACCCTATATGGAACTAGATAAATGGCAGAGAAAAGCAAGAAAGAAAGATAAAACGGCTGTTCGAGACACTGAGTACTTTAACGCTACCAAGGGAAAGGCACGGTGCTTAATATATTGGTCTAAAATGGGGACTGGGGGAAGGCAGAAGTACCCATTCCTAACCGGCTATTATTTCAGAAGTTTGACTTAAATCAGTTCAGAGAAATGTTAGGATTGTTCCTTTACAAATGTCGCCGCCGATTTCCTTTCCAATTCTTCCGCGCTGCGAGTTTCGGCTCTGTCTTAAATGACGTCGTTGACAGGACGATGAACTCAACCTTCCATTTTTTAGCTTTAAAGTATCTGGTTATAGTTGCACGAAGAAAAAAGACATTTTGCGTTAGATAAAAATAAAGTGTACACTGATGAACCAGAAGTGCACTGACCATTAGCTTCATAAGAAAGTGCCCTTATTTTCTCAGAATTATCTATGATACATTCCTTGGTACAGCTAATAGCTTCTCGAAGGAACGTAGCCTTGCTTTCCAAGAAGAGGAGCCACGTGCATGGTTAGCACTAGCAAAACTTATACTGTCACCCCTGCGACATGCCTGATTTCCTATCGGAGTTTACAGGGGGCGGGTTAGTAATGTTACTCATACGTCTGGGTATAAACACAAGCCGGCCGGGGTGGCTGTGCGGTTCTAGGCGCTACAGTCTGGAACCGCGGGACCGCTACGGTCGCAGGTTCGAATCCTGCCTCGGGCATGGATGTGTGTGATGTCCTTAGGTTAGTTAGGTTTAAGTAGTTCTAAGTTCTAGGGGACTGATGACTTCAGAAGTTGAGTCCCATGGTGCTCAGAGCCATTTGAACTATTTTTTATAAACATAAATCAGTGGGGGTCTATCTAGGAGACAGCAGAAATAACGATAGAGAAGGGTATTGGGGAAGGCATAGAAACAAAAATGCCATACAATACGCTATGAGAAGAAAATCGTTACGACAGTCTGGTATGATAGTAAAACTACTGGCGAAATTGCGCTGCTAGCACCGATAGTTTCTGCACGCCTGAAAGTACGTGTTAGTAGTTGGTAAGTTACTGTTGTTCGTGCAATATGCCAAGTTCTAGGGGACTGATGACTTCAGAAGTTAAGTCCCATGGTGCTCAGAGCCATTTGAACTATTTTTTATAAACATAAATCAGTGAGGGTCTATCTAGGAGACAGCAGAAATAACGATAGAGAAGGGTATTGGGGAAGGCATAGAAACAAAAATGCCATACAATACGCTATGAGAAGAAAATCGTTACGACAGTCTGGTATGATAGTAAAACTACTGGCGAAATTGCGCTGCTAGCACCGATAGTTTCTGCACGCCTGAAAGTACGTGTTAGTAGTTGGTAAGTTACTGTTGTTCGTGCAATATGCCAAGTTCTAGGGGACTGATGACTTCAGAAGTTAAGTCCCATGGTGCTCAGAGCCATTTGAACTATTTTTTATAAACATAAATCAGTGGGGGTCTATCTAGGAGACAGCAGAAATAACGATAGAGAAGGGTATTGGGGAAGGCATAGAAACAAAAATGCCATACAAGACGCTATGAGAAGAAAATCGTTACGACAGTCTGGTATGATAGTAAAACTACTGGCGAAATTGCGCTGCTAGCACCGATAGTTTCTGCACGCCTGAAAGTACGTGTTAGTAGTTGGTAAGTTACTGTTGTTCGTGCAATATGCCAAGATCACCATGCTTACCGGTATCGGACAAACTACAGTACATTTGATTTAAATTCCTGGATGTCACAAATATTTTGAGTAAACCTGTTTCAGTGGTATACGCAGCCTCGCGTTCTTTCGAGACGTGTTGCCAGCTGTCTGTAGGCTGCCCGTCTTTCCTTCCGAGAGACGAAGTAGTTTCTTCACTATGATGTACCATCCCGTTAAAATGTTATTGTCATTGTGGAGTTCAACTGCAGAAATCCTCATCGTTATAGTGAGGAGATATTCTTCCGAGGTGACTGCTATCAACGTATCTCGCTCTTGTGAATTTCTTTCGTACAGGATTGTATGAAGCTTCGAGTGTCTGAAACAACAGTAGAAATTGACGAAAAACTGGTTGGTAGTGGCATAGTTTTCCACCTCGTTGGACAATAGACAAATTAGGAAATCATAAGTTACAGAGCCAAACCTTACGCGGCATTGTGGTATATGTATTGACACTCACTTTCAGCCATTTGAACACTTGCTTCGAATAGAATTTCTGAGGTTTTAATAATAAAAAAATAAAGTTTACTTTTTGATCGTTCTTTCATTGTATTAGGGACTCACATAAGGATTCTACATTATCGGTATAGTTTTCGTTTTATGCGTTTAGGACTTCTGAAGGAAACGTAATAGAAATTTCTGGTTTCTGCCAGAACTGCGTACCAAGTTATAGCTTACTCGCTGAGCTGCGAGTGACAGAAAATGGGAAACGTTACGAAAAGATCAGCAGCCTTTACATACAATAGGTGCTTTTGCTGACAACTTCGACGTATTTTTATACGTGCGTGTTTCATGCATAATTATGCACTCCACAGACACAATGTAAACAGATGGAAAAAGAAACACCTCCAAGGAAAGTCTACATGACCTGTGCAAACAGCCAGCCTGCAACGGAGGCAGCTGTGGGTGACCTTTCCTATATCGAAGCAAATGCGAGACGTCAGAGATAAAAACAGTTGTGTGCAGCAAACAAATATAGCAGACACTGCCGTCAAACTGAAAGCGGCAGACACCATTCAGCACTATGTGAATGGAAATCTAGAATTACATCAGACGTACTGACTACGATGCAGAGGACATTGAGTCAATTAATCGGTGTATCATGAAATCACACTCGGGCAAAGGTTATTCGAAATACTCATTGAGATTTGACAGTAACACTGAAATCGGTGATTGAAAACCTCGAGAAAGTGGTATTGAGGACCGACTTCCATCCGCTGTTGTAAAAGATTAGCGACTGTACCGTACAGACATTCTCACTGACAAGGAATGACTGTTGCCCCTAATCCCTGTCGGTATTATTGTTTACGACTACTGTTCAAAAATGGTTAGGTTGGGTTAGTGTTTTTTACGTTCAAAAATGGCTCTGTGCACTATGGGAATTAACTGCTTTGGTCATCAGTCCCCTAGAACTTAGAACTACTTAAACCTAACTAACCTAAGGACATCACACACACCCATGCCCGAGGATGGATTCGAACCTGCGACCGTAGCGTTCGCGCGGTTCCAGACTGTAGCGCCTAGAACCGCTCGGTCACCCAGGCCGGCGACTACTGTTCATTCGCCAGTTACATGGATGCGACTGGCGCACTATGTCTTGCAAACACGTTCGACTGTGCAGGTTGATACACTAACAAACCAGGGAGTTTCATTCACTGTGTGGTCGTGGGCGCGACCATATACGATAACTCCTTTCTGCCACCGTTTCACGTCTCCATGTCCACCTAGATTACTGAGCTGATCCATAGAACATTCACACCTCTTCACTGCTGGGACTTACGTCAGAGGTGTTGACTCACATTATTGTTTCGAATGCATTCCACACATTCTGCATTACATCAAAGCGACCGGTGTGCTCTTTTAAGGTTGATCTTATGGTCTACATATAGTTGAACGTATAGGAGAATGTATATTTACACTTACTGAGTACCTGGCGTTGCTGCGGTATGTATGCAAATTCTGTTAGAAGATTTCTTCCGTCTTCCACAATCCATTTCCTCCTCTCCCCACTCTCTGTCCACATCCTCTTGCCCTTTTCCCTGATACCTGTCCTCCTCCCTTTCTCTGTCCATCGCCTCTTTCCCCCTTTAAATTGATCTCTTCCTCCTCTCTAGGGCAACCTGCTCCTCCTTCCGCTCTCTGTCTATTTCCTCTCGATCCTCTCCTCCCCCACATCTGCGTCCATCTACTACTTCCCTGACACACGCCATCAACTCCCTCCACCTCTATCCGCTACTCAACCCTCTCTCTGTCCACCTGCCCCTTCGTGTTTCTCTGTTCATCACATCCTTCCGCCCAGTTCCTCTTCCCCTCTAAGTTCCTCACCCCCTCCATTCAAACTCATCCCCCTCTCTCTGTCCACCTTTCATTTACTATTCCTACTGTTTCACCTCTTCATACCCACTGACCAAACCTCCTCCTTCTTCCTGTCTCTTGCTTCTCCTCTTTCCTCTTTCTCATAATCTCCACTTCCTCACTCTCAATCGATCTCCTCCTGCCCGGCAACATGTAGTCCTTTTCTATATAAGTACATCTCCTCTTCCATTCTATCTCTTCATCCCCTCAAAGTCAATCTCCTCCTCCCGACTCTCTCTGTTCATCCCCTTCTGTCCATATCACCCTCATTCGTTTTATTGTCCATTTTCTCGTTTTCCCTCTCTGTCCATCCCCACCTCCCCACCTTCTTCGACCAAGTTATCATCCCCCCCCCCCCAAAGCAGGTTGACGGTTCTTACTCCCCACAGTATTTCCTTCGAGATAGTAACTAATATGTGTACCAAGATTCGTTGAAATTATCCGGTGGTTTTGGAGATTCTTTTTACCCACGCCTTTACCAGAGTACCCACATGTGACACGTATATCATAATGTTTAACTTATTTCACACTTACATCAGCAGATAATTCCCCTGTATCTGTCGCGAATTTCGCCCTGTTCTTTCCTTTTCAGGCAGCTCAGTGTTTATTACGTCCTATGTTCTGAAAATTGGATCATACGAAGATATCTTTGAAGGCATATTTGGATACTATATGTGAAATTTATTGCAGGTGGAATAAGTAATTGAGACGGAATAACGAAACATCTTGAATGATTTCGCAGTTGTTACGCATCTGAGTGTTTATGACATATTATCTCCTGACCTATGTGTCGTACAGTGATATAATTTTGTATGTACATTTAGGGGTGTATGTCAGTACTGCCTGCGAAAGTTGTTGCGAATGGAGTTGGTAGTAAAGAAGAAATAAGTTTAAACGTTATGCATAAAGCCACAGTTTATGGTGTCATATCAGCTGTGCTACGTGCCGTGCAATATATACTGTCTTATGTACATTCAGCAGCATATGAGGATACTGTCTACGAAATTTGTTGCGATTAGAGTTAGTAGGAAAGAAGTAATATATTTAAACGTCATGCTAGATGTGCCAGTCATACTACATGTATAGCGAAAATGTAGTAAGCGGGACTGGCCGGTGTGGTCCAGCGGTTCTAGGCGCTCCAGTCTGGAACCGCAAGATCGCTTCGGTCGCAGGTTCGAATCCTGCCTCAGGCATGGATTTGTGTGATGTCCTTAGGCTAGTTAGGTTTAAGTAGTTCTAAGTTCTAGGGGACTGATGACCTCAGATGTAAAGTCCCATAGTGCTCAGAGCCATTTGAACCATTTTTTTGTGGTAAGCGGGGAGACTTTTTCCTCTCATTATTTTGTGGGAGTTGCTTGAGATTAAAATTTTTTAAAGGTTTGAAATTATGACTGAAGTTTGCTGCAAGACTAATTGCTCACATTCTCAAGTAATGTGTGAATAAAGTCTGGGAATCCTTGCGCCATGAGTTATACCGTTTCAGCCCCATCTACACTGCTTTGACAGAGAGATAGTTTTTACCCCTACAGAATTTCTTGCCAGACTGTGTTACTGTACGAAGTGTGGTTGAAATCTGTCCAGCGGTTTAGGAGGAGATATCGAATATACGTACACACATCCAGTTTCTTAGTATGTATGGATTAATGGATGTGCATTCCCACAAGCAAAACACAGATTATGAGACTTTTTAAAGTCTAGTGCAGGAAATACGTAGTTTGTGACGCCCTGAGGATGATACATATAATAACAGGGACATATCTCGGAACCTGTGGTCTGAATTCGCTACTTTAATGAAGACCACAAGTTACGAACAACTTAAAAATTGAATAATAATAAATAGAACGTTACCATATTTTACATTATACGTGTTCTGTGATTATCTAGACATCTCATCCTCATGTCTATGGTTGCTGCAGCATGCGATCTGCAAAAAGGAAAAATCTCTATCGGAAATTTTAGGCTTAGACTATAACCTAAAAGAACTGAGTTCAGGTGTGAAAGGTGGCTTATGTCAATGTAGATGCTTATGTTTACTGTAGTGGATTTTTTCTCTTTTTTTCGTTGTGAGCGTTAGCTATTGCTTATTAATGTTTTATGCCAGTGGAAAGGTGATTCTGTTGTATGCAGTACTTTGCGAAATAATTTGACGTATGTGTTTCCCCTTGTCAGTTCTTTAGGTGATGAGACTAACTTACTCTAAAACTGATAGTTGTCTTTCATACATATGTCAAACGACATTCATTGAAGGGTAAGTGACATGTGTATGGTTTGCACAATTTCTTTAAAATAAGGCAGAATTTTCGTAATGTTACTTTTTAATATCAGTGACAATCATGTCCAGTATGCAATAGTACGTTCCTCGCCTCGTCTCGTATATTCGTAAGATTTGTGTGGCCATTCCAATAAAAAGGGTTTAGTATAGTACTCACCACGCTCTTTTCGAGACAGATATTGGTCGTTCGCATGCATTCGGCTTCGTTATAATTGTAAAAGCAGCAATACAGCGCTCGACTCCAAGCACAGAAACGTCATGACATCCATTCCGCCTAAGGAAATGTTCATACACTATTGGCAATTAAAATTGCTACACCACGAAGATGACGTGCTACAGACGCGAAATTAAACCGACAAGAGGAGGATGCTGTGATATGCCAATGGTTAGCTTTTCAGAGCATTCACACCAGGTTGGCGTCGGTGGTGACACCTACAACGTGCTGACATGAGGGAAGTTTCCAACTGATTTCTCATACACAAACAGCAGTTGACCGGCGTTGTGGTGCCTCGTGTAAGGAGGAGAAATGCGTACCATCACGTTTCCGACTTTTGTAAACGTCGGATTGTAACCTATCGCGATTGCGGTCTATCGTATCGCGACATTGCTGCTCGCGTTGGTCGAGATCCAATGACTGTTAGCAGAGTATCGAATCGGGGGTTCAGGAAGGTAATACGGAACGCCGTGCTGGATCCCAACGGCCTCGTATCACTAGCAGTCGAGATGACAAGCATCTTATCCGCATGGCTGTAACGGATCGTGCAGCCACGTCTCGATCCCTGAGTCAACAGATGCGGACGTCTGCAAGACAACAACCATTTGCACGAACATTTCGATGACGTTTGAAGCAGCATGGTCTATCAGCTCGGAGGCCATGACTGCGGTTACCCTTGACGCTGCATCACAGACAGGAGCGCCTGCGATGGTATACTCAACGACGAACGTGGGTGCACGAATGACAAAACGTCATTTTTTCGCATGAATCCACGATCTGTTTACAGCATCATGATGGTCGAATCCGTGTTTGGTGACATCGGGGTGAACGCACATTGGAAGCGTGTATTCGTCATCGCCATACTGGTGTATCACCCGGCGTGATGGTATGGGGTGCCATTAGTTACACGTCTCGGTCACCTCTTGTTCGCACTGACAGCACTTTGAACAGTGGACGTTACATTTAAGATGTGCTACGAACCGTGGCTCTACCCTTCATTCGATCCCTGCGAAACCCTACATTTCAGGAGGATAACGCACGACTGCATGTTGCATGTCCTGTACGGGCCTTTCTGGATACAGAAAATGTTCGACTGCTGCCCTGGCCAGCACATTCTCCAGATCTCTCACAACTGAAAACGTCTGGTCAATGGTGGCCGAGCAACTGGCTCATCACAATACACCTGTCACTACTCTTGACGAACTGTGGTATCGCGTTGAAGCTGTATGGGCACCTGTGCCTGTACACGCCATCCAAGCTCTGTTTGACTCAATGCCCAGGGGTATCAAGGCCGTTATTACGGCCAGAGGTGGTTGTCCTGGGTACTGATTTCTCATGATCTATGTACCCAAATTGCATGAAAATGTAATCACATGTCAGTTCTAGTATAATATATTTGTCCAATGATTACCCGTTTATTATCTGCATTTCTTCTTGCTGTAGCAATTTTAATGGCCAGTAGTGTAAAATTTAGGTAATTGGTGTGTGATCAATGTGTACGCTGATGAACTCAACACAGTTCTTTCGAAAACACACCACTACTAGCTGTAGATAACATCTCAAGCCCAGCGGACACCAGCCATATAGCTGTATCTTGAACCCGTATGTGTTTGGACTACCCAAAAACCGCGGAAAAAAGCAACGTATTGAAGAACAAAAATAAATTATTTGCAGCATTCAGAAAGCATTTGATAAAAACGTTATACTGACGAAGATCTAAATGTATTACTCCAGTTGAAAATCGATGATACGCTAAAATTCTTCCTGGCTCTAAGGAAAGCTATACAGAACTATGGGTGGCTCTTGTATTTCTTCAAATAATTTACTGCCCAGTCAGAGAGCTCAACCCCATTAATATGCATAAATTTTTAAATGCATCTACTTTCATAAGTAATGTTCTGTTACTAGTCGTAAGGATGAAACATTTTCGCCTTTGTACCTGTATCTGAACACCACCCGCAAATCACGAACGTTGTCTGACCTCTTCTTGGTGTCCTCGTTATTCTCAGTGGGACTGAAATTAATATCCACGGGAACCAATTAAGTACTGTAATGTACCTAGAGTATTGAGTGAATCAACCTGGTGTTGGGGTTATCATAGTTGTAGGTGACCACACCAGGCAGCTGATCTGAAAATGCTTCATTGACGCAAGCAGCAAGACATGTACTTAGTCTCATGTAAGTGTTCGGCACAGTAGGATACAAACGTTCATTTGAACTGTGCTCTACCAACGGGAAGAGCATGGCGACGTATCCTCTCTTATATGCAGTGGCGGGAGAGTCTAAATGATCAATCAATTTAGACGAATTGTTTCACAGTTCCTGCATTTATTATAATAATCCAGTATTGAACACTAATATCTGTCTCTTGTAATATGTCATATGCACATGTGTTCTCTAAGGGTGATAGTTTCTGAAAACCGTAGCGAGGTGATCATCTTGGAAGGCATGGTGTGCGTCAATACTGTCATGTCATAGGACAGGATGGCATCCACTCTAATCATAGACTTATCGACTACTGCGTGATGTCCTTTCCGTTTTAGATATGATGATCTCACTCGATCGAAACGGAAGACACAATTCATGAAGGCACGCAGAAACGTGAGCTATTGGTTCTTGCTAAAAGACTTTCATAAGCTCGAATTATCCGACTCTAAAAATACCAGTCAGTTGCTGGATCAAGGGTCATTACCTCTAATGTGACTTCAATAATCCTACAAACATGTAGATTACGCATTCGTGATAACAGTACCGAAACGGAGAGGAACAAATTTTGTATTCCTTCAGGATGCTATCATGTTCCACGATAATCCGCCGAAGCGGTAAGCCAAATAGAGGACAGACAGCCGCCATATGACAAATACCACAGCGTCATTTTCAGTACAGCATTGTAATTATAATGTTTGCATCGGCATACGTTTCACGGTTTTCGAATCTACGCCTGTATTCAGAACGTTTTCATGATTCGAAGAAAACTGCGCCAATGCTATCATACGCTATTCCAAATTTAGATATGGTACGAGTGGAACCGGATGATGCTACCACTAAGTGTTTAAGCCTTCTGATAAAATCCTTATTTGTTGAGAGACTCTGTGCCGTTAAATACATTTGCAGTATCTTGTGGTACGGTATTTCTAACAGAGTGCTAGCCTAAATAAGTGGACAAACCGCTCAATACAAATAAACAGCGCACCGTAAATACGAAAATATAAAAATGAACAAGTTATCTGGTACCGTACTATATTCAAATGCAATGTCCTATAACAGATTGTGCTTTCTTCATTTCTTACTCCAATTTTGTTTGTTTCAAAGTAGATTGGAAGATTGACTTTAAAATGACATTGGCATCGATGTCATTATAGACGGAGCACAAGCTGGGATATTGTTAAAGATGGGGAAAGAAATCGGTCACACCCTTTTATAGGAACCTTCCCGGCATTTGCCTAGAGCGATTTAAGGAAATCACGGAAAACCTAAATCGAATGGCCGGACGCGGTTGTGAATCGTCATCCTCCCGAATGCGAGTCCATTGTGCTAATGATTGCGCCACCTCGCTCGGTTGGTTATTGGAAGTAAGGAGTATAACAGATCTTTCCATATCTTCAGTAGCAAATATTATTTTTTTACATTTCTGACCGTTTCAACAGGTCTGCTTTACTGTAAAATTTCATTATGAAGGTGGGACAGGAAGTAATTTAAGAGTGGAGAGGATGTAATAAATAATTTTAATTCGTGCTAAAACGAGGTGGTGCTTACATTTACGGAAGCCGGATCTTCATTTACTTAATCATAGTGAGCCCAGCGGGAAATCTGGTAACGAAAAAAGATAAAAATGACTGTGCAGTTAACATATTCTTTCTCCTTACATTACACCCTTTCGTGCTTCCTTCATCGAGGGATAATATTTCGTCAGTCGGATGGCAATCCTTTTGCAATTTTATTCATTTACTGAGACAGTGAAGACCACTACCGTGGTCGTAAGATGGGTCACTTAATTCCCTAAAACGATTTGTCACTTTGAAGTTCTGCTTCATTTTGAGGGAAAATAATGAGGTTTTTTTTTTCTTTGATTGATCAAAAGTAAAATTCTGAAGCTCAGCTAATGGAAAAAATTAAAACCATAACTGTAAAGTTTCAAGCTTTGAAATTTATAGGTAGCGCATTACGAGTCATGTTACATCTGTGTATCATAAACGTAACGTGACAGTCATCCTGGTCATAGAAAATAATTATTTTAAAGCTCTGAGTGTTAGTGCTCGTTCCTTATACAGAAACTAATACAGGAAAAACGTCAGGGAACAGATGAACGACACAAGACGGTTATCTGACGTCCCATCCTTGTCTCAGGCATGGCCTACCCATCAGGGATCCTCGATGCCAAGGCAGCCGCATCTGTTGTTAGAGCTAAAAAAGTAATTCCGTAGAATTTAAGCTCGAAGTGGAGAAGAAGCAGCGGTGTAAAGTGCCTCGTCACTAAGAAGTACACCACTGTCCATTTATAAGTTTATCAAGGAGGGAAGACGCATGTCAAATGTGGACTCGAACTTTGAGACCCACTTGGCTGTTTCTCGAGAAATGAGACTCTCTCTTCCAGATTTTTGATTTGTTCTATTTTGTCTGTTCTGCATAGTGGGGAGCACACCACTTACTATTTTTTAGTTCAACTTCGTAGTACCGTCGGACTGGTGTCCACTAGTTGAACTTGTAGCATGTTATGTCCGCAAAGTACGCATAGTGTGTTTTAATTAACAGCGAAAACTGATGCCGACAGTGGAAGTAACCAAATGGAGGCCCGGTCTCGGAGACTGTTCGAGAGTTTGTTGTCCTCGTCAAGTGAGATTACAGAGGGACATCACAGCAGTTTACGGGTGTGCTGCTAGATAGGCAATATTACGGAGTTGTTTCGTCAACACAAATGGGAATCACTGGAGGTAAAACGGCACTCTTGAAAGAATTAGGCGCTGTTTCGGAAATTTAGAAAACCAGCATTTGAGGCAGATTGCAGAAATATCTGCCAGCCGGCCGCTGTGGCCGAGCGGTTCTAGACGCTTCAGTCTTAAACCGCGCCGCTGCTACGGTCGCACGCTACGGGAATGGATGTGTGTGATGTCCTTAGATTAGTTAGGTTTAAGTAGTTCTAAGTCTAGGGGACTGATGACCTCAGATGTTGTCCCATAGTACTCAGAGCCATTTGAACCTTTTTTGAATATCCGCCAACGTACAGTTCTCATAGAGACCGTGAAGAAAGGATGCGTGAAATTACGGCTCGTAAGGAGTCTTTAAGACAGTCGTGTTTCACTCGCTCCGTTTATGAGTGGAACAGGAAAGGAAAGGAATAGTTGTGGTAGGTGAAACCGTCGGCCATTCATAGTACGGTGGCTTGCGGAGTTTTTACACTGATCAGCCAGAATTTAGACTATTATGACCACAATCCTACTATCGATATAAACCCGTTCAAGTCATAATAGCGTCACTTGGCGAGGAATTACTACTAGTGAGACAAACTCACTGTGTATATAGTGTCAACGAGCGTGTTGCGAATGTATGATCTATCTGTGACCGGGGAGACGAGTGTTAGAGGAGTGATGTGGTGACTGTCTTCAACACCTGGCAAAACCAAGATGAAACCACGTCCACGTGTCTTGGGGGTTACAGATGTCGGACGTCGTACGCTGTGCGGTCTGGTAAACACGATAGGTGGCGATTTCTGGCGGAACTAAAACGAGACACTAATGCAGCGCAGTGTGTTTTAACACACAGTGCGCCGAACACTCCTAACGGTGGCCTATGCAGCCGAAGTCTCATGCACGTGCCAATGTTAACATGACGACATCGGTAACTGTGACTGAAATGGGCAGATGACCATCGGCACTGGACGTTGACGCACTGACAGAGCGTCTCATGGTCTGAGGAATCTCGATACTTTCTTCAGCATGCCCGTGGGAGAGCGCGAAACCGTCGTCTTCCAGGGGAACAGCTACTTGACACCCGTACTGCGGGATAAAGACAAGGTGGTGGCGGCTCCATTACGCTTTGGGGAACATTCATGTTGGCATCCATGGGTCCAGCTGAGCTCATGTACGGCACCGTGACGGTGAAGGAATATCGTACTCTGGCTACAGAGCACGTACACCCCTTCATGACGACAATATAAGAGTAGAATTGTGATTGGGCAGTTCAAGGAGAACATGGCGTCAGAGCTCATCGGCAACCTCCTCGAAATTGACGCGAATTAGGTGACTAGTGTATGCATACGTGGTGCCAGTTTCCTTCTGCGACCTACCAATGCCTCACTGCTTCCACGCCACGACGCGTCCTGGCTATTTTCCGTGTCTGAGTCAGAGGTGAACATATTGGCTGTTAGGTAGGTGGTCGTAATGCTCTACCATGATCAGCGTACGTAGATGTAGATTTTCGTGTCAAATAGTATTTCCGGAAGGACTCGTGCCTGATATTCTTGCCACACTGTTGTCTGGAGCACATTAAGTTCAAAAAAATGGCTCTGAGCACTATGAGACTTAACTTCTCAGGTCATCAGTCCCCTAGAACTTAGAACTACTTAAACCTAACTAACCTAAGGACATCACACACATCAATGCTCGAAGCAGGATTCGAACCTGCGACCGTAGCTGTCACGCGGTTCCAGACTGTAGCGCCTAGAACCGCTAGGTCACCCCAGCCGGCGCACATTAAGTAACCAGTCATTCTACAGTTATTGTTCCATAGGCACGTATTTACGAAGCGTCAGTATTTAGTTATATGCCGACACACACCAAACGGGCAGATTCTTTGAGTCCCTGAAAACTATCTTTGGTCCAAGAGTTGGGAAGATAGCACCAGTCTATAACAAAGATAAAAGTTGTCGGCTGACGCAACAGAGTGACATCCTGCCTCGGTGGGCGGAACATTTTAATGACGTTCTTAATCCCGACCGTCAGACAACCGATATTCCATACATAGAAGCACTTGAAGACCTGCCAGTTGAGGAACAACTTGCGGATGCCCCTTCCTACGATGAATTCATTTCAGCACTGGCTAAGCTGAAAAATGACAAAACAGCAGGATTAGATAACTTGCCATCGGAGCTATATAAATATGGGGGGCCAAACATCAAGAAATCCATTTTTGCTCTGATCTTAAGGATTTGGGAGTATGAAATGATTCCACAAGACTGGAAAGATGCTTGTATTTCCAAGATCTATAAAGGCAAGGGTGACATATAAGACTGCAGCTCCCACATGGGCATTTCTCTTCTCTCAGCAGCGGGAAAAGTCCTTGCCCACATAATTAACACCCGGTTAACACACTTTGCAGAAAAACTGCTACCAGAGACCCAGTGTGGCTTTCGCCCAAACAGAGGCACAGTGGATGCCATATTTGTTATCAAACAAATGCAAGAGAAAAGCTTAGAGCAACATCGGCCTTTATTCATGTGCTTTGTAGACCTGGAAAAAGCTTTTGATCGTGTCCCACGGGAACCTCTCTGGATCATACTAAAGAAAACTGGGTGCCCTGACAAAATTGTCAGTTTGATTCGGCAGTTTCATGAAAACAAGATGGCAAAAATCCGCCATGAGGACAAGCTCTCAGAACAGTTTCCCGTGACATGTGGTGTAGAACAAGGCTGTGTTCTGGCTCCCACACTCTTCTCATTTTACTTCGCAGTTGTTATGAGAGACGAAAACAAAGCCTGTAGTAATCAAATTAGTCTCGACACAAGGACAGACAAAAGTGTCTTCAACATCTCTCGCCTCAGAACAAAAAGTCGCGTAACCAAACTATCCATCTTAGAGATTCTCTACGCGGATGATGTATGCATGATGGCTAATTCTTGCGAAACTCTTCAGACTTACGTAAATCTGCTAAATGCCTCCTGCAGAGGATTTGGCTTAGCCATTAGCATCACTAAGACGCAAGTTCTCAAACAGCCACTTAGAGGTCTTAATGCAGATGACTCCAGTATTGAGATAAATAACAAACCCTTGCAAAATGTGTCAAATTTCAAATACCTGGGAAGCCAAATTAGAAGTGACAACAGCCTGACAACGGAAATCGCAGCGCGTATAGCCAGCGCAGCCTCAGCCTTCGGTAAGCTTAATGACCGAGTATGGAAATCACATGATCTCAAACTACAAACAAAAATTGCAGTCTACAAAGCAGTAGTATTATCCACCTTACTCTATGCCTCGGAAACCTGGTGCTGTTACAAAGCTGACATTAAGAAGCTAGATAAATTTCATCTTCGATGTCTGAGATCAATTCTGCGCATCAAATGGGAAGACCGTGTCCCAAACACGGAGATTTTGCACCGCGTGAAACTGGCTGGTATTGAAGCTTTAATAATGAAACATCAACTGAGATGGAGTGGTCACATAGTACGCATGGATGACGGTAGGCTACCTAAAGCGGTATTCTACTCGCAGCTCTCGTGCGGGAAGAGGAGGAAAGGTGGTCAACACCTGCGATATAGACACCATTAAACGCCACCTTGCAGTCTCTGCCATTCCAAGCAACCGGTGGGAGGAGCTAGCATTGCGCCGATCGGAGTGGCGATCAACTGTACATAAGAGCATCGAACAATTCGAGCAAAAGCGTCTAATGAACCTGGATGCTAAAAGAGAGCTCCGAAAATCTCAGCTCAAGCCTGTCTACACGTATACTTACAACTCTGCCGGTCAACTTCACTGTGCTTCGTGCAACAGGATATTCAAAGCGAAATTCGGATTCGCGAGCCACATCCGAGCCTACCACAACAAGGACAGAGAAGACTGAAGGAGTCGCTGTCGCCGGACACGGCGAGGAGGACATCATCATCATCATCATCATCATTTAGCTGCCTTATCCTCATGGTAACTAATCACTCTTACCAAAGTCCCAAAGATTACAATAAGCTGTTCTACACATCCTCTGAGCACGCTGCTCCTTATACATGACCAGTAACCATAAAATACATACACACACGTCATATGTGGGCATGGTTATATTCCTCACTGAAAATCCTGGAACTAAGGATGAAATTTTAATCTAGATATCGCGCGGGCATGGAAACATTATAGTACCCGCTTGGTAGCCTCCGTTAGTGATGTTCGTGGTGTAATATATTTCATTCGTATCTCTTTATTTGGTCATCAGATAAATTTAGTCAACTGAAGACGTAGTCGAAGCGCACTGGGGTATCTATTGCTGTTTTATTTACATTATAAAATGTCTCTAGAAGAGACCATCAATAAGTCCCACTTGACAGTGTGAAACACTAATCTTACTCTTGACATCAAGAATTTATGATACGACGTTTTACAACGTGAATCACCAAAAGTAACACGTATATCGAAGTCGGAAAGTCGGAAAGACAAACTTGAGAACGGTAAGCAACTCCACAGGTGAGTATTCCAGCTGTGGGACGGAGGAACGGAAGTTTGATGTCATCCGACAGAAACGATGGGTGAAGTCAGAACGTACGGTAAGCATAAATTCGTGCGAAACACACTAAGGAGAAGGTATCAAATGCTCGCGACGAGAGAGGACTATACACCTTACGTTTATATGTATTAGTTCTGTCCAGAGTGTGAAGTGGTTCTGCAGCCATCAGCGATAAAAGTGGATCAACCGTTTTATTTATTTATTTTATTTTATCAGCTGCTATTCATGTCTATGACTCTCTCCTTCACGCAATATTTCGCAGTCATTACTGTAACTGCTGTAATCTACAACCCACCAAAAAATTTTTGTCTTTCTTTTTCAAAGAACCCTGAAACCCTACATCACATTACATTAATTATTAAAAAAAAACCTTAATGAAAAAAAAGGACAAGGAGGAAAATGGTATTGAGAAATCGAAGTGCTGTCTCCAGCTTCCAAAATACGTAAAACTGTTCTTGATACTGCCACTGTTTTATCTCCCCATGACAAAGCACATTCCATTAATGAGAAATTTAACAAAAACGGCGAATAGATTGCCAGCAATCAGCAACACACCAACACATCATTAGGACAATTAATATTATTCTACGGGCACTTGCACGCTAATGCCAACGTGAAGCCACAGTGGCGTTTAATACGTGCGTGATATGATTGCATCGGAGACAGAAATTCCCTTTATGTATCAGTTTAAATTTTGTAAAGTGATTATGTGAAACATTACTTATCAAACAAAAGGCAGCCGTGTCCCTTAACTGTCAAGAGTACCTCAGTCTCTTCCTTGCATTCCTGCTCATACCGAATCCTATTCCCGTTACATCGTATCCTGTTGATGTTGATATTACGTTGCAGTCATCTGACCAGGAATTCATATCTTTTCTTCACAATCCTCACAATCACAGATGAAGACATCAAGAAACTTCACAACTGGAAATTGGACTAGTACTGATTTTTCAACTACCAGTCATCAATCGAAAATTAGAAGAGAGGAGACGTTACACTCTACACGAACACAGTGTACATTTTTGTAGCTGCATGCCGCATGTCAGGAATTAAAACCGCAGTGAAATACGAAAACGTCAATTTTAAAATTTTTCCACAATGGAAGCAAATGACTTTTTTCCTCGTTGTATAGACGTGAGTGACATATACTCGTATGTCCACTGCTTCACGTTAGAAAAGAAACAGCAGTCAAAGCTGTCAGGAGAAAGTAGAGGATCTTCAAAAAGCTGTGTTTGTAGTCGGTATATTCCGGGATTCCAAATGATTGCCCCTTTACAGATTATACTGAACTCACTAACCAGAAACCAGTGAATAATGTGTAAGTTTTCAGTTCCAACTCCATAAAATAAAAACAGGAAATGAATGGAGGAATGCTTACAGAGACGTACATAATAGATTATGTCAACATAGAAGATTTGTCAGTAGAAGAAAAAAGGATTTAAAATACCAATACTCACTGCAAAACGTTTTGCGTCCCGTGAAACAATATTTTACGTATTGCAAATGATATTTCATAGATAGAGCCCATTCAGGGAGAAATAATAGTACTAGTATGTTTAATTTCTACCTTTCAACGTAGCGTCCACATTACTGATGTTCTCGTAATAGGGAAATCTTCTATCTACATTCTATTTGTCAATAGCAGATGATAGCATGAACTTCGATCGCCCTGCTGCTGTTTGATGTTGTAATGTATGAGAAGTTGAACAACAGGGAATCTGTACAGGAGCAGCACAATGTGAAACGTACTGTCGATATCGACTAGAAACAAATATTGTTTTGCTTACAAAAGGATTATTAAAGGAAAACAGGATGATGACGTGGATAAATGAACCGCGAATACGGATCTAGAGAGCGGACTACTGCAGTGACTTTGCGTGCGGATAAACCACATCGCTTTTGAGATTCCAAATTTGTGATCTAAATCTTACTGTTTGTGATGCAGGCTACATCTTATTCTGGCATCTGCTTTACCTGCAAGTTGTTTGTATGTACTTTTCCATCTTCTTTCGGAACAATGCTCTCCGCGTCCGTGTTCCCCAGATCGACGTAGATGGCAAGCATCTCAAGGACCTCAAAATTCATCTTCTGGGTAAGGGCTTGGTGACCCCAGGTTTCCTGAGATCCTCTCACCGTAAGCTCTGGACATGCTCCAGCGACACATGTTCCAGCGACAACACCAGGTGCAGCTATAAGTCATAGGGAACGTACATTTTGGTATAACAGCCCACAGATTGAAGATGATAAAAACCTCTATATAAATAAACCTCAGTCTCAAAGTGTGATAAACGCTGATGAGATGCTTGGCTGTTGAGGCAGAACAGTCGTTTGTGAGCGACCTCTGGAGAACTTTCCGCCCCTGGTTGTATAAGGTATGAAAGAGGCAGCGTCTTTGACTAGTAATCAAAGACTACTGGGATTCGGGTAAGAAACAAACCACCATTGAAATTCTTAATAAAAAACATCTGCAATGGCTGTGAAAGACTACCGGCATAAGAAGGCACCCACGATCTGCCAATGGCCTTTTCTAAAAGGTGGTGCAGGAACGGGTAGAAGTTTAGCATACGTTCTTGTCGTTATGATGGGGAATAGCACCTAACAGGAAAACCAATCAGCAGTGGTCAACGAAATGAGGCTCCAGAAGCCAATGGAAACCTCTGTGGAAGGCATATTATTTGTATTCAGAGGATATGTTGCCTACGGGTATAATTGAAAACGTGTCTCTCGATTGATGGAAGATTTCAGATTACTCCCTCATTCGGATCTCCGCAAGAGCACTGTCAAGAGGGAGGTGACAATGAGAAAAAAAAGAGAATAACCAACGAAGAGAGAACATTCTGCGAGTTGGAGCGTGGAATGTCAGAAGTTTGGACGTAGTCTGAAGGCCAGACTCTGTTATTGGTAGGCCTGGTACCTACACAGTCAACAACCGAAACTACAGTCGAGGGAAGCGGTCACGTAATTCGTAGGGGCGAGCATTCACACACGACTTTGCTGTAATCTACCCGGCCATCAGACGGCAGTCCAGGTGCAGGTAGGGCCGCTGGCTCCACCAACGTATTCTTCTCCATGTTTCACCTGATTAAACGTAATGTCTACAGTATCCTGCACCCGGGCTGTAGTCAGGCCGGCGTTCTGGCCTCGACGAGCAGATCACTCGAAGAGTGAAGGTTTCGAATGCAGTCGCAGTCCATCAATTAGGAACTCACTTTGGAGCCGCCATAACGACGACGCCGTGTTTCGTGACAGTGATCAGTTAGTAACTAGCAAGATCCCTTTTCTTTGCTATATATAACGGAACTTTGATACTGAAATGTTCTTCTGGGTCTTTAACTCCTACTGAGTCCAAGTGTACAAAACTTTAACTGCGGACTGTCCCGTCAGTATTTTAGTCTTTGCTAACATAGTACATTGTGTTTCTAACAGTGTTTGTTTTGTTTCTAAGGGCCTTCAGCCGTAGATGACATACATATTTATCCGTTCTTCCACAAGAAGAGTCTACGCAACATGAATGTCATTTTCATGCTTGGTAAGAGACTTCCTTTTCGGTACTGTTTATTCCTCAATCATGAAAAAGTTGTCATTGTTAGGTGACTAATTCTGAAGCTCTACCAAATCTACTTGAGTATTTCTTATCCAACAAGCCAGATGTACGCAATAGAATGTCCGTTAGGTAGACCCTCACAATGTCAATTGGGGTTCTTGATGCCAGACCTAACTCTAGGTCTACGATGTTCTACATGCTGTTCTCTCACGTGCAAGCCTCTTCATCTAAATTTATTTAATAATCCTAAATGCACTTGCTCCTGCGTAATGTAGTCAATCATTTATCCTCCTCTCCTAATTCAACCTTCCTCACTTTCCTCTATAATCGAACTAACGATTCCAATATCCCTCCGGATGGGCTCTACAACCACCTCCCTTCTTTTATTCATCATGTGCTACAAATTTCCTTTCTCAACAATTACATTCAGTGTCCCCTCATTTCTTATACTGTCTACCCAATTAATGCTCAGCACTCCTCACCACCATCTCGTTTAAGAAACTACATTGTCTTCTTCTCTGAATCTCCTACGCCTCAGACAAACTTCAGAAAAATTGTCTTAACATTTAAATCTCTGTTGGATGTCAACACCCTTTTCCATTAGTTTGAAATACTTTTCCTGCCTATGCCAGTCTCTTTGTTACACGTTCTGTACTATGGTCGCTGTCAGTTACATCGCTGCCAAAAACTCTAAACTTCTTTA
Source organism: Schistocerca piceifrons (assembly GCF_021461385.2). NCBI lineage: Eukaryota > Metazoa > Arthropoda > Insecta > Orthoptera > Acrididae > Schistocerca > Schistocerca piceifrons. The sequence goes on from NC_060138.1 coordinate 259,943,087, forward strand.
CCAGTTTTAGTGTCTCCTCCGTAATTTAAATCCCTCATCGCCACGTGATTTAATCTGACTTAATTCTGTTACTCTGCCGGCCAGGGTGACCGAGCGGTTCTAGGCGCTACAGTCTGGAACCGCGCGACCGCTACGATTGCAGGTTCGAATTCTGCCCCGGGCATGGATGTGTGTGATGTCGTTAGGTGAGTTAAGTTTAAGTAGTTCTAAGTTCTAGGGGACTGATGACCTCAGTGCTCAGAGCCATTTGAACCATCTGTTACACTTTTTAAACTCATTTCAAGACATTATCCGTTCAGTTCATCGCCTGTGTCCAACAGATTTAAGATGTCATCAGAAAATTCAAAATTCTTATCTTTGATTTTAAATGCCTTTGCGAATTTATCCTTGGTTCCTCTTACGGCTTGCTCATTGTGCAGACTGAGCAATATCAGCGATAGCTGCAACCCGGTCCCACTCATTTCTTAACTTCTGCTTTCCCTTCATGTCTTTAGGCACTTGTAACTGGAGGTTTGTTTCTTTACATAGTGTAGTAGCCTTTTGCTAGTCAAATTTTATATCTGCTACCCTCAGAACTTGACGGTCTTCCTGTCAACATCGACAAAATCTTTCTCTCAGTCTATAAATACTATAAACTTAGATTTGACTGTCCTCAGTTAGTATTCCAAGATTGCAAGACTGTATGGTCAATATTTCCTTAAATGTATGTCCTTCACGTGAAGTGATACTCCGCGAGATTGACTTTTACCATTGGTTTCATTATTTTGTAAATAATTCACCTCAGTAGTTGGCCACTATGACTGCAATATTTACACCTGTCATTATCGGTCTCACCTGAAATTGAAATTACTGCATTATTCTAGGAGTCAAAAGGTGTTTCACCTGTTTCCTATATCTCGCAACCAGGTGAAATCTTTTTGCCAGGAGTAGCTTTAGAACATTTCTGAGCAACTGAATTTGGAAGAGGTAGATTGCTGATGTGTCAACAACTTCGTTTGAGTTACGATTGGCAACACAAGAGCCCAAAATAAACGTTTTATGACTGCATCGTAATACACCGGCATCGAAACTGTAGATAACAGAGAGAAGGCAGAAATACTGATTTGTTCCACCGCTGAAGATCGTAACACTGCCGTTCCTTTCAATCGTCGTGCGAACGTCGAAATGGTAGATATTGAGATAACCGATCTCGGAATTGAAAAGCAGCTACAATCGCATTAGTTTCCTATACCCCATAAATTTTTCTGTCGTTTCACACGGATCCTTTCCTCATTCAGTTATCGGTTACTCCGTTGTTGGCTCTTGTATTTAGATTTTGGCTATCGTTAATCTCTGTTTACCTCTTACAGAAAACAGTAATTAATTGCGAACTAATGATTTCATACCAAGTACGCTGCAACTTCGAATGCAGGGAATCTGACTTGAAACCAATTTACGTAACATAATGAGAAGCAGTAGGTAAATAGCAATAAATATGTTTCCTTCATGGTAGGCGCTAATTCTCACAGTTAACGCAGCAATATCATATTTTAGAAGGAACACTACTAAGTGGTTGCTAGGGATATCCCAGCTTATCCATGAAAACTACGTTATGTGTTTCGTTTCCTCATGAAGTTGCATTCCAATAGCGTGCTTAAGATGGCACTCTCTAAATAGGAGTTACTGCATGCGACAGTGTTGAGTGCTTTAAGAATTTAAAAAAAAAAGAAAAACTTAAGATTTGGCTGTAGTATCCACAATGTCTCCTGAATGTAGAGAGGCAATTGTATTTCTATGGAATCCGTTTTGATTCACATGCTTTTCTTGCTCATAAATAGCAGTACCATGTGCGAGCGTGACGCATTTTCAGTAACTGTACAAGAAATTGACACAGTAGGAGAATACGACATTGCATGTGAAATGAGAGTTTTGACGGAGATAAGCCTTTCTTGACTGACACGTTCCAGAGTGTCGAAACAAGATGGCAGACTGATCATGAAGGTTTCCGATTTCCGACGTTTATCGAAATCCATTGAGATTGTTGACAGTCTCCTCATTTTGAAATGTGGTTTACTAGTGTAAATAAAATCCAATACTTCCAGATATGAAAAAGCTATGCCCTATCACAGATAAAATTGTGAACTAGTAATGAATTCATAAACGCTGCGTGACTATAACACTATCCATGAGAAATGACAGAGCGTAACATACGTATGTTAATCGTCATTGGCAAAAATAGTGGGCATTGCATTAATACAATGAATACAAGTGACGATGGAGAATTTTCTCTAATATTTCAGAAATAAAGAACATGAGTTAGCAAGCCGAATTATAGTCACTTCACAGTGGGTATGTTTATCCCCTTTATGTAATTATAACAGGCAAATAGGAAACTCTAAATATATTCTCTATTGTAGAATACTTCCAGTGTCTCTCAAGTTTGTAGCAGCGTCGGTACCAGCCTTATTAGCTGCAAAATTCATGCAGTAGGACGGGCATATGTTATGTTAAGTACAGGGATCTAAACCTGTTGTTATAAATAATTTCAGTATGTTTCAATGGATCAGTTTACTCCGCCAAGGCTGTATGTTGCACTGTGCTAACGGATAATTGCGGCAGAATACCAGTTACTTTAAAGCAGTTTGGTAACGAATGAGTGATCAAAAAGATGAAAGAAGAGATTGTGCTTTGGGAAGACTGCATACATTACGCTTGAAAATAAACTGAACAAAACGGTACCAATAAGAAAGGAGTTAGACAAAGTATATACGCATACTTATTACAGTGTTTCCGTATACGATAAAGAATATTTGACACGCTAAACTGAAGATATGAGTGACTGATATGACTTGCTAACTAATCAAATTTAGTTACTAAACTACGATTCTGAAAGACGCGAAGTGTTTGCAACAGCACCCAGAATGCGTGTTGACTTCTGCAATTCGTAGGAAGTTTATTGACACGAACGAGTCAAAAATTTAACCATAGAATGCGAACATTTCGCGAATCATTTAACAGAATAACATCGTATATGAGCAGTCCAATAGGATAACTGCAATAAATGGGACTATTTCACCAAAAGTACAAACCAGTGACAGTCGCATTTATCATCAATTAGCCATTCGCGCGCCACTAAGCACCTGGAACCAATGAGTTGGTTTGAAAAGCTGCGATACTGCGTGCATGTGCAACTACTAAGCGCTCATTGGCTAACACAAACGCAAACGTGTGTCCAAACCTCACAGCGAAACAGCGTCAAAGATAATGACTTGTCTGTGACCTGTAGTGGTACCAAATTACCCTTTCATTCATGTTCTGGTAACTAGTACTAATGTAATTGATAACTGAAAGCGGCTATGTAGTAGGCAACTTTCAAGGTGAATATGGGTGCCTCCGAAAATAGCACAGCCATTTTTCTTCTCATCCCTTGTCCAAACAGATTTTGCACACCATCTGCAATGATCTCGTCTTTAACAGACATTAAACCGTAATCTTCCTTCTCACGCACTCCCATTTCTTCCGTTTCCTTCATTAAATCACTTTACACACTTACCGTACTTGGTTAATTAAGACATACGTTTCTTGAGAGGCGAATCGTCGAAGTAATGAATAAAAATATGCAATTGGCTGTCCGATTTATATTGTAATATTCATTTGACTATTTGTAGCTGAAACTCCCTGGAAGATTAATATTGTGAGCCGGAACGGGACTCTGATCTGTGACCTTTGCTATTCTCGCGAACTGCTCTACCTACTGTGCTATTCTTTTTCCGATAAAATATTTTATCCTACTGAAGTAAAATAAATTACAACGATGTACGAAAGGTAATACAAAGCTTATACACTTGCGATACAACCTTGAAATTAATACATTAAGCAAGGAATAAAATTAAAAAGATTACCTATGTTTGACATTGCGTCAGATTGCGGGCGATCTGAAAGTTATATTACTCTTCAAGAATAAGGTTAGCCAAGAGCGCTAACAATCAATTTTATTACTGTGACCGGTTTTGACGAACCGACGCTGTCACCGTCGGATCTTGTAATATTATTAGTTTTGCATGCTTATTACAATATTGAAAGTCACGTGTGATGACCGAGCGAGATTGAGCAGTTATTGGACATCTGATTCGCATTCGGAAGGACGACGCTTCAAACCCGCGTCCGACCATCCTGCTTTAGGTTTTCCGTGATTTCTCTAAATCACTTCAGGCAAATCCAGTGATGGTTTCCTTCCTAGGGCACGGCCGATTTGCTTCCTCATCCATCCCTACTCCAACCTTCTGCTCCGTCTCTACATCCTCGTTGTCGACGGGACGTTAAGCTCTAATTCCCTCCTACTCCACATAGTGATGTTGCTTCAAATAAAATGTGGCAGGGAACATCAGCTTTTCATAAATAAAATAACTCTTTAAGATATACATGTTCTGCTGTTGTCCTACCTTACACTAATCGCTTTACACCACAATGGCGACTTACACAGTATAACATCTGACATAATGACGTTAAGTGATTAGTGTATGTTGAGACATCAGGACAAAATGTTGTATGTTCAAATTGTGTGTTATTTTATTTGTGACAACCTGATTTTCCCTCTCACGTTTTTTCCGACGCGACATCATTATGCAAATGGCTCTGAGCATTATGAGACTCAAATTCTGAGGTCATCAGTCGCCTAGAACTTAGAACTAATTAAACCTAACTAACCTAAGGACATCACACACATCCATGCCCGAGGCAGAATTCGAACCTGCGACCGTAACGGTCGCTCGGCTCCAGGCTGTAGCGCCTAGAACCGCACGGCCACTCCGGCCGGCCGACATCATTACGCGATTTTCAGTATTGCAACAAGAATGTACAACTAACAATGTTACAGGACCTGATGACGACAGCGTAGATCTGTCGAAACTGGTCATAGTAATCAAAAGATTTGCTAGCGATCTTGGCTTAAAAAATGGAACAGAAAAAGAAAGCAATGCAACTCTACATCATCAAAGAGCAGTAAAATTTCCACAATCTGTTCCGCATAAATGTTATCATGACGTCGGAAATGTAAACAAAAATTTACGTCTAGCTTCCCTATTACTACACCTATACGGATTAACGTTCACCATTTTTAATGGAAACGCCTACATTTATCTCCTCTCGGACATTACAATTTGATGTTATACGCAAAATTCTAGTATAGCCGGCACAAGTGGAGAAGGTAAGGAATAAAAGAATTGCCCATGTTTTGTCAATGCCAGGTAATGTACCTCGATCGAACTTGAACCACGCTTAGAAACAACAGCTCCTTCATAGTACAGATGACAGCCGAAAAAAATACTCAGAGAGACGAACAGAAACTACAATTTTATTCAAAGATAATAATTATGCTCAAGTTACAGCGGTTTACGGTTGCCCCCTTGTGGCTAGAATCGGCGGGAGATGATTCTTAGTCCTCCTGCTGCGGTAGACTTCTATAGAACACGGGAGGGATTGTGTCGCTCAGACGGTGCCCTGGTGCAGAAGTCGAGAGCGACCTATGCCGCTCAACCGGTGGACTGCTGTAGCAGTTTCGCCTTCCTGGTATTTCTCTGTTTCGCTACTCTCGACTTCTGTGAACTTTGACCTATACAGCATCTAGCAGCTGTGCTGGGAGACTGTTGCCAACAATAGTCGCCAGACGGCAGTGTGGCATTCAATTTCAAAGCCTAGCTTCAGCTTCTTTTGCACTACCGATCTACCGCCTTGTTTCAGTTCTGCGCGAACGTGTTGAGCTTTTCACTTCGGTAAGTTGTAAAGAACGTCTCCCCCAATACATTCCACGCTTGCTCGATGTGATGGTCCTGACCAAAACGCGTCTGGTCTGAATAAGACTTTGATTACAGTTGCTAAGGACTACAATTAACCTGTACAGTTTGTAAGTACAGAAAGCATGTGCCGACACTGAGGGCTGACAGAACATTGCCTAATACCGCTTGATATCTAGACAGTTCACGGAAATAAAAATAAAAGAATAAGACGCCCTTAACTGAAAGCAGCGTAGCAGAAAGGAGCTTAATGGTAGCACTACTAGAAACATCTTTCTTCAGGGATCATGACTCGTAAATACGGCTACTTTCTGCTTTCCTATTTTATAAAAACAATAGCCAACACGGCAATGCTCTGCAGTTGCTAAATAAGTATTATAATTGTATGTACTTCCTAATCTATTTTCCCCTCTCTCTGTCAGCCTCCTCCTCCCTCTTCTGTTTTTGTCTCTCTTCTTTCTCCCTTTGTCCATCTTCTCCATCCCCCTCTCTAAATCACTCTCCATTTCTTCCTGAAACCTCTCTCTGTCCACTTTCTTCCCCCGGCCCCTCCCCCACATCCTCTGGAAAGTCCGAGTTTATAGCTAAAAAACCTTTCTCCTTTATATACAGGGTGAGTCACCAACTATTGCCGCCAAGAATAACTACGAAAGTATGACAGTAGGTGAAAGGGTTTTGGGATAAATGTTGCATGGGACAACGGTGGCCATAGTATGACAGTTTTTCGTTGCTAGATGGGGTCGCGTCAGAGATATGAAGGTCAACTTTGGTTTTTTTAAATGGTGCCCTATAGTTTGATACTTATTTTCTGATAGCGGCAAACGAGACGAATCGAATGATGTTTGACTGTAAGGTCAACGAAAATCACAATGGTGGCACGAACGTCCATTTACATAAGGTGTTCGAAGTGATGACCATTGGTATCAGTACAATGCTGCAATCTTCTTATCATGGATTGAGTGATATTCCTTATCACTTCGGCGTTTATCGAAGCACATGCTCTGATAATCCTCTCTCATATATTGTGCAAATAGTAAATATTCGGCGAAAGCGGCGTATCCATCTAAAGTACCTGAGACATTTAAACACCTTTCGATGGTTTCGCAAAATAGCACTAACAGGAACGGTAAGACTAGCATCGTCGTATCAAACGAATTTGAATGATGTATTCATTTGAAGAACAAGTCGATATGCTTATCATTTTCAGATAATGCCAACGAAATCCAGTGAGAGCTACTTATTTGCTGAAATATCCTCAACTTACTCTCCCTACACGTCGTACATTTAGATATGTGTGATAAACTGGGAACAACTAGATCTTTAAATCATCGGCAACATATCCGTCAAAAGAAAGTTACTAACAAGGAAACGTGCTTCGAGATCCTTGTGTTAGTGCGCGTGAAATCGCAAGGGAATCTGGCATGAGCATGAGTACTGTTGTTCGGGTTCTGCATCGCCATAAATATCATCCTTACCATATCGGTCTCCACCAAGAATTCACTCTTACGGATTGTATGCGTCGCATTGGATTCTGCCGATGGGCTCAGCTTCAGATTCGGAGGGATGATACATTTAGTATTTTGATTTTATTTACTGACGAGGCGACATTCACGAACCATGGAAATGTTAATTTCCATAACATGCATTATTGGGCAACTGAAAATCCATATTGGCTGCGCAATTTGCACACCAAAAACCGTGGTCGTTGAATGTATGGTGTGGGATTCTCGAGGGCAGAATTATAGGCACAATTAAAGGCACCGATTTCATCGAAGGAATTCGTAATGGTAGGAGGTACACCACATTCCTGCAAGGAAAATTAGGTCTGTTATTGGAAGAAATGCCTTTAAGAACAAGGAACAGAATGTGGTATCAACACGATGGGTGTCCAGCACATTTTTCGCTGATGGCTAGAAATGAGTTGCAGAGACAGTGCCCTAATCATTGGATTTGATGCGGAATGGATGTGTCGTGGCCGCCTCGTTCGCCACACTTGACGCCTCTGGGTTCTTTTCTTGTGGGGATTCGTAAAAGTCATTGTTTATAAAGACGTTCCAACTTCACTTGAAGATATGAGAGAGAGAATAGTCAGAGCACATGCTTCGATAAGCGCCGATGCGATAAGGTACAGCACTCAATCCATGATAAGAAGTTCGCAGCACTGCACTGATACCAATGGTCATCACTTCGAACACCTTCTATAAATGGACGTTCATGCCACATTTGCGACCTTCGTTGACCTTCAAAGACTTACATATCATTGGATTAGTCTCGATAGCCGCTATCAGAAGATAATACCAAACTAATGCATACCATTCTTAAAAAGCAAAGTTGACCTTCTTACCTCTGATGTGATACCACCTAGTAACAAAAAACCAGCGTCATATTAAGGCACCCGTTGCCCCCTGCAACTTTTGTCCCACAAACTTTTCAGCTCCTACCATACTTTCGGAGTTATTGTTGGTGGCAATAGTTAGTGACTCACCCTGTATATACTCTGTCGCCAAAAAATAGTGCACTCATTTAGAAGTTTCCAGTTCGCTCGAGATTTGCAGTTGCAACAGTGCATATCGGAAACATGAAATGATTACAGTTACAGATCAATAGCACCCGCGGTTCTGACGTAACACTTATCGATTCATACTGAAACTTCCATATTAGTGAATGTTGTAGCCTCCATGGGCATCAATGCAGACGCTGACTCTGGCATCCAGTGGATCGTGCAGATGCCAAATATTGCCATAGGATACATTTTGTCACGCCTACATGGACTGAAATACGTATTGTTTGCCGAGTCGCACGACTCACATGCACACATGCTCGACTGGAGACAATTCCAAAGAATGTGCTCGCCTGGAAAGTTTCCGCACGTCTTGTATAGCACGTTTGTAAGCGTGTTGTCATATTGCTCGCTTAGTTGTGAAGTATCTTTGCGGGTAGCCGCGTCTGCAGAGTCGAGCACGGGACACGAAACTGATATGTTGTGTAGTGTGTAGCTCTGCGTGTAAGAAGCATTGTTAGTATTCAGGTTGAAGTGTTGCTACAAGTTGGATTACAGTAAAGTGATTAAATATGCAAATGGTTCAGAGGAAAATGCATCAAGAAGTAATATAAAAATGACCAGTGCTGCCGATAAAGTATATGTGTATCCTCCCGTTGCGTGTCGTACCGTACAGTATCAGTCATCCGCACCGTGTTCGGTCTCCCAGAATGAACTGATGTGAATCAGTAGAAATTAGTTACCATAAAAGAGTGCGGTCAAGTGCCTGTGTCCTGTAGCGAGCGTGAGGACGTGCGTTCGATCATCGCGTTACCGCATTATCAACAATCAGCCGCGCCGCGACGGTTACGCACACTCTCCTACAAGTGAGAACTGAAAAATTAACTTTACGAACAGTGTTATATCATTACTAGTGATAAGGAGGACTATTACCAGGTATCTGTTTGCGTGACGAGCGTAAGAACTTTCGTTCGCTAATTCGGCTTCCGCATCGTCAACAATAACCCGCGTCGTGTCGGTTACGCGTACGCTCGTCCGAATGATATTTTTGACTGTTAATCATCGAGATTGTTAATTGGGATAAACATTTACGATTTACAGTTAAACAGTGCAACCTGTGGTTTCCATATCGGCTCAGAATATAGATGTTCATACCAGACATAGGACAGTGTTGTGTTTTAACGTTGAGTAGCTCCCCTAAACCCACTTGCATATTTCGATAGATAATTTCAGGCAAGCAAACAGCAGTGTGGAGCAGAACAATACGACCGCCGCGAGATTATCAGGTACGTGGTGTGGACAGGGCGCACGGTCACGAAACAAGAAGTCAGTTTAAAGTAGCCCACCCATTTTTCCTCCCGGGCGTGTTACATGTTGTGTCTCACAGACAATTTCTGGGCGAGTGTTATCCTGTTGGAACAATCACCAAGAACAGCACAGGTGAAAGGAGGTTTTAGCACACAGCGGCCCACACCATAGGGTCTGGGTTGGGGCTGGTATGTCTCTGTCGAAATCGCTCTATGAGACAGGGCTCATCAGGTCTACATGGTATGTGCAAACGGCAATCGCTTGCGTGCAGGAACAATCGTATTTCGTCGCTGAAGACCACGACGCGCCATTCCATTTTCCAAATGACCCTCTGAGGGCTCCAGTCGTTCCCGGCATGTCTGTGCTGTGCAATAAGTCGAAGACGGTCTGGAGGTGGGCGTGCCTGTAGTGTCACTGCTAACAACTGGTTCGCAACAGTTCGTGCTGACACGACTGCACTCACAAGCCCTCTAATCTGCAGTATGGTAGCTGTACAATCTGCCAGTGCTATCTTAAAATACGACGATCCTGACGGGCGTCAGTGCTGCGTGGACGTCCATAACGTCGTCCAAGGGTGTGAGAATGTTCACGTGACCCCTGATTCCTGTATTGTCACGCGACTGACTCAGCACGTCCAACTTGTGTAATAATTCTCCGAAGGGACCATAGCTCGGGTTATCACAATCTCACTCGTTTTCAAAATCGCTCAGTTGGCTGTAGGAAGCACGAGTAAGTCTCCATGGCATGGTTGACTGCTTGCTTCACACATCTGCATGATTCAGACTCTTCTGGCTGTGAGCATTTGCTATTTAAGCGTAGAGACAGATAGCGCTCTGGTAGCTATGCCACTACCCTATCTGCTGGCGGAACATTTGAAACCATTATTTACATCTAAAGGGTGTTCCATTTATCTTGACCACCCTAAATAACTGTTTGTCCAACTACGAAATTTTTCAAGCAAATGTTCTTTAGCCGTCAGGGGTCGTCAATCAGCATGATTGCCTTCGTTGTAGCAATGTTTTTTTTTTACAAAGATATGAACAGTGGTATCACTTTTTTAAATGACACCCTGTATTATATTCGGTAATTCATTTCCTCTCCTAAAGACCTATGCAAAAATGTATGACTGTGTACCATTCACTGAAACACAACGCTATTAATTACATAACACAACACTGACTTTGAGCCTGGGATCACAAACTTGTCCACTTGCTGGAGTTATCAGAAAACAAATGAAAATCAAGTAAAAACATAACATAAAATTGACTTTGACTCTCCTATACCACTTCCCAGGAGTAGAACATTCAAAGATGCTCAAAGTGGTGACCCTGGACACCGATACACTGGTGCATACGTTGAGTGAAAGAATTATTTACTGCTTACAGTGTTGCCTGATGAAGAGAATTAGAAGCATGCACGATACGCTCCTGCATGTCCTCTAGAATTGTTAGAATATCGCAATAGACAACGTTTTTAATGCATCGCCAAAGAAAAAACCCCAGAGGATTTAAATCAGAAGACCTAGCAGGCAAGTAACTTTTCCTCCTCGACCAATCCATCTGGCAGGATACCTTCGGTTCAGAACACGACGTGCACGCAAGGCATTATGTGCTGGACATCCATCGTGTTGATACCACATAAGCATTCCGGTTCTTAGCGGCACTTCATCCAGAAGAGGAGGAAGAATTCGTCTGAGGAAGTTGGCATACGCTGTGCCGTTTAGACTACCATTGATGAAATTACGACGTATAATCCTCGTACCAATCATCCCACACCAGACATTGGAGAATAAGTTCAGGTTGGCAAGGATGTGCTGCTGTGCCCACTGACAGAATTGTACACGATCCTGGAAATCACTCCCATGCAATTCTTGATGTAGGTGAACATGGTAAGGATAGATCCAGTGACGTGTAAGAATACGATGTACACTGGATTTAGGAATGCCAATCTCGTGTTCAAGCTGTCTTGAACTAATATGTTGATTCACAGCAACCGAAGCAGAACATTAACTTCGGCAACTGTGTGAGTGCTACGCTGGTTGCGTTGTGGTGGGTTGAAACTTCCCGTTTCCTGAAGCGTCCCAACAAGACGAGAAAACATCCGTCTGGAAGGTTGGTTCTCTTCAAGATATCGCTCTCTGTACAATTCCGCTGCCTACGTAGCATTTCTCCTACCTTCAACATGAACAATAAAAGAAACGTGATGTCGATGCAGTTTGTAGGAAGGACAGCCTTTACTGTATGCTTACTCTACACAACAGTATTTAAAAGGACTAAACTACTGTAGTAAATGTACCCGTACATAAGAAAACAGTATTGCAATTAGTATTCTGCTAATTTACATTCCGCACAGATGAGTAGCATTTCTATCTTCTCTTCGTTGGTGTACATTCTACTCACAACACTCTTCAACTGACGATGGTTGACGGAATGACGGGTGTGTATTCTACTTATGTTTACATTTGTCCTCTGTCAACGTCATACCGCTGTTCATATGTTTGTAGAAAACAAATCTACAACGAAGGCAATCATGCTGATTGACTTCCCCCTGGTAGCTAAAGAACATTGGATTGACACATTTTGTAATTTGCATTTGGACAAACAGTTATTTAGGGTGGGTCAAGTTAAATGGGCCCCCTGTATACTATCCCCCAGGTGGCATATGGCGTCATCAGATGGTGTCTAAGATCACATGGTATCTCTAAGTGTCGTTAAAGTAGGTCTTCGAAATTTTATCCATGCGTCTGAATGCAACATTGAACTCGTCTCTAAAATTAGTTGCGAATCCTCCCAGACAGTGCAGGGGAATTTTTAAATTCTGGAACGCTGCTTCAATCCGCAAGCGCAATTCCTCAATAGAACTGACGTCGGTAGCGTCGACCACACACACATAAATCCATAGGATTGAAATCCGGAGATCGCCGAGTCACAGTCCCTCCTCTATCTACCCAGTCTTGAACCTACGTCCGAGCTAGAAGCCTGCGCAAACCTAAATGAAAATGTACTGGAGCATCGTCACGCATGAGCCACATGTTCAGGTATTGGTTCAGTGGGACATCATCACGTACGCGGCAGATGTTGTGATATGAATGGTGCATTAGGATTGACATCGGCCCAAATGTAACAGTTATAGTCAAAAATACCGTCTCGGGTAGATCCAGCGTCATCCGTGAACAGAATACTGCCTACAGACAGGAGATTCAGGGTACACTGTTGTTGCACCACTTGGCCGAATTTCTCTTTAGGAGGGAATTCTGCATTGTTGAGGGCTTGCACTCACTGGATATGATATGGATAGAGTACTTGCTGATGTAAAATACGCCACAGACTGCTATGACTCAGGTCACGAACTTGGATAGGAATCCTCCATGTTGAAGTACTCGACGTTGGCATACAAAGCGTAACACCCTTTCCTCAACTTATGGTGTTATTGATCCGTGTCGAACTTCTAGCACATGGTGAGCTATACTCCCGGTTTCTCTAAGGCGCTGATATAACAGGCTAAATGTACGCCTGTCGGGCCGCCTGCGCGAGGAAAAGCTTCTTCAAACAATCGTGCAGCCTCAAGGACACTGCCATTCGCTTTGCCGTTCATGAAGTGCATGTCAGCGTACTCTTCATTGGTTTAACTCTGTACAAGGTGCCTTAAAGTTCGTAGCCGATTGTGAGGCCGGTACGGCACGGTGCACAGATGAGGAAAGTGATTGCACATGCGCAAACAAAAAGCTAGTCGAACCCAAAACGTGGGATACCAACATAAATATCCAGGGGCGTTTACAGTTGGCTCCAACTCGAATTAATGCGATACCTCGGCAACGGTTGGTTTCCGGAGCCATGTTTATTAGAGGTTTTTAGCTACTTTTGCCCTGTACTTTCCACGTGTGCGTTATATTCCATCGCTTCTGATACAATGATTATCCAGGACATTATAACGAGCTACCTAATAGCCGTTATGTCCACTTCTGGCACGACTGACAGCGGCGACATGTCGTGGCATGGAAGCAGTGAGGGTTTGGTAGGTCGCTGGAGGGTGTTCGCCCCACATATGCACACACAAGTGAAATAATGCTCGTAATTCCGGGGAGGAGGCGACTTTCTCTCACGCTACAATGTCACGCCGATGTCGTGGTGTTAACATTGACACATGCATGGGACGTGGGACCCATAAGCCCTTAGTAAGGAGTGTCAGGTGCTCTGTGCTTTCGGACATACTTCTAATTTTCTGAGCATTAAAGTTTGATGTCAGTTCCACCACAGTTCGCCGTCTGTCCTATTTTACTAGTCTGCCCAGCCTATGACGTCGGGCATCTGTAGCGAAGGGTGGCCGCCAAACCCTATGATGTCTGGAAGTGGTTTCACCTTGGTTTCGCCTCGTGTTGAAGGCACTCACCACAGCACCCTCGAACACCCGACAAGTCGAGCAGATTCCGAAAAGGGTCATCACACTCTGCCCTTGGTCCATGTAAGATAGATCGCGCCTTCCCCGTTTTGCGGGCGGACAGCACGCTCACTGATACTGCATGCACAGTGCGTGTGTCTGACTAGCAGTCATTCCTCGCCAGGTGCCGCTGCTATCGCCTGGACGGGCTTATATCCATAGTAGGTCGGTGGTCATAATGTTCTGGCTGATCAGTATATGCTACGTCTGTCCGAAAGTTTATTCTAGTGTAATAATTCAAGTAAATCGGTCAATAAATTTTCCAGATTTTTGGCAATAACGTTAAACTGCGACATGTCGTTTTTTAGTAGTATAAATAGGCGTCCTGCAGATGTTTCGCGACAATGTGTCTTGTACTGTTATGTTTCTGTGTATGAGAAATCGCATCGGCTCAGGTTTTATCTACATTTGTAGAGGCGTGTGGCTATTTGTAGCAGTGCCTTATTAGAATTTTGTTATTTTGGTGACTATTCTCAGTTACTAAACTCAGCTGTGAGTCAGGGAGAATTACTCTTAAATATATTAAAAATTGTGCATTTAAAAGAACAGACGCTGCTCTTTCTGTGGTTTAAGAACACGTACGTGTGGGTTAGAGAACTGTAGTATATGAAACGGCTACAAATTCTTTTAGTTTTCCACGTCATTGAACAATTTAATGTCCGCCCCCGTTAGCTGAGTGGTCAGCACGACAGAATGTCAATCCTAAGGGCCCGGGTTCGATTCCCGACTGGGTCGGAGATTTTCTCAGCTCAGGGACATGGTGTTATGTTGTCCTAATCATCATCATTTCATCCCCATCGACGCGCAAGTCGCCGAAGAGGCGTCAAATCGGAAGACTTGCACACGGCGAACGGTCTACCAGACGGGAGGCCCTAATCACACGACATTTAAAAAAAATAACTTAATAATGCCTTCAATACATCAAAGAAAGAAAAAGCCGTCCAAATCGCACTAAATTGTTTATTTAATTCCGGTAACCTGTTTCGCTCTCTAAGATAATCTTCAGACCAGAGGTCTGATATGATGAGAGGGACGGTTCGTTAAGCTTCTGTTTGTATCATCTGTTACGAGTCACCAGCTGAAGCAGTTAAGCAGAAACCGGGTGTTGACCAAAACTGGTTACCAGAAATTTAATTACATATGTTTTGTTGTAACGTTAACAATTTCAGTTGCGAAAAATTAAAACACGGTTGCAAAATTCATTACATGCGTAGGAAAGTATGTGGCTTTTGAGGCAAGAACGTGGATGTGCGATGTAACAGCTTGATGTAGGTGACGAGCAGGTGTATTGAGGTTGTACTTGAACATGCATTAAAAAAATTGTGTGTCTATATAAACTGTTGAAACTTTATATCTATATACACTATTGGAACCTAGCAATATGCAATTCGACTACCAAGTAAAACTTAAAGGTACTTCTGTACATCGGGAAACGTTGTAAATCATAAATAACCCCACTTCGGAATTAATACATAGAAGTACTCGATAATGTAATTAAATCTTGACTGTTTATAACAATTGATTACTAATTCTTAGGTGTTCTCCCATTTTATCTTTTTGGCGCCTTTAAGAAAATTTACAGTATGGTAACATAATTACGAATCAAGATGAGAACATGGATCCTTCAGACGTATTGTTGATAACTAGAAGCGGAAACAGCCTGAATAAGACCATGAATACTTGTTTTTATTAACTTACGACGCTCTTTATGCAAAAATATACAGAAAGCAAAATGAGGACAAAAGACAAGCCTTCATTTCCCAGGCTTTCCCGGAGTATAGTAGAGAGGAGCTACAAAGGTGCCAGACGGTCTCAAATGTAACTCGCAGAGGACACGAAATATGACTTTCAGGTGCAGTGGTACAGACACGTATTCTCCCAGCGCAGTGGTACTGCGGCACAATAGAAATAACAACACATTCAGAAATATAAAACAAGATTCTACGTCGCTGCAGCTCTGCACTACCCGCCCCTCTCCGAAATGAATAACACAAAGGCTTTGCGTAAATGAAACCAGTTACACTAAGCAACACAGTTTGCCATTCATTTAATTATAAGACGTATAGAACTCTAACTTCTAGGGATGCGGAACATACTGTGACATCTGTTATTTCAGAAGTGTTCGTTACAGCCCTGTACGTGTCATGTGATGCAGATTGTTCCGACTATTACGGAAGTTGCTGGCGAGAGCCTGTAGCGTAACGTTCCAGTTATGCATGACATCAGGCGTTGTGTTATGGCAGCCATAAACAGTAAAATAAGATTCGTCTGCATAAATACGTTACCATGCAGTTACTATACAGATTTTTACAAAGGTTGTGCCCATAAACAATTGCAAGACTGATTAATCCACACTCGTCTGCAAACCTTAACGACGAAAGTAACTTTCCCGTGATGTGTCATTGGCAACCAACATATTTCGGCTTTGATAATAACGTGTTCAAGGATTTAGATGACAGTATGCCCATGTGATATCATGATTTCTCATACCACGACACTTGGTCCACCAAAACGATCATGTTCTACAGTGTGGTGAGTGCATTACGTGTTCCCATCTGTTTCCGTATGAGGATACGTCCAATGGTGTCGAACACGACACTGTGGTCTAGGTGCTATGGTGTTGAGAGGCTTGTTGTGTAGTAACCTAGGTGTACTGACCACCATATCTTTCGCCGCGGTACAGTCACCGGTCAGCTTTATTTTGACACTATCCCCATTCCCCATGTGAGCCTTTTCAAGAGTGCATTTGGCCCTAACTTCAATGCTGTGGATGACGGAGTGGGACAGAGTCGAGCAGTTCAGGTGGAGGAAATCTGGAAGAGAGAGGATATTAGGCGAATTTTGCACGCAAAACGACGAAATGACACAGCACAGAAGTGTAAACGTGTTAAGTGCAGTGTACGTGCTGTATGGGAAATCAAATACTCAACACATACACATGAAAGTCGAAAATGAATGGAATAAACAACAAAAAACTTGGCCACTGAAGATGCTTTAAAATAAATTGCGACGCGCCTGGTTTGAACAAGAGTTCTATTACAGTTGCTAAAGATGGTAATTACCCTACACAAATTGTATATGGGCAACTGCGGAAAAAGAGGCCAAAAACCTAAAGCTGAGAACGTGTTCCTGAACATAATTGACGAATTTTAAGCAATGAAACCAGTTTTATTAAATATCTTCCACAACGGCTGACGTGCATACTAGTAGCTGATCGATTGCCCAGATGAACCTTTTAGTGCGACACCTTTTCTGTTAAGTCAATCGACTTACGTTTTTACTAGAGCATCTGATGTACCCATAGCTCTGTAAATGGTCTTTGTATCTCGTAGTGTATTTTTACGATGGTCTTTCCTAAAATGAAGAACGTTTGTCTCTCCATACATTTTTATTCGTGGTAATGAAAGAAATGTTATTTTACAACATAGTTTTATGTATTCGCTGTTTCTCTATACAGTCGCCGTTGACATAAGATCACCAGACAACAAAATAGTCACTCCTAGAGAAATTATTACGGGCATCATTTAATACAATTCCGTCTCTAGAACTGATATCGTCTGGTTAGGAAGTGAGTTCACAAGATCGTGCAGGGACGTCGCATCCACATTAAGTCACTCGCTGAAGGTTTGATTGCACGGTCCGAACAAATTGTGAGGATACCGATGTCTGCGTGTTATCCCTGATCCAACACATCCCACAGATTTTCTACTGGATTCAAGCCAGGTGATTTTGCAAGCAATTCGAGATGTAATAGGTTTGCGGAGTGTTCATAAAACTAGTCACATATTCTTCCTGCCCGATTAATTTCATGTTTTCGTCTTCCTGTGCCTGTGAGAACAATAGCCTATTGCGACGTGACCGACTCTAAATGGTGACGGCATACAGTCCCCATCGCAATATTCTCACGCTAACAGGTTGAGTTCGACCTTTATTCACTGTCTGTAGCAATTCCTGTCGTGTTTTCGAGCGATTTTGATTCGTAAGCTATGAAACACTTATACAGTCTCTCTCGGACAGGATTTTTTTCCGACCACTGTTTTAACGGTGAGTTTCGTGGTCCATTGCACTACAATTCTGCTGCTAGAAACGCGAAACTTCAACCGATCCACCAACTTCACACGATTGTCCATCTTTGCCATTCTGTAACGTACTCACATTTACTCATGTTTACGCAAAATGCTCTGCTATGACTAATGTTTCGCCCGGTAAGTTTATAAACATTTTTTGTTGAGCTCCGCAAGCTTTTACTATGCCTTCATCATACTGAGTGGTCACCACGTACTCGAACAAGTCACTAACGGTCTCTTTCAGTTCATTACTACTCCCACAATGCTTTCCGCACAAAAATTCTTCAATCATTCGGATAGAAGATAACCATTCACAAACAAAGGTGGATGTTCAGAAACTTCACTCTTCAATTACCGGAGGAGCATAATGCACGAAACGTTTTGGAGGAAAATCACAGTGACCCTCCCCCCCCCCCCCCCCCCCAGCAACAATCCACTTCATTTGTTCTGAACGGCGTGGTTTAGGCGGTGATGGTTGTGATAGCAGGCCGCTCTAAACATAAGGCTGAGCACGACAACCGTTTCGTCCCAAAACACAGTGACCATAATCTTTTTGGTACACAGAGCAGTTGGTTTGTTTTTGTTTTTATGGGGAGTCGAGAGTGATGCCATGCCACTGATTACTACTATGTTTCTATACTCGTATGCGACATCCAGGTTTCATCACTAACAACAACGTGGTGCAAAAGCTCCTCGTCATGAGATTTCGCTGCATACAAAAAGTTCCTGAGAGCTCTGCAGTTCGTGGGCAAGTGCTCTACCAACTGCGCTACCCACGCACGACCCATTGCTCTGCGTCATGGCATTGCTTTCTCCAGAACCTAATCTTCGAACTTCCAAACTTCACATAAGTTCTTCTGCGAAACTTGCAGGAATAGCATTCCTGGAAGGAAGGATACTACAGAGACATGGATTAACTACACCATGACGACTATTTCTAGACTGAATATTTTCTATATTCGCTCTGCAGCGGAGTTAGGGCTGATTGTATTGTATGTATTGTATGTTAACCGGGGACCTAGAAACGGCGGGGAGGCTCCTTCCCCGCCGCAGCCGCAGTGGTCCACAACCCCACGACGACTACCGCAGTCCACTTCACCCCTCCACCGCCCCACACAGAACCCAGGTTTATTGTGCGGTTCGGCCCCCGGTGGATCCCACCCCAGGGAACGTCTCACACCAGACGAGTGTAACCCCTTAGGTTTGCGTGGTTGAGTAATGGTGGTGTATACGTACGTGGAGAACTTGTTTGCGCAGCTATCGCCGACATGATGTAACTGAGACGGAATCAGGGGAACCAGCCCGAATTCGCCGAGGCAGATGGAAAACTGCCTAAAAACCATCCACAGACTGGCCGGTTCACCGGACCTCGACACAAATCCGCTGGGCGGATTCATGCCGGGGACCAGGCGTTCCTTCCCGCCCGGAAAGGCGTGCGTTAGACCACACGGCCAACCGGGCGGGCTTGGGCTGATAACAAACATTCTCGCAACGTAAAAATGGTTTTTATCTGCAAGAATGTTCATTACCAGAATTCATTCCGCTGCAGAGTGAAAATTTCTTTCTGGTCTCATTATATTTATATACTTATATACTTCGGTCATGCCCGAAAGAACAGACACCATATCCATATAAGTATATAGTCCTGGCAATACCGGCCATGACCTTCTTCTTCCTTGCGGATGCACACATATTCCCCGAACTCCTACGGAACTTGGTAATAATGACTCCCACGAGTAATCAGTGAGTTGGGGTGGGACACTACAAATGTAGTGTGTGGACATACAAGGTGAGAGTGTGAGTCTCGCGGGAGGCGTGTGAGAGATAGTCCCTGCAGTCGCGCTATGCTCTGTGCCCTCAGTTGTTCGGATGGATAGAGCGTGTGCTGTGTAAGTAGGAGAGTCCGGGTTCGAGTTCCAGTTGGAGCACACATTTTCACCTGTCCCCGTTGATATATATATCAACGTCCGTCAGCTTTCATAAGCACTGTCAATACAGCTCCCATTCGTTGTTGTTATATTAATCTGTCGAAAGTCAAGGACACCACATGGCACATACTACTCTATAAGCTAAATCACCACCAAAAGTTCCATAATGAAGTACTCTTGAAATTTCAGGAAAGCGCTATGGGAGTCTGTCAACAGTGAAACGTCTTCCTGTTGAAGTTTTACCTCAGTTCTTGAGTATACCAGTCAGAATCGGAGGCAGGACTAATCGTTCATCATCTTGATACATTGGTACATTAAACAAGATGCACCGTCATCGAACTGAAGCAACCCTCATAACAGTTACAAGAATTTTATTTACCTGTTTGTAAATTTTGATACGCTAGACGTATTTGCATTCACAAACCGTGTCACACTACAAACACACCGTGTCACACTACAAACTTCACACACGGTGGTATCATTATTTTTGTCTCTCATTATAAAATCGCACCAATAAGCAGTGAACTACTGTTCCCGCTCGCCTTTAGTGTCATAGTGGCGCCAATAGTTAGAATGATCTGTGTCACGGTGGCAGAGGTGGGGGAAGAATGGCGCACTCCGTCATATAAAAATATTATTTCCTTTCATAATGTCCCACGCAATATAAATATTATTTCAGTAATTAATTTACGTATAAACTGGATGAAGGGATGATATTTTCTGACGGAGCCTGAAACAAACGTCCATGCCTTTGGCACTAACCAGTTAATACAGTTTCGTACGTGGTGGTATTTACGTAGCACTGTATGCAAGCATCTGTTTTTCAATGTGGTGGTCACACAATGCCGATAAAAATTCTGTCAACACAAGAAACTAAACAGTCTACCTCCAAGTCAACATGGCGGTGTTAATGGTGCTACCAACCACGTCTTAGGATGCGAATAATTGCAAGACCCAATGAAATACAAATTTATAAAAAACTGCTAAAAAATAAATGAATTTACCAATTTGTGTTACAGAGATACAAATGTTTCCTTGTTGAGGGGTCTGTAAAGTTACTTGGAATAATATTTTCACTCTGCAGCGGAGTGTGCGCTGATACGAAGCTTCATGGCAGATTTAAGCTGCGTGTCGGGCCGAGACTCGAACTAGTGACCTCTGCCTTTCGCTGGCAAGTGCTCTACCAACTGAGCTACCTAAGCACGACTCACGACCCGTCCTCACAGCTTCAATTCTGCCAGTACCTCGTCTCTTACCTTCCAGACTTCACAGAAGCCCTTCCACGAATGCCAAATGTCCGGCACTCGGTTTTAATCTGCCAGGAAGTTTCATATGAGCGCACACTCCACTGGAGAGTGAAAATCTCAGTCTGGAAGCATCCGCCAGGCTGTGGTTATGCCATGCCTCCGTAATATCCTTTCTTCCAGGAGTGTGAGTTCTGCAAGGTCCGGAGAAGAGATTCTGTGAAGTTTGGAAGGTAGGAGACGAGTACTGGTAGAATTGAAGCTATGAAGACGGGTCGTGAGTCGTGCTTGGGTGGCTCAGTTGGTAACCACTTGCCAGTGAAGTTACTTAGTTTTACGCGGTCGTATAAACTGGCTAGTTTCCTTGTGCTAGTAAATTCTATATTAGTGAACGTAAGACACTTTTTTCCGTTTCCGCAAATTCTGAGCCATCTATAGAGAAAGACTGTATGACATGAGCTGCCATGTCTAAGCAAAGTTCAATACTATTTACTCGTGATTCCATTCTTGCCAGTAGTGCATATTCGATCAGAAAGGAAGTGACAATTTTGATATGCTAGTACAGTTTCGATGAATGCATTTCTTAACTTAGCCCGTAAAGACTGGTTACTGTAGACATATTAGACATAATTGCTACAAATAAGTTCTGTCTGTTTAAACTACCAGAAAAAAATCTACAATAATGAAGACCTGTGTAATTATATGGGATGGTAACGAGTGTAAAGGAAGGACGTTAGAGACTTCGAGATGCATCAGAATTACAGAACACAGCTCTCAGCAGTTTTGCATGTAAAGTACAAATTAAAAAGAAAATCGAACCTGGATTACTTCCATCTATAGAAAATAGAATTGGTCATTTAATGGTACTCAGTTCGGAAGTGAAAGATGCTTTCGTACGGCGAGTTTTATTTCTAGAAGAGCGAGGTTTATGTATGACGCCACTGCAGTTAAGAGGAACTACATTTCGGTTGGCTGAAAAAATAATTTGAAACATCCATGGAACTTAGAAAGCGAAGTTTCTGGAATCGATTGGCTTAGAGCATTTGTTAAGAGATACGCTAACCTAGCCTGCGAAAACCCGAGTGTCTTTCATGAGCCAGAGCTGAAGGTTTAAATAAAGTGGAAGTAAGTAAATATTTCCAGAATTGGGAATATACCTTAAAGAAATATGATGTGTTCGATATACCATAATATATTTGTAATATATATGAGTCACGTTTTGCTCTTAACAACAGACCCCCAAAAATAGTTAGTCATAAAGGTAAGCGAGAAGTTGTTTCACTAAGAAACGTGAAAAGAGGGCAAAACGTGACTGTTGCTACAGACATGAATGCATCTCGAACTTATTTACCACCAATAGCAAATTTCAAAGAAGTCAGGAAAAGCCCTGAATTTCAAGGCGGCTTACCTCCTGGTGTGACTATGGAGATCAGTGAATTGGGGTAGAGTAATGAAGAATTGTTTATGAACTGCCTCCAACACTTCACATAACAGCCGCGCGGAATTAGCCGAGCGGTCTGGGGCGCTGCAGTCTCGGACTGTGCGGCTGATCCCGGCGGAGGTTCCAGTCCTCCGTCGGGTGTGTGTGTGTGTGTTTGTCCTTGGGATAATTTAGGTTAAGTAGTGTATAAGCTTAGGGACTGATGACCTTAGCAGTTAAGTCCCATAATACTTCACACACATTTATGTTTACTTCACGAAACACGAACATTGGGTAGTACTACAGTTCTTACTATGTCAACTATGGCAGCCATACCAGCTTGGATGCCCCAGAGTAATGTCTTTAAGATGAGATAGAGTTTTTTGGATTGCCTCTACACAGTATACGTGTACTACGGCGTTTAGATAGGTCTTTCATCAAGTATCTAAAGGTTAAATATTACGGAAATGCAAATGAGGAGATTTACCATATACACTCCTGGAAATGGAAAAAAGAACACATTGACACCGGTGTGTCAGACCCACCATACTTGCTCCGGACACTGCGAGAGGGCTGTACAAGCAATGATCACACGCACGGCACAGCGGACACACCAGGAACCGCGTTGTTGGCCGTCGAATGGCGCTAGCTGCGCGGCATTTGTGCACCGCCGCCGTCAGTGTCAGCCAGTTTGCCGTGGCATACGGAGCTCCATCGCAGTCTTTAACACTGGTAGCATGCCGCGACAGCGTGGACGTGAACCGTATGTGCAGTTGACGGACTTTGAGCGAGGGCGTATAGTGGGCATGCGGGAGGCCGGGTGGACGTACCGCCGAATTGCTCAACACGTGGGGCGTGAGGTCTCCACAGTACATCGATGTTGTCGCCAGTGGTCGGCGGAAGGTGCACGTGCCCCTTCGACCTGTGACCGGACCGCAGCGACGCACGGATGCACACCAAGACCGTAGGATCCTACGCAGTGCCGTAGGGGACCGCACCGCCACTTCCCAGCAAATTAGGGACACTGTTGCTCCTGGGGTATCGGCGAGGACCATTCGCAACCGTCTCCATGAAGCTGGGCTACGGTCCCGCACACCGTTAGGCCGTCTTCCGCTCACGCCCCAACATCGTGCAGCCCGCCTCCAGTGGTGTCGCGACAGGCGTGAATGGAAGGACGAATGGAGACGTGTCGTCTTCAGCGATGAGAGTCGCTTCTGCCTTGGTGCCAATGATGGTCGTATGCGTGTTTGGCGCCGTGCAGGTGAGCGCCACAATCAGGACTGCATACGACCGAGGCGCACAGGGCCAACACCCGGCATCATGGTGTGGGGAGCGATCTCCTACACTGGCCGTACACCACTGGTGATCGTCGAGGGGACACTGAATAGTGCACGGTACATCCAAACCGTCATAACCCATCGTTCTACCATTCCTAGACCGGCAAGGGAACTTGCTGTTCCAACAGGACAATGCACGTCCGCATGTATCCCGTGCCACCCAACGTGCTCTAGAAGGTGTAAGTCAACTACCCTGGCCAGCAAGATCTCCGGATCTGTCCCCCATTGAGCATGTTTGGGACTGGATGAAGCGTCGTCTCACGCGGTCTGCACGTCCAGCACGAACGCTGGTCCAACTGAGGCGCCAGGTGGAAATGGCATGGCAAGCCGTTCCACAGGACTACATCCAGCATCTCTACGATCGTCTCCATGGGAGAATAGCAGCCTGCATTGCTGCGAAAGGTGGATATACACTGTACTAGTGCCGACATTGTGCATGCTCTGTTGCCTGTGTCTATGTGCCTGTGGTTCTGTCAGTGTGATCATGTGATGTATCTGACCCCAGGAATGTGTCAATAAAGTTTCCCCTTCCTGGGACAATGAATTCACGGTGTTCTAATTTCAATTTCCAGGAGTGTAATACCAATAAAAACATTATAAGACAACATTCTGTATTATTTTCTATGATACCTGGAGCAATATGGCATCCGTTGGGAGAGCAATTAAAGGGTCTTGTGCAAAGACGTTGTTCCTGTGAGAAATTTGCATTTTAAACGTTATTTGAGGCTCCTGCTCCTTCAAATCCCCGCCAATCACGCTACGAACAACGTGTTGGGCGAAGAGTGGTTATTTCTAAGAGATTTAACTGAAGAGTACGACAAATCAGTAACACCATCATCCACTAGCATTTCTCACAGACATCATTCGACTCACTTAAATTGAAATGTTGGGAAACATTCGCGGCAAGAGAAAACTTTTTCTACAGGGAAGAAAAAATACATAAATAAATTCAACAAGAACAATAAACAGAAGTATAGATATATGAGTAATGATGAAATAAATATTAAAAGCTTCAAATCGACAGAAAACAACGAAAATAATTGTAAATTTTGTCTCTTGAATTATTATAGTGCGGAATCATTAGTAAAGGGTGACTGGATTCGCTGCCAAAAATTTAATATTTGGTACCAGGAGATTTGCATCGGTGTCACAGGGAAAAAGTGCTTTTTATGTGGAATATCTCAATGATCAGAATTGTACCAAAAAGTGAACACAATTGTACCTAGTGTGTGCATTTTCGAACAGTTTTACTCAATTCTGTAATATTTTCATGTGTCTAAACCAACCCTGCATTGGTGTAATATTTGTGTCACACCAAAGTACAAGATCCATTATTTAAATTATTTCTTTTATAAATATGCTCGAAATTGTACCACCATTCCCTATGTAACTTTCGTTCATCTATTTCCACAATGAATCATTCTGAGATTACTGAAGGTGTAACTGTGTTTTTTTCGTTTCGCGAAGTGAATCTCTGTAACCATTCACTCATGAAGATACACAAAGAAAACAGGAATAGTTCCCTGTTAATAATACTGTAATCCAGGACGTACGTTGTAAGAAAACTTATAACAACAGTTGCCTCTGTCCTCAATTTTTTTACACCTGAGTGTAGTAGTGGACTAAGAAAATCTTTCATCGCGCGAACTTGTGCAAATGTAATTAGTACTCTGAATTAGTAGTTCCGGTCCATTTCACATCATAATTTACGTTAGTTAAGTAATAAGCAATCACTGGTGTCGGTTTATTGACATGCGACAAAGCGTTCTAGGGATGGCGGTTTATCTTTAGGCAAAGAAAGAAAATGTGGGACATGTGATTCTATACATTGCAGCACACCTCTTACTCATACAGAGTCAGCAATGGAAAGTGTGTTGCCGTCTATCTTTCCTCCGCCGTAGAAAGGGTTGCATATACAGAAAAAGATGGTCTCACATAAATATCTATTTCGACTGAGTCAGTACTTCCATTCAACCATCCTTAACTAGAGGAAGTGTGTTTATGGGAGTATGTGTGTCTGCTTGAGTGCTCCTGAAGGTTAAAGGATATTGGAGAGGAACTTACACTTAAAATTCAAGATGGTTCAAATGGTTCTGAGCACTATGGGACTTAACTTCTGAAGTCATCAGTCCCCTAGAACTTAGAACTACTTAAACCTAACTAACCTAAGGACATCACACACAAGCATGTCCGAGGCAGGATTCCAAACTGTAGCGCCTAGAACCGCTCGGCCACTTCCCACGTTCCAGTGCCTGCTGTCGAGGGGCAATGAACTCATAATCAAAGTGCACAGGGTGATTCAAAAGTAAGTGTACGCATTTCGTGGGTGTAATATATGCATCAAGATAAGAGTGAAGAGTTAAATAAAGGTTTTTTTTCTGAAAGCGTTTTATTTCCAAGTTATGATAGACTACATTATTTGTTGTTGGCATTACATCGTGGTTCAGTAGAGGCTCTGGGCATGTCGCGTTCGCTTCCACATCAACTGATGTTGATTTGTACACCTCTCAACACTGCTCCGTTGACTTTGGCACGAAATGTTGTTATTTACTTGGATTTGGTGTGTTCCGTTGTACTCTGTGGCACTGTTGAAGTGTAGCGGCACCAGATATATTTAGTACATTCAGTCAATAGTTCATGGACGCAGCCATTGTGTACGGTACGACAGGGCAATCAGATGTTGAAGACGAGGATATATACGTTCGTGATGGCACATCAGGACGCAGTGCACGGTCAGCAAGGTGACGACTTATAGAAAAGTTTCAAAAAACAAGTACCAAATCGTTACACTTTCAGAGCTGTGGACTGGTATATAGTGGATTATGGCGTTGGCGAGGCGGCACGGTTCTGTCGGCCTCAACTGAATGGAGTGGGTGTTGGAAAGACCTTGCAAATGACAGATGAAGGTGCAATCATAAGTACCAATACAGAGGTTCCTCAATCTGCTGTATGGTGCCTGCTTAGGAAACAGCAATTCCACTCATCAGCAGAAAGTACAGCAGCTGACTTCAGCAGATTACTCTAGACGTCAGAATGCTGCTGATCCATTGTTCGGTCGTCGGGTATTTTTTGCGTATGAGGGCCTGTTTACCCTTACCCCCACGCTCATAACATACAAGTTCGGGCGCTTGTGAGTCCTCTCAAATGGTTCAAATGGCTCAGAGCACTATGGGACTTAACATCTGATGTCATCAGTCCCCTAGAACTTAGAACGACTTAAACCTAACTAACCTACGGACATCACACATATCCATGCCCAAGGCAGGATTCGAACCTGCGACCGCAGCAGTCGCGCAGTTCCGGACTGAAGCGCCTAGAATCGCTCGGCCACAGAGTCCTCTCGCAACTACAGGTCGTTTCCCAGTGAACATTTGGTTTAGCATAGTAGACGATCTATTACTCGAACCGCATGCTATACCACGTCATTCTGGAAGAGTTTGCTGACAATTTTTGGAAAGCCGATTTAGTGGTCTGCTTCATGATGTCCCACCCGATACATGAACCAACGTACTGTGCGCATTTCAGTCTGGAATCAAGGTAATACCTCAGTGTCGTTTATCCCGGTAAGTGGATAGGTGCAGGACCAGTTGTTTGGCCTGCCAAATCTCCGGATATTAACATCTGGACCTCCACCTTTGGGAGTCGTCTGAAGAAGCTCGTGTACGGTGTTGCAATTAAGAAAGTAGAATAAAAACAGCAGCGAAATGAAAAAGTCTGTGCAGCTGTGAAAAATGCGATGAGTGGAGCCTGTGACACTCCGTGACTGGTAAGACATTGACTACGCAACTGTTTCGTCTACATGGACGTTATTTTGAACACGTCCTGGATTAAACGTACAGTACATAGTTAGGTTGAATTTCTGTTCCCTTTGTGTCGTTGATTCCTAAGAATAATTTATTATGTGGCAGTTATATTGCAATTGTGATCCCTGTTTGTAACTGAGCCGTGATAAAAATTGCTGGTTTGAAGAGCGCGCCGCAGCGCGTAGTGTGAAGCAGTCGCCCTCCGTTTCTGGCGGTGGCGCCGCCGTGGCAATCGCAGCTTTGGTGTCTCGCTCTGGAAAGGTAGCCTGTCATGTACATCTAAGTGGCGCAATGAGCTCACCAGTTAGTCAGTTGGTCAGTCGGAGTGAGTTGGGTCAGTCACTCGTCACCAGTTGCTGGTCTGTCTCTCGTTCGCATTTGTGCGGCATTTAGTGTCTGTCTGTCGATCGGAGTGCTAGTATCTCTGTCGTTTGGATCAAACCTTAAAGCCGGCAGAATGAGAGTCTTGCTACTCCGCCAGTAACAGAACTCAGCTAGTGGTCCCCCGGTCGGGGCTGAGTTCATGCATCTGAGTCTGCGCGTTAGGCCGCCAATCTGCTCGAGTTGCTCGGGCAACGGTCATTGGCGGTTGGATCGATCGGTTGGTCGGTCGCGCACTGAGACACAAGATGACTTGTCCCCCTTGAGCATCGGCGCATGTGAGGTGGCCACGTGAGTCCAGTGGGCCGCGCCGCATAGCGAGGGATAGTGGCTTCGCGGCCGACACGAGAGCAACAGCAGTCAACCCAAAACATCGGTCTGGCCGGTGCGAGTTGCGACGCCGTGAGACGGGAGATCGGCGCGCCTTCCTGCGTCCGTTGAAGCGGCTGGCAGCGGACGGTTCGGGAGAGCGTTGGGGGTGCTGCGCCAGGTCCTCGCACAGAAATTGCAGTTTATTAGAAGTTAAGTGATTGGAGATATGTTGTTTCATTTACTTGTTAAATTCTACTTGTTTTATTGGTGAGGTCATCAGCCGCTTTGTTCTGGGGTCGTCCCACCATTCTTCTTCGTTTGCCCACCCGCGGGAAGGTGGTTACTTATGAACTGGGTGGTCCGTTTTCCTCTTGTGGAGTAGGGGTGGGTTACAGCAACCTGCGGTTCGGGTTGTTAGGTAATTTCCCTGTCAATCTGCCATACGTTAATAGCTGCCTCTGTCATGTTTGTCGGATTCGGTGTTAATAAATTTAGTGCTTGAAGTGTAAAGACCGAATTCATGAAATATGTTTTTATCTTGCCTATCATCTTGAGAAGCGGTATATGTGTAATGTAGAGCATGTTTGCCCAACCTTGTATATTTTATGTAAGACTGCATTTCATGGGTTTTTATTTAAATGGTCATTTTAGTATATTAAGTTGCCACCCTTCCACCGTAAGAATTTTTTTTTTAATCAAGTTGCACTTTCGGTGGCAAGTTAATCTTTTAATGTTAGTGTTTTGTACCATTTCCATCCCTCCTACGGGGTGCATAGATTATGTGCTTGTGTGAGTTGTTAAAATTTTTAGTTTAAAGTAATCTGGTGTGTTGCAGATTTGCACCAGTGTAGTATTTCAGAGGTTGTTGTGAGCGGTCGTGACTACAGCTGTGTCAAAAGGGAGCGGCAAAGTTCTCAGTCCGAAAGCTCATACAGTGAAAACAATTGTTCTTTCTGCCTCTGAATAAATTGTAACTTGATATTTAGAGAGTGCTTGCTGGTTATAATTTTAAATCTGTTTTAAAAAAAAAGTCTTTTAAGAATAAAATTTCCATTTGTTGAAACAAATTTGATTTGTCTTCATGAGTTACCCACTGGCAACTACTTTCACGCTCACATAGTGTGATTAAATGTGTTAATGTTCTTGATGAATCGCTAGTAAATAAAGCAAATTCTTAAGAAAAGGATTTGTAAATTCACGGTTCAGTTACTTTGAAATAAAGGAATTTCTAACAAAATTTTGTTTAATGTTTATTACACTTATTTTTATTCATACATTACACCCAGAATGTGAGTGCTGATTATTACGTTCCTAAATTAGGATTTAACTACTAGCCCTGGTAGAACCTCACAATGATCCTTTATTCCTTTCAGGAGGGCACACTAAGAACAAAACTTACACCGTAACTACAGTTTCGGTCCTTCCGCTGGCTAGTGCCCAGAAGTCGGACTATACAGAAAGCCTCACTTCGGATCGTCGTCTACATCTACATCTACACTACATCTAAATCCATACTCCGCAAACCAACTGACGGTGTGTGGCGGAGGGTACTTTGAGTACCTCTATCGGCTCTCCCTTCTGTTCCAGTCTCGTATTGTTCGTGGAAAGAAAGACTGTCGGTATGCCTCTGTGTGGTCTCTAATCTCTCTGATTTTATCCTCATGGTCTCTTCGCGGGATATACGTAGGAGGGAGCAATATACTGCTTGACTCCTTGGTGAAGGTATGTTCACGTAACTTCAACAAAAGCCCGTACCGAGCTACTGAGCGTATCTCCTGCAGAGTCTTCCACTGGAGTTTATCTATCATCTCCGTGACGCTTTCGCGATTACTAAATGATCCTGTAACGAAGCGCGCTGCTCTCCGTTGCATCTTCTCCATCTCCTCTATCAAACCTATCTGGTACGGATCCCACACTGTTGAGCAGTATTCAAGCAGTGGGAGAACATGTGTACTTTAACCTACTTCCTTTGTTTTCGGATTGCATTTCCTTAGGATTCTTCCAATGAATCTGTCTGGCATCTGCTTTACCGACGATCAACTTTATATGATGATTCCATTTTAAATCACTCCTAATGCCTACTTCCAGATAATTTATGGAATTAAATGCTTCCAGTTGCTGACCTGCTATATTGTAGCTAAATGATAAAGGATCTTTCTTTCTATGTATTCGCAGCACATTACACTTGTCTACATTGAGATTCAATTGCCATTCCCTGCACCATGCGTCAATTCGTTGCAGATCCTCCTGCATTTCAGAACAATTTTCCATTGTTACAACCTCTCGATATACTACAGCATCATCCGCAAAACGCCTCAGTGAACTTCCGATGTTATCCACAAGGTCATTTATGTATATTGTGAATAGCAACGGTCCTACGTCACTCCCCTGCGGCACACCTGAAATCACTCTTACTTCGGAAGACTTCTCTCCATTGAGAATGACATGCTGCGTTCTGTTATCTAAGAACTCACTGACGAGGACCGAGCGAGGTGGCGCAGTGGTTAGCATACCGAACTCGCATTCGGGAGGACGGCGGTTCAATCCCGTCTCCAGCCATCCTGATTTAGGTTTTCCGTGATTTCCCTAAATCGTTTCAGGCAAATGCCGGGATGGTTACTTTGAAAGGGCACGGCCGATATCCTTCCCAATCCTTCCCTAACCCGAGCTTGTGCTCCGTCTCTAATGACCTCGTTGTCGACGGGACGTTAAACACTAACCACCACCACTGACGAGGACTATTGAGGGCCTGCATGGAGCCGGCGCATGAGGTGGTCGGCTCTCGCCGACGGGAACTGGCCTCTGTCGTCTCTGTGTCTGCTTCAATATCCGTTCTTCCGGAAGAGATGTGCTGCCCTTTTCGCACACATGACCGGCAGGGTTGTGGCTAGAAGGTACTCCAGCGGCCTCTAGCTACGGCTGGTGCCGCTTCTCGCCCCCGGTACGCCTTCAGGTGACATTCCAGTAACTTAGGCCTCGAGCGATGTCGCGGCACCGTTGCGCTACCTGTGCATCGTAGTTGTTGTGCGGGTTGCGGATTGTGCCCTTGGGCACCATAGAACAGATACTTCTGAATCATCAAGAGTTGCTTTCGTCTTGTTTGCGGTGCACTTGTGATCCCTACTTCAGTGCATATCTCGGAAGAAAAGCTCTTTCCGACAAAACTTGTACGCTTGACGCATACACTACACCCAAGAAGAGTGTACAGTTACTTATGAATCACCCCAGTATAAGCGAAGCAGAGGTGATTGGGGGCTAGTGACGATACGGATGGCAAGGGGAGTTCCTCGGACATAAAATTACACACAATTTATTTTAAACCAGTAATTCCAGACTCAACAATAAATAAAAAATACCACACGTTATTAATTAAGGAATAAACAACAGTGTCAGTTATAGTGTTTTCAGTGAGTTACAGTTTAGCAAATCACCTTTAAATACAGATGCAACAGACAATGTTTTAAAAGCAAGCCAGTGCGATCTGGGCAGAAGCCCTTACACGCCAGGAATGGCAATAAGTTAAGAATTGTTTAAAACTCGGTGCAACTTACAAATTAAAGGTATTGAAATATTAAAGGCAAGTCGCCACAAACACAGCAGAATGCACCAGACGCCAGGAATGACAGTAAATAAGGTTTTAAGGCTTACTGCTAAAATACAAATTCCAAATTAAAATTTTAAGGTAAATGACCACAATCACGGCTGAAGGCCTTACACGCCAGGAACGGCAATAATACTGTATAAAGAAATTTTGAAACCTGCTGTAAAAAAGCAAAATTTAATTAAATAAACAAGCAACTCATCCAGACGGTGCTCCAGGAATTGACCTCTGAGAAGGTCTGGCAACAAACACTTTCGCGAACGATGAGATGGGCAGCCAAGGGTTGCATTCACTTCACAAGATGTAACTCAGAGTAGTGGCACTCTAACGAATGACTATTGATAATCTTGCTGGAGCTACATGACGTCCGATAAACCAAATGCAACGATGGAACAATACGCCGAAGCCGGAATCGGTGGTTTGCAGTACGTCCCCAGAATACTGTGTTTAGAGCGCCTGCAACACGAAAGGAACCACTACCACCAGAGTAGAAAAATCATTAACCGTCCTACAATCAAGGAAGCTGTCAAAACTACAGGCCTTACCGGACAGCAGCGGCAAGGCGAGGAAACTTACACTAACCCCCACGGCAGGTAACTGGGCGTTAGCGGCCACCAGCCAAGAAAAATTTCCGCTGGGTGAACTTAAGCAAAAGTAACAAGTTGAACACAATAAACAGTAATAATAAGTCGAGGAAAGCTCATCAGATCTGCGTCTCCCAAGCACTCCACCCGCTGCTCTTTGCCTCGGCGACACTACGAGTGGCAACACGAACCCAAGTCACTGGAGAATCGCGAGATATCACAGTGGTGGCGGTTTCTCTACTTGCATTGAGATACATTTATCTTGAAGCTTGCTGGATCCGGTTTACGACGAGGTAGTGCACTCTCGTGACCACAGCCCTTCCATCCGACAGTTCGTACGTGCTGCCAGTCGTCACGATATGTTCTGGCGCTGCGCGGACTTGGCTTCTACAGAGTCCACAACCGAAATGGCACACTCACACGACCCGGAAAAACAACGACGTCGCACCAAAGATAAGGCAACAGTTACTACCTTACGATAACCGCCGCTGCTGCCACTAGCGAGCAGACAACGCTTGCGAAACCGAGTGGCGCCACTCAACACGAGAAGAAGACAAACAACCTCAACTATGCCACCTAAACGATGCCGTCTGGCCTGCCACAGAGGGCGGAAACCTACAAACAGCACCAACGCGAACCGCAGCACGGCTCAGTTATAGCCCGACACCTGAGAGCGGGCAATTTGGAAACGTCGGGAGTATTCTGATGTTTGCCCGCTACTGCTGTGAGTGTATATGGAAAATGCATTAGGGACGACGAAACATTGAATGTGGGAACGTCTATGCTTCATCACTGAACGTGGACGTCGAACGCATACGTGCTCTGAAAAGTAGGATAGGCAGCGATGTGTGTCATATCTGCTGAGGGGCAATAATAATGGTGCACGCACAAGTTTTTCAGTGCTCGTTGGTAAGCATGGGGCTCCGTAGCAGGCAACTTCTGCGAGTTTTCAAGTTTATCAACGATATCGCGATTGATGTGGGCACAGTGTCATCGGAGCTGCACCGTCGATCAACAGAAATGCTTCGCCTATTCGGTTAAATCATGTTTCATGTTACACCAGGTCTCATAATCCTGTTCTAATACGCCGCCATCCCAAGAAAGTCTGCTCGGAATATGCACTGCACCACGGGCAATGTCCTGTGGGAGCGGTATTACTCTATGGTGGAAATTCGTCTTACCGTGAGGTAGGCGGTATCGTAATTGCTGTGTTCCGCATGAGTATTAGTACGGAACGTCTGTATCAATTCATGCTTGGTGTCTTCCCGCGAAGATGGCATTTCCTATTTCATCATTCCATAATCGTGGTTTGAAACTCAAGTTGGCCTGATGTGAACCCGATGGAACAGCTTCGTCCTCACTAACTACTAGTCAAAAATTTATGGAAATAGCGGGAACTGTGCGTAAACATTTGGTGTTGAATAGCTGTACGAACCTCTCAAGATTCTGTCGAATCAATGTTACCAAAAAACGCTGCTGTCCTGCGTTCTAAACTTGGTCCAACACGCTGTTAAGTAGATGCTCATAACGTTTCAGCTCATAATAGTATTTCTGATACGTTATAAATGGGTCAATATTTCTCGAATTGGAACTCTGTCTTTTCTGTGAAAAATATCGTGTGTGGAACTGACTTTAAAAAATGAGACTAATGCTACAAATCTGGCTTCTTATATTTAGAGATAGTATTTATTAACGGTTGTGTGATGGATGACGGCATACAAGTAGGACAGCTAGACTCAAAGTTTACTACAGTGAGCAGGTGCAAATGGCTGTAGATTACAGTACTTATGCACAGATTTAGGAGATAACAAATGATAAACTAGCATAGACAGTCCATGAAACCAACCTGATACGCACAATCAGATTCACATTTCCAGTTCATTGGTGCTCTAGCGATTAGTTTAATTAAATTTTTATCTGTAGCCTGTAACTAATTAAGCTCTATATATTTTAAAAATATCAGGCATACCTACGCCAAGATCGCTTATACATCTTACTATTAATCACTAGTTACGACAAGACTTTGCTGTCATCATCGGATTTTGTAACACGTAATCAGACGTCCATGAGCTTTACAAACCTGAAAGTCACAAAGTGGTGTTGCGCCGTTTTACAGTAAAAGATAGGAAGGAACATGAGCTACTCAAGCGTAAAATAACGTTGATTTAGTTCATAAATCATGCTATACTGATGCCATAGAGCACTCTTTCACTTAACACCACACATACTGATGTTCCTTGCTACCTTTTACTGTAAAGCGACGCAACAATAGTATGTGGCTTGTAAGTACGTAAAGATCATGAACTTCTGTTAATATATCACAACATCCGCCGATGACAGCAGAGATATGTCGATACCTTTAATCAATTAAAAGATTTATAAGCGATCTAGGCATGCCTCATATTTTAGAATAATGTCACAATTCAGTTCGCTCCCAGCTGTCGACACAATGTCAACCGTATACACTCATCAGCCAGAACACAATGACCACCCACCCAATAGTAGGTATGTTCATCTTTCGCACGGATAACTGCGGCGACGTGTCATGGTA
Organism: Schistocerca piceifrons; assembly: GCF_021461385.2. NCBI lineage: Eukaryota > Metazoa > Arthropoda > Insecta > Orthoptera > Acrididae > Schistocerca > Schistocerca piceifrons. The sequence goes on from NC_060138.1 coordinate 259,978,331, forward strand.
TGGAAGCAATGAGGCCTTGGTGGGACGCTGGAGGGAGCTTGGACGACATCTACACACACCATTCACCTTATCCTCGTAAATTACGGGAGGGTGGTGGTGGTTGTGGTGGTGGTGGTGGGTGGTGAGGGGGTGGGGGGGTCAAGATCTCTGACGGGACGTTCAGTCACATCCCAAACGTGCGACCAGATCCGGTGAGTTAGGGGAACCAGCACATCGGTTCGAACTCGTCACTGAGCATTACCTTGTTGAAACATGTGACTGCTATCGGGAAACATAATCATCATGAAGAGGTGTACGTGCTCCGTAACCAGTGTAAGAAACTGGTTGGCCGTCATGGTGCCTCCCACTAGCTCCACGTGAATGTTCCCCACAGCAGCATAATGGAGCCGCCACCATATGATTCCAGTCATGCAGTGCGTGTCAAGGAGCGATTGCCCTGGAAGACATCGTATCCGCTCCCTCCCATGAGGATGATGAAAGAGGTATAATGATTCATCAGACGATGCAACGCTCTCCCTCTCTACCAACATCCAATGCCCTCCATTTCACTCGTAGTTGCCGATGTAGTGGTGTTAACAATGGCACATGCGCGAGTCGCCGACTGCGGAGGCCCATCGTTAGGAGTTTCCGGTGGAGTGTGTGTTCAGACAAATTTGTACCTTGCCCAGAGTTAAAGTACGATGTTAGTTCCGCCACAGTTCACCGCCTGTCTTTTTTTACCAGTCAGCCCATACCACGACCTCCGACATCTGCAATTAGGGGTGGCGGCCCAGCCCCAAGACATCTGGACGTGGTTTCACACTGGTTGCGCCACGCGTTGAAGACACTCACCGCAGCACCCCTAGAACACCCGACAAGGGTGTGTCGAAGCTCCGAGTCAACACAGTCTGCCCCCGATCCAACTTACGAGAGCAGACCGCGATGTTGGTATCATGTATCTACTTCAAACATTGCTGTTTTAGCAGACCATTTAAAACAACATAACCTGCAAGTATTAAGGTGCACTGTTTTGGTAATTACGAAGAAATAGCGACAGAATTTTAGCGTTTGCTATGTATATGATGTATCTGTGCACAGATGGTGGCCGTGAAAAGCTAGTGTGGTCCACAGGCTAACGTTCGCGATTAGCGACAGGGTCATGGACGAGGTAATGTTTCGAATGCCGCTAATACTAATTCTTTAATCTTTACTTTTTTCATCACTGGTCACATTATTTAATTATATGACATTTGAGTGGTAATATAAGGAAGAAAACTAAACCGCGAGCATTTTCGTGAAGCTTTAGTGAATTTCATATGTTATTCAACTATATATTATTTTTAATTGAATTTTCAAAGACGAGGGACAGGCTTGGAAACCCCATGTCAATCATCGACAGATAATAGTGTGAATGAGATTATTCACTAACATAGTAAATCACAATGTGCCAGATGAGAAGAGTAATGTACAATTACTCGTCGAATGAGCTCTCGACATCACATGTTGTAGCATGGTATTTGTCTTACACACATGGAGCCGACCGCGGTGGCCGTGCGGTTCTAGGCTCTGCAGTCCGGAACCGCGGGACTGCTAAGGTCGCAGGTTCGAACCCTGCCCCAGGCATGGATGTACGTGATGTCCTTAGGTTAGTTAGGTTTAAGTAGTTCTAAGTTCTAGGGGACTGATGACCTAAGATGTTGAGTCCCATAGTGCTCAGAGCCATTTTTACACACATGGAAAACATAAATTGAAACGGTATCTACTATATCGAATGAATGCAATATTCCTTCATTTACATGGAATGTTCAGAGTTTCTAAGGTTAAACACACTTAGTTGTCATTTTGAAATATTTCTCTTTCTTCCGATAGTTTGGATGCAAGCCATATATGACCAGTGAAGGCAAAAATGTAAACTACAAATCACATTTGAGAGAGAGTCGAACAGTCGAGACTTCTCCCGTGACTTTCTAGGGAATTGCAGAATATTGTGCCTTGCTACACGTGCATTATGTTATTACAATGGCTTACTAAAGGTGTACAATATTTGAAGTAAATCTGTGATCCCAAAGTCGTGCCCTAACCTTGTTAGATAGATCGCGCGCCTTCCCCATTCAACGAACTGACAGCATGCTTAGTGTTACTAAATGCACTGTGCGTGTATCTGACTAGCAGTCATTCCTCGCCAAGTGATTCTGCGATCGCCTGGACGAGTTTCTATCGATAGTAAGTCGGTGGTCATAACGTTCTGGCTGATCAGTGTATATATAATTAAAATCTCTTTCAAAATCAGAGATCAAATTGTACCCTATACTACTAGTAATGTCTATCATCACTTTGTAAAATAACTAAGGCAAGAAATGTACTGAGCTTTTCACTTCTTTTCTAATTTCTTGCTTCCTGTAAGCACACCATTTATCTTGCTCCCTGTAATTTTAGTATAATAAAGAGGTAAATCAAGCTGAGATATGTTTTATTTGTAGGACAGGTACCAGAATTCTCTGCTAATAATATGTAAATCCTTTTGTCTACTGTCCAGCATATCTGTAACTTTACTTAGCGATCGGTTTGCTGATGTGCCGATCCAAGTGGCAATTTGTTCACATTTACTTCCTTTATAAGTTGAAGCCTGAAATCTAAATTTATTGTCACGAGGTCCGGTAACCGGTTTTCAGTGCAAAATATTCTGTTGCACTATTTATTATTAACGTCACTGTCCACCGTCACCAAGGACCCGAACTACGACTCTGCACCTGACTTCAAGAAAAAAACTGTATAACTGGTAAAAGAGACGTTCTGGTCAAGTAGGAGGTTTGATATTAATGAAGACTGATACTTTAATGATACATAGTTCTTTATTGTACTCCTACTGTTGTCATTGTGATGTATCCCGACTCCGAACAGTTAGCTTTCTGAGGACTGAATTTCACTCTTTCTCTTTCACAGTAACTGTTCCTTTCACGGGATGCATTACAAGTCATAGCCCTGACTCATATTCATAATTCTTTCTGGTGAGCGACAAAATGTATTTAGGCGGTGTGTTGTTTCTTTAAATCACCTCAGAGGAAAGTATTCATTTGGTAGGCACTGCTGTCTTCATTTAGTTCTCCTTCTTTTTGGCAAATGGGCAGTACTCTGCCGGCAAATAACGTTGGTGCCGACGTCACTTTAATGTCCCTGAGAATGTCGTTATAAACGGTTTTACTGCGGCAGAACGAGAACTAAGGGAAGAAAAATAGCCAAGCGTAAAGAACCGACGAGAAAATTTCCCTTCTTGTGACTTTTAAAACCAGTGGCATCTCCAAACGCCTCTGCGGAATCGGATGCGAATAGAAGCTCGCAAAATAAACTCGCCAGGCAACTCGACTCCTCCATGCTGTTGACGACGTCTGTGTATGCGTGCGCCAGTGAGAGTTCGTTGGTTGTGGAGAGGTGCGGGGAGGTTAGGGGGGCTGTGTAGCGAGATATCTCGTATTGTACCGCATCGAGAACCTCAGCGGAAAAACCACGCCGACCGCGCCATTCGCAATGCACAGAGGGCCGCCGGGACGCCGGCGGTCCTCCAGCAAGCAGAAACGGAGGAAGGCATTAAGTGGCGGAGTGCCGTGGGCGGGCTGCGAGCACTCGCGTGCGAGAGGCAGAAGGGCTTCGGCAGCGACGCACTGCAGCCGCTGGATATGGGCCGACCCGTCGCGCCTTAAATTATGTAGTCGCGCAGCGCGCTCATATTGTTTTGCCAAGGCGGGGCGCCGCTATAAATACTACAATAGTCCGCCAGAGATGGCGACGCCGTTCCGCGTGTCGCGCACGACGCGACACACGTGAGCGGCAGCCACCAGCGCGCCCGCTACAGCACGACCTAAACAAACAGCAAGCAAGCAAACAAATAAACAACGGATGCCCTCGTTCCGAAAGCGGGAAATACAACTGCCCCCGGCAACAAACGTTACATTTAGCTCTAGGTTCACGAGAAACACGAAGCTAGTTCCATCAGTTTTTCTCTCGTTCGCCTTCTTCGACTGTACCACCTTATGAGGTGTCGGGTTTGACGATCCAGTGATAAAATTGTTAGCATGGAGCCCATAAGGTAGTGGGGTGACGTCTTGGATACACCGACCGTTACGCAACCCTTCACCTCTCAATGCCTCGTGATGACTGGGCGTTGTGTGATGTCCTTAGGTTAGTTAGGTTTAAGTAGTTCTAAGTCCTATGGGACTGATGACCATAGCTGTTAAGTCCCATAGTGCTCAGAGCCATTTGAACCATTTGAACCTGTCAATGATGTAAACATATGCCTGGAACGATAAGTGGTTCAGATTCAACGTTAAACTGTAGTTCCGTTTTGCGTGGTAGGATTATTGGGGTAGGTTATGAGCGCCTACGTCAGTGGAGCCCAATTTAAGGAATCCACAAACTGACGATTGAACAGTTCTCTTGACAGGGCGAATCGTATAATACAAACTTACCTTTTTACCAAGCGAAGTGGCGCGAAGGTAAAGTGTTGGACTCGTAAACAGGACTATTACTGTTCAAATCACCGTTCATCTACCGAGCTTCATTTTTTACATGCTCTAAAAAAACTTTATGGGGAGGGCAGTCACAGCTCAAAGTAGTGACTCTCAGCTGTGATTGCCCTCCCCAGAAAGTTGTTTGTAGAGCATGTAAAACATGAAGCTTGGTAGATGAACAGGGATTTGAACAGTAATCGTCCCGGATACGCGTTAACAACAATAAAAACCACTAAACAGTCAATAACCATTCGAACTAACATAAAAATTACAACAATTAAAAAGTCAAGAGTGATGATGTGCTCTCCAAAACCATATAGTTCTAAGAATGTGCTTTATTCGCAGTTAGCGGTTTGACGACAGTATAGACACATCTTCAGGTGGTCATGCTTCACAGTTCCAGCATTAGGGACGTTATCCACCAAAGCCGCATTGGTGGATTGTCGAGATAAAACTGATTACATCCAGCCGGTCGGTGTGGCCGAGTGGTTCTAGGCGCTTCAGTCTGGAACGGCGCGACCGCTACGGTCGCAGATTCGAATCCTGCTTCATACATGGATGTGTGTGATGTGCTTAGGTTAGTTAGGTTTAAGTAGTTCTAAGTTCTAGGGGATTGATGACCTCAGATGTTAAGTACCATAGTTCTCAGAGCCTTTTGAACCATTTGATTACATACAAATAATATTCGTCAGAAGTGTACAAAGCATGACTACTCAATGAGCCAGAGCAGATTACAAGCTGTACGATATACTATAGCTGGTGTCTACCGAATTCTTCAATAAGTGGTGTAACAGATATTTTTATGTATGGTACCTTAATACGTACACACATCAGTGTGTTGGTTGTTTTTTCTCCGTGCCGCACAATCTTCCCACAAACACATCTCATAAATTACTACCTGACGTTTTCCGCTTGATTGTAACTGCATCACTAAGGGGAACCACATCTCTCGGTGTAGACTGCTGTTTTGCGTCCACACTTGACCTGCTGCCCTGGGGAAATTAAGCATTAATAGCTTGCTCGTCCCATTTGTATTTGGAAGTACCAACCTAACCAAAAACATATTACTGCCATTAGCTCTGCTTATTAGTTCGGAAATGACATAAATACTGATTTGACGTTGTTCTGTACATAGTATTCAGTGAAGAACAGAGAAATCTGCGCTCATGCGACCCCTATATGCTACAGATCAGGTTCATTTAGCAGTCACACTTTGTACACTTTTGACAGACATCCTTTTAGTGTCCGGAATATTATGATAACCCATCAGTGTGGTTTGATTCTTAAAGTGAATAACTTCCCGAATATAGGACTCCCTAATTTTCCATATACAGTACAAAAATATAACGATTATAAGACTAAAGATATGTCTGTACTGACGTGAAACCGGTAGTTGCGAGTGGAGCACATTCATATGGCTGTGCGGCTATTGAAACATTTCATTATTTAAGACTGTTTCAGTTATTATAATTTTATGATAATTTGAATAGTCATTGAGTGCTAAGTGTTTCTTATTGTTATTTACATATTTTCCCTACATACGGTTAGTCTTGTTTGACTCCATTCTAACGACATGGCTGATTTCCTTTTCCTTCCCCATCCATTCCCAATCTGTGCTTGTGTTAGTGGTTTCAAGGAAAGGAGAGTGCTCACCTTGGGGAAGAACTTATATGTGGTGCAACAGTCTGTGACCTTCAACTGTCCCATCAGTAGCGATAAGTCACATAACATTGATCTATGAGATATATTCATAACGTTTTAATTATACATCTGCCGTGTAAACGTACAAAGCCCAATATTCAACTGTAACACTCGAAACCTAGTCCATGTCTAATCGACTATGAGCAGTAGGTGAAGGTCCAGCCAGCCCAGTAAACCGTTTAAAGAGTTCATCGTATTAATAACAGTGGGTTCACAGGGTCTGGGAATTGCTCGAGAACAACAGGCAAGTGGTTGTGTGATAGGTATATTGACGGCTTTATACCGAGTCAGAACAAGTAGATTGGCGCCACACGATGCTGTGTGGCCCTGGCAGGCGTTTTGTCAGCTTGTAGCGCCTCTAGCGGTGTAAATGTCCTGACTTGCGAGCCGCTGGTGGAGAGACCACGCAAATCCTATCTCATGTGTCGGTATCGGAATCGCTAGGTAGAGCAAGTTCGCAAAAATAAAATTATACAGTTTTTTGTTTCTTTACAGGACAGCCAAGCGCAATAGAAAGTGTCACATACAATTTCCAATAGATCCAGCCACACCGCTGTCACAAGTTAAAAGAAAACAGTCGAAGTCAGTAAGGAGTGTGGTTGGTCGCAGAATTAAAAGGACGTGCTAGCCACTAAAAATCGCATTTCAACTCCGTCCAGTGAAATGGAGCAGGCGTCATGGGGCCACAGAAAATGCCAACAATTTTCGTCCCATTCAAATGGTTCAAATGGCTCTGAGCAGTATGGGATTTAACATCTGAGATCATCAGTCCCCTAGAACTTAGAATTACTTAAACCTAACAAACCTACGGACATCACACACATCCATGCCCGAGGCAGGATTCGAACCTGCGACCGTAGCGGTCGCTCGTTTCCAGACTGAAGCGCCTAGAACCGCTCGGTCACTCTGGCCGGCTTTCGTCCCATTGTTTCAAAAAGTGGCTCTGAGCACTATGGGACTTAACATCTGTGGTCAGCAGCTCCCTAGAACTTAGAACTACTTAAACCTAACTAACCTAAGGACATCACACACATCCATGCCCGAGGCAGGATTCGAACCTGCGACCGTAGCGGTCACGCGGTTCCAGACTGAAGCCCCTAGAACCGCACGGCCACACTAGCCGGCCCCATTGTTTCGATATCACCTGAAATGTAGAGTATGTCTGTCGGTAGACCGAATGCTTTCCTCCTATTAGCAAACAGCGTACAGAACGTGAAAACATGGCGTGTCGTGGGCGCGACGCTGCAAACACTTCATTCCGGTGGGCGGTCTTGCCGCAATAGATACGAATGCGTCAATGAGCAGTCACCGATACGAAAGCGAGTGACAACCACTTTGTCCTTTCGTGAAGTTCGAAGAACGCCATGGACGAATAGTTTATATGACCGACCATACTTTGTTGTTTGTCACTTCCAGAAGCTGCCTTTCCCATTCAGCCAAAGCTCTCTTTGTCACCCACGAAACGACAGCCTGTAGGAGGACGCGGAACTGAACTGTGGTATTTTCCTGGCAAGCAACTATCTGCTCTGTCAGCTTCCTTGTTCCCATCTATTTCTACGTGCCCAAAGACCCAGCACAAGGCTTCTGTAGAAACAGAATAATGCCTGAACAATCCTATCTGCAGAAACATTTGCTGAATAGCCTACAGAGCAATAAGGGAGTCCGTGCAGATGGGAAGCTTCCCTCCACCAAGAAGATGTGTTGGCTTCAGTGACCGCTCGCAGTTCTTCCTAATAAACCGAGAAGAGCCTCGGTAAGCGCTGTTTAGTGATAACATATGAGAATATAACATCCGACCATGGCCCTTTCCTTTGATTCACTGACAAAAACTGCTACGCAAAGATAAAATGCCGTTTTGGCGGTTTTCTTATGTCGTTCTGGACTTCACTATTATCGCAATGAAGAAATCTGTCGTGTAGTCAGCCTGCAGGAACGTAGGCGGACCGATTACAAGCTATCGGCCTAAGGAGAGATCACACAAATGCTGGGCATATTCCGTAATATTCCACTATCTCACGATAGTAGTCCAGCCCTGAATTGAAAACAGATCTGACTGCTCGGAACGGGAGTGTTACGAATCTCGAGTAAAGTCATATATTTCTATGGGCAATTCACTAGCGCAGGGCAAATAAATTGTGATTTGAAAAAAAAAAAAAAATATCGTCATTCATCTATCCCAAACTAACTCTAATGAAATGAAACTTACAGTTCAGTCATATCGTATCACCGAGTTCAGGAGGGTAAAACATCAAGAGTCAAACTACAATATCACTTACAACAGAAACTAGAATCTATGTCACCGTGCCGGCCGGAGTGACGCCGGCACGGTAGCTCAGCGTGTCTGGTCATAGGGTTAGCTGCCCTCTGTAATAAAAAAAAACTCAGTTAATCGGTCAGCAACGAACTTAAAACGGATGTCTTACGACGTCCGCCCCGAGCCATTTCATCGAACGAAAGCGAACAAAATGAGATAAAAAAAAGAGAGTGGCCGTGCTGCAGTCTGGAGCCGGGCGACCGCTACGGTCGCAGGTTCGAATCCTGCCTCGAGCATGGATGTGTGTGATGTCCTTCGGTTAGCTAGGTTTAATTAGTTCTAAGTTCTAGGCGACTGATGACCTCAGAAGTTAAGTCGAGAGCCATTTGAACCATTTTATGTCACCGTATCTTGTACCAATGGTCTAGGGGTAGCGTCTTTGATTCAAAATCAAAATGAAAACGTCTTCGGTCACGGGTTCGATTCCCGTCACTGCCTAAATTTTGATAAATAATCAGCATTGGCGGCCGAAGACTTCCGGCACAAGAAGTCAGCCTCATTCTTCCAACGGCCTTGTCAAAGAGGGCGGAGGAGCGGATAGAGGTTCAGGGCACTCTCGTGTCCTAGGGGTGGGAAATTGCCCCTAAACGCGGATGAATCAGCAATGATCAACGACATGAGGATGCAGAAGGCAATGGAAACCACTGCATTAAAGACACGTAACATGTATCCACAGGACATGTGGCCTGTATTTGAAGAAGTGTCATGATGATCTCTACGTTGGCAAAAGATTCCGGAATAGTCCCCCATTCGGATCTCCGGGAGGGGACTGCCAAGTGGGAGGTTACCATGAGAAAAAGATTGAATAATCAACGAAAGGATAACGTTCTACGAGTCGGGGCGTGGAATGTCAGAACTTGAACGTGGTAGGGAAACTAGAAAATCTGAAATGGGAAATGCAAAGGCTCAATCTAGATATAGTAGGGGTCAGTGAAGTGAAGTGGAAGGAAGACAAGGATTTCTGGTCAGATGAGTATCGGGTAATATCAACAGCAGCAGAAAATGGTATAACAGGTGTAGGATTTGTCATGAATAGGAAGGTAGGACAGAGGGTGTGTTACTGTGAACAGTTCAGTGACCGGTTTGTTCTAATCAGAATCGACAGCAGACCAACATCGACAATGATAGTTCAGGTATACATGCCGACGTCGCAAGCTGAACAGACAAAGTGTATGAGGATATTGAAAGGGTAATGCAGTATGTAAAGGGGGACGAAAATCTAATAGTCATCGGCGACTGGAATGCAGTTGTAGGGGAAGGAGTAGAAGAAAACGTTAAAGGAGAATATGGGCTTGGCACAAGGAATGAAAGAGGAGAAAGACTAATTGAGTTCTGTAACAAGTTTCAGCTAGTAATAGCGAATACCCTGTTCAAGAATCACAAGAGGAGGAGGTATACTTGGAAAAGGCCGGGAGATACGGGAAGATTTCACTTAGATTACATCATGGTTAGACAGAGATTCCGAAATCAGATACTGGATTGTAAGGCGTACCCAGGAGCAGATATAGACTCAGATCACAATATAGTAGTGATGAAGAGTAGGCTGAAGTTCAAGACATTAGTCAGGAAGAATCAATACGCAAAAAAGTGGGATACGGAAGTACTAAGGAATGACGAGATACGCTTGAAGTTCTCTAACACTATAGACACAGCAATAAGGAATAGCGCAGTAGGCAGTACAGTTGAAGAGGAATGGACATCTCTAAAAAGGGCCATCACAGAAGTTGGGAAGGAAAACGTAGGTACAAAGAAGGTAGCTGCGAAGAAAATCAGGAATACAGAAATACAAGTCGCTGAGGAATGAAATAAATAGGAAGGGCAGGGAAGCTAAGACGAAATGGCTGGAGGAAAAATGTGAAGACGTCGAAAAAGATATGATTGTCGGAAGGACAGACTCAGCATACAGGAAAGTCAAAACAACCTTTGGTGACATTAAAAGCAACGGTGGTAATATTAAGAGTGCAACGGGAATTCCACTGTTAAATGCAGAGGAGAGAGCAGATAGGTGGAAAGAATACATTGAAAGCCTCTACAAGGGTGAAGATTTGTCTGATGTGATAGAAGAAGAAACTGGAGTCGATTTAGAAGAGATAGGGGATCCAGTATTAGAATCGGAATTTAAAAGAGCTTAGGAGGACTTACGGTCAAATAAGGCAGAAGGGATAGATAACATTCCAGCAGAATTTCTAAAATCATTGGGAGAAGTGGCAACAAAACGGCTATTCACGTTGGTGTGTAGAATATATGAGTCTGGCGATATACCATCTGACTTTCGGAAAAGCATCATCCACACAATTCCGAAGACGGCAAGACTGACAAGTGCGAGAATTATCGCACAATCTGCTTAACATCTCATGCATCGAAGCTGATTACAAGAATAATACACAGAAGAATGGAAAAGAACATTGAGAATGCGCTAGGTGACGATCAGTTTGGCTTTAGGAAAAGTAAAGGGACGAGAGAGGCGATTCTGACGTTACGGCTAATAATGGAAGCAAGGCTAAAGAAAAATCAAGACACTTTCATAGGATTTGTCGACCTGGAAAAAGCGTTCGACAATATAAAATGGTGCAAGCTGTTCGAGATTCTGAAAAAAGTAGGGGTAAGCTATAGGGAGAGACGGGTCATATACAATATGTACAACAACCGAGAGGGAATAATAAGAGTGGACGATCAAGAACGACGTGCTTGTATTAAGAAGGGTGTAAGACAAGGCTGTAGCCTTTCGCCACTACTCTTCAATCTGTACATCGAGGAAGCAAATGATGGAAATAAAATAAAGGTTCAGGAGTGGAATTAAAATACAAGGTGAATGGATGTCAATGATACGATTCGCTGATGACATTGCTATCCTGAGTGAAAGTGAAGAAGAATTAAATGATCTGCTGAACGGAATGAACAGTCTAATGAGTACACAGTATGGTTTGAGAGTAAATCGGAGAAAGACGAAGGTAATGAGAAGTAGTAGAAATGAGAACAGCGAGAAACTTAACATCAGGATTGATGGTCACGAAGTCAATGAAGTTAAGGAATTCTGCTACCTCGGCAGTAAAATAACAAATGACGGACGGAGCAAAGACATCAAAAGCAGACTCGCTATGGCAAAAAAGGCATTTCTGGCCAAGAGAAGTCTACTAATATCAAAAAGCGGCCTTAATTTGAGGAAGAAATTTCTGAGGATGTACGTCTGGAGTACAGCATTGTATGGTAGTGAAATATGGACTGTGGGAAAACCGGAACCGAAGAGAATCGAAGCATTTGAGATGTGGTACTATAGACGAATGTTGAAAAGTAGGTGAACTGATAAGGTAGGGAATGAGGAGGTTCAACGCAGAATCGGAGAGGAAAGGAATATGTGGAAAACACTGCTAAGCAGAAGGGACAGGATGATAGGACATCTGCTAAGACATGAGGGAATGACTTCCATGGTACTAGAGGGAGCTGTAGAGGGCAAGAACTGTAGAGGAAGACAGAGATTGGAATACGTCAAGCAAATAATTGAGGACGTAGGTTGCAAGTGCTACTCTGAGATGAAGAGGTTAGCACAGGAAAGGAATTCGTGGCGGGCCGCATCAAACCAGTCAGTAAACTGTTGAGAAAAAAAAAAACAACAAAAAAAACTTCTGATTATATTTATAGTCAGGCGCCTCTTGCAAATCTCTCAGTGACCATTAAAGCCAGCCTTTAGATTCAAAATTAACAATATATCACGCTTGGTGCGGTACAGATCATTACCCAGTTCGATTCAGATTGGAGTAGAGTTTTCGTAAGTTTCCCTGCGCTGGATGGTTCTTTGTCCGCTGTATTATTACCGCCCCGGCTGTCGGGTGCTCTCTGCTGTCGACCAGCTACTCGATTCACCAATAGTTCACCAGCTGCATCCCATAATTTACTCTAGCATTTCCGTGACATTTTTCAATTTCTGTCAACAACATGAATATCGTCCTTGTCCAGGCAGTGATTGCCCCTCTCGGTTGTCTGTGTAACTTCTCAGTCTGGCCTCCCTACACCGTTCCATTTTGGTGTGTAGTAAATCAAGATGGCCGATATAATCGGCCTGTCACGGGGTTAATAGCCCGATCTGAAACTGAAGACGGGGTGATAAGCTTGTTGTCTTCCGTCACGTCGTAGTTAAGAGCGGACCTGTCAGTCACCCAGAGAGGGTTTCTGCTCTATCACCGTCTAAGAACTTTTTTCTGTACTACACCACGTTGCTTGAGATACCCCCAAGCACGGATAGAAGTACGGTTAGTAGTCCGGCAACCGGTCAACGTTCGATATGGATTGCACAGATCCAGCACTGACAACAGGACGGTTGGAGACTCACTTTGCGTACATGTCGCACCATTAGCATTTCTCGTCATAGTGTAAGAGGCGACTTACCACTCTCGGCACATAGGCTAGGAATGGGGCTGGTCCGATAAACCCCTGTGTCCAGCCTAATGAATGCATTGTGGGCAGCATACAGCACCTTTAAACGAGAAGGCCTAGCTGATCCTTACCAGGCATAGCCAAGCCGTCTGCGGACGGAGATTCATTAGAATTAGAACAAACTGATTCAGTCAGCTCACTATTTCGAAACGGGCTCCAAGTCTTAAGGGTCACTTGTTCACGTGCATCTATAATCAGACCACGAAGATATGCACAAATAAGAAATAACTGACTGAGTTTCATATTTTGGGAGATATGCTATTAACTGCTCAATAAATCGTTGAAATAGTTCAAATGGCTCTGAGCACTATGGGACTTAACATCTGAGGTCATCAGTCCACTAGAACTTAGAACTACTTAAACCTAACTAACCTAAGGACATCACACACATCCATGCTCGAGGCAGGATTCGAACCTGCGACCGTAGCAGTCTCGCGGTTCCGAATTTACGAGCCTAGAACCGCACGCCCACCGCGCCCGGCTAATAATTCGTGCTAGTATTTCCCAACCGTGATTTATCATGTTGATACTTTGGTAGTATTCAAACATTTTAGCACCTGCCTTCCTCGGAACTGCAATTATTACATTCTTTTTTAAGTCTGAGGGTAATTCTCCAGTCATTTATCTTGCACACCACCTACATTAGTTTGGTCTTGACAGGATCTTCGAAATTCCTCAGTGTAGGACAGAATGTGTTTACTATAAGAGCGTTAGTTCCACTTACTCCTCTCCCTGCTCTGTCAAATTCTTCCCGCAGCAACATGTCTGCCACCTCATCTTCGTCTGCTTCCTCCACTTTTTGTATATATTGACTTCGAGTTCGTTTCCTTTGCAATCTTCCTATATATTTCTTACAACTTTCACCTTCTCCTTTTATTATATTCCGAGTTGTTATCTGAGATCTTGATATTTATAAATTCTTCTTTTCTTTTCTCCACAAGTCTCTTAGATTTAACTGTATTGGACACATATCTTTATCACAGCTCGTGTGCTTCTGCTGCTTTACATTTGTCCTCTCACCAACGCTGTTTTTTTATTTTGCACTTGGTCTTATCATTTTTCGCAACTGTGTTCGTTTATGGCTGCTCCATTTGCTACTTTTCAATATTTTTCTCGTTTTTTTCAGTATGCTCAATTATTCAACTATTTCCCCTAGGCCTTAGCCTCTGCTGTCTTCACTATTGGACCTCTGAGATGTGATCAGTCGTCATTGTATTACCTTAGCCCCCTCTCAGTCAGTTGTTGCGCAATCAGTTGTTGCCTGATGCAGCATCTTAGTCACACCTCATCATTTCCCTACCTCTTTGGAATTTCTTCAGTTTTAATTGGTATTTAATAAATTTTGGTTATGTGATAGGAAACAATTCACAGTTTAAAATCTGGTTCCGAAATATGTGACGGGTCATTATATAATCAGTCTCATCCAGCAACACCTGGACACTTTATCGTGTACAGCCTTAAATCAACTGTTAGCAATGATTAATTTATGTTCTGTGCAGAAAGCAACAAAGTGTCATCCTCTTTCATTCCTTTCCCCCAGTCCATTTTCTCCCGCCATTTTTCCATTCCTTCGTTCTCCTTGTATCGATTTCCATTAATCGATCACAACTAAACTTCCGCCTCCCTTACCTTATTTAAATCATTTGCTTCAAAAGGCGTTGTTCCAGTTTCTTGATCTGTTACGGAGCTAGTAGTCATATCATCTTGTACAGATATAGTTTCTTTTAGCTTCCCTTCCGTCTTGGTTACTATCATGATGTTCATAGAACCTTATCACCGTGTTTATATCCTTTTCCGTTGCTATACTCGTCCGCCCCCGGTAGCTGAATGGTCAGCGTGCCGGCTTGTCAATCTTCTGGGCCCGTGTTCGATTTCCGGCTGGAATTTTCTCCGCCCAAAGACTGTGTGTTGTGCTGTCCTCACCACAATCCTATCATCCTCATCGACTACAGGTCGCCTAAGTGGCGTTAAATTGACGGTGAACGGCCTGCCCGACTGGGGGCCCTAGCCATAGGTTAAATAAATAAATTGCCATACTTTCTCCTTCATTGTCACTATTTTATTTTGGATTTATAACTCTATACTCACAAAGGAAAATCCTCATCGGAGCCCCCTCAGAGTTAGTGGTAACATAGCCCAGAGGATAGCCCATCAAAAACAAACGCAGATCAAGCATGAAATCAGCAAGAAGGCGTACTGAACTGTGAAAAAAAGCAAAATAGAAACAGTGAACGGTTCTAGAACAAGAACTGCAATAAGAAGCAGCATGAAACAGCTATGGTGTCTTGGGTATAGTGCGTGTCTTACACCAATACTATGTAGACATTTACGACATCAATGAGTCCAGTGAAAGTTTTTACGACCCACTAGTCAGAATCTTGAATACGAAAATTATACCTGAACGTAATGAAACGCTCTTATCTGCCTTTCAGCCATGGAATTTAACAGACCTGTTGTAGGATCGCCGTCTCAAAAGTCCCCGGGTCGTGATGGAAGTTTACGTGCGTTTTTGGCCCTTGTTGGGTGCTACCTTTACGTCACTTTTGAATTAAGTGTTATAGGGTAAAGTAGTGCCGTCCTCGTTCAAAGCGGGAAAAATAGTTTAACTTCCGAAACGGATTGGACCGGTTGCCCCTAATACCTCTCGCCCAATTACTTTGTTAAATTTTGATTTTAAAACTGTGGCAAGGGCGCTTAATGGCAGAATGTTGGCTCTAATAGAGACAATTGTAGCAAAATATCAAAACTGCGTACCTGGTCGTACCGTTCGTTCGTGGTTTCTGTTGCTGCTGTACCTTCCATATCTTGTGCCCTCGCTTTTCTAGACTTTGATAAGGCATTTGATCGTGTTAATGACAACTTTTTCCTTCTGATTCTTGAGGCAGTTTTACTGTTTACGCCCAGCGAGGGCTCTCAAATTTGTTTATGGTTATTTCAGATTCGGTGCTTGTTAATGGCCAACTGATACCCCAGATAAATATTCGTCGGGACAAGTTTAAAGCAAGCCCGCTGTCAATACTTTGTTTGTGTTGCCTCTAGAGCCCGTACTTCGGATGTTAGCTTCCCAGCTGAAACAGTGGACGCTTTCTGGAGGGGGTTTACCTGCTCGTGCATACCCTGATGACGTGATGGCTCTACTCCGCAAAGCTGCGGAGGTACCTTGACTGAAGGCTATAATCGATGACTGTCGGAGTTCAGATGCACTACTTAATGAAGGTAAATGCAGGCTTCTTACTTTGCGATGTCTTGGTGGCACAGTTGTTTCATGGGCTACTGCAGTGGATAGGCGCTCGTCTCTCGGTATCATCATTGATCGTTGTTCACTCAAAATGCGACGCTCAATTGGAAGTCTGTTACGGAAAAAATTCAGGGAGCGAAATTAGAACATGAAAGGCGTTCACTTACTCTGCTCCAGAAAGTCCGAATACTGGATACGTATGTCTTATGCAAAGCTTATTAAGTGGCCCAAGTTTACCGCTTACCTCGATGACGGCGAAGAATCCACAACAATTGTCTGGTCGTTTCTCTTGGGAAATACATATGTTTCACTTCCTGTATGAGGTGGTCACGAAGCCTCGTTCCTTTTGGGAGTTGGACCTGTCTGGTATACGAAAGAAGACGCAGATTCTATATGTGCGACGTACTGTTTTGACTATGAATCAAGAAACTCACACATTCATTTTTCGTTTATTTCTCTGTCTCCGCCCTGCTAGTCTTGAACCCCCTATTGATGTTGGTCGCATAAATAACAAGTAAGAACACATTCGTGACTTCTGTCTTGAGGTGAGATATTTAGGGGCTGACAGTTTATGAAGACCTTTCTACTCTATTGCGATTCCACCCAAGGTGTATTTATCTGCATAGTAGAGGCAGGGAAGCCATCTTTTTCGTTGGTGACGGGGAGGAGAGAAGGTGATAATTATTGCTGTATACATGAAATGGCAAAAGGAGGAGATATACTTGTAAAAGATCCGGAGAAACGGGAGACAGAAATTCTGGAACCAGATATGGATTTCAAGGCATACCCTCGAGCAGACATAGACTCAGACGACATTTTAGTAATGACCGAGACTAAACTGATGTTTAAGAAACTCATCCGGAAGAGTCAGTGTGGTAGGAAGCGGGATATTGAACTACTGAGGATTGATGGGGTGCGTTTGAATTTCACTAAGGATGTCGGATACCGCGACACAGGATACCAGTGTAGACAATTCAGTTGAAGAGGAGTGGCCATCTGTTACAGGTGTTAGACAAAGACATTGCGAGATACCTACGGAAACATAACAAGAATTTCAGTTCATTGGCGAACGAAGGAAACACAAAAATTCTCAGCGAGAAACAGGAATACAGCTTTAGCTTACGTTATGGATCCGCTAGAGGGTTCAAAATGGCTCTCAGCACTATGGGACTCAACTGCTGAGGTCATTAGTCCCTTCGAACTTAGAACTAGTTAAACCTAACTAACCTAAGGACATCACACACATCCATGCCCGAGGCAGGATTCGAACCTGCGACCGTAGCGGTCTCGCGGTTCCAGACTGCAGCGCCAGATCCGCGCGGCCACTTCGGTCGGCTCCGCTAGAGTGGCCTTGGCACAGTAAATGTAGTCAGGTACTGGTTAGGCCTACTTTCTGTTTACGACAGTACATGTCTTGTTTGACATGGGCATGGATATTACTCAACGTCCTTGTCAATGCATAGAGTAATCTTAGACTGTATTTACTTATATTTTCAAAGTTATTTATATAACCTCATTTCTTTGGTAAAACTGTAATGGATGATTTAATTATGTGCACTTCTCTTTATTATTTGTTACCACGTTATCTGATGGTGGGCACAATAAAGGAATCAATACAATCCTGATCTGTATTACTTATGCCATTTAACAACATTTTTAAACACAGCTTCATAGCACATGATCAACAGTTTGATACGAAAGAGCACTGCATTCATATGAATATGAAAGTAATGCTCTGGACTGTTAATTAGAACTCAGAATAAAATATTCATAAATAAGTAACTTAATTAGTTGTTGTAAAACATATTTACTACATAACGTTGGAACCCGCAAAATAATTACCTAATGACAAAGTAGACTGATAAGTAACGTCTGCACATTATATCGATGTTGAACAGTTACGATTTCCTTTTTACAACGGGATACGCCTATATAACCAGCACCTCCTAGGAGACTGCATACAACACAGTACTTCGGTCGCCCACCAGCATCATACTGTAGCAACCCGCAACAGCTCCGTGTCGTCGCCACGAACTCGTCACGAACGTTGTGTAACAAGCGGCCTGTTGGTGCAGTTAACTTGTTGGGAAATTTGTGCAGCAGACGTTGCGGCTTGTGAAAGCCGGGGAACGAACATTCCGGCACTCATTTTCTAATTAAACTAAGTTTTAGAGTACACCTCTCTGTTTATTGAAACAGCACAGGACAGCTCTAACAAACTGAAGTCTGGAACTCCAAATTGTAGAGTTGTTGTTCGTTATTAGT
This sequence comes from Schistocerca piceifrons, assembly GCF_021461385.2. Lineage (NCBI taxonomy): Eukaryota > Metazoa > Arthropoda > Insecta > Orthoptera > Acrididae > Schistocerca > Schistocerca piceifrons. Next base: position 259,996,764 of record NC_060138.1, read on the forward strand.
AGGTGGGAATACATATCGTCTCACAGAAAAACAGAAGTCACTTGTGTACTTCGTACGAAGCACAATGTAGATAAAATTATTATGCAGACAAAGCGTGTACAAACTGACATCTAGCAGCTAATAATGTAATGGTTCTACGTTTCTTATTATTTCATGTATGTATCTGAGGATTTATGGTTACCATTTCAGTATCTCTTTGTGCAATTCGTTTGGAGAGAAACAATGAATTATAAAGCTGAATGACTATTGAAGCAGGAGGTCAATAGCGACCAAGTAGTAATTCAGTTACGGGAGCACACACTTCACAGTAATTGCCTATAACAATTTCTTGAAATCAAGGAAATTCTAAACATACCCAACCAGATTCATGTTCTGCTCTTGTCGAATGGTAGTGTCTCATTCATTTCGGTACCTCGCTCGATTCAAGTACTTCAGAATTTTTCTCTCGTTAACCTTACGTCGTGTCAATAAAATATATCGTTGAGATGGGGACATCGGATAGGAATGCTCAGTCTAGCCAACCGAAGACAGTACATGGAATCCTCCAACCTTTCACAAATATGTTGAAATGTCCGTCTTTGGAAATGTATTAGGTAAAGAAGAGATAATATTGACTAACAGGACTATAGCGTATTAATCCGAGTATTTCATTTACAAGTTCTCCCGAAACTTTGTCATCCATGGTATTACGCATTACAACTGCAGTATCTTTAATCAAAGTGAAAACAATGAAAAGATGTATAGTATTCTGGAAATTTCTCACAACAATATTTAATATCAAAGGTTTTAATGTCCTGTTTTATTCGGATTTCTTGAAGTCATTACTGGTCCCACCGCAACTGAAAATGATGTCTTTAAAAATTAGTTCGTACGGGTTCTTAGACTTTATACTTGTCTCCCCAAATGTATTTTAAGGCGCAACACTTTCAACGGAACTGAGAAGTGACCAAGACTGAATCACAAATCCAGCTAAACAATTGGTTGTGTTGAATGACCAGTCTCATATTTCGTTTGGTAGTTTTCAACCTTGACGTAACAGCTGACTGGTTGTTTTACTATTTCAACCTCTTAACATGCCAGTGTCACTCGCATAATGCATTTACTTTATTCACAGAGGGATATTTCACAGTACTTGCTTCCCAAGGGATTGTCACTTCTTCTGAGAGAGATTGTTCGTCAGTTACAAGTAAAAGTCAAATCTTCGTAGGGGGATCACCTACCGGGAAACAATTTTTCTATTTTCGGAGCAAACTCCAAAGAAAGGTAAAACAACTACTCTCTGTCAAATAGAAGATGCACAAGATCTTCAATGAATGTCACGATATACCCATTTTCGTTCTTAATCTATAAAACTACTTCCTGAAGTAACATCTATCATTTAATGGAGAAATAAGTCTCCCTATCATCATTAAGACACCGATCCAAAATTTATGAACATATAGCGTCAGCGGACGTTGTTACGACAGTTTCATCCATACCGTTCCCGTATTTCGCTATATCATATTCTTATTTGCTATTAGGTCCTCATCTCGGAATTCTCATATCTCTTGCAGTTTAGACAAGAGCTAACTTATTCCGCCCACGATCCATTCGTTAGAATTCATGTACTATCTCCTCCTACTTCCATTACAGTATTCATTATGTCCCCCACATCAAACACGTGGTCTGTTTTAGAGTCATATCTAGAACACTAAACAACGCTTTATCTACGTATTGTTTAACCTTAGGGACCAAATGCTATAACCAGAAGTCCATGTAGTAATTTTCTCTCGGAACAAGAAAGAGTAAGTCTTCAGTTATCCTTTATGTTCTGTTATAATGTGTTATTACCTATCGCTAGCTGTGCATGTTCATGCAGTTCTCCCTTTATTTAGTCCACTTACGTAAATTTTCCTGTTCTCATATAGACGAGGTGAATATTATTTTTCAAGATCTATTTCATTCTTTATGCTGTTCAACGGTATGGTTTCCCTGCTCAGGAAACTGAGCTGTGAATATGTTGGACTCGTAGTAAAAAGGGGGAAAAAAACTAGGCCCTGAAGTTTGAAAATGCAGACGAAATATCACATAAAAATCTTACTATTTCTTATCCAAGAAATTAGTACGGAAGCAGTCACTAAAAAAGTTATTACTTTCAAAACTATTAACTTCAATAACACAATCTGTAAAGTTACTACGTACAATATTGTGAGACAAACCATTCTCATCATTTGATAACGTCTCTTTTGATGTCCTGCAAACGTCTGTCGGTTAACCTGGAGCTCATACGGCTCCTGTTCCTAGTTTCTCAAAAAAATATTTTCTTCTCGCCTTCCACTAGCTTGACCACTCTCTGCCAAGGGAACGGTCCAAAGCGTCATGTCAAAACCTGCCCTGAAATTTTTTATGCAGGAAGAATACTCCGAAAGAAACACAGTGTCCAAATTTTAGCTGTTGCGACACACTGCGAGTAATTAACCTTTTTTCTGCCAAATTTATACTTAACCAGGTGGCTGGAGATATTTATACCTCTGCCGGCAATATCGCTGACGCACATGCCCGAGAGGCAAGCACATATCCTCGGTTGACGGCACATCAGAAAATATATAACAAGGCACAACGCGATCGCAATTTGTAAAGCAAATATCGGTTTCCCTTGATGCAATTGTTCACAGTTGCTACTCGCTCGAATCTGCAATGCATTTAATATCCACAATAATTAGCATATATCTTTGTGCTGGTTCATAGTTTCACAGTAATGTGGAATTCCAGTTAATGTTTTCAACCATGCAAAGATGAAATGTGACGAACGTTGTATTCAATTGAAGGCAGCTACTTCTCCTGAAGCTTTACGTATATGTTATTTATTATTTAATTTCTTGCATATTCATCCGAATAATATCGACATTCCATTAGAAATTGTGGAAATACCAGTAATACAAGAAACAGAAAATAACTCGGACTACAGTTGTTCGAACTGTGTTTGCTTTTCTTCTTAATATCAAGAAGAAAGCTAAACTACCTTCCAAGCCCAAGAAAAAGTGTGCAGTGATAGATTTCAGTGCGAAAGAAGAGTCTAAAATTTTTTGCTAAACGAAGAGGGGAGAAAACGCTTAAATTTATGCAGTGTGCAAACCCGATTTTCGCTTCGTATAATCACAAGATGAATTGTATAAACGAAAGAAAGGTTTACAAGAAGTAAAAAATATGAACCAAAATGAACGTCGCACGAGAGAAGAACTATTCACAAGATTTAGAACTGCTAGTGAGAGTCAGTGCACTGTTACCATGGGAGACGTACGAGACTGGACGCTATGAATTACAAGTGAGATGAACTTTACTGATTTCTGGGCACCTGCGAACTGATTAAACAGATTTAGAAAATTATGCGGAAAGCAGGTCACAAAATTACAAATTTTGCCTCAAGTAAACGTGTAGACCGAATCTCGTTAATAGGTAATATCATAGAGAAACTCGGAGCTTACGTGAAAACGGAGCTTTTTATTTTCCCGTACAATCCTGTTTATAAATCTAACCAATCACATTTCATGGAAACCTGGGTGCAAACCACACGTTATCTTTCCGAGCGAAAAACAGACGAGAGTCGCTTGTTGCAGGCGATAAATGCTATAATACATTTCTATGAAACAGTGCGAGCGATAAGTATTAGTGGTTTAGGCTTCTGGAGTTTTATATCTCTCTTCAGGAACATAAACTCCAATTAGAACAAACATTTACAAAAACGATTGCTTATTTGGAAAAATCTTTTAATCTAGGTAGCAAAAGCTAAAAGAATGGGAAAGAATAGGTCTAAATGTTACATCCGAAACGTCTTCATACCATCCGTAGAATGAATTCGTAGCTTTTATTGGACTTTTGGTCGAGATTCAACGAAACCTCTGTGTTTAGGAGGATGTCGGAAAGCCAATATAATTCAGATTCATCTCAGAACTAAGGGTGTGATTCAGCCTCTCGATAAATGAGAAATTCAGCAATGTAAAACATTTTTCAATTTCCGATAGCCCTTTGTGATTTCAGATTTGTCAGCGTAACGGTATTGTTAAACGTCAGACATTATCAATTTTCATTACCACTTTTTCCGAGTTTGATCAACTACGCCTGGTGCGCAGCAAAGTATACAGAACAACGGCCACTACCACTTATTACACCATTCCATTTATGTAAAAATGAAAATAGAGCTACTGCGAAATGCATAAATAAATTACTGGTTTGTCGGGAGTGCCTGACAAGCATCTGCTTCATTGTTAGTAAAATATACATTAAGAAAAAATTATCATAAGAACTGTGGTATGACGATTACCAATACAACGATAAACCTGGGTACAGTGATAATTTTATATGGCTCCGGTTCAAAATGGCTCTGAGCACTACGGTACTTAACTTCTGAGGTTATCAGTCCCATAGAACTTAGGACTACTTAAACCTAACTAACCTAGGGACATCACACACATCCATGCCCGAGGCAGGATTCGAACCTGCGACCGTAGCGGTCACGTAGTTTCAGACTGTAGCGCCTAGAACCGCTCGGCCACAACGGCCGGCTATATAGCTCCGGTAAATTTCCTATATGTACTATGTTAATTACCCCTCATTACAGTGATGAAGTAAATTTAGCAACACCCTGTTATAACGAAGACAACATTTCGAGGAATTTACTAATTCCTTCTCCCAACAAGCTCTCTACAGTGGTAGGTATTGTTTATTTAGCTGCTAGACTTTCGGTGCTTTATTTCAGGAATCTTCGCTACATACTACAGTACCGTATTTATCCTAGCGGTAAAGAGAATAGCGTAGAGCCGCGGGCCAGCTGCGCAGAGGGGCAAACGTCAAAGAACTCCCTTGTTTGAACGAGTGTTTAGTTTGTCCACTGCTTCAGTAGCACACAAAAGTGTTTTGTTGGGCTTATACGCAGCTTATCTCCTTAATTTTTGCAATCTGTGAATATTTTTAGTTGACGTAAGCGCTTTGACTTCGTTAAGATTTGGGCAATGGCTGGAACTAGGAAACAAAAAAGGTTGGAGATAAACATGGTGGTTTTCAAAGACACTGGTAACGGAATGAAACAAGTAGACGTGGCGCGGAAGTATGGACTTGAAGAATCAATGCTAGCTACATTCCTTAAAAAACGAATAGAAACTGATGATAGCTTTGTGGGTGGCAAACATAGCACTTCTATAAAAAGAATTCAGACAGCTGCTGCTGACGATGTGGACAGTGCTACGCTGCGGAGGTGTCATGAGATGCGCGCGCAGAATGTAACAATTAATTAACGGCAGATATGTTAAAAAACTTTAGATTTTGCTAAGTTGCTTGCCATTCTAATTTTATGGTACGTAACGGATGGTTGCAAAGATTAAAGGACCGGCATGGGGTCAACTTTAAAGTGATTGCTGGAGAAGAAAAATCAGCACCTTTAGGTGATGCAAAATTTTGGAGAAAAAACACAATGCGTAAACTGTTAGAAAAATGCAGTCCTGAAAATTTGTACAACGCCAATGAGACGGGATTGTTTTATGAACTGCTGCCAGAGAAGACGATGGCCTTTAGAGGAAAAAGTGTAATGGAGAGAAGCAGTCTAAAGTACGCCTAACCGTTCTTCTCTGCAGCAGCGCGTCAGGGACCTATAAATATACACCACTGATGATCGGACTGTCAGCAAACCCACGGTGCTTCAAAAATGTAATAAGCTTACCAGGTAAGAGGGCACCTACATTTTATTTTTCTTCCTTTAATTTATTAGTTCAGAGTAGTATAGCGTCAATTGTAATGTTTTGCTACAGTCGTATTGTACTCGTAAATGGGATTTGCTTTACTGCAATCAATTACAAGGCAAATTGAAAATAATGGATGACGTCTACGCTTTTTAGTGAGTGACTGCTTTCGTCTGGTAAACAGATGTCAATGAAGAATAAGAAAAGTGCATTGCTGGTGGATAATTGCAGTGCGAATAACAACATGCCAGCGTTGAAGAACTTCGAACTATGTTACTCACCCCCCCCCCCCCCCTTACTGTAATTCGATTCGTCAGTCAGTAGATATGGGGATAATTAAGAAGTTTAAGACAAAATACCGTTCACTTTTAGTTCAACACGTGATCGCAAACACTGAAGGAAAGATGAGCAATCCCTACAATTCTAATGTGAAGCAAGCTTGTGACACAATTGCTAGCTCCCGGAACAGTGTACAGCCGAACGTTATTGTGAACTGCTGGGAAAATGCAAAAATTTCCGAATGTGAAGATGCTGGTGACAATGTTGTGGTGGCTGAAGTAACGCAGGAGGATATTCAAAGTGATCTGGACATTTACTTAGCAGCTTCTGGTAAAACCATACATGCTTCAGTAGTTCAATACCTGTCAATGTATGACGAGGCGTTGGTGTTTGAAGCATATACCGACAAATCTCTCATCGAGAAGTTAAAGAGCATTTGGACTGTTGAAGATTCTGACGATGACAGTGATGTGGTAAGTGCGAATATCCCTCCTCTGATGGAGGACACTTACCATAAAATTAGAATGCCAAGCAGTTTAGCAAAATCTTATGTTTTTGACATATCAACAGACCATTAATTGATTGCATTCGACGAGATAAAGACAATATACATAAGGACACCTTCAAAAAATAAGAAACAAAGGAAGATAAGAGAATTTTTCTGTACACGAAAGTACGATATTCTATATGTACACTATTAATAAATGAAGTGAACAAAACGTGTTTCATTAATTGTCTTTAATGTTATTTTTCATAGAAAGAATACTACAGTAATTTTCTTCTGAGCTACGAAAACTTGGCTCCTTGCTCCGAGTCACGATAACAAAACCTCCTTAAAACAATAACCTTGGTACAAAAACTTAATTTTCGTAACTTCTTAACTTTGTGTACTGCCTTACGGCAGGTCGTGTCATGGGGGAAGCTTCGTCAGAGAGGTCCACCGCATGAGCGTCTAGGGAAGTGATTCCAGTGGTGGTTTCCCGTTGCCTTCCACTCATGTTAATGCGGAGAAAATCTCCGACCCAGCCGGGAATCGAACTCGGGCAGCTTGGCGTGACAGATCGCCGCGCTGACCACTCAGCTTTTGGAGTGGACTAATTTTCATGGTCCCTTGAAATTAATTATGTCGAGGTTAGACTGTATATGTTCACGAACGAAAGTCCCGACTGATGAAAGTCGTCTGTAACGTAACATCATACACTGCCTATATTTCATTTCCTCTACTAGTCACAAATCCATTTACAACAGTTTACTTGCCGATGTGAATTGCGAGTTATTCAAGTACTAAATTATTTCAGACGTATTAGGTATGAATTAAGATTTTAAAATTCGCGTGCATTTTGGATTTCGAGCTGCACTGTACAATGTCCTATCGTCAGTGCTCTATCTGCTTATTCTCCGATCCTACGCTAGGGAGGGAGAGCTCGGTTATAAACTGTTCTTAATGCTGCAAAAAATAAGTTCCTTTAATCTTTGTTTAAGTGCTTGCAGTGCACATTAGCAGCTAAAATTTTGACATTGCGTTTCGTTCGTTGTATTATTCTTGTGTCAAAAACGTCAGGGTAGCTTTCGACGTGTCCTACTGGACCTTTTCCTTTTCAGCTCACCTTTCTGTAGGTGCACTATAAACCAGTCTTCATTTTCGTATCAGTGCGGGTGTTCTATCCGGAGGAATTCTTCACTTGATCTGGTTCTGGTCATATATTTGCTGTTTTATTTGATAAAATCTGTTTCTAATAATTTATAGTGTTTCCTTCTTGAAGCCTTTTAATATATTCGTATGACTATTCTCCCTTGTATTAGAGTGCACTGTCTGATTTCTTTATTCAGATGAAAAATATGGCACAACACAGCAATAGTTTGGTATGACAAATGGTTTTCCAGTATTCGTAAAGTCAGGTGAGAGATTTCAGACTCAACAACAAGTATTTATCAGCGATTTGTAAATGTACTGAACGCAAAGCACGGAGATTTGGTAAAGGACTAGACATCGAATCATCCTTAGACACACGCAATGATGAGGAAAAGGAAGCATAAAAAATTGCGTTTGGTTCATGAGGCCATAAGTCACATTAAAGTGACCTCCTGTTAGGAGCCTCAATATCCGTCTTTTGCTGTACGAAATGTGCAAGAAGAGAATCAACGAGGTTCTGCAGTGATCCGAAAAGGCTCCGCAGATTCTCGATTGTGTTTAAATCCTGGCTGCTTGATGGCCAAAGAGAGTACGGTAAACATATCCTAGTGTCCTTCGAACGACACAAGTAAACTTCGAATTGTGTGACTTGTTGCATTGTCCTGCTGGTAGATGCAATCTGAATTGGATGTCTTCCCCAGGGATACATCCATACTTGTGTTTTCCACTGTGCCGTCCACGGATTACCACGAAATCATTCCCCAAAACATAACGCTCCCTCCTCATTGCAGTGTTTTTGCTTTCATACTTTTCACGCCATACATGTCAACGGTTATCTGAATCGATGCAGCATAAAATGCAATTTACTTAAATATGCCACCTTTCGCCGCTCATTGGAGTGCAGATGTGGTACTGGCGTGAAAATTTCAGCATTCGTCGCCGATGAAAAGCAGTATGGGTGTATGGGCCAGGTGCCTGCTGCAAAGATCTACACACAGCTACGTTCGCTGGATGGTCGTTGAGGAGGCACTGTCGGAAACCCCTTAGTTCACCTGAGCGGTCAGCTGCTGAATAGTTGCACATCCATTAGGCTGTAAACATCTCCGCAATATACGTTCAACGACTGTCATCTATGGCTCATGGTGCATCAGAGTCACATCGGCGCTGTTACTGGATAGCGCCATTTTGCAATGCACGGTAAACCACGACGGCAGTCGATCAGTTAACAAAATCAGCAGTTTCGGAAATGCTTCCAACCTTGCCCAGAAAGCCAATGATCATGTTGTTTCGGACGTCAGATAAATCAGTCCGATTCTGCATTACGACTGCATTTTCATCCGCGTCCCGCCCCCAACCCCCTCCCCTCCCAGACACGCTTTATTTATCCTCCACTGCCACTGCTACCACCTGCCGCCAGTGGTTATTGCACACTGAAGTCGATCATAGATGGTGTTCACTTTAATGTGCAGGATCGAGTAGCTTTCCCTATCCGCTTCTCATAATATATAGCCCAAGAGGGTTGGAAAGAGATGGTGCTTCTTGAAGAGAGACTTAATTTCGTCCTAAACCCTCAATTTCTCGGCTGCTGCTCTGCCAGATTACTTCGAAAAAATTGAGAATTACAATCAAATTAACACGATACGGATCTTCCTTCCCGTTCCCAGCTTAAAGTCCAGTTTGCAGTTTATGGACATTTTTGTAAGAAAAAACCTTTTGAAACTTATTTGAGGATTGGTATGCTCTGACCTGTGCTACTGCGACTCATTTACAGAAAACCACATATTAGAAAATGCATATGTCTGAGTCTTGTGGTCAGCAGCTCGTGGTCGTGCGGTAGCGTTCTCGCTTCCCGCGCCCTACTTCCCGGGTTCGATTCCCAGCGGGGTCAGGGATTTTCTCTGCGTCGTGATGACTGGGTGTTGTGTGCTGTCCTTAGGTTAGTTAGGTTTAAATAGTTCTAACTTCTAGGGGACTAATGACCATATATGTTAAGTCCCATAGTGCTCAGACCCATTTGAACCTTTTTTTTTTTTGAGTCTTGTGAATTAACAACGCGTTCTTCTAAAAGGGTTGATATTGTAGCCCATTTGACGCTGTTTTATCAGAAAAGAATGGTTTTATACTGTAGTTAAAAAATATCCCATAAGAATGCGTAAATTACATTTGGCTGCTTTTCCTGTGGCAATTTAAAGAAGTATTCGTAAAATCATAAACATTCCGTTAGTAGTGGAATTTTCTATTTTCTTGATACTAAAATTCTAATTTTCGCATCATCTTTCTCAAATACGTCAGCGAAATTCGTACCTTTTCTAGTTAAAATACCACTTCTTCCAACCTATCGTGGTTCACAGTTACTTTATTCGTCTTACAAATCGTAAAAGACAATCACAGTTACTTTATTCGCCTTACAAATCGTAAAAGAAAATCACAAAAATATAGTTTTACTGATGGTATTTAACACCCACTTTCAGCAGGCGAGATATATCCATGCAATCACATTATCTTCAGTAAACGAACTGACTGACTTGTCGTTCAAAAACGAAAAATTAAAAGACGGAAGTCCTAACTGTCTCAAAATACTAGCTCTGAAGACCAGTTCATTCATTTCGTAGGCACGTTAGTCGATCACCTTTACATAACTCAATGCATTCTCATTACGCAGATCACATTGGTCAGTTTTATGTCACAAGTCAGCGACACCAAGAAAGCGGAGTAAGTGGACCCGTTCCTTTCTGTCTCTCCCTGTCTAGGAATGACTGACGTGTTACTCAGCCGACCAATATCACTTCCTTAGCGAGAACGCATTCCTTTAACTAAAGTTGGGTGAACAGCGTGTGTAAATAATGACTGAACTGACTATCAGAGCTAACATTTTCTGATAACTACGATTTTTTAAAACCTTATTTCCCGTTTTAGGGCCCCAAATCTGCCCAAACTTCACATTGCTCACTTTTACATCAAACTCAATTACACTGGGTGTATTCATAGAGTGCACAAGTAGGTGGTTAAGATGACTGTTGTGGTTGGCAGGAGAGCCAACACTGTGTTACTAGAGGAAGCCGAAAGGTACGCGTTTTAGCTCACGCAGGCTGGCGTGAGGTCTGGAACAGGACAAGGAAATTAGAATTTAGAAAAAACGGACGTAGCTGATGGAATACTTAACTTTAATCCATTAATGGTGAACGTCGCTCTTGACGGTACATGATTCAGTATCAATAGTTACTGGTAATGGCGCCTTGCTAGGTCGTAGCAAATGACGTAGCTGAAGGCTATGCTAACTATCGTCTCGGCAAATGAGAGCGTATTTTGTCAGTGAACCATCGCTAGCAAAGTCGGTTTTACAACTGGTGCGAGTGCTAGGAAGTCTCTCTAGACCTGCCGTGTGGCGACGCTCGGTCTGCAATCACTGATAGTGGCGACACGCGGGTCCGACGTATACTAACGGACCGCGGCTACCACCTAGCAAGTGTGGTGTCTGCCGGTGACACCACAGTGACCGTTCGCGATAAGCAGGAAATCTAGGTTGGAGTACTGGTCAGGCACAAACTTCCGTAATCTACCGTCGAGAGGTAGGACTGCAACTAATACAACAAATGTCAAGGAATCAGCTGTTAACAACTTAATTCCGAAAAATTCGGTTTGCTATAAATGATCAAATGTGTGTGAAATATTATGGGACTTAACTACTAAGGTCATCAGTCCCTAACCTTACACACTACTTAACCTAAATTATCCTAAGGACAAACACACACACCTATGCCAAAGGGAGGACTCGAACCCCCGCCGGGACCAGCCGCACAGTGGTTTGCTATAGCCACCTCCCTTATTTCTGTGAGAAGTCCTTTGCAGCAGTGGGAAAGCCTATAATATGCAATAGCCAAAACGTACAACACACATCATAGTGAAACTTCTTTATTTAAATGTGTGTGTCTGTATTTAAACTGCAGAATGACTTCGAAGATGAAGCTTCTACGTTATCTGATTCTGAAAGAGCTGAGTAAAACTGAGCGTCCTGAGCCTATTTTCTGTTTACTTTTTCTTATCATGCCAACACTGACCCAAAATATTCTAGCGCAACGAACTCTCACTGCTATAAAAATTACAACCTGACTGCAAATAATTAATTCATTAAGCACTTACCTCACAAAAGTCTTCATTACGCGAACTACTGCAATACAGCGAGCGTCAATACCGCCAGCTAAATTAAAATTCTAATTACTACAGCCACTAACTACTAATAGGCATGTGGTTAGATAAGGAGAGAATTTGTTGAAAACCAAATAATGTATTTTTTTTACCAATGATGCGACATCCAGTTCAAACACGAATATAAATCGTCATTGACATCTAGTACAAAGGCAAATAGTCATGAATAATATTCAATCTCCAGGGCTAACATGTACATATCGTTAGCCTCCGTCAATGCTAACTTCTCACAACTAACATCCATCGCTGGTGGTTGATCACCTTCATCTGCCAACAGTACTTCCATCTCTGCTGGCGATTAACTTCCAACTGCTCAACAGTACTTCCATCACTGCTGGCGACTAACTTCCAATAACGAGTAGTGAACTCGTATACTTTTAACACAGTGTGTTCAATCTGTCCTGTCACCGTACGAACAACTGGAATGTACGTAACAAATGCAGAACTGTTGTCTTTACAGGTACTGTTCAAATTTCGAGCACCATAATAATATTGGAGTGTAAAGCTACACACTGTACAAAAGCGGTGTGTGCTTGTAATTAATACGTAGCACGCAGGATTAGAAAAATGAACCACAATGGCTTATGTACTTACGGTGTGGGAGTGTGGGGGGGGGGGGGTGCGAGAGCGGGACGGGGGTTTGGCGGAGGGAGGGGAGGGGGAGGAAATAACGTGGCAATCACACGACAGGATTGACTAGGGTCGGACGAGGTAGCTCCAGTAGCGGCGACCCATCAAGACGGAGAAGGGAAAATTCAAAGCTGAAGGAACTAAGCCATTTGAAGACTTATGCAGGTGGCGGCTCGGAACAACGGAGAGAAATGTTTTTCGGTCACGCCTCCCGCAACCCTCAGTCTCAGAGTTGGTGATACTGCGAAGGGATTTGAATAGCAAGGCGGCTTTGCTGGCGACGATTCGGCCAATTCCGGCGTGAACCGGTCGACTGTTACCGCATCAGCTCAAAGGCGACGGACAAGTATGCAGACCAGCAAGAATTACTGCCGTTCGGGGCCGGAGCGAACCTTTTAGAGCACCATAGACTGTCTTTCAAGTGGACATATTCTAGAAGTTTGGAGTACTACTTCCGCTGCCGTGATAATCCTAGCAGCCTTGTCCACACGAGTATTTACTGGAGCTTCATAAAGCAGCCTCTTTACACGCTCCGAGACGAAGAAGTCTGTTGGTGTAACCCCTGCTGTCCGAGCTGGATATGCAACAGGACATAGCGACAAATCCATTGTCGTGTAACCTGTACTTCAACGTGGTTTCTGGCATGAATGCAAAGTGGCCCGTCATGTTCAAACCTCGCAGCCTAACGTTTTACTATCGTACGTCTTCTAGGAATTGTGGGAGAGCATAGTGACGGACCCTTATGTACTCCGTTCGGCGTATCCGGGATTAGATAAGATGCAGTCACACAATCAGCCCTAACATTCACAGAAAACGTCTGTTGTTAGGATGGACACTGCACATGGATTTGGGCGTCATTCAATTCATGACTGCTGCTACTGCTGAACATGCCCTGTCTTGCAATGTTTGTCTCGGCTGTGCAATGCATCACGAGAGCAGGATAATTTATTTTTACATTGCTGTAGGAACGAATTTGCGAACGCCACTCGAAATGGGAGCACCTGTCGCTGCAGTGAATGCAACATCTTTTGATGATACGGGCACGACTTAAACTTCATGGCAGACTAAAACTGTGTGCAGGACCGAGATTAGAACTCGGGTTTTCTCCCTTTCGCCGGCAAGTGGTCTGCCGACTGAGCTATCCAAGCACTACTCACTACCCGTCCTCACTGCATCAGTTCTGGCTGTACCTCGTCTCCTACCTTCCAGACTTAACAGAAGTCGCAGGAGAGCTTCTGTGAAGTCTTGAACCTAGCAGACGACACACTGGCACAACTGAAGCTGTGAGGACGGATCGTGATTCGTGCTTGAGTAGTTCAGTCGGTAGAGCACTTGCCCGCGAAAAGCAAAGTTCCCGAGTTCGAATCTTGGTCTGCCACACAGTTTTAATCTGCCAAGAAGTTTCATATCAGCCCACACACCACTGCAGAGTTAAAAACTCATTCTGGAAACATCCCCCAGGCTGTGGCTAAGCTGTGTCCCCGCAATATCCTTTCTTCCAGGAGTGCTAGTTCTACAAGGTTTGCAGAAGAGCTTTCGTGAAGTCTGGAAGGGAGCAGAGGAGGTACTGGCAGAACTGCAGCTTTGAAGACGGGTCCTGAGTCGTGCTTGGGTAGCTCAGATGGTAGAGCACTTCCCCGCGAAAGGCAAAGCTCCCGAGTTCAAGCCCCCGTCCGGCACACAGTTTTAATCTGCCAGCATGGTATGCGAGGTGTGAAATCTTTCCCTACCTCTTCTTCCATGCCACATATGCCTCTAAGACAGTTCTCATCAACCCTCTCTTCATTCACGAGATCTGTCCGAATTAGTTATTTTTCGTCTTTCTATTACAATCGGTAATTGTCTTTTTTCTCCCAATCTTCTTGTTATTTCCTCGCTTCTCGCCCTACCAGTCCAAAATTTTTCTTTCCACTCCCTGACTTGTCCACATCTGAGAAGCCTCCAGCTTTGTTCTGCGATTATTTTTAACTATCGACGTTTCAGCACCAGTTGGTTCAAATGGCTCTGAGCACTATCGGACTTAACATGTGAGGTCATCAGTCACCTAGAACCTAGAACTACTTAAACCTAACTAACCTAATGTCAACACACATATCTATGTCCGAGGCAGGATTCGAACCTGCGACCGTAGCAGTCATGCGGTTCCAGACTGAAGCACTTAGGACCGCTTGGCCACACCGGCCGGCTCAGCACCAGTTTCCGATCTTAATGTGAAACATTATTGACGGCAGTTAAACCCCAAATTATAAATATTGGCTACTTTCAATTCTTGAATTTGGTACATCAAATTTTCGGTGTCAACCGAAACACCACTCGAGACCTACTACTGCATGTAAGTTACACGTTTTGGAGCTTCAGATGCAGCTTATCTCCAAGGAAGTTTACATGCTTTTGTCTATTTGCAGCTTCAAAGCCGTCGCAGATTCTTAGCTGTGTCACATATTCCTTATTATTCAAATTGCCAGTACTCAACACGTCCTTGAGATACGATAGTAAGACCAGGCAAACAATTAATGAAACACGCGTGTCACACGAATGCGAAATAATGGACGCTCTGCGTGGTATCTTCCAAAGACGGCAGTACCGCAGCAAAGTCGACACCTCGCAATCGATACCGAAGATGAAAACGATCCCTCGCTGTACACTGCAACGACGAATGGGAGGCACCGGGGAGGCACGCCTTCTCTCCACTTCGCACCACTACCACAACGCGATACGCCGATATACAGCAAGACAAAAGAAGGCTGAGCCTCAGTTCCAGATCTACGATTAAGACGACAGCATCGACTTAGATATGGCACCAGCGTATTTCATGTCTTACGCTCAAATTTAGCTGTAAATTTGATGTCTACGTACTCCAAGTGAAGAGTCCCGTAAATTTTTCTGTATACAGTGACTCTTTAATATTCAGAGACAATTGCAAACACCATGAAATTTTTATGCGGAAATTGATAATACAAGCTTCAAAAAATCTTCATGCCCACCTTGTAATAAAGTGAACTAATATTTTACATGTTCTTGTTTTCGCTCGTTCTCCTCCCGGAGCAAGTAAACAACCCACCGTTGTGCTGACGAATGTATTTTCTTGCAACTGAATAGTCTACCGTCCATGAAGTGCGCATCACCCCTTGCGGTCTGAAGTTGAAATAACAGACTCAAGAATCTAATAAACACGTTACAATAGATTGCACTGCCTTTATTCAGTGGCTGATAGTTAACGATATGACGCAGCACACTAGCAAGTACATTTTTATGTGAACACTTTGAGTCCCAACAATATAAACAAAAATAATTCTAAAAATTTCAAAATATTAACCCTTATCCTCATATTAAGAAACGAAAATAAGAAAAAATTGGCAAAAAGTTAATAGATAATTGTTTTACTATTGTGATTTCACCTTGAAACGACTGGGACAGACAGCCTCAATTACCCATTTTCTCATGAGATATATTTGAAACTAACTTCCAACTTTTCCTAGACGCGGTCCCATATTCCAAAACTTCCAAGAACTCATAATGCCTAAAACAAATTACATTCCTAAATAAGATCCGAAAATTGGCCTAAAAAGTAATAAATTTACATCAAATGAGCATACTGTTCTAGTGGTTTCATTTCGAAACCACTCATCACAGCAGTACTACAAACGGAAACTGACGTCACAGTAACAGTAGATGTAATTACTTTCAATGTCAATGATCTCCTCAATATGACAATTACTACAAAAAAAAACGTCACAATCTCTTACAGTCACACATCACAATTCTCACTTCGACTTTAGCTTCGAACGCTTTAGCAGTCGAAGAACCTAGATATACCACTAAATATCTCTGTCTTGTAGCAGCGTCGGAGGTTTCATGCGAAAGGCCTTTCTACTTCAAAAAATATTCAATAAAATTGGGGTTTCTGCCAGAAACCACTGTCACTCAAAGGTTCTGGCCGCGGAAGGCTACGCAGTTATCAGGCGCCAATATAGTTTGATTTCGAATGTCCACTCGTGTAGTACTAGAACGGCATATCTCTCTGCATCATCCTGTGGAAAAATACACTAGGTAATTTTCCAGTAACGTTTGTGAAGCTATAAGAATGTTAACTATAGTTACAGTGAAGTTCTAATTTGTGAACAATTTACGTCTCCTGTAGCAATTTTAGAACGTGAGATAAACGGGGAAAGTGAATAATTAGTGAAAGACTTTCTTTAATTTTAGTGAACGTACAGTCTGGAAGTACCATTCCTGTGTCCAAAATAGAACGAGCTAACTACACTGTTTCACTGATCTTTATGGTACTTCAAAACACATTCACTTAAGAAGATGACTATGAGTGTACTCATACCAACTCATTACACGCAAGAGATTATGCAGTACAACGACATCACGCGATACTATCGTATCGTTATTAAGTTTGAACAGACGCATAATTGATTAAAGCAAATTAGAAACAAATACTGCATATCACGAATTTTCAAATTGTTGCGGGCAATGAGCAACACTTGAAAGTGTTATGGAATTCAAACCGATCGTACGTAAGTCCTGGACAAAAGAGGATTATGGCAATACTTGTTCATTGTGCACTGTAACGAGCAAGGCAACTTTTCCATTATAAATCGGTAACCTCATTGTATTTCTGTTCTGTTTGTAAATTACAATGATTTCTTGTTTTAAAATTCCCCGCTGGTTCGCTAATTTACACGAGATCTTTTAGCTGTTGCACAGGCTATAGAATTCTTCCACCATTTCTCTCAGGGGAATACATAACACTGCCAATAAAATTTTTCGTTGGAGTCTCTGCTTGCTGGGAATCAGCCCTTTTGTAATGAAACACACTGGCGCCGCACGCCGCAATTTTGTGTATTAATTTCGTGGTTTGGCATTTCCCGTTGTCATCTGCGTATATCACAATTTATTAAGTAGATTTCATTTTATCAACCTTCTTCCTGTTTGTCATGAAGCAAACTTTATTACGTATTGAAAATATATAATAATACACCTTAAATCTTCTCTTATATTACTATTGCTTACCTGAGGCGTCATTTAGATGGTGAAACGACCAAACTTCAAGCACCATAGCATCGTTTCCGAGAGTTTAAAGGAAGCTGTAGTAGGTAATAATAAAGGCTGTAGAAACCATAATACATAGAATGAAGCTGTATGGAAAAGCATAGTGATTAGTCAACTTTACCAAAAACGGAAATACTGTATCCAGTAACATTGACTATGAAATCTGCATAACATATAGCAAATGAAAGGTGACAGTGAATAACACTTAAAGAAGAAAAATTGCGATAAGGCCAGAGTGACATCGTTTTCGGCATATAAGAAGGAAATGTAGACGACAAATTATTATTCAATAAGAAAATAGTTGACGAATTAGATGGAAACAATAAACTGATAATAAACTGATCCATGGAAGGAAATATACAGATGAGTATGGAAGAAGCAAATCATTTGACTTAAAACCATGAGTGTGGAGGTTCATTCAGGCCGATAAAGCCCATAGGGGAGACCAAGACATCAGGTCACTCAAGTCACTAGCCACAATCAAAGCAATACAAAAACATCTACTAACAGATTTCGTGAAAAATATTGTTATCGAACTGCAGGAAAGGTTGACACCTGACGAATCTCGTAACTGCCTTATAGTCAGTAACATTTACCGTACTTTCAAACTGTGTACTAATACTTCGGATACAATACTACAGAAAAAAGCAAGGAGTCAGTGGCCGATAATGTGTTTTGATTCCGAAACGTTGAAGATTTTGAAAAACCACTTTGTTACGTTCAGGAATTGATTTCGAAATTAAGAAGAATTTGGTTCACTTCAGAAGTTGAGAAAACGGAGTCGCATTCTGGACAACCGGGATTCATACTTGTTTTCCAAAATTGAGGTGAAACTAGTTCTGAATTACATAAGGCAGTTGCCTGGGCAGCCACTACAAAATTACGTCGGTCGACTCAACGCCCCGTCGTGGTTACATCCAAATATGTAGCCTGTCCTTTTTTTTTAAATTACGTTGAGACGGGTACTTAGAAATTTTCCTTCCTTCATCAACAAAAGATTTTTTAACCTAGGACTATGTGACTTGTCGCGTCACACTACGCGCTCTAATTAGAGAAAATGAACCATCACGATAATAGACCGGAACGAGAGAGAGAGAGAGGGGGGGGGAGGGAGATAGAGAGGACTGCGTGGAAGATAGCAGGCCAGGATGAAATATTGTTGAACTGACACGCAAACGGCTTTGATATCAATGTGATTTTTGGGATGTTAGTACGTGTTGCCTAACGACGTAAATCATGTTTCAGCCTCATGTATGAAATACTTTTGTCCATAAAGCTTTTTAACGCTGATGTTCTGTGTGGATTTCGTTATAACATACAGTGTAGCTGGAATTCCACGGTGCTATAAATATTCGTTCATGAAGCTTTATCATCGACAAAAATATATGTGATATCGGTGAAGCATCCATTAGGAGTCCGTTGCTTCGTTTTCAGCTCTTAACAAACGGATGGCTGAATTCGAAGACATTCTTTATCTCTTCAATATGAACAATTCGAAAGACGTACTACAACTGCAACCACCAGATGAAAACTTTGAGTAAGAGCACAGTATTACATTAGATGGTAAGTGCTTAAAGGATCCCACAAGAGTTAAAACTGAAGTGGTTAAAATGGCTGTGAGCGCTATGGGACTTAACTTCTGAGGTAAACAGTCCCCTAGAACTTAGAACCACTCAAACCTAACTAACCTAAGGACATCTCACACATCCGTGCCCGAAGGAGGATTCGAACCTGCGACCGTAGCGGTCACGCAGTTCCAGACTGTAGCGCCTAGAACGGCTCGGCCACACCGGCCGGCAAGAGTTAATACACAACATTTTATACAGAGAACTGTTTACGAGTAAGCGTCGTACAATATGAGTGACACATTTGTGTAATAACCGTATTTTTGCTCTTATATATCTTATTGCTAAGAAAACCTGGAGAGGAATTATGTCTTATATAAAACACAGTTTTACAGTCTTTTTATCAGTCACACCGGTTTACCAATTGATGTGCTGTCTACAATGGGAAGTTTTTGTTCTTTTTCTTACTGAGAAATTATAAATATGTCTTAACCTGTTGTCCCTTCCGGATTACGTGAACTTTGGCTCGCAAGTGCTTGTATGTACACCCGGCATGGAGTGGGTTGGTAATGACATGAACTATCAAATCGTGGTATATACCAATATAATTTTGTCTCAGGTAAGAAAGCAGAGTCCACCGAATATAAGTACCAAAAAAATGGTATGTCATTGTTGGCTGAGTGGTTTCTCAGTCTACAAATCTTCTGCCTCCACTCAGAAACGTCCCTGTTCATGCGACGTATGAAAGTTGTTTCATATAAGTGTATCGCTTTAATCAAGGTGAATGAATGTCGTGCGACAAGGGCCTCCCGTCGGGTAGACCGTTCGCCGGGTGCAAGTCTTTCGATTTGACGCCACTTCGGCGACTTGCACGTCGATGGGGATGAAATGACGATGATTAGAACAACACAACACCCAGTCCGTGAGCGGAGAAAATCTCCGACCCAGCCGGGAACCGAACCCGGGCCCTTAAGATTGACATTCCTTCGCGCTGACCGCTCAGCTACCGGGGGCGGACTTGAATCAAGGTGACTGTAATGGTGGTGCGTGTGTGGTGTTATGTTTGAGCTGTGTGTTGATGAGAGGAAGTAAAGGATGAAACTCGGTACCGGCACTACTCGCCTCTAAAAGCACCAAAGATACCGCCTGGCTCAATGTCTCCATCTGATGGACGGATCGTCACCGTTAGTGTCACATGGCATTACTTAAAGACACATTATACAGCAGGTTCCACTTTAACCCAGGAAACTGGGAGTATGTTTGATCAGAAATGGTAGGCCACCAGATTTCCTCTCCCATCCGGTCATAAAACTGGTAGTAAACGTCATTCACGACCAGGACTCAAACCATCTCTTTCCAAGGCAAGCACTGTTGTACAGGCGTAATTTATCCACCCTGGATACACAGACTAGTTTACATATCATTATTTCTATGTGAGTTCCTTCATTTAAAGTCTTGTTGCCCGACTGTGCGAACACCGTGGCAGCAACCATCCATGTTGAAGCAGTTTATGTGTCTTTTTCTCCAAAACGTGAGATTCACTACAGTTCCCCGAACCAGGTGAAACGATAAGATGCATGACAGAGATGTGAGATATTTTACGTATACGTATTGCTAATGTTGGCCAAAATCAGATGGGAAAGTCTATTTCCCTGCAAATTTAGTATATTTTGAAAAGTATTTATACTTATTCTGCGCGTAAAGGCATTTTTGCAAAAGATATCACTTCTTCCAGATACGAAATAACGATCATGGATTTATCGCAACATCGACGAAGAAGTCAGAGACAAAGCACAACTTTGGACGGAGGAACGGTGGGATCTTGTCTGCCATCCCGAAACTCACCATAAGCAAGAATTAAACTTAGATTACTGGAAACGAACCTCATTCCGTCTGAATACAGGACCAAAATCTTACCACTGTGCCGGCTCGTCCGGTATAATAGCAGAGTAGAAGTTGCTTTCTGATGGCATTTGTTGATTTTTCCCAAAATAAAATTACCTGAGAATTGATCTGGTTTTAAAAGTACATTATCAGGAAGACGATTGTATGTTTTATGGTTCAAATGGCTCTGAGCACTATGGGACTTAACTTCTGAGGTCATCAGTCCCCTAGCACTTGGAACTACTTAAACCTAACTAACCAGAGGACATCACACACATCCATGCCCGAGGCAGGATTCGAACCTGCGACTGTAGTGGTCCGCGGTTCCAGACAGTAGCGCCTAGAACCGCTCGGCCACTCCGGCCGGTTGTACGTTTTATAAAGAGGTTACTGAGAGACTAGATATAAGAACTATTGGGGCAGCCTACGTATACCAAAACCAAAAAACATATGCTAGGAACAAAATACCAATAAGCTGATTGTAGCAGCCATAGGTATTCACACTTTGGATGGAAAAAACAGTCGCCTGAGTACATTTACCTACACACGCCATTGCTACTAGGAGGAGGTTCAAATTATCTACAAACTTAAATGTTGCCTACTTTTAGTTGTCTTGTACGATTTCAATGGACTGGCAGTTGTACTAATAGTTTCTGCCTACTATACCTATTAAAGAGTAATAATAACTCCATGTTGTTAAACGGCTTGGTATATGTTTTCGTACCGAAGAAAATATACTTCTATCGGAATACAAAAGAGGGAAATATGCCGATGTCTCTGACTGGAAAGTGGGGTACCAACTGCTTCATTCTACCTTCTTCAGTACCTTCAAAATTTTGGCAAGCGAACATGTTTATGCTCTTTTTAACATGCAGCTCACCACACACTCCCACAAGTACCCCTAACTGTTACTCGTTCACACCCACTCGCTCATACCTATCGACTCCCAGTTGCCAGTTCTCAATCATTCATTCAGCCCTATTCACTGTCGTTATCTCATTGCGCCTTTTTAACAGTCGCTGTCTTCTACCACACAGGCACAGTCTCCCTCATAGTATGAAGGCTTTCACGACCGGATGACATATCTTCTGGTAAACCTTGCGGGATGTAAGGTCGTGGTCCATGAAACTCTTCAGCTCCTAACGTTTCGTCCAGTGCTTCGCTGGACATCTTCAGAGGGGTGTTTCTCCTCCGGTGAGTCGGCAAGACTCACCGGAGGAGAAACACCCCTCTGAAGATGTCCAGCGAAGCACTGGACGAAACGTTAGGAGCTGAAGAGTTTCATGGACCACGACCTTACATCCCGCAAGGTTTACCAGAAGACAGTCTCCCTCGTTCTACTACTGTTTCCTTTCACTGACACTGTCTTCCTCTTTCTCTCTTTTGCTACCAACATCGGATTCATTCCTTCCCTCTGCTGCTGCCTCTTCTCACTATCACTAGCTCTCTCCTCCTCCTCGTCATTCTCATAGACCCTTTCTCTCACTCTGACTGACTGTCACCCACTTCTATTTCCTCCTCTTTATTCTTCTCCTATTTCAACTGCCACCTTCATTCCTTTCCTTGCACTGTTCTATCACTGTCAAATACGTCTCACTGCCACTGTGTCATTCTCTCTCTCTCTCTCTCTCTCTCTCTCTCCCGGTCGGAGTGGCCGTGCGGTTCTAGGCACTACAGTCTGGAGCCGAGCGACCGCTACGGTCGCAGGTTCGAATCCTGCCTCGGGCATGGATGTGTGTGGTGTCCTTACGTTAATTAGGTTTAATTAGTTCTAAGTTGTAGGCGACTGATGACCTCAGACGTTAAGTCGCATAGTGCTCAGAGCCATTTGAACCATCTCTCTCTTTCTTACACAAACACAAAACGACAAGGACTCTTTCTTTTCCCTTTCTTTCTCACTGCCATCGTCTCTCTCTGGGCGTAAAACAGCGCGAATATGTTCGCGTGCCAATACCTTTTGTAAAAATTTTAAAGGTGCTGAGGAAGTAGATTAGGGCAGCTGGCATCCCACTTTTCAGTCTGTCTTTTAAGCACGTGCGTAGTCGCATTTTTTGTGCTCTGATTAGATCACATTTCCACTGCTTCCCTTCTTTCTACTCGGTGAAATTTGTGTGGATCACTTGTGAGATACTGAAATAACGCCAAAGTGATTTTACTTCTCGGACTTGGTTTTACATCCACAGAAACTATGCATGTCTTTCAGTACAGCATTATGGGGTTCCGCGAACACTTTTTATGTTAACGGAGACGCTATACATCACATTCCTCCGTTCAATGGTACATTAAAAACTACTCTTTCACCTCATACAGGATTTTAGGTGCGTATTTAACTGTACAGGATGGGTAATTTCGAATCTCTGTATCGGCCGGGGTGGCCGAGCCGTTCTAGGCGCTACAGTCTGGAACCGCGCGACCGCTACGGTCGAAGGTTCGAAACCTGCCTCGGGCATGGATGTCTGCGATGTCCTTAGGGTAGTTAGGTTTAAGTAATTCTAAGTTCTAGAGGACTGATGACCTTAGAAATTAAGCCCCATAGAGTTCAGAGCCATTTGAACCATATTGTATCTCGGAAACCGACGAAAATGTGAAGAAAGTTTTCAAAGTCATTCGAGATTGGGATCTTAGAAATACACTGTAAAAATGTCAGCCATTTACTGCGCATAACTGCTTTGGTATTCGTGGCTCGGTGATGGTACGAAAAAATGGCAAGAAGCACTTTTGAGGCGTTTTCTAGGGAACCGCCAAAGAACTAATGGTGCTTCCGTGCGGCTCTTAAGGTACACCGTAGACCACATCAAATACAGAAAGAACCAACCGATTTGCTCCATTTCCCTGAGCAGAAGGGACCGTGTGATATTCGTACATTTTTCCCGATCTGTCAGATACTGACACTAAGATGACTCTTCTGTTTGTTGTATAAATGGTCCCTGTCCCTAGGGACAACACTTCCTATCACCAAGAGAACCCCAGGTGCGAATCCAACAAGAATCCCCCTTGAATGCGCGGGATTTCGGAATATACACTCCTGGAAATTGAAATAAGAACACCGTGAATTCATTGTCCCAGGAAGGGGAAACTTTATTGACACATTCCTGGGGTCAGATACATCACATGATCACACTGACAGAACCACAGGCACATAGACACAGGCAACAGAGCATGCACAATGTCGGCACTAGTACAGTGTATATCCACCTTTCGCAGCAATGCAGGCTGCTATTCTCCCATGGAGACGATCGTACAGATGCTGGATGTAGTCCTGTGGAACGGCTTGCTATGCCATTTCCACCTGGCGCCTCAGTTGGAACAGCGTTCGTGCTGGACGTGCAGACCGCGTGAGACGACGCTTCATCCAGTCCCAAACATGCTCAATGGGGGACAGATCCGGAGATCTTGCTGGCCAGGGTAGTTGACTTACACCTTCTAGAGCACGTTGGGTGGCACGGGATACATGCGGACGTGCATTGTCCTGTTGGAACAGCAAGTTCCCTTGCCGGTCTAGGAATGGTAGAACGATGGGTTCGATGACGGTTTGGATGTACCGTGCACTATTCAGTGTCCCCTCGACGATCACCAGTGGTGTACGGCCAGTGTAGGAGATCGCTCCCCACACCATGATGCCGGGTGTTGGCCCTGTGTGCCTCGGTCGTATGCAGTCCTGATTGTGGCGCTCACCTGCACGGCGCCAAACACGCATACGACCATCATTGGCACCAAGGCAGAAGCGACTCTCATCGCTGAAGACGACACGTCTCCATTCGTCCCTCCTTTCACGCCTGTCGCGACACCACTGGAGGCGGGCTGCACGATGTTGGGGCGTGAGCGGAAGACGGCCTAACGGTGTGCGGGACCGTAGCCCAGCTTCATGGAGACGGTTGCGAATGGTCCTCGCCGATACCCCAAGAGCAACAGTGTCCCTAATTTGCTGGGAAGTGGCGGTGCGGTCCCCTACGGCACTGCGCAGGATCCTACGGTCTTGGCGTGCATCCGTGCGTCGCTGCGGTCCGGTCCCAGGTCGACGGGCACGTGCACCTTCCGCCGACCACTGGCGACAACATCGATGTACTGTGGATACCTCACGCCCCACGTGTTGAGCAATTCGGCGGTACGTCCACCCGGCCTCCCGCATGCCCACTATACGCCCTCGCTCAAAGTCCGTCAACTGCACATACGGTTCACGTCCACGCTGTCGCGGTATGCTACCAGTGTTAAAGACTGCGTTGGAGCTCCGTATGCCACGGCAAACTGGCTGACACTGACGGCGGCGGTGCACAAATGCTGCGCAGCTAGCGCCATTCGACGGCCAACACCGCGGTTCCTGGTGTGTCCGCTGTGCCGTGCGTGTGATCATTGCTTGTACAGCCGTCTCGCAGTGTCCGGAGCAAGTATGGTGGGTCTGACACACCGGTGTCAATGTGTTCTTTTTTCCATTTCCAGGAATGTATTTGGTAGCGCGTACGAACCGTTTGCATGCCACTTCGGCAGTTGACATTTCCCTAACGTACGTCGGTATTTCTACGAGGGAAAGGGAACCCACAGTTTAACGTGGGATCCGAACCACGTGTTGTACCTCGCGATGAATGTTCACATCAGCGAAAGCTGAAGACTATGTTAATATTTCGTGGTCAGACAAGAATTCGATCCCGCGAAATTAGTGTTATCAGGCACCTGCTTTGTCATTAAACCACCAGACCTGACTTATTATGATGTAATTTACGTTTTCAGAAGCTATTTTCATACGATGAATACAATACATACCATATTGCAAGATGAGTAGAGTCAGAACGCGTCAGTCGGATCCCTAACGAGCTGCGGGTAGGGGTGGGGGGTGTTTATGACGTAAGCTACCGGACAGTGATAAATATCAGTATGAGTTTGCCCCAGGTAAGAAAGCAAAGTCCACATAATGCAAGTACTATGAAAAAGTAAAAGAATTATACGGCATCGTATGCCGGGAGACTAAGTGGCTGCTCAGTTGGCCAATCGCTGAGTCTTCTGACTCCGCTCGGAATCATTGCTGCCCACGAGGTGTATAAAAGTTGTGTCGTAAGTATTATCTGTTGAATCTAGGTGATTGTAATGGTCATGTCTGTGTGGTGTTATGTTTCAGCTGCGTGTTTATGAAAGCGGTTAGAGAGTGGAGGTTGGTACCAGCGCAAAGTTACACTTCTGGAAAAGCACCAAAGGTACCGCCAGGCTTAATTTCTTCATCCGAAGGA
The DNA here is from genome assembly GCF_021461385.2 of Schistocerca piceifrons. Taxonomy (NCBI): domain Eukaryota; kingdom Metazoa; phylum Arthropoda; class Insecta; order Orthoptera; family Acrididae; genus Schistocerca; species Schistocerca piceifrons. The sequence goes on from NC_060138.1 coordinate 260,022,949, forward strand.
CGGAGCATTATCATCATCGGTGTGAAGTGACGTTACTTCATAAGACACCGAGGCATGCGCTATTGCACAGGCGTACGTTATCAACCTTGCGTACAGACACTGGTTTAAATACAATGATATCTCCCGAAGTCCCTGCATTTAAAAGTGTTGTTGACCTATTGTGCGATCACTGTGGCAAAAAACAGCTAAATGAGAACTGTTCATGTATCTTCTTCCCTAAAATGTGAGATTCACTACAGTTCCCTTAACCAAATGAGTTATAAGAAAGTCTCATCTCACAGTCCACAATCGATAAATTTTGTGATAAGTCTTACGCGTGTCATTTCCTCTCCATATTACACATTTCACCTCGCGGGACGAACAACTGGTAGTTGTTGTTGTTGTGGTCTTCAGTCCTGAGACTGGTTTGATGCAGCTCTCCATGCTACTCTATCCTGTGCAAGCTTCTTCATCTCCCAGTACCTACTGCAACCTACATCCTTCTGAATCTGCTTAGTGTATTGATCTCTTGGTCTCCCTCTACTATTTTTACCCTCCACGCTGCCCTCCAATGCTAAATTTGTGATCCCTTGATGCCTCAAAACATGTCCTACCAACCGATCCCTTCTTCTAGTCAAGTTGTGTCACAAACTTCTCTTCTCCCCAATCCTATTCAATACCTCCTCATTAGTTACGTGATCTACCCACCTTATCTTCAGCATTCTTCTGTAGTACCACATTTCGAAAGCTTCTATTCTCTTCTTGTCCAAACTGGTTATCGTCCATGTTTCACTTCCATACATGGCTACACTCCATACAAATACTTTCAGAAGCGACTTCCTGACACTTAAATCTATACTCGATGTTAACAAATTTCTCTTCTTCAGAAACGATTTCCTTGCCATTGCCAGTCTACATTTCATATCCTCTCTACTTCGACCATCATCAGTTATTTTACTCCCTAAATAGCAATACTCCTTTACTACTTTAAGTGTCTCATTTCCTAATCTAATCCCCTCAGCATCACCCGATTTAATTTGACTACATTCCATTATCCTCGATTTGCTTTTGTTGATGCTCATCTTATATCCTCCTTTCAAGACACTGTCCATTCCGTTCAACTGCTCTTCCAAGTCCTTTGCTGTCTCTGACAGAATTACAATGTCATCGGCGAACCTCAAAATTTTTACTTCTTCTCCATGAATTTTAATACCTACTCCGAATTTTTCTTTTGTTTCCTTTACTGCTTGCTCAATATACAGATTGAATAACATCGGGGAGAGGCTACAACCCTGTCTCACTCCTTTCCCAACCACTGCTTCCCTTTCATGCCCCTCGACTCTTATAACTGCTATCTGGTTTCTGTACAAATTGTAAATAGCCTTTCGCTCCCTGTATTTTACCCCTGCCACCTTCAGAATTTGAAAGAGAGTATTCCAGTTAACGTTGTCAAAAGCTTTCTCTAAGTCTACAAATGCTAGAAACGTAGGTTTGCCTTTTCTTAATCTTTCTTCTAAGATAAGTCGTAAGGTTAGTATTGCCTCACGTGTTCCAATATTTCTACGGAATCCAAACTGATCTTTCCCGAGGTCCGCTTCTACCAAACTGATGATCTCACGAGCCATGCCAAAAGGCTGACATCATGTGACACCAAGAAGAACTGGTAGTAAGCATCTGTAAAACCCTACATCTGACTAATTTTACGGCAACCCTGGTTAAGTGTGGACGAATTGCCGTTCTCTAGATCCGTATTGCAGCATCAGAATTTAAAATTCTAAGACGAAAGCTTTCGGTCAGTAAGACTTTACTTGTAGCTCACTAGAGCTTCCATAACATTTCCGTGACCTGTTCGAAAGAGAAGGGGCACGTCGTTCCTCACATTTCCGGGTTTGATGGAGATTTTCACCTTATCGACAGTAATGTCGGAAATTGTTACATGAGACGCTAAAGCAGAATGGAATTAAACGTCGAGAGAACGAACCTATGCAGTAAAGCTACAGCAGAGCTACGGTTTATGCTTAATTATATCCTCATTTTGGAAATGGATGTTCTTCGGGCAGCGGAAACTAGAAGAAAGGAATGAAAACTGAGAAATATTTGAATATCAGTTGGCAGCGAGACCAGTGAGATTCTAGATTTTCCCAGATTGACCGCACACTGTCAATGTTGCTCCTAAATACAGAGTTCAACAAGGTACAGCATTAATTAATTTCATGGAGTATGCATGGCAGCCGAACTAAAACCCTGCATATTGCAGGCATCAAACGTACGTCGCTCTTCAGAATCATGCTAAAGATCTTGTTGAAATTTTTATCATATGTCATAACGAAATGTAACGTCTGTCCCTCGCGTGGAGAAAACGGTTACAAATCAAAAGGTACAGGCTTACTTGCAAATATAAAATTATATTTTATTTCTCAAACTTGTTTCAACTTAGTTTCGGCATCTTTACTGGGTTTTCCTTTTTTTTGTTTCTGAAAGATGTAGGCATAACATTTTATTTGGGTTAGGAAAATAAATATGTTGACACCTGAGTTGGCTCTGAGCACTACGGGACTTAACTGCTGAGGTCATCACTCCCGTAGAACTTAGAACTACTTAAACCTAACTAGCCTAAGGACATAACACGCATCTATGCCCGAGGCAGGATTCGAACCTGCGACCGTAGCAGCAGCGCGGTTCCAGACTGAAGCGCCTAGAACCGCTCGGCCACTCCGGCCGGCTGACAAGTGAGTTCTCTGCTGTTTGGACTACATACACTCATGTTAAAATAAAAAAAGCAGGACATCGTAAACCACTGTAGATAGGACGTTCACATTAAAAGGGCGTTTGCATTAGCATGTTCTGCAGAAATGATTAGCATTTGACTCACCCCGGTTCGGAGTGTGTCCTGTTGGGTAGTAGACACAGGGTCTGTCATGGGTCATGATAACTTGTTCCATGCGTGATGAAATGAAAACGTCCAGGGCGCAAATGGCGTCTGTGGTGTAGATATCCGTGCTGCATTCATCTGGTTCCGAAGTTCATCTGTGGTGGTTGGCACTGGGTCACAGCGCTGAACGCGTCGTTTCACCAATTACCAAACATTTTCCCGGCAAGCCTGGTGATCTCACGAGCCATGCCAAAAGGCTGACATCATGTGACACCAAGAAGGCGCGTGTTCGTGCGGCAACATGTGGTCGTGCACTTTTTTGCTTAAAATGGCGTCTGGAATGCTATGCAGAAGGAGTACGGCTGCGGGTTGCAGGATGCCATTCACACTGGTCACATTGCCCTGGACACTCACCAATTGTAATTTATCGTTGTACCCAATAGCACGCCCCTCGCCACACTGCTAATGCAGCCACTGTGATGCTGCTCGTGCTGTCTGCGGCGTACCAAAGTGCGGCCATCATTTTCAAACAAGCATAAGCAGGCTTCTTCCAAAAACACTATCTGACGCCATTCCTGTCCCCAGTGCCGTCGTTCCAAACACCATTTTCAGCTAGCGTATTTCTGCACTTTCGTCAATGGTAGGGTAAGAAGTGGACGACATGCACGCAACCCGTGCCGTAATAAACGGCGATGGATCCCTGAAAGTGTGCGTTAAGTTACATTGTTCCACTGTTGCGCCAGAGCCGAAGAGGACGCAGATCTGCTCTGCAATGCCATACTGACGAGGTGTCGATCTTCTCGGTGGGAGGGGGTGGGGTGGGGGAGGGTGGTGGGGTGGGGGGGGGGGGGGGTCTGCGTGGTGTGACCTGGCCCACCTTGATATTTTACTCGTTGTGTTACACTTCGTCCCACATGAGCAGCAATTTCCCGGATGGATGCATCATATTCTCTCAAGCCAATAATACGCTCTCTTCTAAACTCACTGTTTTGACACTACGGTTCGCGCCTGTAAGTGCGAGGTTTCCTGCACGTCTGCTGAAGTCACATTGATGCGTTACATTCGATTTCTAGAGACAACGAGAGCCTCAGGCACATTTAACGGTAGGTGGCGTTGCGCTGCAATATCGACGTTGACCTCGAATCCGCGGACCGACATAGTTCAAATACCAATCATTTCTGCAGGATATGTTTATGTACATGACCTGTGAAAATGAACGTTCTATCTCTAGACGTTCGAGGTGTTCTGTTTTTTTCAGAACTTGACTGTATATTAGTTACACTTCATCTTTTGGTTATATGTATCCTATGAGTCGTACTGAGTCAACAAGTAGTGTTCTAAATGATTCTGAACATGCTTCAGATTCCAGACAATCCAATGAACAATTTCCATTACTCTTGCGAAAAAGACGTAATCTGAATGCAAAGAGTGATTTCCCTAAAGAGAATAGTGTACTCTGGTCCCATCCAGCAAGAGTTTGGGCAGCCAGTACAAAATAGGAGAAGATTACGCTGCACACGACGACATCAACTGTTTCACTGCCGCTTTTGTGTGTGTTTATCCTTTGTTGACCAGCTAACTGCGCGTGAGTGTTTATCTCAGTTACCACTCTGATGTCTGTTTTAAATATGCTTCACGCGTACATCTTGCCGCTTTCTCTGGCAACGGCAGACAAGAGACAAAATGAGGCTGACGCACCATACGGTAGATCGCATAACAGCAAAAATTAATATTCGAATTTTGCCGTTGCCATTGAACAAACTCCTAATGTTTTCTCTCACGTCTAATACAACTCAGATACCTAGATGTAAGACAAGTGTCTGGCGCAGTTGTTGGATCGGTTACTGCGGCAACAATGGCATGTTATAAAGTGAGTTTGAAAGTGGTATTATAGTCAGCGCACGAACGAATGGGCACAGCATCTCAGATGTAGCGATGAAGTGGGGTCTTTCCCGTACGACCATTTCGCGAGTGTACCGTCAATATCAGGAATCCGGTGAAATATCAAATTTTCGACATGGCTGCGGCTGGAAAATGATTCTGCAAGAACGGGACCAACGATTACTTAAGGGACTCATTCAACGTGACAGAAGTGCAACCCTTCCACAAATTGCTGCAGATTTGCGGTCCATCAACATGTGTCAGTATGCGAACCATTCAACGAAACGTCGTCGATATGGGCTTTCGGAGCCCACTCTCGTGTACCATTTATGACTGCACAACACAAAGCTTTGCTCCTCGCCTAGGCCCGTCAGCACCAACATTGGACTGTTGATGACTGGAAACATGTTATCTAAGTGTCGTTTCAAGTTGTTTCGGGCGGATGGAGTTGTACGGGTTTGGAAACAACCACATGTATCCATGGACCCCCCTGCATTTCAACAGGGGACTGTTCAAGCTGGTGGAGGCTCTGACGTCTAGATATGGCTCTGACAGCTGGCGCGCACGTAAGCATCCTGTCTGATCACCTGCATTCATTCGTGTACGTTATGCATTCCGAAGGACTTGGGCAATTCCAGCAGGACAATGCGGCACCCTACACGTCCAGAACTGCTACACATTGGCTTCACGAACACTCTTCTGAGTTTAAACACTTCCGCTTGCCATCAAACTCCCCAGACATGAAATTATTACGCATATCTGAGATGTCTTGCATCGTGCTGTTCTGAAGAGATCTCCACTCCTCGTACGCTTACCGATTTATGGACAGCCCTGCAGGATTTATGGTGTCAGTTCCCTCAGACATTAGTCGACTCCATGCCATTTCGTGTGGCGGCACTTCTGCATACTCGCTCGGGTCCTACAGGATATTAGGCAGGTGTACAGCTGTACCAGTTTCTTTGGCTCTTCAGCGTATACATGTGTTCAAATTAAGCCGTTGTCGAATTCTGCATTAAAATGACTCTACGCTGCACACGATGAATGAGCGGCTGTCATAAAAAAGAAAAAATATTTAGTGTTTAATCACTGCGCATTAAAATGTAGTGTCATAATTGTAGCATGTATTAATTAGAGTATTTGAGTTACTGCACCTCAGTATAACATAAACACTTGCAAAAATTGAGGAAAGTCTGGAACGTCTCGTGAATATCAAGATCATTAAAAAGGCTGCACAGCCTCTCTGGGATGGGAGGGAAATCGGTGGCGTTGCTTTGAAATGAATCAGTCTCCGTAGGACTTAACCAAAACTAAGCTACCTAAACCTAGGCTTCATTGGAACGTAAATCTCCTTCTTCCTGAATGAAAGTCCAGTGCGTTATCCACTGCAACACTTCACTCAGGAAGTACTTTTATAGAGGTTTTACGAATTATTGCAAGACGAATATCCGTGGATGCCCCGACAACTATCCAGCAATGAAATAAGCACCCAGGAGATAACTAGGTTGTAGAGATCTGATGGAGTGGCATTTACGGTTCAGATGGTTCAAATGGTCTGAACACTATGGGACTCAACTGCTGAGGTCATTAGTCCCCTAGAACGTAGAACTAGTTAAACCTAACTAACCTAAGGACATCACAAACATCCATGCCCGAGGCAGGATCCGAACCTGCGACCGTAGCGGTCTTGCGGTTCCAGACTGCAGCGCCTTTAACCGCACGGCCACTTCGGCCGGCTGGCATTTATGTCTGTGAAGACGCGTGAAGGCAGTTGCGTATGCGATGAAGTTCAGAAACCGTGTTCATGTCAAGAAGACTATTCTTGATGCTTTTCCTCGCATTCTGGCTCATGTGTTAGCTTTAGTTCCCGAGAAACTCATCAAGGATATCAACCACTTTTCAACGTTCCGGAAAAGTCACTGACCACTGCTGGCTGTATAAAATTTGACGTAAGTCTAGACTGAAAAAAGCTATGCCCAGATTAAGACACGAATTTTTTCTCGTGTAATTTTCTGTCAGTGTAACACAGCTCGTTACTCCCTGTTAGTTTAGAAATCACGTGTTGCAGCCATGTTGTTGCCGTAGAAAATTGCCACATCGTTCGTAAGGAAGTCTCGTACTTTTTCTCACTCTCCCATGTCATATTCCTTTACTTTAAAATTCTGTTCATCTGTTCTGTTTTAGAAGGCTGTTTCACCACTTATCGACCGCTCTGTCTTATGTAAAACGAGATATAATGCTATTATGCATGCTTATCAAAGTAAAATGTTAAACTAGTGGTGCTCACCTCGAAGAAGGATCGATTTCTGTCCAAAATCCATGCATTCGTTTCTTTACACTGCCCTCTTCGTTTCTGAATATAGTTTTCTCAGGGATGCGAAGGCCATTGTATCTCCCTTCCAGCTCAGCGGAGAAGCTATTCTTCAATAAACAGTAAATATACTCCCGATGAATTGACCGATTTTAATGAAACTTGTTACACTGCAGGCCTTACACACACACACACACACACACACACACATATATATATATATATATATATATATATATATATATATATATATACACTCCTGGAAATGGAAAAAAGAACACATTGACACCGGTGTGTCAGACCCACCATACTTGCTCCGGACACTGCGAGAGGGCTGTACAAGCAATGATCACACGCACGGCACAGCGGACACACCAGGAACCGCGGTGTTGGCCGTCGAATGGCGCTAGCTGCGCAGCATTTGTGCACCACCGCCGGTAGTGTCAGCCAGTTTGCCGTGGCATACGGAGCTCCATCGCAGTCTTTAACACTGGTAGCATGCCACGACAGCGTGGACGTGAACCGTATGTGCAGTTGACGGACTTTGAGTGAGGGCGTATAGTGGGCATGCGGGAGGCCGGGTGGACGTACCGCCGAATTGCTCAACACGTGAGGCGTGAGGTCTCCACAGTACATCGATGTTGTCGCCAGTGGTCGGCGGAAGGTGCACGTGCCCGTCGACCTGGGACCGGACCGCAGCGACGCACGGATGCACGCCAAGACCGTAGGATCCTACGCAGTGCCGTAGGGGACCGCACCGCCACTTCCCAGCAAATTAGGGACACTGTTGCTCCTGGGGTATCGGCGAGGACCATTCGCAACCGTCTCCATGATGCTGGGCTACGGTCCCGCACACCGTTAGGCCGTCTTCCGCTCACGCCCCAACATCGTGCAGCCCGCCTCCAGTGGTGTCGCGACAGGCGTGAATGGAGGGACGAATGGAGACGTGTCGTCTTCAGCGATGAGATTCGCTTCTGCCTTGGTGCCAATGATGGTCGTATGCGTGTTTGGCGCCGTGCAGGTGAGCGCCACAATCAGGACTGCATACGACCGAGGCACACAGGGCCAACACCCGGCATCATGGTGTGGGGAGCGATCTCCTACACTGGCCGTACACCACTGGTGATCGTCGAGGGGACACTGAATAGTGCACGGTACATCCAAACCGTCATCGAACCCATCGTTCTACCATTCCTAGACCGGCAAGGGAACTTGCTGTTCCAACAGGACAATGCACGTCCGCATGTATCCCGTGCCACCCAACGTGCTCTAGAAGGTGTAAGTCAACTACCCTGGCCAGCAAGATCTCCGGATCTGTCCCCCATTGAGCATGTTTGGGACTGGATGAAGCGTCGTCTCACGCGGTCTGCACGTCCAGCACGAACGCTGTTCCAACTGAGGCGCCAGGTGGAAATGGCATGGCAAGCCGTTCCACAGGACTACATCCAGCATCTCTACGATCGTCTCCATGGGAGAATAGCAGCCTGCATTGCTGCGAAAGGTGGATATACACTGTACTAGTGCCGACATTGTGCATGCTCTGTTGCCTGTGTCTATGTGCCTGTGGTTCTGTCAGTGTGATCATGTGATGTATCTGACCCCAGGAATGTGTCAATAAAGTTTCCCCTTCCTGGGACAATGAATTCACGGTGTTCTTATTTCAATTTCCAGGAGTGAATATACTTGTTAAATGATAGTCGTTTAGCGATACGAACAGAAGTGATATTCCATACAGTGGTAGTACGTCTCGAGACAGACTTAAACTGAATGATTTATTTGTACGCAGAGCACACAGTACAAAGACAAGACACTTTTTATGAGTGAAGTACGTAAAAATGAAAAAAAGCTGTGGTTTTCAAATTTTTGCATTTGAGAATATGCTCTGAGAGGTAGTCAGTGACCTCTGACTCGCGAGCATCATTAGCCTTGACACATTTAGGGGAATGGAGGCTGGAATGTAAAGTTGCTTTTACGAAGTTCAGGAAAGACTCTTACGCCATCGTAGTGAAATCTGATTTTATCATTTCCAAAGGATACCACTCGACCTCTAATTAAATTTCTGTTTATTTTTTCCTCCCCCGAGGCGAATTCCATTCCGTTCCCGCTCTTTGTGGACGGAAGCCATTCATAACGGCTCTTGTGTTTGTGAGGTTGGAGGGAGCGCTACCTCAAGGAATTACGTGAAACTACAAAACAGAAGAGACGACAGAAAATTTCATTGTCCTCAGATTCAGCTTTCCGGCTGTTCTGCGCAAAGCTCCAGGCGCGCTGACGTAGCTACCTATTCCAAAAGATAAACTGTTGCTATTTGAACTGAAGTTTTCCGATAGATCTCCGAATGAAACACATTAATCAAGACACACAGTAATAAATTTAGAAGTGTGTTAAAATTAATATAGGTATGAAGAGCAGAAGGAAGTATTCATTCACTCATGCACACCACCGTTCATATTGCTCCGTAGATACCGTCAGAGCTGTAGAACAAGCCACAGTCTGCCTCAAAAAATGTGAAGCAAATTTGATAAACTTTCCTTGTATACTAACAATAAATTATCACGTTACCAGTTAGTACTATTTATGTTTATGGCTGCTAAACAGGACCGCTATTTTAAAACCCGGTGCTGTATTCTGTGCTATTATAAATAAAAGGAAGGAAGGAATTTTGGGTTTAACGTCACGTTGACATCGAGGTCATTAGGGACGGAGCACAAGCTTAAAAATGGAGAAGGAAATTGGCCGTGCCCATTCCTTCCGTATTTGTCTGGAGCGATATAGTGAAAGCACGGAAAACCTGAATCGGAATGGCCGGACACGTGTTTGAAAGGTCGTCCTCCCGATATTACAAATAGATTCAGTTCATCTTCTACTAACTGCTCATTATTTTATTAACTGCATTGGTACTTTTCTGAAAGTTATTGCTTCACTCTGTAACAGCGCAAGTCTGTTTTCATATAATACACTACTTCCGTAGTAATAAATATTTAAAGTTTATATCTGAACCACATTGCTGTTAAGTCTTTCCATTCCTCATCTAAGCTTCTACATAAACAAATCAAATGTAAGAGATGTTAAAGGCACTTTTTGAGCTGCGTATTAGGAGAAAACTTCTGTTATCATGTCGCGCTTTCCATTACTTTCTTAGGATTAGTAGAGAGTGGTATCCTTAGTTCCATGTCAGTTACCCCACCAAAAGAAAAATAAATAAACAATAAAATAAAATTATTGTACGAGAGTTATTCGTACAATCATCCTGTTACAACAAATTCTTGGTTAGCCTTTTTTTCCCTAACAAGATCCTTCGTGGTTGTAAATATAGACGCCAATAAGCATTACGGTGAGTCTCACATAGCTATTTCGAGCAGCATAGTATTCAAAGTTCTTGTTACAAATGGACGACGGCGCCTTTGAGAAGTAATGAATTCATTTCTTCAAAGTATGACACTATTTTAAGGTGTCATAATTAGTACGATTTTGTAGTAGCACTCACATTGTGATCTCACTATGACTTTACACGTTTTCCGCGAAATGGTTTTTTTTAGTTTTTGTATTATTTAACGGGTGCTGATATTAGTTGTTTATTTAGAATGATAGTCTCAATTCGTAATTCATATTTATTGTCAGCGGAATTACAAGAAAATCAGAATGTCAGTTTTGGAGAAATGAACACGTATATCGCCTACGTTGCAATACGTGCAGTAATCAAATATACAAATGTGTATAAAGTAGGAAAGTTGAGTACTTGTGATATTTTTAGGTTTCCATTTGTAGAAAATTTCTGCTATGTTCCGACAGTGAACTTGACCAGCACGTCGTAAGATATTCACTGTCCAGTTACATTAAAGTGACCACCAGTCAACTGCCTGAATGACCTCTTTTCGCAGCGCGGACTGCTGCGAAACGTACGGGAATGGAGTCAATGAGGTTACGGAAGGTAGCGACAGCAATGTGGAACCATGGAGGCTCTAGGGCCGTGGCCAGCTGCTGTAGGCTTCTCGATTAAGGACCAGCGGAAAACGGTAAACTCACCATGGTGCTCTTCGTAAACGCAAGTACGCTGAGAGTTGCGCAACACGATGCATAGTTCTCATGGTAGATGTAATCGTGTGGGGAAGAAAAAAACTGTGTGTGGGTGTCGACATGGTCTCCAATAACAGGTGCATATTGTTTTAGTCAATTGTGCGTGATGAGATCACCCACGGAATGCCATGGAAAGATTCCTTATATCATAACACTCCCTCCTACAATTGTTCGATGGTGTTTGCTTTGAGAGGTCGCACGGAACACAAAACGTGAGTCATCTGAAAGGGCCAAGCGTCACCTCTCGTCGGACATCCTTCTGCGGTACTGTCGAGCGAATTCCATCCCTGGCCGCCGATGAAAAGCAGTCAGTATGGTAATATAAACTAGGAGCCTTCTGCGTCAACCTATACGCAGAAACGTTCGCTAAACGGTATTTGAGGAGAAACTGTTAATGACCCCTTGGTTCATCCGGACGATCACTCGCCAAAAAGTTGCACGTCTATTCGGGGGAACACATGTTCACAGCCGTCCTTGACCCCCGGTATCTACGGCAGGTGGTGCATCACGGTTACCTCGGTGTCGGTTTCGGATAGCGCCATTTTGCCATGCACGGTGTATCTTAATCACAGCTGTCCGCGAACAGTTTATAAACTTATGCGTTTCGGAAGTGTTTCCACTCTTGGCTCGAAGACAAATGATCATGCTCTTTTGGACGTCAGATAAATGAAACCATTTCCAAATTACGACAGCGTCTGTACTATTTTCTGTGCCCCTCGGCATGCTTTATACACACTCTACTCCTACTACTGTGATCTTCCCTCTGTGGTTATTACGCGTTGACGCTGAACAGAAGCGAAACTCATATTAATGTGATTTGATCGAGTTTAACTAAAATTCTATTACAAGAACAAAATACATAAGACTCGTATTACCGGAGAGGATATGAAATGCTCTGAATTTTTTCAAGGTGCTAACGTAACTTACGTCCCCGTCCGTAGGTGAGTCATGAACGTTAATGGCTGTCATGCAGGAGAGCCGGGTTCGATTCTCAGTATTGCGAATGATCTCTCCTTGGTGAGAGGACTGGCGCGGAGTGGACTCAGCATCTTGATGCCAGTTCACGAGCTACTTAAACGAGAAGTCTTCAGAGTTGTCAAAACAGTTGGGAGAGTGGTCAACATCGCTTGGGAATTCGGCCGTGACGGCCCAGGCGATTCTGACCGCCCTTCCAGCTGTTTTGACAACTCTCAAGACTTTCGTTTAAGTAGATCGTAAACTGGCATTAAGATGTTGTGTGCGACACAGTTTATAAACTAAAAGCAGAGGGTACACAAGCCTTCTGAAAAAGACTAAAATCGATTTCGAAGGTACTCGTTGACTGAATGGGGCAAATGAGAATGTTTTCGGAGTTCTTCCTTTCGTTTCAGTTCTACAAGAAAAAATTAGAATTCCTTAACCAACAACTAATAACAAGTTGTTGTGTTGCAAATGGACGACACTGAAGACCGCATAATACGCATTGGTATCGCTGCTGCTAGTGCAAGGAATGTATCGATAGCAGATGTACTGCTGCGTATTAAAATGGCAACACCATGAAGTGTACTACATGTCTGAATATGCAAATGACTAACATTTTAGCGCGACAGCACAAAACAGGCAATAGTTTCGCCATCTGCATCTCTGTATATATAAACGGAAGTCGCCTACTCGCCTCAAAGAGCAGGCTAGTCTCAGAAACTGCTGCAAGGATTTTGATTCTATTTTGACTGATAGATAGGCTGATTTACGAGGAAGAATTTTGTACACAGGGTGAGAAACCTAACGTTACCGCTGGATATATTTCGTAAACCACATCAAATACTGACGAACCGATTCCACAGACCGAACGTGAGGAGAGGGGCTAGTGTAATTGTTTAATACAAACCATACAAAAATGAACGGAAGTATGTTTTTTAACACAAACCTACGTTTTTTTAAATGGAACCACGTTAGTTTTGTTAGCACATCTGAACAAATAAACAAATACGTAATCAGTGCCGTTTGTTGCATTGTAACATGTTAATTACATCCGGAGATATTGTAATCTAAAGTTGACACTTGAAACCTCCGACGTTCAGTTGCGTGTTGTAACAAACACGGGCCACGGTCGGCGAGCAGCATCTGCAGGGACGTGTTTACGATGACGACCGTGTTTACGAGTGTGGCTGTAGTGCACTGTTGTGGTTTGGTCTAGCTGTCGCAGTGTCCGCATGTAGCGCTTGCTGCTATTGTTATTCTGCTGCATTCGTCTCTGCACGCAGAACAACTGTAGTACACCGTGTTACCAGACGTCTGTGATTGTGTAGTGTTGTAGGAACTGTGACCATGGTGTATTCGAACTCTGAAAAGGCGAAGATGATACTCATCTATGGCGAGTGTCGAAGAAATGCAGCTGGAGCCTGCAGGGTGTATGCAGAACGGTAACCGGACAGAGAGCATCCAACGTGCCGCACATTGCAAAACATCTACCGCCAACTGTATGCAACAGGTATGGTCGTAGCACGCAAACGGGTCCGTAACAGGCCCGTCACAGGAGAAGCGGGTGCAGTTGGTGTGTTGGCTGCTGTTGCCATGAACCCACACATGAGTACAAGGGACACTGCGAGAGCCGGTGGACTGAGTCAAAGTAGTGTCATGCGCATACTGTATCGTCACCGCTGTCACCCGTTTCATGTGTCGCTACATCAGCAATTACATGGTGATGACTTTAATCATCGAGTGCAATTCTGTCAATGGGCATTAACAGAGAATGCGTTGCAGCTCTACCTGTTTACCGATGAAGCGGGTTTCACAAACCACGGGGCAGTGAATCTACGGAACATGCATTACTGGTCCGTGGACAATCCTCGCTGGCTCAGACAGGTTGAGCGACAGCGACAATGGACTGTAAATGTATGGTGCGGAATCATTGGCGACCACCTCATTGGTCCTCACTTCATTGCAGGGGTCCAGACAGCTGCAACATACATCGCGTTTCTACAGAATGATCTGCCAACGTTGCTCGAAAATGTCCCACTGGAAACGCGTCGACGTATGTGGTATCAGCATGATGGTGCACCTGCACATTCCGCAATTAACACTAGGCTGACCCTTGACAGGATGTTCGACGGGCGTTTCATAGGACGTGGAGGACGCATAAATTGGCCAGCCCGTTCTCCTGATCTCCACCTCTGGGCTTCTGTCTGTGGGGTACGTTAAAGCAGAATTTGTACCGTGATGTGCCTACAACCCCAGAGGATATGAAACAACGTATTGTGGCAGCCTGCGGCGACATTACACCAGATGTACTGCCGCGTGTACGACATTCATTACGCCAGAGATTGCAATTGTGTGCAGCAAATGATGGCCACCACATTGAACATCTATTGGCCTGACATGTCGGGACACACTCTATTCCACTCCGTAATTGAAAACGGAAACCACGCGTGTACGTGTACCTCACCCCTCATGGTAATGTACATGTGCGTCAGTGAAAAAGACCAATAAAAAGGTGTTAGCATGTGGACGTAATGTGCTGTTCCAGTCTCTTCTGTACCTAAGGTCCATCACCGTTCCCTTTGGATCCCTACGTAATTCGGTGCTCTCCGATACACACGATCGAACAGCGGAGGAGTGGTACTCAAGCGTCAACTTTGGGTTACAATATCTCCGGATGCAATTAACATTTTACAATGCAAAAAACGGCACTGATTACGTATTTGTTTATATGTTCAGATGTGCTAACAAAACTAACGGGGTTCCATTTAAAAAAACGTAGGTTTATGTTACAAAACATACTTCCGTGCATTTTTTTATGTTTTGTATTAACCAGTTACACTAGCCCCTCTCCTCACGTTCGGTCTGTGGAATCGATTCGTCAGTATTTGATGTGGTTTGTGAAATATATCCAGCGGTAATGTTAGGTGACTCACCCGGTATATACACATCAAAAATATTTTTGCATCACCTCGGCTCCCAGAGTTCCGGAACCTGTACAGAAAATTGGAATAGAGATCAACATGAACATCATTTCCGCCTTTTTATTGCTCATGAAAACCAGTATATGTTGTACCACCATAAAGCGAGAGGTGGAGGTCCAGGTTTCTGTACACACCGGTACCTCTAATACCCCGTAGTACGTCCTCTTGATGTATGCCTGTATTCGTCGTGACATACTGTCGACAAATTCATCAAGGCCCTGATGGTCCAGATTGTCCCAGTCCTCAACGGTGATTCGGCTTAGATCCCTCAGAGTGGATGGTGTGTCACGTCGTCCATAAACAGGCCTTTTCAATCCATCCCAGCCATGTTCGATGGGGTTCATGTCTGGAGAACATTCTGGCCACTCTAGTCGAGCGATGTCGTTATCCTGAAGGAAATTCACAAGATGTGCACGATGGAGGTACAAATTGCCGTCCATGAAGTCGAATGCCTCGCTAATATGCCACCGATATGGTTGCGCTATAAGTCAGAGGATGGCATTGACGTATCGTAGAGCCATTACGGTGCCTTCCATAGCCAACAGCGGCGTATGTCGGCCCCACATCATGTCATCCCAAAGCAGCAGGGATCCTCCACCCTGCTGCACTCGCTAGGAAATGTGTCTAAGGCGTTCAGCCTCACTGGGCTGTCTCCAAACACGTCTCCGACGATTGTCTGGTTGAAGACATATGCGACACTCGTCGGTGAAGAGGACGTGATGCCAATCCTGAGCAGTCCATTCGGCATGTTGTTTGGCCCACCTGTACGTGTTGCATGGTGTCATAGCTGCAAAGATGGACCTCGTCATGGAGGTCGGGAGTAGCGTTGCGTATCATGCAGTCTATTGCGCACAGTTTGAGTCGTAACACGACGTCCTGTGGCTGCACGAAAAGCATTATTCAATATGGTGGCGTTGCTGTCAGGGTTCCTCCGAGCCATATCCGTAGGTAGCGGTCATCCACTGCAGTAGTATCCCTTGGGCAGCCTGAGCGAAGCAAGTCATGGACACTTCCTGTCTCTGTGTATCTCATCCAATTCCGAGACGCATATACACTTCCTTTGTGGAGACCCCTTCGTGTCCAAAGTAACAATGCGGACGCGATCGAACCGCAGTATTGGCCGTCTAGGCATGGTTGAACTATTGTAAACACGAGCCGTTATCTCCTCGCTGGTGGAAGGATTGGAACTGATCGGCTGTCGGAACCCCGCCGTCCTATAGGCGCTCCTCATCCATGGTTGTTTACATCTTTGGGCTGGTTTTGTGACATCTCTGATCAAAAGGCTGTGTCTCTGATACAATATCCACAGTCGACATCTACCTTCAAGAGTTCTAAGAAGCAGTGGGATGCAAAACTTTTTTACGTGTGTAATTTATAAATATTCCCTGCAAACTTTCTGAATTACGATGAATCAAAATTAAGTTTTTAAAACGACACCTTTGACACCTGGTCGTTACTCGAGAGAACGGCATCGCCATGTGAGAGCAGAAGATACCAAATCTGCCTGTAAAGTGGTGGTCTAGCGGTAAAACGCTTGGCTGCAAGACCAAGGGTCGTAGGGTCAACTTTTTCACTATGCGTTTTAATCTAGAATTCACCTTCGAAAAATGTGGAGATCCAGCAGAAGCGAAATGTGGCTCGTATTCCACGTTAAACAGTAGCTGCATAATTGCTTATGGACGGGCTAGTCGCGTAACTCACATCCATTGTAATCGTTTCAGGACAACAGCATAGCAAAGAAAATGTGCGAATCATAAACCCGTACATTTTAATTCTTTAAAGTAAAATACAGCAAGAAATGCAGCTTTGCTTCATTTATATAAACCGAGATTTTCAGCGGTGCAGCAAATGACACGGCTTACAGCTTTCTGCTCCACTGGAATAAAACCTCTGTGTGAACAGTATGCCGCGCGGGATTAGCCGAGCGGTCTAAGGGCGCTGCAGTCATGGACTGTGTGGCTGATCCCGGTGGAGGTTCGAGTCCTCCCTCGGGCATGGGTGTGTGTGTTTGTCCTTAGGATAATTTAGATTAAGTAATGTCTAACCTCAGCGACTGATGACCTTAGCAGTTAAGTCCGATACGATTTCACACACATTTGAACATTTTTTGAACAGCGTTCTTTGCATAGCTCAGCAGACATGTCGGACATAAAGATCCCACGACAAAGAACTTCGGCACTGAGTTTCAACAGTTCATCACAAGAGGAGTGCTGCAACACAAACACAGCGTATACTTAATGTGTGTTTTCTTCATTTTTTCTTTTATTGGTGCCCTCCAACCAGACTACAATACATACTGACAAGGGGAGGCCACGTCGTTGGTATCACAGATTAACTTCAAACTTTCTAAACTTTTAGTAGGCAATTAAAACAACACAGCGCACAAGTAGTAAGGTGCACTACTCTGCTAATTCCGAGAAAATCAGAAGAAGCATGCATCTGTGCGTAGGTGCCGAAAGGGAGAGTTCATGGTCGTCAAGTGGTTCGTGAGATCTACGGAGTGAGCACTGAAAATGAATTTACCATCTGTGCCTCTTTAGCCTGCGCGGTAGTTGAGCATGTTTGGTCACAGGGTTAGCTGCCTTCCGTTATAAAAACAAAAAAAGGTGAATGGATCAATGATGAACATGAACGGGTGTCATGAGACCCCGCCCCGAACAAATGGTATGAACAATAACGAACAAATGAGATCAAAATAAAAATGAAGTGGTTAGAGTTAGAGCTACGTATTATGAACGTGCATGAGGCGACGGTTCGAATCCCGCTCAAATTTAATTTTTACTGTTTTTTCATTACTGGTCATATTATTTAGTTTATATGAAGATTGAGAGGTAATTTAATTAAAAAACAGCGTATATTTGTGTGAAATGTTTCTAAATTTCATCTTATTTGACTACTTGCTATTTTTAAATAAATTTAATTATTAGAACAAGCATATTTATAACAATCGGCAAGTAAATGAAGAAACGCGTAGAGTTTTCCCGAAAATGTATGCCAGACGTGATTTGCGAAATTCGTTATACATTAAATCTGGTAAGGTACCCGGAACAACTTTGCACCTAACCGCTTCGAGCTGCTGACACAAAGGCAGGCTCCATTTGGCAGTTGACCTATGTAGCGGTGAAACGTAGTTACTGTAGCAAGAAGGATTAGTGTAGGTGCAAATTTTTTGAATATCACAGAGTTTTGATTTGCACTACAAAAATGAAGGCTGGAGCGGGAGTCGAAGCGTTGCCTCATACGAGTTCGCCTTACAAAACTCGAAAGCTAACCGCTTTTTTTATAGTTTATGTTATTTAATTTTTTTTGCTTTTTCGTTTATTTTTGTTTTCTTGTATAGGTTATTTATTTATTGGACGTTATAGCTTAAAGGCGGGTCATGAAAATCCCTCCATAGAAAATTGGAAAAGAACCGCTTGCGAACAAGTGTGCAGTGTCGATCGTTACGGTATGTCCAATAACCTAGTTTTGATTTCTCGTCGGGACTAAAAAAGGAATGAACCGTATGACGGCGTATCCAATTCGCAGTGTTATATTTTGTTGCGGGCTAATGAATCCGGGAATAAAAGCGTCAGGAAAGAGATCGCAGAATGTGTCTCTCGGGAAAGCAAAGCCAAGATACGCGGCGCCAGCCTCCAGACGACGGACCACACGAGAATCGATGAGCGTCTGTGTCATCTACACTATAGTGAATGCGGAGGGGTGTGTCAGCGAGGCGGATGCGGTGCAAACGAAACTGGTTGACCTGTTTGCCATTGATGGTGATATACAAGGTGGACTGGACGCTGTAGTCGAGATAACCTGCATGCACCGATTTCCACTGTTCGATGGGATTGAGGGTTCGACGCATTTGTAATGTGTTGTGTACAGTCTTTGCTTGAAGTATACATGGAAGAAATAACGGCGTAACTTAATTCAAGAAAGAGGTGCCGAAAGTGATAAAAGGGAATGGAATGTCTGATAACATGATCGGGGCTGAATGGAGACTGGCGCATATTCATGCAAAAGCAGTCTTGTCAAGCTCGTTGGGCTGCGACTTTCATTTGGGAGCTAACAAAAGTGGCGTAACTCTGTTTGATACATGGAATAAGATTACTCCACGACGCTCTCGTGGGAGAGCAGGGGAGAAATACTGATGTTTAAATAACATCCAGATACAGACAAAGGATCCCATCGCCATCAACATACGACGGGCGAGGACAATCGCACCCGGGAGCTTTTGTGCCACATGGGGGTGCGAGCGGCATGGTAATCATACACCTAGTGCGCTTGCTATACAGTGTCGAGACCTGAGCCGGTGGTCCACAAGGCCTGATCGTTTGGAGCAGACTTCTACTGTTTGCTGCCGCTGAAACACGGAGGTCATTCATAAAATCCACGCCCGAACAGAGGACGCTGGTGACCACAGAGGAGCGACATATCTCTCAGGTAGACCTCCACCAATGAGCAGAACCTTCGAACTGGAAATGTAAAGAGAGCTGCGCGATGCCTCCCGATATGTCTCGGAGCTGCGCGATGCCTCCCGATATGTCTCCTCCCAACTCAGAGCCGGCCGAACATCGTCTTCGTTGCGGAGGTAGAGGACTAGATCGTCAGCATAGACCATACGACAGAAGCGGTGCCCATGCAATTTCAGGCCCACCAGGCGTCGGCGAAGCCCCTGGAGTAGGGGCTCTAATGCCAAAGCATAGAGCAACGTGGAAAGTGGGCAACCCTTTTGGACAGAGCGCTCGATCGCTAGAGGTGCGGTGAGGCGACAATTACATTCTTGAAGTCGCGCCGCGCAAGAGGCGCATTACCACTACTAATATATGAGCAAGAAAACAAGAAAACCCATGTGTTGGAGGAAAGAATTAAGGAAGGTATGGTTGACATGGTCGAATGCCTGGCTGAGGTGTGTGTGTGTGTGTGTGTGTGTGTGTGTGTGTGTGTGTGTGTGTGTATGTGTGTGTGTGAATTCCTAAGAGGCCCTAGTCTTACAGACTATTTAAACTAACTTATGCAGGGAACAGCACACTGATGCCCGATGGAGGACTCGAACCTCCGGCGGGAGGGGCCGCACGATCGGCGACTTGGCGCCCTAAACAGCGCGGTCACTCCGCGCGGCTCCTGACTGAACTCAAGCGATGCTCACGCACCGGATAAATGTTGCGACCTGGCGAATCTGATCACGTCCCTGAAATGGCAAAGTGCCGTATGGATGTTACTGACACCGCCCAGGGAATTCTGATCAAGGGAGGTGACATATCGTGCTGCCTTCTTCAGTCGTGAGGCGAACAAACGGGTGAAAATTTTCATGTCACTGTTGAGTGATGGGCCGGTAATCACGGATTCGTGATCACCCATGTGGTGATCGCATCAAGGAAAGTGGGTGGGATCGTCGTTGTGGATGACATCAGTTCACGACAGATGGACTTCCAAGTAGAACACCTGTAAAATTCGAGGAGGAGGCCTTGAGATCCAGGCGACTTGTTGACAGCTCCCACCATCCATAACTTCACCAGAGGTTAAATTTTCCTGACATTTTTGAACCACATCCTCTGGCACGGTGTTGACAGTCACTACCACTACCTCCTCTATTAAGGTCGAGGAATGTGGGACGGCAGCGTACACCCGGCTGAAATTAGAATAGAAAGCGTGACCAATGGCTCATTGCTTAGTGTATCGTCGTCGTTCCACATCTGTGGGGCCGTGGATGAGAGCCAGACGACGACACCGGCGTTTTTTAACCATAGGATGCATATACAGGGTCTCCGAGGCCCTTGTATGTCTTAATTTTTAAAAAAAATTTGTAATTTTTTGTTTGATTTCAAACTGCTTTCCAGTACTCTTTCACTAACATTGTGACATTCCTCCTATCAAGTCTGAACGTGATGCCTTTTTAATTTTTTTGTATAATTCAATACGTTTACCCATACACCGTGAATACATAAGCAGGGCTTCAGAAGCCCTCACACATTTATAAATGTTCTTTAGCCTATATTGTCCTCAACATTTGTTTGGGAGCAGTTATTAATTCAACAATAACTGTATTGGTATTTCCAGCAACAGAAGTGCCAACAGCAGCAGTAGCTGTAGTAGTAATAGTATAACTAAAAGATAATACACTCTACTTTCACATATTGGCGATGTCGGTATATTATCGATGTTTTTGCTATCAAATGTTTTATTATTGCATAGTATTATTATCCTGTGTGGCACTTGTCAGCCACATTGTTACTGTAGTTTGTTTCTTGCTGCAAGACCCATATTGTTACGAGTAAGACTCGTTTAGTGGTGCACAAGCAGCTGTTCGAGACACGCGCCTTTTGCTATGGCTTCGACACACAAAGCATCACAGTCAGTACGTGCAAATGCAGCTAATTTTGAAAGTGTTGTGGCTCATTGGTTTGAAGAAGATGATTCCTGTGAGGAAGGAAATATTTTTGAATTGCAAGTAGTGAAGAATCAGCCAATGAACCCGCAGATGTGAATACTGAGGCAGATGACAGTCCATCCGATAATATTACTTCATCAGAGTCTGAAAATGAAGAACCACCACAAAAAGGTATAGAAGACCACACATACATGAGTCGGAATGGAACGATTTGGAAATTAGATCCTCCTGCAACTTTTCGTACGCCTGTCCATAATATCATAAAGAAGGCACCTGGTCCAGCCCGTGGTTTGGAAACCTGTAAACCTAAGGATGCCTGGGACTATTTCATCTCCAAGGAAATACTAGAGGAAATCATCAACTGCACAAATATTGAAGGCTGAAGAGTGGCTGCTTTACGTGGTAAAACGAGGAAAAACGTCTCGCTTGCTGAAATGGAAGGTTTTCTTGGTTTTTACTGCTTTCTGGTGTTGGGAAGAGTTGGGATGTCCCTATTAGAGAATTATTCTTGTATGGAAAGGCAAATTCCCCAATAGATTAGAGGATATAAGGAGAATGATAAGATTTGATGACAGGCGTACCCGTGAAGCTCGATCTGCAGCTGGCAAACTTGCAGCTGTTCGCTATGTATGGGAACTATTTCTGGACAAGTGTAGAAATAGAATGATTCCCAATGATTCGCTCACAGTTGACGAACAGCTAGTCCCATTCCGTGGAAGATGCGGCTTCACCCAGTATATGCCCTCTAAACCAGCCAAGTGTGGCATAAAAATATTTTGGTTATGTGATGCTACATCTGCATATGCTTTAGACGGAATTGTTTACACGGTAAGGAAGCCCCGTGAACCTATTCAGAAAAATCTTGGACTGAATGTGGTGAAAGACCTTGCTAAAAGCATTGAACGATCATAAAAAAAGTATTACTGTTGACAACTTCTTTACTAGTGTGCAGCTGGCAGAAGAGATGCTTCAGAAGCAAATTACAGTGATGGGAACAATCAAACAAAATAAACCAGAAATTCCTAACGACATGAAACCATCTGCCTCAAGAGCGATTCATTCCTCTTTGAGGTGACATTACAATGGTGAGTTATGTTCCTAAAAAGAAAAAGTCTGTAGTTCTCATTAGCACAATGCATCACGAGAGAAACATTGATGAAACTCATGCAAAAAAGAAACCAGATATAGTTAAGTTCTATAATTCTACGAAGGGTAGAATAGATCAAATGGACCAGAAAATTCGTTATTACATATGCAAGAGACAAACAAGAAGATGACCATTTGCATTATGGACGAATATGATGGACGTCGCAGCAATGAACGATGAAATTTTATTTTCCGCCCAACATCTGACATACCATAGTGGAAGAAGTGATAAAAGGCGCTTGTTCCTAAGAGATTTAGCAGAGGAACTGGTAAGACCACTAGTAGAACTTCGTATTCAGATCCCTAACCTTCCAAAGAAAATCGTTGATGCCATGTAAAGATGTGGTGTTCAAAAATATGTCACATTGCCGAACCAACTACCTGTTTCAGGAAAAGGAAGAACATGCAATTACTGTCCATATAATAAACACAGGAAAAGTGCTATGACATGCATTAAGTGTAAAACCAACATTTGTAAGGAACATAGTGGCGTCCTTTGTGCTTCTTGTGGGTCACATGTTGAAAACTAAGAAAAATGCAATTTTGTGTGAACAATGAATAATAAATTTTTGTCAAAATATTGCCTATATACATAATATTGTGAATAATGAGTATGATTTAACTGAAGAAATTGGTTGTAATAAATGTTATAAAATGTAAACTGCAACTTATAAGTGAATTAATAATATTATTTGTATATGTTGTACGTAAATGCATGTAAGTAATAAAAAAAATTTTAAGAAATTAATTATATGTTAATCAGGCCCACCAGATCATGTTACTGTATCTTAGGAATCTTTCAATATGACAATAAATTTGAAAGAAATAAATTGTACTCCAAAGAATGATTATATGAAAAGAGGAAAATTTGAAATTAGGGCAGGGCCTTGGAGGCCCTGCATATGCATTCATGTGTGTTTTCGGCACCATGCATCCTAGGGTGGAACATCGATGGCGTTTCGTGAGGCATATGGGGCATATGGTCACGGGTGCAGAACCTGACACGGTTCCCTTCCAAGCGTCGTCGCAAGAGTGAAGTAACCTGCGCTTTAGAACTATGCACTGTCGTCTGACGGACAGGAGAGAATGCCATCTATGTGCAATC
The DNA here is from genome assembly GCF_021461385.2 of Schistocerca piceifrons. Lineage (NCBI taxonomy): Eukaryota > Metazoa > Arthropoda > Insecta > Orthoptera > Acrididae > Schistocerca > Schistocerca piceifrons. Next base: position 260,046,634 of record NC_060138.1, read on the forward strand.
ACATAGCACCACATAATAAAAGTCCATGGTGCTCGCTTGCCAAGCTTTGAATTCTTTGCATACCCCATTAGTGCCATATGTAGAGCTGGTTTCGCGCAGGATGGCCACCAGGATAAAGTGGGTGTGTATGCTGGGCGTCTTCGAAGACAGAGAGCCCACGCTTCCTCAACGATCCGTCGGCAATCTGGAACAGTCAGGTGGGAAATGATTAATTTCTACAGGCCACGACTGTGCTACACCTTTTGGCGGATGAGGACGACATCACAAATGTAGGTTTCAAGGTGATACAAAGCCACGGGCTTCACGTGGACATGTCGTCGGCAGCTAGGGAACGTTTGAGGCGAGTGGACGAATTCCCTTATAAGCGGCATTACCTCGTCAGCAAAGAATGTTGCTTCGGTCACGACACCGACTGGAGCCGGATGGCGCATATACTTCATTGAGGATGCAGACGCCGAACAGCGTGAGAGCCATACCTCCAGTATTAGGCAGATACACTACATCTTCAGCAGGGAGTTCAGAACGGAGGACGGTGGACACTCCACTACCGTTGTCAGAGGCATGGGAGATGTATGCCGCCGTAGAAACGTGTCAGGTGTGGAAATCAGCAACGATCACTTTTTGGAGGAGGGAAATGTCGACATCAGCAGCGTAAAAGGCCCCTCGGAACATTGCCAGTTTGTGTGAAGCCCGAATGGTGACCAGATTCATCGTCGCGATGCAGCAGTGTTGTGTGCGTGATGCCACTATTGGCAAAGTTGGTCCGGCAGAGATGTTCGGCTAGCGTGTAATATACAGTGCAGTCACAGTAGCCGCAATCACTGGATGGAAGATGGGCCGGCACCTCCAAGGGGCAATGCGTGATGGGCGAGCCACCATCGTCGACATCGTCATCTCAGGAGTCTGGAAGAAGTGGCAAGCGACTGTCACACTCATTGAGGGTGAAGTCTGTGATAAGGTTTAGGATTAGTAAGCAGGGCACAGGGCTGCTGGAGTGGAATGATGAACCCATTTGAGGACACAAAAATTTATTTTTACCACGTTAATTGAAACAGAGCACTGCTAACCACACAATTATTAATTAGTACTTGCAAATGGCGGTGATCTACGCCGATTATTGAATTGTATAAAAGTAAAGATGATAATTCAAAAAAATTTATGAGAAGAAAACGCCTTATGGCCCCAACTTTCAATTAATACAATTTAAAAAAATAATTTACACAAATATAACTTCAACATAACTGCAGATCTGAGCTCACTAGTTGTGAATATGGAAAACACAAATTTGCACAGCTATTTGGTTTAAAAAATACTCATATAGCAAGACAAATAGATGAATTAACTATTACGAAAAACATTCGGCAATATGATGTGATGATAGCCTGATAGATCTACACAGCAATCAGCACATTCTCGACGTTTGGCGTTCACATCGGCCACACGTCTGATTTCCGTGCTCGAGAGCTTAAGTGACAGCAACAGGCAGGAGGGACTGCGCACACCAGTTACAGCTTCTAGAACACACAAACCCAATATTAATACACAGTTCACTAAAATAATAAAACCAACAGCCAAGCACTGAGTAGCGCCAGATAAAGGAAGAGATGTTAACCGTTATAGTGTGATAACTACAGTTATTGTTAAAGCAATAGCTCATTAAACAGCCTTCATAAATTTGTAAACCTCAACTAGCTCAAGGTGATAATGAGCAGGCAATCCGCACACAGCCGGCCGGAGTGGCCGAGCGGTTCTAGGCGCTGCAGTCTGGAACAGCGAGACCACTACGATCGCAGGTTCGAATCCTGCCTTGGGCATGGATGTGTATGATGTCCTTAGGTTAGTTAGGTTTAACTAGTTCTACGTTCTAGGGGACTGATGACCTCAGAAGTTAGGTCCCATAGTGCTCAGAGCCATTTGAACCATTTAGCCAATCCGCACACAATCCTAAATACCAAAGCCTGGTTTGACGGTGCAAAATTGTTACTATGATAGTTGACAACAAGAAGTTTGCCATTCTAGTATAAAATGGTGGCTGAAGTTTTATACACATAAAAACTTTGATTCATAAAATTTAGCACTTCAAATATTACCAAGAAAAAATGGAATCGCCGAGTATCGGTTACACTTGTAATGCAATGGAACGAGGACACAGCACAGTTAGATGGACTTGTAATACTAAGTATCCCGGACCCACGTACGAGGGGTTTAAGGAATGCTTAGCGAAAATCAAAGTGGCTACACAGAGCAAAGACATCCAAATGTTCCACCACAAGGATTCGAGGAGGATAGAGCCTATTTTGACCTGTGACTGCTTCTGCACTCCAGTTTCGCTCGCCGCCAGACCCAGGCGCCGGAACATCAACACCATGCGTCCTCGCAATACACCAAGAGCCGATTGACTACTCGCGATGCTCCGTGCCCTGTTTTCGATCTGTCACTGCCGCGAACCGACTCTGCGCCACTGCACTCGACCGAGTCTCCTCACTCCTCGCGAGCGGCGGCCGTCCTAAACAGAGGGTGCTAGCCAACAAGGACGCGGCGAAGCGCGTAACTTCGACAGAGAAACTGATACTGCCAAGAGCTTCGCAGGAACTCACGGCTCAGTGTGGTGACGCTGCTATAGCGGGATCCATGAAATGTCCCTCTATGGGATCCATCGTTGTCGGGTGGGACTGCTCCTTGGATGTGACATGAGGAGCGGCCACTGCTGTCTTCATGGCGCTCCAAGGGGGATCGCTGTCTTGTATCCGGTCCATTGCCTGTGATGCCACATGAAGAAGTGTGTCGTCGGATGGTGTTTGACCTCTTCCGTTTTCGGGGCGATCACTGTTTTCGGAAGTGCTGATCTATGTCAGAATGTAGACGTCCAACGTCCGAGGTCGCGCCCGTCTGAAAAAAAAGCAGAGGTAGTCACCGCACTCGCATCAATGTCCATTGCAGCGAGCGAGCTGGTCATCGAGCTCTGGAGGCTTGGCGGTCTCAAGCTGTTGGAGGATATGGTGCCGGGGATGTCGCGGTTGCACCGCTTTCTCCAGTGGGGAGTGTCGGGGAGAGAACAGGCGCTTCCTGAAGTGACGCATCAGGGTTGCGCAAGGCTGTGGTGTAGCTGCCTGGTAAAGAAGTGCCATCGCTTTGGGTGCTGATTCACTGGTCGGCACGTGGAGCAAATGTCAACGGAGACTGACCCAACAAGGCGCTCTTGTTCGCATCCGGCACACATCCGCGGCGGGCCATCATACATAACGGTGGCTCGTGCGCCACCTATCAACAGATGGGATGGTACCTGCTTGGACACTTCGATCTTCATTTAGCGGACACCCTTCAACACGACGTATGTCGTGAATGTCTGCCATTTTTCTGCGATGAGGCCCGAATCATTGCTGTAGGGTCGTAAAGCTTCGACGACCATGTCTTGTAGCACATCGAAAGGGAGATCAAAGAGCAGAATTGTTCAAAGACCGAAACCAGCGTGATCTATCGTTACCTCCCCAATATGCCTGTCAGAATGCTTGAGCCTGAGTCCGTGTGCGTGTTGTCGAATTACCACCGTCGTCATTTTAATATAGACGATACTGCCAGTGATAGAGAAGTGGACACCTATCACTTCCTGCGGGTCCATATGTAGCTCTTCACGAATGAATTGTTCGATTACATAAGCGCGTGGTCGTGCATGTTCGGCTTGGAATGCTACTTTAAGTGTCGCTCGGTGGTAATAGTGCGCCATGAGGTGCAATAGTAACAGACGCTGCACAACGCTAAATACCACGACGCGGAAACAAAGAAATACGGCGCCCAAGCCGGTAAGCTGGTCCGCACGCGACCACCGCCGAAAGCCGACCGTCCGTTTGATCGCCATTTACGCTAACGTCCAACACCTGCGCACAGATACATCAGTTACATAACTGACGTGTAAAATTTCTCTTGAGATTTTCTCGGAACTGCCAGAGTACAGCACCTTACTGCTTACACAGTGTGTTGTTGTGGTGGCCTACTAAAGGTGAACAAAGTTTGAACAAAATCTGTGAGCCCAACGTCGTGGCCTATCCTTGATTCTATGATTCGACTACAGTATTTACATTGGTTGTAAACACACTACTTACATGACGATATGTTGCCATCATTTCAGTTAGATGTCACTCCAAACGAAAAACAGGCCACACTTTTTTAAAACTTTTTTTTACTTCGCTAGGTGATCTTTAAAGATTTTCATGAATTGAATCCAAATCTAGCCTTAGTTTTGTTGTATCACCCATAGATTTCGAGCAATATGCTTTTTACTATATACCATAAAAATCCTATGCTATACGGTAAACGGGGACATTAATCAAACGCTTTTTTTACAACATAAGCATGGTTTGTATTTACAGTAAGCTACTCAATGATATGTGTTATTAGACATTTCACTCGTCAGGTGGAACTGGTTTATATTTTCATTCTCTTCTTTCTTTGAAACTACTCGTGTAACTTTTGCTATGATGAGTCGCTCGCTGAACTTCTCGGTGAAGTGACCAACAGTAGTCCGCCATCATGTTGGTGTTCCAGCGCCCTTGGTAGCGTTTCTTCATCACTTTAATGTCCTGGTGAAAACGCTCTCCTTGCTCCTCACCTACATATTGTACGGGAAGTAATCAAGGCGACTGTTCAGAAAGAGAACTTTCAGGCTCATTAAACATCCAAAAGTTTCAAACTTCTTTAACACTGTTGGCCTAATTACAATAGAAACATATTCTGGGTCTTTTTCATGTCCTAAGAACTTTTTAACGACTTGCCTAAATGATACCCATGCTTCTTTCTCATTTAAAAGAAGGTATCTTTGTCGAACCTGACATTAGAAATTTCGTGTTTGATGTTTGAATTCGCAATGACCTTTCTCATTTAAGTTCAATTTAAGGCCATTGTGGATTCAAAGTTAACATCAAACATCAGTTTTCTAATGTCAGGTCCGACAAAGACGCCTTCTTTAAGTTTAGCTTCTGAAAGGTGTGGAATCTTTTGGCAGAGATGCTTAAAACATGGTCCATCTTTAAGCAAAGCTTTTACAAACTGTCTCATTATGCCTAACTTTATATGTAGAGGTGGCAGGAGTACGATTTTTGGATCTACAAGGTTTTTTCACCAGGTTTTAAAGACTCCCTCACGGACCAGTTCTTTCTGCACCAGTGTTGATCCCAAGCCCTACTGTCCCATTCACACAAGAAAAATGGAAATTTGGTAAAGCCACGTTGATGACTAAGGAGCATGCATGTTACTTTTAGCTCGCCACATATCATCCAGCCATGAGAAGAATAGCCTATTTTATTTAGCACCATTTCTAGGTTTTAATAGCTTTCTTTCATATGTTCAGAAAGTCCAACAGGTATAGAAGCATACATGTTACCAATATGTAATAAAACAGCCTTTACACTAGCTTCGGATAAATCAATAAACAACCGGCCGGTGTCGCCAAGCGGTTCTAGGCGCTTCAGTCCGGAACCGCACTGCTGCTACGGTCGCAGGTTTGAATTCTACATCGGACATGGATGTGTGTGAAGTCCTTAGGTTAGTTAGGTTTAAGTAATTCTAAGTCCGGGGGACTGATTACCTCAGATGTTAAATCCCATAGTGCTTAGAACCATTTGAACCAATTTTTTTTAATCAATAAACAGCCTCCGGTCTTCCTTTTTGTATTGAATACCAAACCCATTCATCAGACTGGAAATGTCTGAGCAGTACACTAAATCACCACCTTGTTGAAAAAACTTGGAAAATTGCTGCTCTCTCTTTCTACACATGTATATGCTGGTTCCAACTGCCAATAAGTTCTTTTCTTTTAATCAGGAGCCAAGCAATTTAGCATTTTCTTTCGTTAAGCATAGATCCCTAACCAAATCTTTAAGCTCGGTCTGAGTAAACAATCTGGGCTCTACTACAATGGAATTCATCATCATCTGGTTCATCCTAAATCTCATTGTACATCAGAAAATACTGTTGGAATAGAATTTAAATCATCTGGTAGTTCTACACCATGCCCTACTGGTCGGATGGCGGACGGAAGGTTAGGGTGGCTTATTACCTTCCTGTTTTTCGAATTATGACCAGTAATATCAACACTGCAAAAGTAGCAATCATCGGAATGATTTCTTGGCTCCCTCCATATCATAGGAACAGCAAATCTAATGGCCTTTTTCTCCTTTTTGGACCACTTTCTCAGATCTTCAACACACACATAAAATACCTTATGCGGCCACCAAGATTTATCTTGATCACCAAGTTTAGATCCATTGTATGACAGATAAACCTTTTTTACACAGTCTGTAGTGTTTCGTTGGTGTTGTTAAATTACAAAATCACCACAAACATAACAGAAACTACAGCAGAGTTTTTACGACCATGATTAGACATTGTACTGAGCACATGCACAGGAAACGGGAAAGTTAGGTTAGGTTGACGGTAAACAAAACACCATCTGTTAACGCAAAAATAGAATCGACCTATTTTGCCTGCAAATATTTTTCCTCAGTGCTACCAACGTCATCTACATTCATTACACCTCCTTGTTAAATTATTTTAACTATAAAAAAGCTGTAGAATTCTTTAAAAAATCGCTTAATTTAATAAATTTAACTGTAAAGTGTGAAGAAATGGCGGGTGATAAAGTTTCGTAAGTATCAGATTTGGATTTACCACCCGCAAAAACATAAGAATAAGGTAATTTCTTCAAAAAAAATTTCCATCGTTGCCCTGTGTTATGTGTGGAACACATACCAGTAATGCCTCCAAGAAGCTTTGCTACCGTGCGAAATTTGTAGGGGAGTGATGATAATCACTTACGTAACACGCTTCTCTGAATTTTATTCGTGGCCCGCACACGAAATACCCTACGCCAATCAAAACATCCGGCTGTAGATACTAAATGCTACGCATGCGAAGCCGGACTGGCTCGCCAGTCCTGTGTACAACAAAAGATTCCCCAGGGGTTCTCTAGTTCATAAAATGCATTTGAATGTCGGTTAATGTGTCAGAATATCGTGGTTTGCTTAGTGTAACTAGGAGAAACATCTACCAATAGATGCCGCAGTGCGACCGTGACAGCGTCATCAACCATGGTGACTATTGTTCTGATATTACTGGTTGCGAATGGCATAGTATTTCGGACCTTATGGTTTGTGTAGGGTTATATACAAGGTCTCCTGACTATCGTCCCAGCAGACATATATTGTGTGATCAGCTGAATCCAGTCACCTCTGTGTAATGTGGAACTGATCACTAGACGTCACGAGAGGTGGACCTGCAAGGGTAAAAGGAGGACGGAACAATTTTGCTGTCAGTAGAGAAGGAATAAGATCAGAATGTGTCTTACAGGTGAGCTCACTGACATCGAATGTTCACGACTGATTTGGTGTCACCTGAGAAAGACATCCATCAGCGATATGTAAACCGTTCTACAGCTGGCCAGGTCGACTGTTGATGACGTTACTGATGAGATGAAACCATAAAGGGACAACCATAAGTAAACTGAGACCAGGCACACTTTGTATTCTGATTGACAATGACGGTCGAGCACTGCAGAGGTTGTTGTAAAAAGTCGCTTGAAAACAGTGGTGGATGACCCTCGCGAATCCTTAGTTCGCACAGTGACTGTGTTTGTGGAGTTACAAAGAATGGGGTACAATGGTCTGGTAGTTCCTCATAAGCCACATATATCTATAGACTTTGGTAATAGATCAACGGGGCGATGTACAGAGCGACAGTGAATGACTGGTAATACTCATGCTATGCTCTGAGGGAATCCAGTGGACGGGATTGGGTTTGGCAAACAACCAAAGGATTTTATCTGCTTTTGTATAGGTGTTGCAGAAAAATATGTAAACACCAAAACCACAACATTACCGTACCTAATACTGTACAGGAGACACGTTGGCAATAAAAAAAGCTTCAGCTCGTCTCGCATGTATCAATGCAAGTCCTGTATGGTTTACAAGGGAACCGTATACCACTCTTCATGCAAAACAGTAGCACGTCCAGATAAGCATGGAGGTGGATAGCGACTACGCAGCCTTCTTCCCAAAATAGCCAATGAAGGCTCAATAATACTGACATCTAGTGACAGTGGTAGTCAGGGGAGATGCACTTGTTCATCACTGCGCTCACAACGCCAGCGCTGGACAATGTGAGCTTTGAGAACAGGAGCACTGTCGTCTTGGAATACAGCATCTCCATTCTGGAACAAACCTTGTAACAAGGGGCGGACTTCATCAATCCTAACTATCGTATTAATCTTGGCAGAAATGCGGGCTTGCGGAGAAATCATGCAGCCCATAGAAAGCCACAACATACTGCCCATCACCGAACCTCCGCCGTGTGTCACCCTTTGGACGTAAACACAGCTGGAAGCTATAAACAGTGCGAAAAAAGACTCATCAAACCAAATGGCTTTCTCCCTTTGCTCCATATTCCAGGTTATGTGGGTCCGGCTCAAGGTTTTACTGTTACATTTACATGACTGATGAGCGATTTTGGAATTCGAGATTGCCTGCAATTCCTTGCTTACGGAGCTCATTTCGTGTTCTCCTTGTGATGGCGTGGTTCGTTTGTGTGACTTTCAGTTCAGCAGTGACTGTTGCAGGTGTCGTTCTCTCATTTTTTGACGAAATCCTCTTTAACAACCGCCCGCCAGGATCACTCTACACACACCTTTGGCGGCGTTATGGCGTAGCAGTTAATGTTTTCCCGATTTTCCCATTTGCAGTATAAACCTTCGATACCGGTGCGCTGTTCTCACCAAGACTGGCCCATGCAACGTGTTGTTCGACCGGAGCCGCTAGCGGATAAATACAACAGCGCAACCTGTAGCCTTGGCTAGAATCGGCATTTATGTTCTACTGTGCACTTCCCACGATCTTCTCATGTTTTTGTCCAGCCCCTGTTTGTAGTATCAACTGTAGAGTAGAAACTAGGTAGTGTTGGGTAAGGGATATTTGTCGTAGTTAAGATGAGGGATCCTAATTGCGCTTTAGAAAACGCTGAATGCCGATGGATATAAACTCATTTTACAGCATTTTGTTCTAAACATTTGTTAACATAGAGTATAAAGTGTCAGGAAGTCTTTTCTGAGGGTATTTGTATGAAGTGTGGACATGCATGGAAGAGAAAAATGGACAATACATAGTGTAGACAAGAAGAAAATAGAAGATTTCGAAATCTGGTGCTACAGAAGAGTGCTGAAGATTAGATGGGTAGATCACGTAACTAATGAGGAGGTGTTGAACAGGACTCGAGAGAAGAGAAATATGAGGCACAACTTGACTAGAAGAAGTTGGTAGGACACGTGCTGAGGTACCAAGTGGTCACCAATTTAGTATTGGAGGGAAGCATGGAGGGTAAAAACCGGGGAGACCAAGAGGTGAATACACTAAGCTGTTTCAGAAGGATGTATGTCGCAGTCGTTACTCGGAGATGAAGAAACTTGCATAGGATGGAATAGCATGGAGAGCTGCATCAAACCGGTCTCTGGGATGAACACCACAACATCTGTAGTATATTCTGACCGTTCCTCCGTAGATCTTTGCTACCTCACTGAAAGCGTCCCCTGCAGAGTTCAGGACGTCATACAGGCTAATTGTGGTCACACCTCATATCCAAGGTTACTTTTGATGGCATAACGTTTTTAGGCTACCTGCAGCATTCGATCAATACTTAGTTTTCCATGTAACTCTGCTGAGCAGACATGGTGATTCCGTTATATTGTTACAAACTTTTGGGAATGATGATGAAGGGTTAATGTATCAATCTGACATAAGGGATTCTGGTGCAGAAATGACCGAGTCGCAAATTATAAGCGAAAATCATTCTAATACCTCTGATACTGGAATACATGAACTGTTACTGTTGTTTCTAAATCTGTTGGTACTTAACTTTCACAGATGGTAGTATGGATAAAAAAAACAACAGAAAAACGTCTGCTAAACATGGCCTCCAAAATGCATTCCTTAAGAGTTATGACAACTAGACTATCTTTGCTACTTTGAAACATACCTTTTCTACTGAAGAAGTGCCTCAGATCTTGAGATATATACTTTAGAGGCCATATTGTTTTGTTTCATGAAAGTTTCTGACCCTAAAATCTTAGCAACAGCATTACCTGTGCATGTATTTATTCCACTGCCAGACGTCTGAGAAAGATTTTCGCTTAATACTTGCGACCGGTAGTTACTATACTTGGTATCCCTTTCTTCAAACGGATGCATTTACCCTCTTCTATCATCTCTGAAAGTTTGTAACATCATCACGAAACAATCCTATTTGCCATCAAAAGTGATCGCGTCTTAGAACGCTGCGACGCCTGTAGGATTCTTCCAAGCATCTCACGTTTTTCTCGGTTACATGTCCGATATCTTCCACATTATCATTATATGTCACTCATCGTGGATTGCCCATTCTTCCTGCTAACATGTCACTGGTGACACTGAACAAGTCAAAGCGATTTACGGAACAGACAGTGATTTCATTAATGGAACACTTGACGACATGAAATAAGAAACGGAAATTACTAAACACTTGGGAACCGCAATGTATCAGAAGTAGTCTTTTTTCATGCAAGTTCTGTTAATTCGGTCTTAGCACGGTAAATGTAAATTTTTTTCAATCGTTATCCCACAGAACATAACAAAGTGTTATGTTGATGCCCTAAGAAGACTGTAAAAATCATTTTGAAGCAAAAACTTTTAATTAATGCTAAAATATGCCTCTATAGACTGCCAAAGGGTGGGGGAATAGTGACACTGTAATTTAGTTTTATAACCCAGTGATATAGGCATGTAAGGAATGTGAAAATTACCATAAGTTCCAATGTGTATTATAAACACTCAAAAGAAACGTGTACAGTAGATGCACTGAGGTATAACACGAAAATCGTTAATAACATCCTATTCACTGACAAACTGTCACAAGAGCGGGAACCTGTTACAATTAATTCAGGGCGACGAAGATTCAAGACAAGAAACCGGTAGATAGGTTACTACATTACTAGTACATTGATCCGTTTCTGCGATCTGATGACAGTGAATGCCAAAATGTGAGTTCGCGAAATTATGCTTGACAGAAGGGCGTCCACCTCTTACTCATTAACGCTCTGTCGTTTATTGAGTACATTGCGATCTATGCACGACGTACCCCACTGCAGATCTCACCATTTATCAGCAGCGTCATAGTCTCGTCTGACAGTTCTGATGTCGGCGGCCACTGCACTATACGGTCAAAAGTATACGGACACCTCCAAAAGCATACGTCTTTCATATTAGGTGCAGTGCGTTGTCACCTTCTCCCAGGTATTCCATATCAGCGACCTCAGTAGCCTTTAGACATTGTGAGAGAGCAGAATGGAGCGCTCCACGGAACTCACAGACTTAGAAAGTGACTGCAGGGACTATCACGCGAACGCCTCCCGCGAGACCCACATTCTCACTTTATATGTCCACATTCTTAGTGTCCCTTCCTAACACACTCATTACTCGTGGAAAACATTCTTACCAAGTCCCATAAGAGTTCGGGTCATACGTGCGCACCCGCACAGAAGAAGAAGGTCATGGCCGGTATTGCCAGAACTATGTACTTATATGGATATGTCCGAAAGAACAGACATCATTGATGACCTGCAGCCGTCTAGAACGAAATTAGAATTATATATTAATACCTTCAGCTGCCGACGGGCGTTGATATACATTAACGAGGACAGGTGAAACTGTGTGCCCCGACCGGGACTCTAACCCGGGATCTCCTGCTTATATGGCAGATGCTCTATCCATCTGAGCCAACGAGGGCACAGAGGATAGTGCGACTGCAGGGACTATCTCGAGCACGACTCCCGCGAGACCCACATTCTCACTTTATAGGTCCACAAACTACATGTCTGAAAGAACACACACCATATCCATGCGAGTACATAGATCTGGCAATACCGGCCATGACCTTCTTCTTCTGTGCGGATGCACACATATTACCCGAACTCTTATGGGACTTGGTAAGAATGTCTTCCTCGTGTAATGAGTGTGTTTTGTAGGGACACTACGAATGTAGAGTGTGGACATATAAGGTGAGAATGTGAGTCTCGCGTGAGTCGTGCTCGAGATAGTCCCTGCAGTCGCATTATCCTCTGTGCCCTCTTTGGCTCAGATGGAAAGATGGACAGAGCGTCTGCCATGTAAGCAGAAGATTCCGGGTTCGAGTCCCGGTCGGGACACACATTTTCACCTGTCCCCGTTGGTATATATCACCGCCCGTCAGCAGCTGAAGGTATTAATATATAATTCTAATTTCGTTCTAGACGGCTGCAGGTCATCAAAGGTGTCTGTTCATTCGGACATGTCCGAAAGAACAGAAACGATGTCCATATAAGTATATATACTTCGAAAGTAATCAGCTGATTAGGTGTTACTTGTGGCATACGTCTGTACGCGAGATTTCCACAATCCTAAACTTCCCTAGGTCCACTGTTTCCGATGTGATAGTAAAGTGGAAGCGAGAATGGACTCGCACAGCACAAAAACGTTCAGACCGACCTCGTTTGTTGACGGACAGGGAGCTGCGACAGTTGAGAGGGTCGTAATGTGTAATAGATAGACATCTGTCCAGACAATCACACAGGAATTCCCAACTGCATCTTGATCCACCGCAAGTACTATAACACTTAGGTGGGTGGTGAGAAAACTTGGATTTCATGGTCGAGCGGCTGCTTATAAGCCACACATCACGCTGATAAATGCCAGACAACGCCTCGCTTGGTGTAAGGAGCGTAAACATTGGACGTCTGAACAGGGAAAAACGTTGTGTGGATTGACGGATCAGGGTACAGAGTGTGACGATCCGATGGCAGGTTGTGGGTATGGCGAATGTTCGGTGAACGTCATCTTCCACCGTGTGTAGTGTCAACAGTGAAATACGGAGCGGTAGTGTTATGGTGTGGTCGTGTTTTTCATTGAGGGGGCTTGCTCCCTTGTTGTTTTGCGTGGCACTATCACAGCAGAGGCCTACATTGATGTTTTAAGCACCTTCTTGCTTCCCACTGTTGAAGAGAAATTCGGGGACGGCTATTGCATCTTTCAACACGATCGAGCACCGATAAAGCTTTAGTCAGAAATCTTCTTTTAAAAGAATACATGGAAGGCAGGCCACTATGGTCTGCTCACACAAGTCAAGGGACAGGTAGCAACAGACTGAGGCGCCCGCGTTAGCAACTGTGGGCAGGTGAACATTGCACCAAGGGTGCCATCTAGGAGCCGCAAATACAAACTGGATACTTAATGTTCAAAATACAAACAGACGCTGATGAACATTATTTAGTACATGAAGTAAAAAACAATATTTTGTTTCACAGCAGAAGAGAAGATAACGTTTTCTCTTCATAAGAGCTTAGGAGTACAATTTAAAGGATGAAAACGTCATTATAGAGCTACAGAGAGGGCTGAATGACATGGTCTGTAGAAAAACAATGTAACAGGAAATGCCGCCAATATAAACCATTTAAGAAACGAAAAGTTATGAGTAAACTTAGATAGAAAAACGTTTCGGTAATAGCACGAGGAAACCCGCATTCAAATATCAAGCAACGGCTTTATACCGTTTAAGAATGAAGTTACCAATTCGAGAAAGATGTTTAAAAATTTCCAATTCATAGAGAATAATTACTATTAAAAACAGTCTTGATCACGATTTATTTCACAAGGTGACCGGTTTCGACCACTACTGTGGTCATCTTCAGACCATTGAGTAGGAACCCCTTTCTGTTGTGATTCTCCAACAGAAAGGGGTTCCTACTCAATGGTCTGAAGATGACCACAGTAGTGGTCGAAACCGGTCACCTTGTGAAATAAATCGTGATCAAGACTGTTTCTAATAGTAATTATTTACAAGACATTGATCACTGCTGTTCCCGTAATGCATTCAAAACTAATTCATAGAGAATAATCTACGCCCTTTATTCTCGGTGTCCAAAATGTTGATATCGTGAACATCTTTAGGCGCGTGGCCTGTAATCAAAAGGTGGTCGGCAAAATATCAATTTTCTGTGGTACCGCCATTTATTCCTAAAAGATATTCTTTGTATCTGGTTGTAAAGCCACGTCCGGGTTGTCCTATGTAGTAAGAAGAGCAGGTGTCGCAGAAAATATTATAGACACCCAAGGTTGAACGAGTCGATTTTAAATTATGAATAAAGTTTATTTTAAAATTATTATTCGTTGAAAATGCAAAATTACAGTTATATTTATCTGGAAGAAGGCTACCTGCAGATCGACATATGTGAGCAGCCCGTAGTGGCTTGCTTTCTACGCATTCTACTTTAAAAGTTTAGTGACTAGAGCTTTCTCGCTTTCTGTTTATTTTATACGTGACATGTAGGTACTGTTTCTTTTTGTAGTGTTAGTCAGTTTTCAGTCTTAAAACTCTACTTCTATACCCTTAGGTAGATAAAAAGTTACCATGTCTGCTGCTGTCAGATAAAATATTGCCTTTTACTTAATGTAATAAGTAATATTGATCTGCCTATACTCTAAATTTTATTGCTGCTCTATATACACTGAAGAACCAAAGAAACTGCTACTCCTGCCTAATATCTTGAAGGGCCTGCCAGAAGAAGAAGAAATGTCGTAACATGATGTAGCATGGATTCGACTAATGTCTGAAGTAGTGCTGGAGGGAAGTAGCACCATGAATCTTGGAAGGCTCTCCATAAATCCGTAAGAGTACGAGGGGTTGGAGTTCTTTTCTGAACAGCACGTAGCAATGCATCCCAGATACGCTCAATAATGTTCATGTCTGGGGAGTTTGGTGGCAAGCGGAAGTGTTTAAACTCAAAAGACTGTTCCTGGTGCCACCCAGTAGGAATTCTGGACGTGTGGGGTGTCACATTGTCCTGTTGAAATTGCTCAAGTTCGTCGGAATGCACAATGTACAATAATGGATGTGGGTGATCATACGGGATGATTACGTACATGTCACCTGTCAGAGTCGTATCTAGACGTAACAGGGGCCCCATATAACTCCGACTGAACACGCTTCACACCATTAAAGAGCACCTACCAGCTGTAACAGTCCCATGCTGACATGCAAGGCCCCAGGATTAATATTGTCTCCATACCCGTACAAGTCCATCCGCTTGATACAACTTGAAACAAGACTCGTCCGACAAGGCAACATGTTTCCAGTCATCAACAGATTGATGTCGATGTTGACGGGCACAGGTGATGCGTAATGCTTTGTGTCGTGCAGGCATCGAGGGTACACGAGTGGGCCATCGGCTCCGAAAGCTCATATCGATGATGTTTCGTTGAACGGTTCGCACTCTGACGTTGAAGGCCCAGCACTGAAACCTGCAGCAGTTTGCGGAAAGGTTCCATTTCTTCTGCCGCGTTGAACGATTCTCTTCAGTCATCATTGGTCCCATTCTTGGGAGATCTTTTTCCGGCCGCAGCGATGTTGATGTTTTACCGGATTCCTGATGTTCACGGTACACATGTGAGGTGGTCGTATGGGAAAATCCCAACTTCATAGCTGCGTCAGAGACGCTGTGTCGTATAGCTCGCCGACTATTGGGCATCACATTATAATTCTCTTAAATCGTCTACTCATTATGTTTGTAGCAAATACCAACCGTAGGAATTATGCAAGCCTTGTCAGACACATAAATCGATTATTGGAACACCAAGCAGCTTCTATCAATTAAGATAAGAAATGATGTCTTCTTTGGGAACCTCGGAATTGGTTTAAGCCCTATTCCTGGCTGTTTGTTGATTGTTTATTCAGCTAGTGGAATTGCCTGATCCTAATTAATGGGGTCATGCAGTTCTCCGTTTACATTTCATCCACATGGTCATTTTATTCATATGAGGCATGTACCAGCCTCTCCACCTGACAAACATAGTAAAAAATTCTACTCTGACAGGTGGGCCACCACACATGTATCTTTAATTGTGTTTTTTCAGGAATGAACGAACACGTCTTTCCTTCCTAGAGTGAATCCCGTTGTAAATGCTCCACTGCTTTTAATGACTGTCGCAACAGTGGTGTCAAAAAGAAACAAAAATCACAGGAAGTCTTATGCGACATACTTTATTAACGGTGTAAATTTTGTCCTTTGTGTTCTCGTATGTAAAACGTTTCTGTATCGTATTTTGTGGGACGAAGATTTGGTACCAGCCAAGAATTTTTTTCATCGTCCTTAGAAAACCGCCTAAGAACGCACACTGTTTGGCCAGTGTACTTGATCAACGACCATTAATCCACTGCACTTATTCGATCAGAATCTGGCTCAGCTGCCAGTTCGAAAGCTTACGCACCTCACATTAAGCTAAACGATCATGTCCATGATACAATGAGCTTCGTTATACAAAATGCTCTCAAATTTCTATAGATGTCAGGAAGGTACCGTTCTCGAAGCTTTGACAGCCACGGGTGTTGCTTATGAGACTTTCGCAGTACTGTCGCTATGCTTTAAATGACAATCCAACTATTACTATTCTATGACAATTGCGAAACCCAAGTGTTCTCACCTCTAGTAGTAATGAGCAAATCAAGGGAATGAACTGTGTGACGGTGTAAAGGTCATTCACGATACGAACAGCACAGCTCTTTCATACTAGGTATCATTTCCTATGTAAGATATAAGCGCTGCAGACTTAAAATTCTGAGAAAGATAAGCGAGGGAGAGAGGGAGAGAGGGAGAGAGGGAGAGAGAGAGAGAGAGAGAGAGAGAGAGAGAGAGAGAGAGAGAGACTGGAGGTTGGAGGGAAAATGAGAAAATGAGAGGGAGAGAGGAGGGAGATAAGAGGGAGGGAAAAGGAGAGAGATTTATTGTCGCCTCTTATGATAAACCAATATGCAGCTGTAGAAACCGAATATTGCCCCATTTAACATCAAGTAGTTGACCTTTAGTGTGAGATTTTTTGCGAGTAATAGTTACTGCTGAGTTGCGACGAACCTGTTGTGTCGTCATTGATTATCTGATAAACAAACGTACTCTCACATGAGCAGATTTTTCTGTAAATGACTAAAAAATCGGATGAGGAAAGAGCCAAAGTTAAGAGTGTGATTTCACGTAAAGCAATGAAATTACACTGAATGTATTTTTAAAACATTCTAACCGCTTTTTCTGTGGATTAAAATATTGGTGGTAACACACGCCTTGCTAAACCTGATGAAATGAAAGTGATTCTTTATTTCAAAGAACTGATCGGGGCACTGGCATATGATAAATTGAAGCATTCTGTAAATGAGCTCTGTTTCTCATTTACTCACAGCATTATTTGTGTGTTATCACAAAATGAACTGGATGTAGTAACTGAAGCTGTATGCTGTTTGTTGAAAAATAGATTTGTGCTAAATATGGACTAATACATATCGTGATCGCCTGGGGAAAAAAACAGACCTCAAAGATTTTAATACCTCTTAATATAATAAAATGACAATGAATCATGGATTATCAGGCAATGTAAGTTAAGTGTAATTCATCTGCATCAGCATTACAACGGCTTTTTTTCGTATATAATCGTACCTTGTTGGCTTTTAAATGGTATCAGTGATTCGATTTAATTGTCTGCGTTTTACAGTGTTTACTTATGTCTTGTGGCTTCTGAATATAAGTTTCGTTGAATGTGGACCTTCAGTGCTTGCAGCTGGTCTGGTATTAAGTTTTACGTACTCGTATTGTATGGAACGAAGTCAAATCGAAATAGATTATACACAGTCAAAATATGCGGTCTTGTCATAAACGAACTAAAAGTTTGTAAAGGTGTTGCAGGGAAGGTTGTACTGCGAAATAAACTGTAACGAATAAAATTCGATCTGTTGCGCCGTTTCCGAGTTAATTAGCATTATCGTTAGTCAATAAGGCCGCTGCTCGCGCAAGTTTAAAAGGTCCGCCGGTCACCAAATCCGTAAGCCGGCCGCTGCGATCGAGCGGTTCTAGGTGTTTCAGTACACAACCGCGCTGCTGCTACGGTCGCAGGTTCAAATCCTGCGTCGGGCATGCATGTGTGTGATGACCTTCGGTTGATTAGGTTTAAGCAGTTCTAAGTTTATGGCAATGATGACCTCAGATGTTAAGTCCCATAGTGCATGGAGCCATTTTTGAACTAAATCTGTACTTAGTTTGGTTTCCTAAAACCGAACAAGAGAGCTATACAAAAATTGAACATGTCACGTTAGGAAGGATTCAGTACGAGCCAATGGTTGAGCAGTGTCATGCGCTGTCATCTACGCTATGAGAACAACTGACGCCTACTGTACTTGGCGGACCACTTGAATTAAAGCGCACAACGGCCTGATTGGTTAACTTCAACCCTAATTAATTCTGAAACTGCGCTACATGCCTAATTTCTTTTCTTAACAATTCTTTCTAAGCCTGACCTATCCTCCAGCACTCTTATAAGCTTGGGGGCAGCATGGGTTTATACATAATTTTGGCCTCATTATATTGGGTCTGTTCCATAGTCTTAAGTTCTTATACTTCTTGTTCTTCTAGGTGTACGCTGCAGTGTCGACTCCAAACAATGTGACCCCACAGCAATTAACACACTGGAAAGGAGATGAAGAAGTGACTTCTTCATGGTCGTCCTTACCACATTTGCTACAAGTGGCTTCTCCCTTACATCTAGGAGTAGTGTTCCCGAAGCGCTGGCGTACGAAACAGCGCATTGTTTCTGGGCATAACGCCGCACACATAAACGAAGGAAACCTGCCTGAATTTGCTGAGGACGTTTCGTGCTACTGAATGTCAGCATAAAGGAGCCAGATTTGACAAAAATTCCCATTTATTTCCTTCATGATGTTGTGCATGTCGAGTAGATCTTCTGCTGCCAACTCATTTGCAATTTCTCCTTGGAAATGCATGGTATATCCCTGCATGTGACAACACCTTTGCTGTAACTCAAGGCAGTGTGGAGTTCATTGTCTACTGAACACTCTCCAATGCATATAGCTTTCTATAGGGTATTGTCTTGCTGAGAATTTGGAGTTTCACTGAAAGGGTCCCATTGCACAAGCGCTTTACTCATTTTAAGGAGCTACAGATTCCCTCTAAACTCCTTCCTACACTACAGGGTGAAACCATATCAAAATTACCCTCTTCCCCTTTCACAAGTGAAACAACTTCTGATAACCAACATCCATTCTGTTACAAGAGACAGTACGTTTAGAATAAACTCCTGAATCAGGAGGCCTGGCTACATGAGCCCTCTTGAAAGACGGGATGCTAGTATGTTCCAGCGGCCCACCCTTCCCGGTGGAAGGAGGGAGAGAACATTTAAAAAAATCTTTTTCGGTCCAACGAGCAGTTAGGAAAATGAATGTCAACGTAGAGTCTCAGGTGCCTAGGTAAGCTTTGTACAACTGAGGAGCGGCAGTTTCCAGAGGTTTACCAATAACGACTGTGCCACCTCAACAGACATGCAGCTCATCAGCAACCTGCACACCTTGAGATTGAGGGGTTTTACCAACCTCGCGATCCAACTGGTCAAGCGAATATCCCCATTATGTTTTTACGGAACCATTAGTGCGCGCGTCCTACTCGCACCTGCTCTGTTTTTTCTAAACGGTCCTTTATTCTCTCGCATCGCACATTCTTCACCGCTTGCGGAATTAGTGGTCACTTAAACTTGTACGGTATGGCGGTTCCTTTTGTTAAAAGGAGCAGGATAAACTTACAAATTCGTTGATACCCTCTATTCTCGAAATCAACAGTTAAGCCTAAAAATAAAGTCGTTTTATAGTTTGGCTCGGCGCTATAAGGGACGTAAATAAAATACATCTGCGAAAATTAGTTACCCGCAGAAACCTTATAGCTACACTTAGCATCTAGCTGCAACAAAATTGATACATGTCAACGCCCGTCAGTAGCTGAAGGTATTAATATAATTCGAATAAAGTCTGCATTCGTTTTCAGAAGAAAAGATGATGTACTCTATAAAGAGTACTCTGGATAAAAGTACAGGACAGCAAATATTTTCCATTGCATACGTCGTACAAGCAGTGTGTATGAATCACACATTTTTTATACACCTTTGATGGAGTCTAGTTGCAATTACTTTGCCATTTTTTGTATTTAATTGCCTTGAACTATTCACTTCCCATTGCTGACCTGATCTTACACCCTTGGTCAAGACGCTTTATGATGTAACCATGTTTACAGTGCATTATTAAAGGACACAAGAAGCTTATTACACGGTTACGTATCAGATCAAGAAATGCTCTCTACGCTTACACTTATTATACTATTTGAATCCTAGAACGTACTCAGACCTGAAACGTAGTAAGGTACATCAAATAGAATGACGTACTCCGTACCTGAAAGGATTCATTTAGCTTCGTAGCTTCTGTCTTCCTCAAAGCGTGACTTGGTACCACTACAGTGTATGTTAAGGAAATAACAATTATATGTGGTATCAAACAATGTATTTCACTAGATTGATGATTTGTTGGTAGTTGGGATTGTGTAAGATACAAAGTCATCGGCAAACAAAAAAGTTACTTCAGACGTGCCCGATGAAAGTGCGTTGCAACCCTCGTCGTTCATGCAGCAGATTGTTAACCAGGTTGACAATATCAACGGCAACCGCAAGATTGTCGCAGATGAAACGATTGACTTACCTATAATGAAGTACTGTCTGAATGAAGCAACAGCAATACTCTGTCAGACGCTTATAAGACTTCGAATAATGACAAAGTTTAGTAACTGCACGTCAGTATAAAATTATGCCAAGCGAAAGAAAGGCAGTATCTTAACTACGAGTATTAATGACTCACAATTACAAGCAGTCCACTCATACAAATACTTGGGTGTAAGAGGTTTTATGGGTAAGGAATGGAATACTAACACACGCGGTCAGTATGCATATTCCAGTCTTCGATTCATTGGCAGGATACTGAGGAAATTCGCACAGTCTACAAATGAAATGATATGTCATTATTTGCTGGGAGACCTGATCTGCGTTAGCTCTGTCGCGTGCTGCAAACTTTTGTATTCGCGGCCTCTTCGGCGATTTTGCGAGTCGATAACGATGAAATGAAATGATAGGGACAGCGCAAACATCCAGTCCTTCAAGGAACATAATCTTCTACGTTCTCGGGTAACGAACCCGGTTCCCCGCCGATCTGGGAGCAGCGACATGGACCACTAGCGCGAGCAGAAGTCAGTTAGTCTACCGATGAGGCTGATTCCGATTTATTGTTAGTCCCATTTCAGGAAAGTATGAAGTGTGTTGCATCCAAGGCAAAAATGACCGACATGCGATACTAAACGTTTGCAAAGAAGTGCATTTTTCTTTATGTGTTTTGTTTTCAGTACTCCTAAATTTGCACTTAACTTACCCTCCTAATTCTGTCATTATGCATGGATTATCAACAGTAATCATGGGAGAAATATGCTAGGATAGTATAATTCCTCGGCGACATCTGATTCATTTAGTATGAAGTACTCACTCCACAAGCGAAGTTATGATGCGTGTGACGTGGTGTAGTCACGGTATGACCATCCTTTATCCTCTTTCCTGTTTCATTCACAAGTGGCTCGTGGGAAGAATGACTGTCCGTAAAGCTCCGTGTAACATCTAATTTTTCTTATTTTCTCTCCCTAAGTATTTTGAAAAAGGAGGCGAGAAGAATTAATATGTTGCCCGAATTATTTATAAATATTACGGTCTCGAAAATCGAACAGCAAACTTCCCCGGAATGGAGAACGTCGCTCTTGTAGTGTCGGCATTACCTTAACGATCTCGCACTACGTCAATGATCCCGTGATGAAACATGTCGCTCCTCAGTCGACTTCATCTGTCTCTGCTGTTAATCCCAATTGGTAAGGATCCCACACGAAGTCAAACAAATATTTTCGTTTCTTAATGATGAAAAACAGTCTTGATCGCTACTTTTTATTTTTATTGGAGGGACAGGTTCCGATTCTATTTAAGAACCATCTTCAGACTCCAGAACGGTGGATGGACTCGACGCTGAAATAACTGCCGTTATTCCAGTAAAAATAAAAAGTTGCGATAAAGACTGTTTTTAATCATTAAATTTTAATTTTAAGGCTGGCTGACAATGTTTTCAAAAATTTTAGATGTTTTTGTAGTTATCTAGCTACAGCTGTATATATATCTTAAGTTATTGTTTCATTACTTCATCTATAATCAACTGGAAGTACCACATGCTGGACCAAAAATGCATATTTCTCATAAAAGATCCATTCGTAGCCAAATCCAACAATGAAACGTGGAATACAAAATGAAGATATTTTGGATACATCTTGAAAAACACAGGCAAGTGGCATCCACATACCTGTGAGTTCAGTCGTCTGTTAACTGTCATTAGTGTAAGCAAATGACACTCTATGTTTCCAGAGACCTTTCCAAGTCTCAAAAATCTATGACGTGTATCTGTAGATTGAACAGCCGAATGAAAATTTTTACCAAGGCCAAGACTCAAAACCGGCTCTCCTACTCTCTAGGCAGATGTTCTAACCACTAAGCCACCGTGGCACAGAGTACCCTAGCACCACTTCCTCCTCAGTCGAAACTCCCATTCATGCCTCAGCCTACATCTTATTCCCCCTAAACTCCAACAGTATTGCAGAGGCTCTCGAAGGGTATTGGAATAGCACCTCAGTATCGAACAAAACGGCGAATCCAAGGAATATATATTTTAATCAAATGAAATTGTGTGGTTCCAGATATCTTTTCAAGTCTCAAACATCTATTATGTACGTATGGAAAGAGAAGCAACGAATGAAAATTTGTATCAAGCCTGAGGTTTCAACCACGATCGCTTGTTGACAAGGCACATGTGCTAACCACCATGCCACCCTTGTTCAATGGATTTGCGCAACTGCACCCTCCCACCTCAATCAAAATTTCCTATCACGCCTGATGCTTGGGCTTCAGACAGTACCCTCCGTTTCGTTTGATGCTGAGGTGCTATCCTAATACAGCTGAAGAGCCTCTACAATGATGTTCGATTTTAGGGAGAATACCAAGCGGCCCTAGGCCTAAATTGGTATGTGGTTTTAGGAGGGAGGCGTAGTAGGGTAGCCCATGTAGATGTGCAAAGCAACTGTGCCACGGTGACGTAGAGGTTTGTGGACGTGCCTGGCGAAGGAGGGGTCCTGGTTCGAATACAGGTTTTGGTTCAAATTTTCTTTCGTCGCTTCAGTCTACATACACACATCATGCCAGTAGTGTGAATGCCACTATACATGTTTTTCAAGATATTGTCAAAATATGGTGCTTTCTATGACAAATATACATTTTTCATCCAGTAGATATTAAAATTTCACTTCCACATATCGGTGACAGAAGCCGGTCATGAATAAATTTAGATATATACACATGTAAAGATTCTTTTCTATAGTGTGAAATACACCTGAAGTCCAATGAGTGTTCTCCAAGGCCATTGAATACACGAAGGAAAAACATTTCCTATAGATTCTCCCAGTCAATGTTAGTCTGGTACCTGCTTCTCCTACAACGTGTTTTATGTGGTCGTTTCCCTTCATCTCGGCCCTAATGATTATTCCTAGGTATTTTACGGCAGATATTCTACCCATTCATCTGTCGCCAATACTGCAGCAATAGTGGATCCCTTCACTGATTTATGCTCAATACGATACACTTATACGAGTCAGCTACCACTCCTCGCATTAATTACCGAGCTTCCGCAGGTCTTCCAATGTTACACTGCATCTCTCTGCGTGTACAACTTTCCTACGGAGAACACCATCGTCCGCAAAGAGTTTAAGGGGTTTCTAACCTTATGCACTAGATCATTAATGTGATCTGTAAACAGCAGCGTCCATCTAACAGCGTCCTGGGATTCTCCCGAAATATCCTTTACATTTGTTGATATTGTTTCGCTAAGAACAGAGGTTTTCCGCTACTTGCTGTGACATTATATATATATAAATTTTCGGTGCCTACAGTGTCACGTCTTTCAGTGTCACACAAATTCTTATTTTTAAAGAGGATCACTTAAGACTATTTCCATGGGTTCGACCCTCAAATTTCTCCCTCATATCACAAAATTGTCGTCTGATGTAGTACAGACTGAAAAAATAAATTCCTTATAAAGCACAGCTTCGTATATAGTTTGTATTCAAAATATTACACCTGTCTAACAGAACAAATCCTACATCGAGAATACTTTACACAAGTTTAGGCGAAGAAGTGCTTCCGATAATTATTACAGTATTTAAAGAACATCAAAATATGAACAGGCTGAAGTGAACAAACAGTACATGAGACTACGTTAATCAATTCAACTGTAAAAAGCTAAGGAGCACATTATTAGCAAAATGAGAAATATGCAAAAGTCAAATGCCAAAATGAGCACTTCTCAGTTGGGAGTAAATCAAAACAATCAGAACGGCTGAATGAGAGCACAATGACATGAACCAGAAACGAATAAGAGCTAAACAACTAAGAAAATAAGAGAATAGGCAAAATTAAGATGCCAACAAAATGAGCCTGGCCGAACTCCGTCGGCACTTATACAGGGTGTTACAAAAAGGTACTGCCAAACTTTCAGGAAACATTCCTCACACACAAATAAAGAAAAGATGTTATCTGGACATGTGTCCGGAAACGCTTAATTTCCATGTTAGAGCTCATTTTAGTTTGTTCTTCCAACTACGCTCAATGGAGCACGTTATCATGATTTCATACGGGATACTCTACCTGTGCTCCTAGAACATGTGCCTTTACAAGTACGACACAACATGTGTTTCATGCACGATGGAGCTCCTGCACATTTCAGTCGAAGTGTTCGTACGCTTCTCAACAACAGATTCGGTGACCGATGGATTGGTAGAGGCGGACCAATTCCATGGCCTCCAGCTCTCCTGACCTCAACCCTCTTGACTTTCAGTTGTGGGGGCATTTTAAAGCTCTTGTCTACGCAACCCCTGTACCAAATGTAGAGACTCTTCATGCAGGTATTGTGGACGGCCGTGATACAATACGCCAGGGCTGCATCAGCGCATCAGGGATTCCATGCGACGGAGGGTGGATGCATGTATCCTCGCTACCGGAGGACATTTTGAACATTTCCTGTAACAAAGTGTTTGAAGTCACGCTGGTACGTTCTGTTGCTGTGTGTTTCCATTCCATGATTAATGTGATTTGAAGAGAAGTAATAAAATGAGCTCTAACATGGAAAGTAAGCGTTTCCGGACACATGTCCACATAACATGTTTTCTTTCTTTGTGTGTGAGGAATGTTTCCAGAAAGTTTGGCCGTACCTTTTTGTAACACCCTGTGTACGGTTGCGCTCGTGGCAGCACCTCGCGGCCCATACGCAACACGCGCGCCTGCGACCATAATGCACTCTTAGCCCTCGCGGCGGCGTCTAGCGGCCCGTGCGATTGCTGTCGCAGGTCGACCCTTAATTTATGAAGTTCCATTGCACAGAAGTATCCTAGCGTAAGTCGGGGCCAATACTTGGTAAGCTTGTATTTTGTTCACTGAACGTTTGTACAGGAGCGTATTGAATGCCTTTCGGAATTCAGGGAACAAAGCATCAACTTGCACGCCGTAGTCACGTACTTGTTAAAGAAATCATTACGGCACACATCTGGAGAGCCTTAGGGAACCCTAATCTACGATAGTTGGATAAGGTGTTTGACCCCAATAATCCCAAATATTATATGAGACAGTGAATGATGTGGCGATTCTTTATTAACAAGAGGCTACGACAGCCGGATTGAATGCAATGGTACGCCATCTCATCCTTGGGACGTCACACTGTCCTAAACCTCTCTCGCAGATACTCCTGTTCAGCACAAACGCAGAAATCCGACCGCCAGTCTGTCGTCAGGTTGAGCCAGAAGTACTGACGGTGAGACATGCTGGCGGTACGCTTCTTTTTTTCCCTCCGAGAGCCCGACGCAGCCCGGTCGGTCAGAAGAGAACATGAAAGGGAGAAACTCTTTCAGATTTAAAGCTCCGACGTGCTGAGGGACCAGCATGGTTGTTTGAGAGCTCGCACCCACTCCTTGCAGTGTTCCTCTTGTGCTACACTTCCGTGGCTCTTGTCTTAGACTTCGGTCCCGTCTCTGCGCAGCCTTTGTGTTTTCTTTGTGAGTTCCTAAAATAGATAGGTGTTCTGTGCAACCACGAGCATAATGACACATTTTAATTTTCCATAGCAGCTGCTATTAAGTTTTATTTCGAGTATTACAGACATCTTTGCAGTGATGTTCACGAACTTACATGGAATGTTTCGCTCACACGTAGAAGATAAAGTTGTACATCTCTTTCACATTAGACGAATTGTTTGATCATCAGTACTGCAGTGTTTAAATATTTCAGTTTTATTCAAGCGTGTGTTGCGAATTAAAGTGTACATACATATTTTAAACTACACAGCTTCACGTACATAAAATATAGGCCACATAGTACTTATTAAGTACAGGAAAAATTAATTACGTGTTCTATTCAAGTTTTAACATTCTCCGATATTTCATTTGTCAGCTGCATCTTCTTCTCTGCGTTTCCTACAATCAGTGTGTTATTTCAGAACAGAACAGGGTTAATCATAAGAAGTTATTGGATTGCTGAAGATACACAAAAACTGCTACATATCAGTGGACAGAGCGTCTCTCCTAATTTCGATCCGTGTCATAGTTCCATTAGTGCGAATTAGTGTCAGAACATGTATGTCAGTGGTTTTCCTACCTTTCTGAGACCAGAACAACTGAGTGCAAGCATATATTAGTCAGTGTCCGCATACCTACCACCAACTTTACCACATAACTAAATTTTAGAATGAAAAGAACTCTGTTTGAAAACTTTTATTTTTATAATGGCGAAAAGAAAACTATAATTCGTGTCCATAGGCGTTTTATTAAGCCATAACCTAAGGAGTCAAAGAAATAACTGTTACTACTTATTTTCGGCAACATGCTTTACCGAACGAGGGAGTAATTCTCAGTGCATCGCAAATGTTGTGTACAACTCCTTCTCATGAAAGGGAGTTAATAGTCCACCGTGAGGGTAGACACTTCTCAGAAAACATGAGTCTCGTGCAATCAAGCTAATTATGAAATAAAATAAATAAGTTAATTATCTTACAAAAAGCGTATGTTTTGAAAAAATAAAGCCAAGAGTTTAACTCTTGTATTAATTTTTATCAAAAATTTCACTAAATAAATCAACGAAGAAAAAAATTCAAAGACAAGGGTAAAAAACTCCTTTAAAGCTAAATATATAGCGGAACTTGCTTCATCCTGATCCCACCACCTCGCTGAAAATGAAATAAGTTGAAACGTTGGAAGTATTCACATTGTTTGTACATCACTCGATTACTGGACTCTGTACTTATGAGGAAACTAGAAACTTGAGGATGCCATTGTTTGGTGTCCGTCCACTGCCACTAATAATAATAATAATGCCGTGTAGTAGCCATAAAATGGGTACCGTCGTGTTGTCGCATCAATAAGGACGTTTACCTGCAAATAATCTTCACGGATTTGCCGCCGGATGACATTGTGCAAATTCCACAATACTTCCTCGAAGGTACAGTCCGACATCTTCAGGCGGTTGAACCTTGCTGGTGACTATGTATCCGCACGTCGAGCAGTGGTTTCCGTCAGTCGTGCCTAGCCACCAGCAAGGATCAACCAACTGAAATTTTGTGACGGTTGTTCTGAGTAAATACTGGGGAATTTGCACAACGTCATCCGGCGGCAAACCCCTGAAGATTATGTACAACATATATGCCTGGAAAGGTTGAAGAGTAACACGATGATTATCTGTTCCTAAGTCAATAATGAAGCAATTTATAGTTTACTGTGGGAACTATCGTTGCATATTAAAACACATGTGACGTACATGTCTCAGTTTTACTGTCATACATGCAAGGTACAAAGAACAGAGTAAGTGTGATTGGGACGACTATGTGGGAATGATGAAGTTCATACATTCGTTTCAGTACCTGTAACCTCCATCACATAGTGTACGAATTAATACTAGTATTTTAAAAATGTGGTTACTCGTAAATTGTTATTTATTGCTGTTGTGGCTTTGACTCCGAAAACTAATTTGATGCAGCTCACCACTCTGCTTTATTCTGTGCATATCTCATCATCTCCGAATAACTACTGCGAACTTCATCCTTTTGAATCTGCATACCGCACTCTTCTCCTTGTGCACCTCTATGATTTTTACCCCCACACTTCTATACTATACTGGTGACCTATCAACCGATATCTTTTTCTGTCAACTTGGACTAGAAGTTCCTTTTTTCCCCACTACTGTTCAGTAACTCCTACTTAATTACGCGAGCTATCCATCTAACTTTCAGCACTCTTCCGTAACAAAACATCTGAAAAACTCAATTATCTTCTTATGTAAACTATTTGTCGTCCGTGTTTCACCTCCATACATGTCTAAGCACCAAATAAATACCTTAAGAAAAGTCTTCCCAACACTTATATCTGTATTCGATATTAAAATATTTCGCTTCTTCTGTAGTGCTTTTCTTGTTGTCACCAGTATACATTTTATATCTTCTCTACTTCGGCCATCATCGGTTATTTTGCAGACCAAATACCAAAACTTATGTACTAAATTTAGCGCTTGTGTGTGTGTGTGTGTGTGTGTGTGTGTGTGTGTGTGTGTGTGCGTGTGCGTGTGTGTGTGTGTGTAAATTCCTAAGCGACCAAACAGCTGAGGTCATCGGTCCATAGACTTACACACTACTTCAACTAACGTATACTAAGAACAACACAGGCACCCATGGCCGAGGGAGGGCTGAAAACTCCAGCGGGAGAGGCCGCGATATCCGTGTCTTGGCGCCTCAAACCGCGAGGGCACAAGGCGCGGCAAATTAAACGCTTCGTTTCCTGAAGTAATTCCCCAGATTCATCTGATTTAATTCGGCTGTATCCCATTGTCCTTGCTTTGCTTTTGTAGTTTTTCGTCATATAGCTTCCTTTGAACCACTATCTATTCCGTTCAACTTGTCTTAATAACCTATATAATTAATATTAGGGCTTTCTGGAACACTGGTAATAGTAATGATCTGTTAAAAATAATTTACTTTTGTAACCGAAATACTGAGTAACAATTTTTTTTATTTTTTTTATTTGCCGCTCATAAAATTTAAACCCGCCTCCCAGGTGGTACATTAGCGCCAGATTGGGAAACACTCATGTAGACTGAAACTTCCTGGCAGATTAACGCTGTGTGTCGGACCGAGACTCGAACTCGGGACCTTTGCTTTTCGCGGGCAAGTGCTCTACCAACTGAGCTACCCAAGCAAGACTCACGCCCCGTCCTCACAGCTTTACTTCCGCCAGTACCTCGTCTCCTACCTTCCAAACTTTACAGAAGCTCTCCTACGAACCTTGCAGAACTAGCAATCCTGAAATAAAGGATATTGCGGAGACATGGCTTAGCCACAGCCTAGGGGATGTTTCCTGAATGAGATTTTCACTCTGCAGCGGAGTGTGCGCTGATATGAAACTTCCTGGCAGAGTCGTGCTTGGGTAGCTCAGTTGGTAGAGCACTTGCCCGAGAAAGGGAAAGGTCCCGAGTTCGAGTCTCGGTCCGGCACACAGTTTTAATCTGCCAGGAAGTTTCATATCAGCGCACGCTCCGCTGCAGAGTGATAATCTCATTCTGGACTCATGTACACTAATGACCCACTCTGTATCGTCCCATCTAATCGGTTCACTCCTGCAGATAGGCAACCCAATTGGCATATTTAAGAATCCATCTAATGTTGCGTAATCCCAGAAACTTCGTATCGGTAACTTCAATTAATTTCAGTATATGCACATACCGGCGTTGCCGTGTCACAAATAGCACCCATACTGAGCAATTGCAATGTGAGCTAAAATTGAAGATATGCTGTATCCACTGATATGTGTCTATTTTTATCCTCTAGTGTGATTCAGATGTTACGTTTCAGCTAGAACTTGTGCTTTATTTAGTAAGAAGTAATACTGTCGATTGTGGTATAATGTAGTGAGTGGCACCTTTTAGTGTAAACCCGCACATGGAGTGTTGACGACTTAATGTACGTCAATGTAGGGCACGTGGCATACGTTACGTATTGGTCCATATCACGTGGGGTTATTGCGTTGGAGCACTCAAACACATTGGTGTGAACGTATAAACCCACACATACGTACGAGTATTTGCGGTAGGTGTAGGAAAACTTCCGTTTGCATGCACCCGGCAAACTGCGCAGTACGCCGCTGAGACCATCCGCTTGTATAGCGGGTAACACAAAGAAAGGCACGGCGAGACACAATACGCCATATGGTCCGAAGAAATCCACAAGGTTCTCATTTGGTTTTGCCAAACCGTACACTGTGAATATTGATAAATTAATTCAATACCACCCTGCGCTGTAGGATAAGGGGATGAGATCATATAAAGATTCTTTGATGAAGGAGCAGTGCTGTTTGAAGGTAGTCAAGAGGATGTTGACAGAAGATGAGGTTCCATGGGAGGAATGCTCCAAGAAACACATGGATGACTTAGGTATGTTATGTTTCATATGTCTGCCAATGTATTTTATTTACTTTTGCTTTATGTATGTATTTCATTACAGCAAATTTTAGTTTAACCCTTCATCATGTATTGTAGGTAGGTATTTATTATCTTGTATCTCACGTAACATACTGCAAAGAGAAGTCAGTAATAATTTTCGGAATCGCATAGAATTTTATTGGATGGTGCTTATATATTCTGAACTACATTTCAAAAATTTTCATCACATACACACCCAGTATTTTGATTCCTTACTGTTAACGAAAACAGACAAAACCTAGCACCTACTGGTTAGTGACATTTGTACCAACGAAAACAAGTCTAATACCTGCCTACGATGTTTTTACTATTTTGCTGTGATCATAGAGAAAGTGAAAACGTATCGTAGGCAGGTAGCTATTTGAGTTTTCCAAATGTGTAGACACGCATGCAGTTTTCTTTTAACATACCACAAACATCTTTTGTTTTTCAACTCCTGCAGTTTTTTTTTTTAAAGAAAAAGAAGACGCTCTTGTTCCGAACTCAACACCCGGAGAGAAAATAGTAAACGTACATCTACATGAATCTTTTGTTCATAAATACATACAAAAATAAAAATTAATGCACTGTACGTACCTACCTACAGCTATTAGGTACAAAACGCAAAGGTATGAAAAATGTAATAGGTATGTAACAAACCGAAGGTTACTGAAAAGAGACAGCTACAGGACTAATAAGGCAGTGCGCAAAACCATCTATCGCATCTAAATAGTGAGCCAACAGTCTTGAAATGGGCAAATACTATCCACCATTCGTTCGAAATTCAGGCCATTCTGTCCCCTTAAAAACTTATGTAAATTGTGATTTCATCAAGTTTACCTGGACCAACACGTATGGGAGTGTGTTACACACACTGTATATTGCCACTCCAAAAGCGCTTTCGACAGTACGTCTGCACCGTGACTACCTGTAGTTAAAAACGCGTTTTCGATCGTACAAGTCGCGAGATAAGTACCGTCGTAGAACGCTAGTATGAAGTTTAAAAAACTACAAACACAAAAGCGTGTGGTTGCGAATATGAGTTCGGGAATATCCGAGGAGGGGGAATATCAAGATGTCCTGAGTACAATTGTTTTTAGAGGGGGCAGTCTCTGAAAATAGTTGGGCCTCCTTCCACACTTTGCACCGCAACATCTATTGCGAGGAAGTTGAGATTAGGATCAGATACGGCCATTAAAACTGTAGAGAAATGCTTCTTGTCACTAAGAAATCTACATCCTGAATGTTTGGGCGTTACAGATATCACGTCTTTTCCCTTAATCGCTCCCAAGCAGTTAAGGAAACTAGTCTTCTTTTAAAAAATTCCAGCTATTCAATACTGATGCTGATGTTAGGTCACTTTCGGTATTTCCAAGGGTTTCACAACTGCTTTAATGGCTTTGCATACTTCAATCACAATATCTGTTATATATGTGTCGAAAATATCTTTGTACTATAATCCAACAAAGCAGAATTCAAAGAGAGACAGTGGAAAACACTTGTGTTATCACATACCATCCCTAATGGGTAAAAAGAGAAAACACGAAAAAAGGCTGCTAAGAATATCACAGATTTTTACTTGTACTGAGACGTTTAGTTTTTGTTTTTCCACTTATTAAAAATATATTCGAAAATATACCGATGTTTTTGACATTTTTTTCATCTTTTTAATGTAAAACAAGAACATTAAAATCTTGATTAAAATACACAGCTGTATCCCTTGTATGGTATCCCTTTAGCTGTATGGTATCACTTCATGATGAGTAGCCGGCCGGAGTGGCTGTGCGGTTCGAGGCGCTTCAGTCTGGAACCGCGTGGCCGTTATGGTCGCAGGTTCGAATCCTGCCTCGGGCATGGATGTGTGCGAAGTCCTTATGTTGGTTTGGTTTAAGTAGTTCTGAGTTCTAGGGGACTGATGACGACAGGTGTTAAGTCCCATAGTGCTCAGAGCCATTTGAACCATAATGGGTAATGCAGACTGTGGTATAAGTCTGTGTACTGACTGCTGCGACGGCTCGAATGATATTCTCAAATAGTAACATTCTGTTTATTTGCCAGAGATATGTTGTAAAACGGTGTACTTTGTGGAGCACGACTGTATTTTTAACTTTTGCTAGATTCTGTTTATTTGCCAGTGAAAAACTGTGGCGCCATTCATACTAAGGCCATATAAGATAATCGATACATTGTAAGCAACATACACTCCTGGAAATTGAAATAAGAACACCGTGAATTCATTGTCCCAGGAAGGGGAAACTTTATTGACACATTCCTGGGGTCAGATACATCACATGATCACACTGACAGAACCACAGGCACATAGACACAGGCAACAGAGCATGCACAATGTCGGCACTAGTACAGTGTATATCCACCTTTCGCAGCAATGCAGGCTGCTATTCTCCCATGGAGACGATCGTAGAGATGCTGGATGTAGTCCTGTGGAACGGCTTGCCATGCCATTTCCACCTGGCGCCTCAGTTGGACTAGCGTTCGTGCTGGACGTGCAGACCGCGTGAGACGACGCTTCATCCAGTCCCAAACATGCTCAATGGGGGACATATCCGGAGATCTTGCTGGCCAGGGTAGTTGACTTACACCTTCTAGAGCACGTTGGGTGGCACGGGATACATGCGGACGTGCATTGTCCTGTTGGAACAGCAAGTTCCCTTGCCGGTCTAGGAATGGTAGAACGATGGGTTCGATGACGGTTTGGATGTACCGTGCACTATTCAGTGTCCCCTCGACGATCACCAGTGGTGTACGGCCAGTGTAGGAGATCGCTCCCCACACCATGATGCCGGGTGTTGGCCCTGTGTGCCTCGGTCGTATGCAGTCCTGATTGTGGCGCTCACCTGCACGGCGCCAAACACGCATACGACCATCATTGGCACCAAGGCAGAAGCGACTCTCATCGCTGAAGACGACACGTCTCCATTCGTCCCTCCATTCACGCCTGTCGCGACACCACTGGAGGCGGGCTGCACGATGTTGGGGCGTGAGCGGAAGACGGCCTAACGGTGTACGGGACCGTAGCCCAGCTTCATGGAGACGGTTGCGAATGGTCCTCGCCGATACCCCAGGAGCAACAGTGTCCCTAATTTGCTGGGAAGTGGCGGTGCGGTCCCCTACGGCACTGCTTAGGATCCTATGGTCTTGGCGTGCATCCGTGCGTCGCTGCGGTCCGGTCCCAGGTCGACGGGCACGTGCACCTTCCGCCGACCACTGGCGACAACATCGATGTACTGTGGAGACCTCACACCCCACGTGTTGAGCAATTCGGCGGTACGTCCACCCGGCCTCCCGCATGCCCACTATACGCCCTCGCTCAAAGTCCGTCAACTGCACATACGGTTCACGTCCACGCTGTCGCGGCATGCTACCAGTGTTAAAGACTGCGATGGAGCTCCGAATGCCACGGCAAACTGGCTGACACTGACGGCGGCGGTGCACAAA
This sequence comes from Schistocerca piceifrons, assembly GCF_021461385.2. Classification (NCBI taxonomy): domain Eukaryota; kingdom Metazoa; phylum Arthropoda; class Insecta; order Orthoptera; family Acrididae; genus Schistocerca; species Schistocerca piceifrons. The sequence continues at coordinate 260,080,620 of NC_060138.1, forward strand.
TGCTGCGCAGCTAGCGCCATTCGACGGCCAACACCGCGGTTCCTGGTGTGTCCGCTGTGCCGTGCGTGTGATCATTGCTTGTACAGCCCTCTCGCAGTGTCCAGAGCAAGTATGGTGGGTCTGACACACCGGTGTCAATGTGTTCTTTTTTCCATTTCCAGGAGTGTATGATACGCGACGCGCACGGACAGATTCTTGAAATCTAAAGAAGTTTGATAGAAAAGGTTCACAGCGGCTTGATTGCGCAACGTACCGTAAGTGACATCTCTTCCAGTGCCACTTGCCGGTCTCTGCAGCGATTATAGGGGTACGATATTTCGAGCTGTTAAGATGACAGGAAGAACACATGATAATTCTGTACGTCGTTTCACTAATTTAGTGAAAGCTCACCAGTGCGTCTGGAATCATTCCATTGCCGCGTACACTAAAGAGACATGCAACGAACGCCATGTGGAGGGAAATTCCCTCAGAAATAAAAGACAGGCAGGTAAGTGCATTATTCATTTATTTGTTACGTAAAAGACAAGTAAGTAATTAAATTGTAATATTATAAACTCATACTGTAAATATTTTGAAACCCTCGCACGAAATAAGTAATTCAACTATATTTCAAAGGGTAACTGTACTTTAATTTGACAGAATTCCCATTTACAAAAATGTTGCTTCAAATTAAATTTTAATTGACGTGATACATTTAAATACTTTATCATTATTTTAAATTAACAGATGGTGATCTATAATGAAGTATGCACAACTGTTTTATTTTGAATTTTCGTGTTTTTTTTTTATTTTAATTTGAACTGTATACAGGTATATGACGAACTTGTTGCACTATATGGCTGGGTCTTGTAAATCTACACATCTCCATTGTGTAGGGATTGCACCAGTTGGTTTCAGAAACTATTCACCAAGTTTATTTCGTAGGCGATTTGCTTCGTTCAAATTGTTGCTTTGACTGAACGCACTGTTTTCTGGTAATGCTGGTATCACAGAACACTTATTAACTTGTTGTGGAACATACGGTTGGCCTTCCGCGTATAAAATTATGAAGCACGAATGTTGCCTCAATAGTCTGCACAGCGTTACTTTTGTTGGTATAAATTGGTCGGTCAAATAAACAAAATTTTGTGGTTGGCATTCTAAAGCTCCATTCCACACTTTTTCTGCCTCTTGATAGTCGAAAGTTGAATATTCTTCTGGCATCATTTAAAACACTAAATGAAACAACAAGTTTTCTGTTACTAGTCACCGTTTTATTTTACTTGAACGACACGTTTCAAAGGTTTAAACCTCCATCATCGGGTGGATTTACATTAGTTAGTATGACATTTGTGTGTGTGTGTGTGTGTGTGTGTGTGTGTGTGTTGTGTTAGGACCTTTTGGAGGAACTTGTGGCACTGCCAAGGGAGCTGCTTCGGGTATTCTCAATTTATTACTCTGCAATAATTCTCCGAGTGTTCATTTGCGGAACACAGCACCGTCACTAATCTGTGTGTAGTCTCCAACCTCTATAGCGGTGAACATTCCATCTGCGTCAGACAAAGCCATTATAACTATTGAAAAGAATCCTTTGTAATTATAATTGTGGTCCCAGTATTTAGGGAACACTGAATGCCGAAATGTTTGCCATCGAGAGAACCAATACAGTTAGGTAAATTCCATAACTCGAAAAAAGTTTTGATATTTGCTTCTAAGTTTCATCCGTTGGTGCCGGCCGGAGTGGCCGTGCGGATCTAGGCACTGCAGTCTGGAACCGAGCGACCGCTACGGTCGCAGATTCGAATCCTGCCTCGGGCGTGGATGTGTGTGATGTCCTTACGTTAGTTAGGTTTCATTAGTTCTAAGTTCTAGGCGACTGATGACGCCAGAAGTTAAGTCGCATAGTGCTCAGAGCCATTTGAACCATTTTTGAACCTCCGTTGGTTGTTGCATATACAGCGGTTTTAAGTGAGACCATATAGCAGCATAAGTCGAATGAACAATGTAAATGTCAGTTGATTTACCTCTGTAAAATTACAAGGAAAAATCCTGAAAATTGCTTCCAGCAGCTAGGTACCTGAAAAAGTAACAAAAATTCTTCGTTTTCAACAAGTTTGACACTACAATAGAAAATAAGAACTATAACGTATGTAACATATGTACTAACTAAATTGAGGGTTGCGTAAGTCTCACTGTGTTTTCGTATGTTTGAACAACATTGGGTTTACATTTTATTAAAAACATGTCTACTATTTAAAATCTTTTTCAGAAAAGAGCTGTGGAGACCGATGGAAGAATATCAGAACAGGATATGTGCGTTCGCTGAGACCACCAAAGTCTGGTGCTGGCCAGAATTAAAAAAAACGTATTATTTGACTGAGCATTTAGCTTTTCTGCCACCGTATTCGAAAGGAGGAAATACGTCCGTCAATCTTCGCGTTGAAGATACAGCAATAGAGGAGTCCAATAAAGCTCAAAACGAAAGTGACAAATTCGTTGAAGAAGAAATGCCTGACAAAGCTGCTTTCGTGCAGTTACTTGAAAAACCCGCTCTTAAAATCTCAAATGAAGCACACATAAAACGAAATGGAGAATACCAAGTCGACAATGCCTTTATAGAATAGATGAGAATTAAAAAGATCTGCTAATGAAAGTGACCAAGATGCTGAATGGCATTTTCTTCTTTCTCTTTTACATCCTGTGAAAAACCTTAGCACTCATCTGATGAGGATTTTAAAAATACATAGTCTCTTTTACATAAGTTGTTGGAAGACGACGAGCGAGAGAATGTGTAATCCAGTGCTTCCGTCCTTCGAGTTCGTCATCCAATCAAGACATCTTACAAACTCAGTCTAACATGAGCAATATTGCAACAAGTTCGTGATTAACTCCGATTACCCCACTGCCGCAAAGAAGTGAAACTAACTGGTTCAATTGTGAAAATAAAACTGCTCAGTTTCATTAAACTTTCATTTATTTCCATTTACGTTATAGTAATCAGAGGTTTTTCATCTAGACAAATGATCTTCCTGAAGTGTGTATATTCTTTTTCTCAAGTGTTTGTGACACTAGGCGCTTCAGAAAATGGAAGTTTTCAAGATCTATTTGGTGGAGAATGACTATTTAAATATTTGGGTGTAACATTATACGGCAGATGCACCGGGGAAACTCTCTGTTGTAAGTAGCCTGAATCAGCGTTCCCTAATTTTTAACAGACTTTTGTATTCCGTGACTTTACTAATGATTTTTTTTCCGATAGTTAACGTGACTACGGAAGAACGTATTTTCAAGGGAGGTGTACTTCTACTATTAGAAAAAGAAACGACAGCCGCCATAGCTGCGAGATATCAGAAAATATTAAATTTTGTCAGTATACGCTCTTGTAATAAACTGAATACATATTCTAATAGTTGAGCATTGCGTAGAAAGTTTTTATGAAGTAATAATTGTTATCTTAAAAGGTAAAATTTTTCTCGTTTCTGAAGTAAATTTTATGCACATCTTTGCTCTCCTAGTAATTACGATAGAAAGTGCAAGCAAGCAGAAGAATTAGGAATTTGGAGTTCTAGGTAGTACTGTGCTATCCATATTTAATAACACGGTCTGTTTGAGTGAACAGATTCTCTTTTGAGAAAACCGACAATATTTCGAACTTGCTATATCGACACAGACTATCATAGTTGTTCAGAATCGCATCCGTCTGACTTGCTCTGCAATAACAGCGTCAAGAATTTTTCAGATCAACATTACGACGCAGATCTGGAAAAGCTGTGTCTTAGTCTGGCTGATAAGAAGAACTTTAACCTTGAGTGCACTCGATTGCACTCCGGAGACGCCACGCATTGTTGCAAAATTAATAATTTACTCTTTTTCAGCTAAGAAGACAGTAATTAAGATCCACAGCACCAATTTTTTTTAATAAAAATCGATTTCAGTTTTACTTTTGAATACATCGTGGGAGCAGAAAGTGATCAATGTTATTAGTAATAGTTACTTTTAAAAATCAGCCTTGATCACAAATTTATTTATTCTAGTAACCGGTTTCGACCACGCCTGTGGTCGTCTTCAGACCAAAATGCTGTATGAGGAGGAGCCTCGTACTGGTGGTAAATCACTTGATCCCAATGCACAAAATTTAGACCGATTCTCACAGGCGTTTCCATGCAGTTCTTGATGGAGAGAGATGTGATAGGGATGGGACCCATGTCGATGGAGAATGAGCAGGATATTCGCCTGGCTCACGCCGCTTCCTCTTGCGACAGCACGGGAGCTAACATGTGCATCAACTACAACAGCAGCAACAACACTGATTTCCGACTCGTCTGTCGTCACCTGCTTCCTTCTGTTACGTCGTCTAGGTGTACCACTTTCACGTAACTTGTTAAAGAGGTTGATGAATCTTTGCCGGGATGGTTGACGTCTACTGCGAAATCTTGCCGCATAAACCGTACAAGAACCAACTGCGTTCTTCCTACACTCACCATATACCATAAGAATTGGTAAATCCACTCTACCACTCATAACCCATTGTTTGAAATGCCACAAAGTAACTGACTAGTAAGTCGCAGCGCACTCAAAGAACACACAAGCAGACTGTAAGCAAACATAACAACATCGTAAGTAGCAACTACGGAGGTTGAATGGAACAAACAAGTGTCGGTGTGGAAACGTTTTAAAATACGATATTTCGTAAGCGATTCGCACTAGAATTCTGCGACAGATACCACTAAGGTTCTAATTTACCCAACTTTTGTTTATTAATGTTAACAGCCATTGTGTCTGTAGAAAAACTTCGAGCAATATACAGGGGGAAACACTTAATTAGCACCACATATATTGCGAAAGTGGAAATCCTATTGATTGTGGTTTTCATAAAGTGGATTGGTAGTCAGGGGCTCGTACTAACAGGCAACCAATAGATTGTGATTAACTTAGAAAGCAAATTTTTTGTACCAACACACATTCTTATAAATGGAACAATGCCAATTGACATTAACAAACTAAAATTGGGGTAAGCTAGAACGTCAGTGATAATTGTGGTAGAATTCGCTTACGAGATATCATATTTTGCAAAGATTCGACTCAGAAACTACGCAGGCTAAATGTCACAAAGAAGTGTCAAAGTATGATATTACAATATGAGTATTTGCTTACATTGTACTTGTGACTTCCTTGAGTGTGTACGACATGGTAGTCAGTTAGTGTGTGACAGTTCAAACAGTGGATCTTGGATGGACGGTGGGATTTACAAATGGATATATAAAAACTAATCATGAGTTGCAAAATATTCGCAATAAGGTTTCGCAGCGATCCAGCAAGTATTTCTTCTACTACAAGTCCAATCGTAGACCACCCAAGTTTAAGAACCAGGTAATTAATTCTTGCCAACGACCACCACATTCAGACCTGAGTAAATCCAGTATAATACATACTTTGTGTCACTGTGTATATAGATGATACAGTCACATTAATCATCCTCCCAAGATTTTGATTTTATGACGAAATTTGTACAAAAAATTATTGTCACTCTACCGTACGTATATAAAATGACACCAATTTTGTAGTATGCTGGTTCGAATCCTGCCTCGGGCATGGATGTGTGTGATGTCCTTAGGTTAGTTAGGTTTAAGTAGTTCTAAGTTCTAGGGGACTGATGACCACAGATGTTAAGTCCCATAGTGCTCAGAGCCATTTGAACCATTTTGTAGTATGCTGGATTTGCTCAGATGGTCGTCGTGGTCCGAAATCAATTACCTGGTTAATAAAATTTTGCGATTCGTTACTAGATTTATAACGGAACATATTAAAAGGAAATGTTGCCTGTTTTCGTCTGAAAGTTTATTAGAACGTTGCGCCCAAAATTTTTAAGAGTATCGTTCATGATCTTTCCAAGATTTTTGGAGACAACGCTAAACGACGTTACCCATACCTTAGCATATATAAGCAGAGAAACAAAATGCGCATTAAATTCAAAGCCCAATACACATATGAAATTCACAAAACCCATGAATTTTAGATAAGAACAGCTATTAATTATCAGATGTTAGCTATTAAAAGAAGGGTTAAAACAAGAAATATAATTTTTATATTCCGTATAAATGTGAGTCGTTAAGAACCGAGATATAAGAATAAAATTGTTTTAAATGGCCAGATATCCTCTACTGTGCCTGTGGCTCCACATTTCTGCATGTGTACGTAGCAGAGCCGTTGTCGAAGCACGGGAAGACTGGGCCATGAACAAAACGGCGAGCCTGTGTCGGCAATCTTCCGCATAGAACATATTCAAGATTTGGATTTTCCTGTGACTTGTCACACTGATGATATTATAAAACTGAATTTGCACTATTTAACACAGAAATAACATTTCCGGTTGAAATAGTGCTGCTACATGGTTGCCAACCTGGGAGAGGTTTTCTTTTTGCGTCAGATGTTGATTTCTTTCATAGAGCTACCTTCTCTTGGAACAGGTATACAGCATTTCCATATTGTAGCTCATATATTCATCGCAATTTCTCTGTACTGCGATGAAGACGATTCACATTTATGATAGAGGTAGTGAATTTAAATAAATATAGGGCACTGATTTTCCACTAACAGGAAGGTGATCGATTACTTTTAACCGAGAACGATGACGCCAGCCAGAGATAGTTGCACATTTGGCATAACGTGAGGAATAAGGCTTCTCCGTATTCGGAACTCCTCTAGCCTTTGATATAGTTACCGTTGCAATTTGAAAGATGTCTCTTGCAGTCTCGGGGAACAGTTTTACACATTGACCAAAACTTCACTGCTCGGAAGCTGGAACTGATAACTTTCATCTTCTTCCATTAACATTACGTCGTGCGTAAATTACCCCATGGCGTTGCGTGGGTACTGAGCTACGTCTGGGCCAAATAGCTTCCCTCTAAAACGGAAAGTTTTTTACAAATTATTAGACGAAAAGAACGAAAGAAAAAGAACGATAGCATATTGCTGGTTTCCCAAGCTGCGTGGGTTGGCTTTAAGCCGTACTTTGAAGCTTTGCTCATTAAGGGAGGAAAATGAAATTTCTTAAGAAACTTCAGTGTCATCGTGGCTAGGTTATTAACCGTAGGACACTCTTTTTGTTACGAACATTTTGACTTAAGTTTGTGCTTTACGTAGTGCGGCATCTTGTAATTTATTTCCATTTAACCTCAGCTGCCAAGGATACGTTTTACAACAGGGAAAACTATACCCTGTATCGTTCATCCTAGAAAAGTTAGATGTTTTAGCGTGCTTCTAATATTACACCTGGAAATCCAGTATACAGCAATTCAGATTAAAGCAACTAAATCTGCCGCTACTTTTCTGCTTCACCACATTCTATTGAAAAAAATGTTCAAATGTGTCTGAATTCCTAAGGAACCAAACTGTTGAGGTTATCGGTCCCTACACTTACACACTACTTAAACTAACTTATGCTAAGGACAACACACACACACACACACACACACACACACACACACACACAAGATCGAGGGAGAACTCGAACCTCCGTTGGGAGGGGCCGTGCAATCCGTGACATGGCGCCTCAAACCCGTGGCCTCTCCGCGCGGCCACATTCTATTGACCATAGTACCGAACTACGTAACTAAATTTTAGGTTTCAGATGCCTTATAAAGTGATACAATTAGGCAACTGTTTGGTGCATACTGGATGGACTTAATAGGAGTGGATAAGTTTCAAATTACAGTCAACGCTGTAAGAACTCACCGATTTCGCACAGCATGAGGCAGAAGTTCGAAAATATCCTCACTACTGAACTTATACCGAAAGGTATATTGTGTAATAGTTTTGTTAATTAATCGTCCTTTTTCATTCATATTTTCAATAATTACCTCATGTAAAGATAGCCATTGTGTGTTGTTGCATCTTTCTCATAAATCGTTTGTAATATCGGGAGAAGTAAATCCTTGTTTCAGCGTCAATTTCTCCAAACCGTTATGATATGGTGACCAACAGTCTATTTCAAAACAAGTATTTAGCCTGGGCACCATCTCCGTGATGAATAAATTATCTTCTATGGAAGGAAGCCTATATACCGTTCACGCTATAAACTGCTAATCTTTCATCAATTTCGTCTTGTCGGCGCGTGAAAGGAGTTCCGGACAAGTGGAGGCCTTTCGGGTATTCACTGGGCGCCAGCAGTCCCCGTGCAAATTGGGCGGATATTGTGCTCGCCCACCAAAGGGGTTGCGTTGATACATAAGACAGATCAATATCGTCGTTCTGGGAATACGGGTTAAATGGGCCTTCTCGGAACGTGACGTAGGAAGTCGTTTACTGCGTCAGCGAACGGTACTTGCTACAGCCAACGTACGGATATGGAGATAGCAAATTCAAACACGTATTGTTTTCAATGTAAAAAAAAAAAAGGCACTCCTTTCATCCTTATTGAAATTACTTGAATTTTGCCATCTTAACACTTTTGTCTGAGCAGCACAACAGAAAACAGTCGTTCCAGTCAGTGTAGTACCATTTCTGTCGCGCCCGTCAAAAAACAGACTAAATCTCGTTCACCAACAGCAACCACTACCAGTTACAAAACAGCGCTCTCCCTGTAAGAGGAATAGTTAATTACTTCTGTGGGTTCAAAACGCAGCTATTACCTAACATAATCAACAGTTTTTTATTTTGTTTATTAATGTTGCGTATACCGTATTACAACTAAGTACCTTCTTTTACCACCCGGCCTTTCAAACTTCTATACGTGACAAACTTATTTAATCTACCATAGTTAATAATTACTAGAACTCGCTACAACACCACACCCAACTATTGTTCACCATGTTACAAATTTTCATCCCCTTCCGTGACTATTATTATTGTTTGTTGCCTCACTGGCCTTAACAGGGTACTGCTGTAGTGACAGCACGCTATATAACAGTTTATCAGTAAGTAAACAATGTTTTTAGAGTACGATTCTGGAGGTGTTAAGCACAATTACTTTCCCTTGTGGCCAACAGAATGAAGAGAGCAGTAGTGTTATGTCATTTATATCCGTGACATTTGGTTTTAGGGTGATGTCGGCGATCTATATTGCAACGTTATTATCATTATTGTAGTTGTTCTTATAATTGTAACGAACGCCTGTGCGACGGTGCTTGACTCGGAGATAAGCGGGTTCGAATCCCGGTGGTGGAAAGTCTTCACTGCTGTCTTTGGCCAGAAAGAAGGGAGGGAGGTGGTGGTTTAAAATTCCTGATCAACTGTCTTTTCACCAACCCCCAGGATTAAATTCCAAACCTCCCGGCAGTGATCCATCATGTCAGACTACTATCGTGATCTGTCCGTTGAATGCTACTCGAGAGCGACATACTGTGAGCTGGCACTCGGGTTCACCCTCTCTCTTCTCTTCATTCATGACAAGACCGAGTTTACGCTGAACAAACTCTCATCACGGTCACCCACAGGACGCCAATAAACACTTGAGTCTTCAGAAAACGTCGAAGGAAATCAATAGCAGTATGGAGCTCTGTACATAACTGTATCTATGTATTATTGTTCTTAATCGGTGTTAATTACTAATCGTTACTCCAATTGCAAAAAGGCTTTATAATTGGAAAAAGTTGTTTCAAATATACGTTTCCCTTATATTACAATCGATATTATATTATCACATTTATCTATGAAATCGATGATACAAAAAAACTGATCCGACGTAACAGACGGACGAAAGGCCTTAATTTGATCAGGCCGAATAAATACCATGTGCCGTAGGCTTTCCTTAATGTATTATATTCGAACAAGTCCGAAAAAACAGAGACCACTCTTTCATATAACTGATTCACCTCGATGGGCAATGAAGCCATAACGTTCAGTGTGGGTGCATGACGTTCGACTTTCAGCGGGAGTCTGAAAATAAGCGTGCATAGGGGACATGGATGGAAAATGCGGATAGGTGGCGCTAAGTGGGAATGTCGGTTAAAGCTCTGTATAGGAGAAGTAAAGCCAACTTGCCAGTGGCCACTATTTTAGGCCCACTGCACTATTGGTGGCACGTTGACTTCTGCAGCATATTTAGACGTGTGTATTAAAGAAGTGCGCTCAACCATCTAATGCACTGCTAAAACTGATCAGTGGCTTTCAACAAAACATCTCGGACATTTATAAAAAAAAAAAAAAAAAAAAAAAGAAAGACTTAAGCTAAATGAGTCGAAAACTATTTGTTGTGGCGAGCATGATACACAGCTTTTTCCCTGCAACCCTTTCTTAATATGCATATTTCGCAGTTCTCGTTGCGGTATCGAGTTTGAAAACCTGTTTCATTAATTAGCGTTGAATTGGTCTTATCCAATAGTCAGCAGGACAAAAGGGAACCAATATTAGTTCGCAAGTGCAAGGAAAAATCCATCGCTAATTTAAAGCTCTATATCGACTTACTTCTTGTTTCTGCTACTTGATACTATGGAAATTCGCCCAATGTCTCTTTTGTTATACGAAATAAAGCATATATTAGTAAATAGAACTGATAAACGTACCTATATGATTACACACGCTTTACATTTTTATCACATCCGTCCCGTAAAATTTTGTCAGCAAATTGTTCCATGACATTAGGAGAATCATTACGAAAATACAAGAGAATACAATATTTTGCAAATGTGTTCGAATAAAAGTAGGTCTACGATCGAAAGTTAGCTGTAGGAAACAGTAACAACTGTATTCGTATTAATGCACTGCAGACTAGGGGCCACGTCCCATAAGGAATAATATTCTCTTGGTAGCATTAATGTTTACGGGATAATAGGTCGTAGGTAAGGTATGTGACAAGTGCAAAAAAATTTGTACGTTATATTGTGTGGAACAATGTATAGTTTCTTATTGTGAGCAACGTAAACGTAAGTTTAAACTATACTGTACAGTCAGACAGGTCAAAGTTTTTACCAGTCATGACAACTTTGTACGGTACCACTCACTATTTTTCGTTTTATGTGCTAACAGTGGCAGTTCTATCTCTTAAGATATCTATTTGGTAATTAAATAAATATTAAATCATCCTATCAGCTCTACTGACTTTGTTTGTCTTCGAATGGATTTGAGAAAACAAAAGGCCAGAAATGAACAATATTAACTGAATGGCTAAGTCGAGCTCCTGAAACCTTCCCATTCCGACCAATATTCTCCTTCTTATTGCATTTCTTCCTTCGGAAGGAACTCCTCCCTTTTCGCCTCAAAACGAACAGCCTAAAACTTCGACGATACACAACACTTCCTATGCTTCACACGTAACACTTGGGTACTCAATGGCTGCTAATGTCACGTGACGCCGTTTCCGCCAATTCTGAACTGCGGACGGCGGCAAACGCTGGGTAAAAGGATGGCCATACTTTCCTATGTACAGAGCTTTAATATGGGTCGGCCGGGAGCGTGCCTAGATAGTCCACACATTTACAAAATACGCCGTGTTCGGATGGTGCAATGATGGCCGGGATGGCGGCTCAGCGTGTTCGGTTAGAGACCTGGCTGCTCTCTGTAACAAAAAACTGAGTGAAGTGACCAACAACGAAATTCAACTAATGTCATGTGACGTCCGCTACGACCAAAAAATACAACGAACGATAACGAACAAAATTCAAAAGAAAGTGGTTAACGCAACTGCGTAATAAGCAGGAGATCCCGAATTCGATTCCAAGTCTGGTAAACATTTTCACTGGTCGCTGCTGACTCTGCATTGCTTTAATTGTTTGTAACAGAAGTTCCAAGTTTATCTGCCAGGACACAGCTGTACTCATGCCTAACTATTAAGACCATACGGCTTTTGTAAATTTCTTATATTTATGGTACATGAAGTTCAGAACAAAAATATCACTCACCCAAAGCAATTCGACGCTACGCTCAAGAAGTTTCCAGAAGATTATTCCGAACATGTTTAATATGCAAGAATACGATTGATTATTTAACAAGAAGTATACAATTTTGTCACGTTGGGTGCCTGGGTTAGGACTGCTGGTGAAATCAAGTTTTGAAACCAAGATGCATGTTCTACGAGCATTTCCGTGAAGCGTAGAAAGAAATATGGAAAAAATACGTAGTAGCGCTCGATATTGACAATCACTGAATAGAGTTTCGTTTCGGTCACTTTCTTTTGGTTTTTTCCCGTTCGGAACGAACAGCTTCGTCTTTGGAAAATAAAATTCATGAGACATATGCTAATTAACCCGTAGGATTGTCATTTATAAGGTAAATTCATTTTTCCCTTATTTCTGGTCTGATATCAATCACAAATACGCAGATTTCATCGCAGACTCTACCATCCTTTTGTAAAATATTATAAATCAAGATTGTTTAAGTTTTAATATAACATTATAAATTAACGTTTTCCGTCTCTACGTATTTTAAGATTATCGAAAATGCTCGTAAAGTATGCACCATTGTTTAAAAATTGGTTCCACCAGGAATGGGACAACGGGTTCTCCTTTATCAAGGATATCATTCCGCCACAGAGCTACACTGCTGGTCGCCGTAAAATTAACCTACTTTCGCACATTAAATAACGTCGGAAATCTTCGAAGTCGATTTTCTAGAGAATTTCTGTCTATCAATCTCCTTTGGGAAACTGATATTTGCATTCTATGCTTCACATACTACATACCTAACAAAAACTCAGTATGTAAATACTTTTTCTAAAGTTTTGAGTAAAATAGATAAATACTTTTCTATATTTTTTTCTGTTACTTCGTTTGCAATGGATATATCCTGAGCTACTTCCAGTGGCTAGCGATAGTTCTTTAATTAAACAATTTGCAGAAAATATTGCCTATTAACTTAAGTATTAGAGCTGTAAATTTTGTTCGGAGTCTGACAGGAGCACTGTCCTGTACTCAGGTCTTGCGGAACAACGACTCACCCACTTTTCTCCATTCCTTACACTAATTATTACGGCGTTATTGTGGTTGTATTATCTCTTGATTTTTATTAAATGTTGTGACTGTATTATGCAGATATTCAGACAAAATAAAATTTGTTGCACAATCGGTATTAGTATGGAATGGACCACAGTCAGAGGCATACATCGATCAGCTCTATAAGATGAAATATGCTCTTAATTAAGGTTCGCAAACATTTCTTCACACATTTAAATAGTAAGAACAACCGAATATATCTTGCGTTATGCGCACTGTGTTGTCAAGGACCCATGAAATATGTGCCCATTCATTTTAATTCTCCGACTCAGTATCATCTCTAACAGGATTTTTTTTCATTGACTTCTTACATGGAATACTCATTCTTTCCTTGTCCAGGAACGCTAAGCAGCTTATACGCATAAGAAAATAACTGAGTGTTAGGTACATAAAATTAATTTTTAAAAATTATGTGTAGAATAACCAACTGCATAATGGGATTATATTGTTACGCCACCCTCCTTGATAAAAACACTCAATGTTTCCTTCATAATGTAGCTACGATCTTCTCTGTCCGTAATATCCTTCATTTAATACGTGTCCAGGTATGGCATACACATCGTATCAAATGTTCAAATGTGTGTGAATTTCTAAGGGACCAACTGCTGAGGTCATCGGTCCCAAGACTTACTCACTAATTAAACTAACTTAAACTAAGAACAACATACACGCACACGCCCGAGGGAGGACTCGAACCTCCGGCGGGAGGGGCCGCGGAGTCAATGACATGGCGCCTAAAACCGCGCCGCCACTCCGCGCGGCCACATCGTATCCCTTTCTTTGTTCCCATTTCCGTTTTCATACAGTCATCGCGTAAGTTTGTTGAACGTCCCCGTAAAACTTCTATCAGTTATTAATGTGAGAACGAAAACACTATTGCATCTCCATTCCTATCCATACAAAATCAGCTGGTGCTCCGATGCCATTATATTGCTCCCTTCCTCCCACTCTATGTTTAAACAGGAATAGTTTTAGGGGGCACACTCACTGGGACCCAGTCTTTATGTTGATGTCCAGTCGTTTTTCCACTTGAATTCCTAGTGTCACACATTTGTTTATGTCAGTGCCAACAAAGAGATTCGTGCAACGCCTACTCATTTGAGCCCCCATCACAGTGCGACCTGAGTGACTACCATTAAGGATAACAGCCATTACCAACTCGCCTGGAAGTGCATTCGATCAGCCACATCATCGTCACCACCCTCATCAAATTCTTCAATATCATTATTTGCATTTCACATCTACTTCTACCTCTCATTTCAACAATGGTGCAACAAGACATTGTATGTCTCATTTTACATTTCATAGTATTTCAGGCTGAAGACGAGCACTACAACAACAAAGAAAGGAAAATACTGGTCGTACATTGAGAATACGCCAAGTATACTGCTACTGAGGCATGTGCGCCGTTCAGTGCACGGAAAGTGCTTCACAAAAAATAAATGACTTATGCGATGCGTTTGATGACAATGTAATGAAGCGGACGGCTCAGTATTATTAAAATGTCACCGTCACACATGACACACCTCCCAGAAGAGGAGATGATGGTGAAAGTTGCAGAAACAGAGATGCGACCAGGTAATATGTATTATCGGCGGCCGTAAAAGAATAATTTGGCTAATGAATTTTCACCCTCATTAAGTAATAACTTTTTAAGTGAATCAGCTACGTCGAAGGCGCTGTTTGTTTTGAAATTTTGACACTCAGTCTTCTGAATGTCAAGACGCACAGCTTTGCAGTAATGAAAGAAAACGAAAAATACTGAATTTAGTATGGGCAATCATGGAGAACCAACAACGAATTCATTCTATGCTGCAGCTAGTTTCATTCGAAAACAACAACAGATCTATTATACAAACAATGTGTATGGAGCAGTGAAATGAACACTAACACGAGACAGATGGAAGTTCATCACTTGAAAAGCAATCGTCACCACTGTTAAAACTTTTACGCCACTGTGAGACAGGATGATCAAGGCCTTCACGGAAAAATCATGGCGATTTCTTAAGGGATCTTGATTGTAACCAGGTGTGTGCCTCTTCGTCCGAAATAAGTCGACGACCACGAATCTTTTCTTCAGGGTTCCAAAAACTGGAAATAACGGAAGCAGAGGTAGAGACTTTATGGAAAATATGTAAGGGCTTCTCAGCTACCCAGAGGGCTCACATCTTAAAAGTCGTTTCGACTACGCCTGCAGAAATTATCTGGGAAGCCGTTACGCATCCTCTATTCAGTCCTGATCCCTACCCACGCGATTTCCATATGTTTGGGAAATGAGGAAAAAACTCGTGAACATCGATTTTCTTCGTGTGATTCATCCATAGACAATTCTAATCATTTTTCCATCAAGGCACCGTCTTATCTCACAATCGGATAGAATTATTAAGAGTATGACGACAAATTTTGAAATAATAAACAGATTACCTACTTTCTTCGCATCTGTCTCGTTTTCTTTTGACGCTATGTAGCAATCTCTACGACGGCTAAACGAAAGTAAGTTTCTGCAGTTATTAAGAGGAACCCTATGTTGCTTTCCTCATCAGAATCTCGTCAAAATTTGAAGCCACTACCGCACAAAATGGAAAATCTTTCTTACACACAAGAACCGAGCAGAATGCACGGATAGCTTTCACGTATCTTAGTCATGTCTTGATAACAGAAGGACTATGAGAAGCAGAAAGCTCTGATATCATCTTGAAGTGGATGTAACATTTTAACAATGTGGCACATAAGCTTTTAGCATCTCGTATGGGGAATGAACCTTGTTTCACACTTTCCTATTTTCTTGAACTTATTTTCTTGATCTTTTCCGATAGCACTGTGTCACTTTACTTTAGACTTTGTGGGCTTCTCAGCAGGAAAGTCTGCGGTCAGCTGCTAATAGTGTTCAGACTTTCCTTCTAGCACGGACCGCTGTTATGGACACTGACTTTTGCCATTTACTTCTTAAGTTTTCAAAGATAGGATTTTTTCTGAAGGGAGGCTGGGGGAAGGGGGGATATTATTCACACATTTCGTTTGAAAAAGTCCACCATTACTTTTTCTCCTGTGGAAAACTCTTCATTCACAGTAGGACCTTCATCCAACGTCCTGTTTTTTCTGTCTATTGCCATTTATGTCCCCCCAGCAGTATTTACCATCTAAAGCCGAATGTAAGGCCATGGGAGCTATTCCTTCATGACGTAACACATCTTGTACATCCTTTCCCCAATTCTTATCAGTGTTAACCAGTATTTCTTTTCCCATAGCTTCTGTGGAGAACCTCCTCAGTTCTTATCAGTACTTCTAATTTTCAAAGCCCTTCTATAGCACCACACCACAAAAGCTTCTAATCTGCTCTTTTCCTCTTTTCACACAGTCAATGAATCACCACCATACTGTGCTGCAGACGAATATTCTCAGAAAACTCTTCCTCAATTTTGAAAGCATTCTATTAATGGAGAGTAAATACACGAATATGAATATCTATAGCATTGCAGGGCTAACGCTCTGAAGATGGTCTAAATTACAGGCCCAAATCAGTTGCCAACCTAAATAAACTTCTTTTGTCAATGTCTGGCCATGGTGGACCAATAGATATTAAACAAACTTCCGTTGTACTCTATGACCGTGAACCTTGGAGCGAAAGAAAGAAAGGCAAAAGCTGCATAAAACCGGCAGAAATGGGAATTCTAATATCTGTTGAAGTAGCTCAGTGAGTCCGATTTTAATAAATGAGAATACTTAGAAATATTAACTCAGACGACAAAGTGGAAGAATATGTAAAGAAATGGGGGCAGCATCTTGAAGAATTCTGCACTTCATCTACTTGATGGTTTGTGTAATTGCATTATGTCTATGCTAGCATACGTTAATGAGTAGTCACCTAACAAGGACCCTAGAATCTAGGAAGCGGTCCATTATAAACAAATTGTAGTTGAGCTATTGCAACTGCTATTCTTCCCCACTAGGTAGGAAAATGATCTATTACGGACCGTGGGGGAAGCCTCTTAAATTGCATATAATTTAGACAATAATAAATTATATAAATCGCCTTTATATTACAGTTAGTTTCGAAAAATCAATCGGTTCAACATTCTGACGCTCCAATAAATGAGTTTCTGTTGCTGACTAATAATATTTCCTGCATAACATAGTTATCTCATACATGATAGAAAATTACAGCTCTACAGCAAATCGATGTGCAAGTAATTGAATTGTTGCCTTCTCCATCACGATATTTTTAAAACAAATCCTGGTTTGTTTCCTGGTCGTCACTTACTAATAAACTTTTATGATGTATGCTGCACCTACTGATGGTGTAGCTGGTGAGTTTATGCATAAGTTAAATACAACATCATACTCAGTTGCGTTTCAGAGCTCCACTGTTCACGAAATAACACCCCCGGTACCTAAGAGCTTGCAGCAAATAACTGACAACATTGTGATACGAGATAATCGCGTTACCGTACGCAAAGATCCGATACTGCGCGTGTGTCGATAGCGTGGCTGTGTCGCGCTGACGAGCCAAACGTATCGGCTCGTATTTTTTAACGTTGACAGGAATTACGCTGGTTGCCTGTACAAATCGGGAGAGCCGACTGAATTGCCGTATAGGCTGCCCAGGACGTATCACTCCCGTTTAGCCAGTTTGTGTGCCGCAAGCATGATTACACATTGAGATTGCTAATACTGATGGCAAAGTACTTGTTTTGTTTGGTACAGTTGCTACGCAGTACTAACATTTGGTATGAATTCCGAGATACAATGAGACACAATCCATTTACGAAGAGCTAGATGTCGTTTCAGTAACGGGATATATCGTACATATTTGGCGGTGAGCTTCTAGGTACTAGCGTTCATCTCGTTTCCTTTCCCTTAACATCAGGAAATCAGCATTTAAAATCCGTGTTCAGCCATAAATACAAGGTCCACGCAATAGATATCTGGAAAAGTTGTATAAAAAAAAGAGATCTCGATATAGTTTATGCTTCTTTATCATATTTTATTGACGTCCAGGATTTATTACCAGATACAGTGATGGAGTGGGCACGCATTCCTCGTGAACGTTATGCGAGGGATCAGTAAGACATGATGGCAGCAACCTTGCAGGTCTGCGCCAACGGGGGGCAGCGGAGTCTCGTTAGGTTAGCTTAAGGGTTGATATCAATCGAATTCGGGTGGTGTTGCAATATGGCGAATGAGTGGAACACAACTGTATGAGTATGCAGAGAAGTTTAAACGAGATGAAACAAGAATTGAAAATTCCACACACCAAGGACGCTCTGCTTCTGCTGTCAGGAACATTGCGAGGGATAATGACTTGTTGTCGGAAAACAGGTTTAGTATGGTGAGTTTTGTTGCAACAAAGATGAACATTAGTGTTGGAACTCGTTCATGACGTTTTGACCTCCAAAAAAATTATGTGCGAGGAGGGTTGCAAAGAACCGACATCACATAAGAACGGAAGGAACCTGCTTGCATGGAACTTTGTGAAAATATTTGGTTGAGGGAGAAGGCATTTCTTCACCATATTGTAACGGAAGACGAAAATTGGCAGCATTTTTACGAAAATGGGCAACAGTGGAGCAGGGACATTTTTCGTGTACAAAATCAAAGAAGGTGTGAACTGAAAGGAGTGATGGTAAATTCATATTGACATTATTTGGGCAACATAAGGACGGAAATGTTGTACTTAACAAACCGAGAGACGGATATCTGAACAGTGCGACGTACGCACACCGTGTGCGCGAAAATTTGAATTTTTAAGTAACCGGTGTGCTTTTTCTGAATGATAACACGAGGCCATACACTGCTAGAGTTTTATTAGAGACCATCAGATACCTAATATTCGTCTTCTTCCCCCTGCCACCTCCCACCACCCTGTTCCACCGGCCTGGAACCTTCAGATTATCACATTAGTAACTAACTCAAAAAAGCTCTTAGGCAACAGTGCATGTCTTATTACGTGGACGATCCCAATAATTCTTTAAATGTGGAGTTGAGAAACTTAGAAAGCTCCCGGCAGATTAAAACTGTGTGCCGGGCCGAGACTCGAACTCGGGACCTTTGCCTTTCGCGTGCAAGTGCTCTACCAACTGAGCTACCCAAGCACGGCTCACGCCCCGTCCTCACAGCTTTATTTCCGCCAGTACCTCGTCTCCTACCTTCCAAACTTCACTGAAGCTCTCCTACAAGATTCGCCCCGTCCTCAAAGCTTTATTTCCGCCAGTACCTCGTCTCCTACCGTTCGCAGGAGAGCTTCTGTGAAGTTTGGAAGGTAGGAGACGAGGTACTGGCGGAATTAAAGCTGTGAGGTCGGGGCGTGAGTCGTGCTTGGGTAGCTCAGTAGGTAGAGCACTTGCCCGCGAAGTGCAAAGTTCCCGAGTTCGAGTCACGGCCCGGCACACAGTTTTAATCGGCCAGGAAGTTTCGGATCAGCGCACACTCCGCTGCAGAGCGAAAATTTTATTCTTGAGAAACTTGTCCAGCGCTTGCATAAGTGCATTGAACTTGAGAGGGAGTACCACGAGAAATAAAAAATAAAAATTCGTATTTTACTCTCGTAGTACATGATATTGGGAAAACAGTAGGGCGGTTTAGGTTATCTTCAATGAGAATGATTCCCAACAGTAGTAATAAAATGATATTTAACATATATGGAGAAGTAGTCAATTTAAATGGTGCTTCTTCTTGTGAAATATCCAGCACAATTAGACGTTTGAAATATTAAAACTCCTCTAAAATATTAAAATTCTCTCAGGATGCTTCTGAGTGACACCTACTTTGAGTCCTACGATGCCTACGCAACCCAAGTCTTGAGGACGACGTCCGTACACTGCAGCTTGCAGACTCGGCGGAAACTGCAGACTGTACACGACTTGGTATCCTGAAGAGAACTCTCCGCCGTTCTCTGTGCTCCGGTATTTTACGAAGCATCGACCAGTCGCTATCCATATACGTGATGCCCATGGGTTGGCAGCTGCGCTTCATGGCGGCCCTCGGTATACTTCAAAGTGCCAACCCGTGCAGCTGCTGCCTTGCGAGTTTTTTCAGCTCGGCTTATCGACTGTGGTGTGGTACTCTCCGGAGTCGTTGTTACCGTCACCACAGAAAGTTTACAAAATTTTTCCGGTTTTTTTTATTGAGTGACACTTGTATTTCAGTTTTTATGATTTCACTAAATGTCTTCAGGCAAAAGCCGTGATAATTCTTTTGAAAATAACTACTTCCCTATCCCTACAATATCCAACTAAGTGCTACGTCTCTAACGACCTTACGTCGGCAGGACGTTATATCTCTCAATCTTCCTTTTTCCTAGATAAAGCGTGTGAGAGACGCCATAACAACAGATACCTTGTGAACAGACCAGATCAGAGCAATTCATATATCCACATTCACATTAATTATTTTGTCACTCAAGAAAATATTTATCTACGCATCGCCAATGGAACAAGTCTTCCGGTCGTCTTCACAACATGGTTAACAAAATCGCAACATATCCATAACCAGTGAGCCGTAGTCCGACCAGATAAAGCATCTCGAATAACT
Source organism: Schistocerca piceifrons (assembly GCF_021461385.2). Taxonomy (NCBI): domain Eukaryota; kingdom Metazoa; phylum Arthropoda; class Insecta; order Orthoptera; family Acrididae; genus Schistocerca; species Schistocerca piceifrons. The sequence goes on from NC_060138.1 coordinate 260,101,055, forward strand.
GCGATCCCTTGCCGAATGAATATCAAAGACTCAAGACGTTTTCTAGAAAATCTCTCTGTCCTTCCTCATGCTATGAAACAGCCACGTATGAAACTGAGTTCATTGGGTGACTCGTCAAATGTCCAATATTTGAAATATTTGAAAACAACATCAAGCAAGAAGCTTGGATTGCTAAGTTGCCATGCCACAAAAGAACGTAACAATTCAAGAAAAAAAAATGGATTCTATATAACAGTCTGTACCAACTGTTCTTACCGTTGTTTTAACACCTCAAGTTTGACAAACTCAAATGTAAGCATTTCTACTCAAGACAAGTAGAATATCAGCAGTAAACGTGTAGTATTTCTATTTTGATGTCTATTTATTTGAGCTTTCAGTCGTGACATTCCGTACACTTTCTCCTAACTCAAGTGGTACAGTTTCAAAGTAAAATCAGTAAAGCACAGCATGAATTCCGTTGCCACTAGAACAGGCAGAAAAACATATCAGTTACCAAATGTTCCACAATAATACACCAAGAATCAATAAACATTTAGCTAACACATCAGTTAGCATATTAAAGTAACCCAAATCGCAATAAGTCATCAGCAACTATAAAAGCAATGTGAAATACAACGTTTACGTAATGTCAAATGGACATTATTTTAACTGACGTAAATAGGTCACGTTTCTTTCATTAAAGAGCCCGAGATCAGAAACGAACAGCCAAACACGCAATTAAGAAGGAAGCAGATCTGAGCCAAGAGACAATGTACCAATGTACGTAGCTCCACCTGAAGTTGTGATAACTCAGGCTAGTTCTATACAAGAAAGTATAATAAAAATGCAGACAACAGCTCCCACACCGCCTCGTTTAAAACAGCTAGCAGTAAAGTTGATCTTGTATCAATCCTCAGTAGCAAACAAATTACACATAGCCAGAATGTAAAAAGTATTCATAAATTACCAACAGGACTCAAACCTCATAGATGGCAACTAGACAACCCGCCACAGATGCATGTAACATAAACAATTTTACCAGTTTGTGTGAAACAAGTTGGACCTGGTAAGCGCTTTACATAAAATCCGACTTAGCTCAAACTTAAAACATTATAGTACTCATAGCTTAAAAACGCTAAAGCATAGCAGATGACTCCGAATAACTGTTCGTACTCTCTAGATAGTAAAATCCTCACCAAATAAGTCCGACAAGTGCCAATGACTATGGGTAATTAATCCGACTTCACTAGTGAATTCTCTAGATACAAATACCAAAGTTTCTTGGCCGACTTCCACCATATCGGACTGACTTGCTTTCCGGGCTTGTAACTTGGTAGAATAGACAATCACATAATTGCTCAAAGTCACATTCAACTTCAGCAAATTCTAGTAACATACTTATGCCGCTTGCCAGACAACAATTGCCCTTGGATGACCATCCTGCAGTTATCGATGTAAACGACTGAGAGCAGGCTCAGGTGCAACATTTTAAGTAGGAACCGAGGAGAGCAATAGCTTCGCAACATGGCCAAAGAGAATGTACCACATTTGTAGAGTTCATACTGAGACACCGCAAGGGTCAGTATTTAAAAATTAGACTGCGTGTTGTTGACATTTATCTTTAGCTGCAAAGTGTCTGGTGTGTGTGGTGTATGTTACGTAAATTATTCAGCTAGTGCACAATAAAGAGGTACGACGAAATCTACGATAGTAGGCGATTCTAGTTCTTTTTCCCGTAATAATATAATACATGCTATGCTCCAGTATTTTTTACTTTATTTAGTCATTGCTCCTTGAGAAATATACCATTTGGAATGCAGATGCTGCGAAGTTTATGTGGTTACCATAAAAAATATAAACATTTTTGAAATCTTAAAATTCACACTGATGTCCAGGGACTGCCACTTTTTTGAGCACAGATTTTCCTTATTATGACGTTTATATTAGGAATAAACTGACTGATTTTCTACGATAGCTTACCACCCTTTTTCATATTAGGTCACCATTATTTATCTGAGACATTAGCTAGCATAGTACAGTGATCTTTTTTTGAAGAGTATGGTTCAGCCTACTTCATTACACGAAAGTGTTTTCAAAGACCGTTATCGGTTTCAAAATTTGTTGACTACTAAATTATTTATTTAGCGACATGTTACGAGCTGACACCTCATCATCATGCTATACTGGCTTCACAAAAATATTTAATACATTTTCGTACAGATATTAAAACTTCGTTAACTGACTGCTCTAACCATCATGTGCAGAAAGAGAAGGATAACCTGGTAAGAAGCGATGGCAATTTGGCTATTGGTCTTTTGTTTACATGAAAATTTTATAAAAGAGTCTCTCACTTTGTTCTCGTGGCGTTGTAGTTTTCTTACAATTTGTTGAGACATCGCTATTTCCATGGCTCTTTTGGTATTCTTCACCATTGTTCACAGATTTCACAACGGTTTCCTTAAAGCATGATACACAAAAATGAGTCAGCAGTGCAGAACAGAAGATGATGGTCAAACAATGCTAATTTCGATTTGATTATCGATATGTCGACACTGGTGTTATCAATGGCAATGTCTGCTGCATTTCCTGCTGTCGTATCATTGACGTTTAATGCCGTAATATACTACAAAATGAGTGACTGTATCATTTTTACAGTACAAATTATAGTATAAATACTTTTTATTTTCAGAAATACAAAGATATTTCTGGGATCTAGGAAACACATATGTTTATGTTGAGGGAATTAGATTAGGAAATGGGACGCTTAAAGTAGTTAGTACATGAGTTTTGCTATTTGGGAATCAAAATAGGTAAAAATGGCCGAAGTAGGAAGGATACAAAATGTAGACTGGAAATGACAAGAAAAGCATTTCTGAAGAAGAGTAATTTGTTACCATCGACTATAGATTATGTGTCAGAATGTCCTTTCTGAAAGTTTTTGTATGGAGTGTAGCCGTGTATGGAAGAGAGACAGGGGCCATTAAGAGTTCAGACAAGAAGAGAATAGAAGCTTCTGAAATGTGGTGCTACAGAAGAATGGTGATGATTAGGTGGTTAGAACACGAAACTAATCAGGAGGTACGGAATACAACCAAGGAAAAAGAAAAATTTTAGGTACAACCTGACTAGGTGAAGGGACAGGGTGGTTGGGCGTAGTCTGAGGCATCAAGGGATAACCAATTTAGTACTGAAGGGAAGTCGTAGAGGGGGACCTAGAGATGACTAAGTAAACGGATTCAGCATGATGTACGTTGCAGTATTTCTCCAGACATGAATGGGCTTGCACAGGATAGAGTAGCATGGAGAGCTGCATCAAACCAGTCATTGGGCTACAGACCACAACGCCATTAATGCCATGTTTTTACTTTTTAAATTCGTAGAAGAATGTGCATGGCTATCATGAACATGAAATAGATGCACTTTCACAGCTTAGAACTGGAAACAAAACCAAACAAATTAATATGGCTATCCACCACAGCATACAAAAGCCCAACTATAAATGGGTACCACATTCAGGAATCATCTGAGACGAAATAGTCAACTTGTCTAAAACCACAATCATGAGGATCACTTTTGCCGCCAACAACAACTTAGGATAAAAACTAGTCCATGATACCTTACAACCTACAGACAGACTGAGCAAACCAGGAGTTTATAAAATTACATGTAGACATTGCCCAAATACTATATTGGCCAAACAGAAAGAAACTTTAAAACATGATTTAAAGAACACATTGATTGTTTCAGACCAGATAAAGCCAGTAAGTCAACTGTAGCAAAACATATAAAAGACACAAGACGCAGTGGTGCAAGAGAAAACAAACCGAAAGTACGAAATACTTTGGAAAGCTGTTGGAGAACTGGCATCTTGGGAGAAATGGAAATATTCACTCATGACTTTAAATCGAAAAACGAGAACTTAAATGAAATGATAGACTTAAAAAATTTACACGTCTTTAGGAATTTCAATTCTGCACTCTTAAAATGGTAAGTCCATGACGTTAATGAAACTTCCTGGCAGATTAAAACTGTGTGCCCGAACGAGACTCGAACTCGGGACCTTTCCCTTTCGCGGGCAAGTGCTCTACCATCTGAGCTACCGAAGCACGACTCACGCCCGGTACTCACAGCTTTACTTCTGACAGTACCTCGTCTCCTACCTTCCAAACTTTACAGAAGCTCTCCTGCGAACCTTGCGGAACTAGCACTCCTGAAAGAAAGGATATTGCGGAGACATGGCTTAGCTACAGCCTGGGGGATGTTTCCAGAATGAGATTTTCACTCTGCAGCGGACTGTGCGCTGATATGAAACTTCCTGGCAGATTAAAACTGTGTGCCCGACCGAGACTCGAACTCGGGACCTTTGCCTTTCGCGGGCAAGTGCTCTACCATCTGAGCTACCGAAGCACGACTCACGCCCGGTACTCATATCAGCGCACACTCCGCTGCAGAGTGAAAATCTCATTCTGGAAACATCCCCCAGGCTATGGCTAAGCCATGGCTCCGCAATATCCTTTCTTTCAGGAGTGCTAGTTCTGCAAGGTTCGCAGGAGAGCTTCTGTAAAGTTTGGAAGGTAGCAGACGAGGTACTGGCAGAAGTAAAGCTGTGAGTAGCGGGCGTGAGTCGTGCTTCGGTAGCTCAGATGGTAGAGCACTTGCCCCCGAAAGGCAAAGGTCCCGAGTTCGAGTCTCGGTTGGGCAAATAGTTTTAATCTGCCAGGAAGTTTCATATCAGCGCACACTCCGCTGCAGAGTGAAAATCTCATTCTGGTAACATGACGTTAATGTTTTATATCTAGATCCTCGAAATAACTTCGTAGTTCCAAAAATAAAAAGTATTTATACTGTCATTTGTATTATAAAATTGTCACAGTCACTCATGTTGTATATTATGGCAACCAACATTACCGATGCGACAGCAAGACATGCAGAAGAGACTGCCACTGACAACACCACGGCCGACATTTCGACAGTCAAAAAGAAACTATACCTGTTTTACCCCCATTTTACGTTATGTTTTGCTGATTTTTTTGTGTGCTGTACTTTAAAGACAGCATTGTGAAGTCTGTGAGTTATGGCGAAGAAGTCCAAAAGAGCCATGGAAATATCGATGCCTCAACACATCAAACGAAAACGAAAACGCCAAAAGAACAAAGTGTGTGATTCTTTTATAAAACTTTCATGTGAACAAAAGACTAATACACAAAGTGACGGCCGGTCGGAGTGACCGAGCGGTTCTAGGCGCTACAGTCCGGAACCGCGCGACTTGTACGGTCGCAAGTTCGAATCCTGCCTCGGGCATGTATGTGTGTTATGTCCTTAGGTTAGTTAGGTTTAGGTAGTTCTAAGTTCTAGGGTACTGATCAACTCAGATGTTAAGTCCCATAGTGCTCAGAGCCATTTGAACCATTTTTTAGAAGAGCAGTCGCCTGGTGCAAGTCTTTTTAGCTGACGCCACTGCGGCGACTTGCGCAGTCGACGGAGATGAGATGAGAGGAGAAACTCTCCGAACCAATCGGGAATCGAACCCGAGCCACTTTGCATGGTATTCTGTCGCTCTGGCCACTCGGCTATCGAGGCTTAACATTAATGAACGCCTGTTTTTCATCCTACTCATGCAGCTACACTAAAAAATTAGATTTTTTCCTTTTTTTTACGTTACAGGCTACCTGTTTCTAAATATAAGTTCCTCATTGGAATAGAAGGAATATTCCAGGAGAAAGTTTTTCTAGTTAGATTTAAATCTTGCTCTGCTGCCCGTCAAACATTTCATTGTAGTATAAAATAACCAAAACTTTTTAATGCTGCATATTCAGATTGCCTCTGAGACAATGATAGTTTCATCAACGATCAAACGCTGTGGAAAGACTACCAAAAATTCCAAATGTCGACATTTTATCATTTAAGGCTTATTCTGTTTTATAAGTGCATGAATAAATCAGGAAGAACATACTTTTAATTGCCCATAAGGAATATATTAAAAATTATTGTGATACTCTAACGAAGTGTTCTGAAGATGGAATTTAAGTTACACCATTTAATTTTTTCAGGATCTTCCTCGAAGATAAACATTCAAACTTGCAGACTATAAAACAGATTGTTGCTTATCCATATGCGGCCGCTCAGAATGTGATTAAATCACGATGGAACACTAGCATCTATAAATACTGAGAGTCTTCTTAGTGCCTGTAATATGTTCTACACAATGCCTGGACAGGATTTTAATTGAATTTCATTTGGGTTACCTGCGCAATACATTGTGGAATTCTCACCATTGTGTCCAAACAGATTACTGTAATTAAGCGGCTATATACAGTAACTCTTTTTATGAACTTTGCGTGCGACACAGGTGATTCGCATTTTTCATTTTACGTTTCATACCAGTTTCCAATATTACTTTTGTCTCCTGTAAGATACACTTACATATCAAATCGAAATGTAAGCCAATGGATGAATGGACGAAAAAATGTAATAATCTCAACACATGTGACAATACCTTTTCGGCTACTCATTCCGGCAATCAAATCTACGGTATTAGCACATAAACTCATCTGGAGAGGACAAAAATCACGACGATTAAAGCACCCTCAGTTTTTCAGACAGCTGAGCGTTACACTCAAACATTATATCATTTTCTGATTTAGGTATTGTATCATTAAAGTGAAGGATATCGCAGACACTGTCATATTAATCGTGGTTCAGAGCATAGCAATATAAATTAACTGCTCGTCTTTCATATGATGAGTAACCCATCAGTTGAGTACAAAAGTTACAAGTAATATATTGATGGACCTGAAAAAGTGCTGCTGTGCTTTTAAGAAGGAACTGATGTCCAAATAGCAAAAATCGCCACTTGTGGCGAAGCCGTAGTCAACTACCTCAGCTCTGAAACGAAGAGAGCTGCGAAGTAATGGTACGATTCCTCATCATCTCAATCAAAGGAGTTCCGAGAACATCCGTCAGAAGAGACATATGCTGAAACTGAAAAAGCAGTTGACTTGGAGCACTACACGTTACGAATGGCCAATGTCACAAGTGCATCATTCTCGTTTTGCTTCCTGCTGACAAGTTGAAACCACCTGCATTGTTGGATGCAAGTGGCGTCAAAACAATGTACGGTGCAACATCGTCCGCACGAAACATGCTAAATATCGAACCTTATATCCCATGTCTTTTCCAACCACTTTTCTCATCAGTCCTTCACCGATCTATTTCCAAACAACTCGACCACTAAGAGTCACACAGGGAAAGGGGGGGGGGGGGGAAGGGAAAGGAGTCATTTTATGATGACGAGGTATGTGATCGATTGAACGTGGGACTGCGCAAACTCTTAGAAAAAAAATTACGTATTTGTTTCACTCACACTGTGATCTAAGACTGAAACACAGGACCGATAGCAAATAACGAGATTTCACATGTGCTAATGCAGCACAACAGTAAGAAAACATGAGTAACTTTATAGGTGATTTGAAGGTAACCAGGGCGCTGTTTACTCTGGCAGAAAAGATGGATTGGTCTCGGCTGAGCATGGAGTCTAACTGAGTTTGGCCTACAGATACGGGTACGCAGTTCAGTGCTGCTTCAACTCAAGGCCACAAAATATCAGTCTTAGTCGGTGAGAAATTATCGTGTGGAAGCGTCTGTTACCAGATGGTTTCAGTGGGCGAGAAATCCGAAGAACGTGCTAAGCGGTTCTAGGCGCTTCAGTCCGAAACCGCACCACTGCTACGGTCGCAGGTTCGACTCACGCCTCGGGCATGGATGTGTGTGATGTCTTTAGGTTAGTTAGGTTTAAGTAGTTCTACGTTCTAGGGGACTGATGACCACAGATGTTAAGTCCCATAGTGCTCAGAGCCATTTGAACCATGTGAACGTGCTAGCCAGGGCGACAGTCTAACACACTAGGGCATAAGCACCACGGGTGCACAGATGCGAGCCAGTGCCATACGACTGAAACACGCCACTTCAGCGAGTTACACTAGCACCACGGGCGGCGCTGAGGATGAAGAATCCGTCACGTCCAGTTGCCGGCCGAGTATTATCCGTCAATGACCGGACGACAACGGACAGAAGCCCACTCTGAAGAGCAACTATCGCCTACTTGATTAGAGATCATCGTCCAAGGCTGGTTTAGACAGGGAACGTCGTTTAGTGAACTCTTAGAAGTGAACAGACGGTAGTTGTAAATTGCATATGCTACTGTGAAGTTTACCTACCATTATTTGCACTTAAACAATGAGGGCCTTTTTGTGTTACATTACATACTGTGTTGCAGACTTCATTATTCAACCAAGGAACAAAGATAATTAAACTTTTTTAACTCATTTATGTGACTTTGTTACTAATTTGTTGGAGTGTTATAGAATCTTTGTTCTCCTATCTTGTTACCTGACCCTGGGGCGTAGTTGTGTAATAGTGGAAGGGAGGAACTGTCTTAGCGGTGTACTGCACCAGAAGCCGTTTCACGAACTCACAAACACGCCCTCCCGTAACAATAATGGCAACTCGGCCTCCACAGCGGTAATGACGAGCCCTTTGCAAAACTAGCGATGAGGGTTTACATGTATCCAGTTAGGCCAGGAAAGCACGGTCTCAGTCGGTCTTGCATTATCTTGTGGTCATGGTAAACAAACATGATCCTATTGTATAATCCGCTGACCTCCAAGTAATCGAAACAGGTGTTGGAACACTATGATGTAAGTCGAGTCCATACTACGTCATGTTGCGACACTTCTGCGTCGTCCGCTTGCGGTAGTTGAATGGTCAGCGCGACATAATGTCAGTCCTAAGGGCCCGAGTTCGATTCCCGACTGGGTCGGAGATTTTCTCCGCTCAGTATTGTATAATCCGCTGACCTCCAAGTAATCGAAACAGGTGTTGGAACACTATGATGTAAGTCGAGTCCATACTACGTCATGTTGCGACACTTCTGCGTCGTCCGCTTGCGGTAGTTGAATGGTCAGCGCGACATAATGTCAGTCCTAAGGGCCCGAGTTCGATTCCCGACTGGGTCGGAGATTTTCTCCGCTCAGGGACTGGGTGTTGTGTTGTCCTCATCATCATCATTTACTCCCCAGCGACGCGTCAAATCGAAATTCTTGCACTCGGCGAACGGTCTACCCGACAGGAGGCCCTAGTCATACGATATTTACATTAATTTACTTCTGCGTCTTGGTGGGGGCTCTAAACTATATTTGGAAGGTGTATCAGTTTCTTTGGCTCTTCAGTGTATAAAACAATGTAGATAGCAAAGGCATGTTTATTAGAAGGCAACCGGTTTTGATGATTCCATGGTCGTTTCGAGACCTTCAAAGCCCTATTAATTGACAACAGCTGTGCACGGAGCAGGAACACCTGAATGTCGATAGTCAGCTGAACAGGCAGGATTTCTCCCAAACCGCAGATGCGCCGACCATATTCTCTCACCGACAACTTTCATCGCTTCGGAGTTTCAAAACCAACAAAAGACTTCAACTGTGTTTATAGATCTAGCAGCGGCTTATGATACTGTTTGGAGGCAAGTTGTTATATTAAAAATCTTAAGAGGCTTCCAAGAGTCATATCATGTCTCAAAATTGGAAATCGGATCAGCGTTATGTTAACTGATAGAAGCTTCCCAGTTCTAATGAGCCCTCTAATGAAGTTTAATAATGCCCTCCTACAATTATCAGCCCTTCTTTTGTTTTCCCTATGTATAGCAGTTACGTCTAAGACACAAAGGAAATTTGAATAAGCCGACGATTAGCCTCTGGCTCCGACTCCCAAAGACTTGGGCACTATGGAATACATCTTGACTGAGGATTACAGGTACCAAAACTGAAGTCACCATCTTCTACCCTAGCAACGATCGTAGTACCAAGGAAGTAAAGATATTTGATAAAGGGAAACAGCTGTGCGAAAACAAACGTCCATGTTATATAAGGATCAATCTTGACATAATGATAGAGCACTTGCTGAAAACTGCCGCTGAGCTGAGGTCAAGAAACGACACCCTGGAGGAACTTTGCGGTACGACATGGCGATCATCAGGTCCGACATTAAGAACATCTGCCCTTGGTCTGGTGTACCGTGTGGCAGAATATTGCGCAGCAGTTTAGATCAAGAGCCCATATATCGAAGTCATTGTTACGCAGGTCAGCAAGGCTTTCGCATCATCACAGGAAGAATTAAAAATACTCCAACTTTCTGGCTGCCTATTCTTAGCCACTTACATCTTCCATTCATGAGACTTCAAGCTGCTTTCAAGCGGAACCTTGTAAAAATAGCTGGTGACCCATATTTCCTAACACATGAGGGCATTCCTGTAATCAGAAAAAACCGACTTAGTTCCCGTCATCATCTTGCACACGGTGAACAATGTTTGGTGGACAAAGCAGTAACAACAGGAGACACATGGATAGAAATGTGGCAGAACAACGCTACCTCAGAACAACTGAGAATCCCCCGCATCTCGACCAGGCCACGGTATGAAGAGCATCGCAAGTTCTGGTCTGCACTCAATAGAATAGGGACAGGTAGTGGAAGACGTGTTGACTCACTGTACAAGTTGGGGGTTAACAACATGGCCCAGCTGTGACTGTAGTGCAAACGACAACATACTTACGTGTTCAAAATGACCCTATCCTAACGATCTGAAGGACTTCCTGTTAGCAACTAAGGGATGAGTTACGTTTGTTCAGCTGTTGGACATAAGCCTCTGACCTTCTGTGCTTTGTAAATACCGTAAATTTAATCAACTTGTAGTCACGACTTCCTTTCCTGTGTGTAAGTCTCTATATGTGCATTGTTAACGGAAAATTTTGTGTGTGACGTAATAGTGCCATACGCAAAATAAATAAATATAATTAATTTCATACAATCAGAAATTTCAAGTCTCTCAATAATCGCCCAGTTCTTGATCTATCTCAAAATCACCACGAGATACAACGCTCAGTGGAAGGTACCAAACATAGTACCAAGAAATAAACCCCTACAATTTTTTACCTAATTTAGTTTCATCAAATGACTACAATTAAAAAAGACCAGCTGGAATACTTGAAACACAACAATAATGGCCAAGAAAAATATTTCTTTAAAACATAAAGTGTGTGGAGTACTTCATCTCACAGCAATTGCAAAAATAACCACCTGGTGCGTCCTTCCAAATGTTCCCTTAATTATGATAAACCCACAGTTTTCCATTGACTTAAAATATACATGATACACCATTATAACACAGTTCTTATAATGAAATAAGTAACAAAATCCTATACGCTCTCTAAAAGGGAGGAAACACGTTCTCGGGTAATGTGATCAAAAACTAATAACGGAGCTAAACCAAATTACAAATCAGGGGCTCCGTTGAATAAAATTATACTATCACTCATGACATACAGAAACTACATTTTACCAAAACTTGGGCCAAATATCAGGGATTAAAGATTAAAGCAGCTTTCTCACATTATGATTTCAAAACCATCTTGCATAACTCGGATCACAGGTTAGACAAAATTTCTCTCTCTTAGGAAAACTGACGACCAATCTTAACCAAGAACAGTCATTTCAAAATGGATTTGCTTTTAAAACCATTTAAAAAAGCACTGAACAAAAATAAAGGTGTCTGCTCATAAATAATCTTGAAAAAAAAAAAAAAACCTGCGCGATTAACCATCAACAAGAGAACACAGAACATGAGGGCACTAAGGTAACACAAATAATGAATCTTCGTGGAACCGTCTGTCCACACAGTGTACCACTCACAATATACACCTGAACACAATGCTCTAAAACACCATCAGACTGTCAAACAAAGATAATTCGGTGCCGTACGTTAATATCAAAGTTGACAAGCGTTCATACATCAAACAGTAAAGCTCACCGTTTATTCGTTTGCGTCCTCCCTTCTTTTGCTACGACGAAAATCCGCAAGCTATACGGCGAAATGCGTACAAATTACCAAATGACACGTGCCGTAATTATTGCGCCTGTTGAACTTTACGTAAAAGAGACAGCACATTCAACATCACATACACAAGTTGTAATGCCGACGGAGAACCAAGTGAGACAGCAAGCGTAACATTGTCATTCCGTGCTCAGTTTAAACTGCAAACATAACTCGAACTTCACTTGACATGCAGATGACCCCGCGAATATCTTTTGTAATGGTGCCACCGAACTTCCATTCAAGTAGCACCTTGTCAATCCTACGGCATAAGCTCCACAGGCGCACGACTGCCTTGCTTTCCCACATGAATTGCAGGGGATAGCCAAATAATTTGAACAGTGGTAGGATTGGGATAGTCTTGGTCAACAATGCAGGTAAGTTACGTGCCACGTTGGACTGTGCTTGATCAGTGGGGACTTGGCTTCAGTGCAGGTAGTTTACGAGTAGTGCACATTTCGTATTTGCATTCAGAGGTCGAGGACGACGTGAAATGAAAGACCTAACAGAGAACCAAAGAGGGTTGATTGTGGGGCCCTATTAGCTGGAGCATCAGTAACCAAGCGAGCCAACTTATTGAATGTTTCAAGAGCAACTGTTTCAGCAGGCATGACAACCTACACAAAACATGGAAAGACATCATCATGTAAACAAAATAGCGGGTGCAAATCAAAATTACAGAAATTGTCGTATGCTGGCACGAACTGTGCGAAAACAAAACAAAACTACGGCGGCCAAAGTGACTGTAGACCCTGTATCCATCGACACTGTCCGCTGAGAACTCCTATGCATGGACGAGCTGGTATACCGAAACCATCAGCGAAGATAACCAACGCAAAGAAGTGCAAAACATTGTATCAGAAGCATAAATCGTTGACGACTGATCAGTGGTAACACATCATGTGGTCCGACGAGTCGACATTTTTGTTATTTCTGACATCGGGCTGGGTTTAGGAGAACGTCAAAAGAAGCCTACAGTCCTGATTCCTCGATTCCAACAGTTAAGCATGGAGGTGGAAGTGTGATGGTGTGGGCAACCATATCACGGTACTCTGCTGGTACCATCATTACTCTCAAAGGCCGTGTTACAGCCACCGATTATATGAAAATTTTGGGTGCTCAGGCGCAACCCATGATTCAACTGTTGTTTCCCAACACTGCCACGTTTCAGGACGATAGTGCACCCACTCACATAGCCAGGACAAAGAGGTATGAGGTGCATACAACTGAAGTGCAGCGTCTTCCCAGGGCAGCACAGTCTCCGGACTTTAACATTATCAAACCCTTGTGGGCAGTGTTGGGGCGGTGACTCCCTAGCAGATTTCCGCCTCCATCGTCACTACATGAGTTAGAAGAAGTTCTGATCGAAGAGTGGCATACCATTAAACTGGAGAGTATACAATCATTATATGCCAGTCTTACAAGAAGAATAGCAGCTGTATTACGGGTAAATGTGTGTCCAACCTCTTATTAAGAAACTATTCCCAAGCAAGTACAGGTGTTCACATTATTTTGCCTATCATCTGTATTAGTTCTTCCATTCGCTAAAGATGACAAGACCATGAGCCGATATTCGTACAGTGCTTTGAAGCATTGCCGTACTCCAATAGCGGGGCGCTGGAGAAGGCGTTGCCAAGACAGGCGGCTCCGCTGTCTTTGAATAACGATAGCGAACCGGCTCAGTTTTAGTGTGACTGGTTCTGAAAACCATGCACAGGTCCTGTGAAAAAACGGAATGTGTTCACAGCACGACACATGCTATTACACTAGAACTCGAATAGATATTTTTTTTCCACATCATTCACAGCTTGGTTCACTGTTCACAATCCTCTCACAGCTTCATGCAACATTTTCTATGTTGTGGTACTATGTACTTAGGCATATCCATAAGGCATAGTCCACGGTGTTCACTTCTTCATTCGCCAGTTACGTCGAACCATCTCGTAAGGATTGGAATGTGGAGATTTGAAAGGCGTCATCCTACATTACGAAATAGATTTTAACGTATGCATTTCAGAGCCCATGTTTACCAGACAATTTCTTCTTTTAGTGCTTACTACCAACTCTCCGAATATTCGACACCTTTTAAAACCATGTATACCCCTCTTTCTCATGTTATATCCTACTTAATCTTTAAAACGTACCACTTGTTCTTTAAGCTCTTTGTCACACTTATAAAAATTATAAAAATATTTCCAGACCAAACTAAGCACTCCAAGTTCACACTATACTTGCATATTCCTTGAAAACAGAAATCTTATCTCTAAGATCCTCTAACAGTTTACCTAATCATATACTTTCAATACAAAAGTATGTCACCCTTAAACTCCTGTGCAAGCCCCTCGTACGAATGCGGTATCTTCTATGATATGGATCCCGGCATCCTAAATTCATTGAAGCATAGACATATCCATAACATACACACGAAGATGATCAGAAGGAAAGCTTAACATAAAGCAATCACATTACGTAAGTAATCCGTGGCGCAGTCCCTACAGTTACGTTATAATTCCCGTAAGAGCTGGCTAAGTATCACTTATATCTTAAGCTGTATCTCTCACCACTAGAGACTTGTCCACTTTATCGTACTGCAGGAGATCTTCAGTATAACCGACTCATTAACCACACATGCTTTTTCACTCACAATCTGTGTTTCTTAGTATACTTGTGACACCGCATAAAATTTCCTAGTACTCAATACTTTTTTCACTACGCTGATGCTGACATCCTACGTGGGTTTTCTTCTGTCATGTGCACTGTTTACCTGCAGATCTGCAGTGAAGAATATTTTTGTTAGTCAAATGTTAACAGTCGTCAAATAATGAGTGAAATGAGTATTCGACTATCAGCTATTTACTTGAATACATTAAGTATCAACCAGTTGGGTCATAAGACCATCATCAACGTATACAGGATGTTACAAAAAGGTACGGCCAAACTTTCAGGAAACATTCCTCACACACAAAGAAAGAAAATATTTTATGTGGACATGTGTCCGGAAACGCTTACTTTCGATGTTAGAGCTCATTTTATTACTTCTCTTCAAATCACATTAATCATCGAATGGAAACACACAGCAACAGAACGTACCAGCTTGATTTCAAACACTTTGTTACAGGAAATGTTCAAAATGTCCTCCGTTAGCGAGGATACATGCATCCACCCTCCGTCGCATGGAATCCCTGATGCGCTGATGCAGCCCTGGAGAATGGCGTATTGTATCACAGCCGTCCACAATACGAGCACGAAGAGTCTCTACATTTGGTATCGGGGTTGCGTAGACAAGAGCTTTCAAATGCCTCCATAAATGAAAGTCAAGAGGATTGAGGTCAGGAGAGCGTGGAGGCCATGGAATTGGTCCGCCTCTACCAATCCATCGGTCACCGAATCTGTTGTTGAGAAGCGTACGAACACTTCGACTGAAATGTGCAGGAGCTCCATCGTGCATGAACCACATGTTGTGTCGTACTTGTAAAGGCACATGTTCTAGCAGCACATGTAGAGTATCCCGTATGAAATCATGGCGGTGAATCGAGGAAGTACAGTACATACTGACGAAACTAAAATGAGCTCTAACATGGAAATTAAGCGTTTCCGGACACATGCCCACGTAGCATCTTTTCTTTATTTGTGTGTGAGGAATGTTCCCTGAAAGCTTGGCCGTACCTTTTTGTAACACCCTGTATAAGGTAAAAAGCAGTTCATTCAAATAAATCTGTCATGTCACTATTTGGCAGAGGATACATCTGACGTGTTATAATATGAAATAAATTCCAGTACAGTAGCCAGAAGTGATCTGAATGTATTCGAAAGAAAAATGATTAGAAAAAACTGGGCATCTGTGTTGGAGAATGTCACCTGGAGAGTGCGAAAGAACACTGAAATTAACTGTTAATGAAGGAATTCAATGTCGTCCAGAAATTAAAATCTACAAGACGGCAACGGGCTGGAATGGAAACCAACAGAACTCCTAAGAAGGTATTTCGGACCACTCTCCAAGCAACAAAATCGTTGGGCCGCCCTTGCACACGGTGAAAAGACGACATACAGAAGGACGTTGCAGCGTTAGGAATCGCCATAGGAGGGAGAGAGACAGTGAGAGACAGACGAATTTGGAAGCAAATCGTTGATCTAGCGCGAGGTCTACAGGGCCTGTGATCGCTGAAAAAAAGAAGAAGGAAACGAAGAAGAAGATAGTAAGCTCTACCCAGTACATTAACGGGTGCATCTAATAGTGACATCAGTTAGCAGGTCAGTGCAAGGACGTGGTTACAATAAACACATGCTGCTACTTATTTGCGTTGCCGACAGTCGTAGCACCTTCTGCGAAGACCGCTATGGAGAGGTGGTAAAGCCGTCCTTCGAGTTGTCAGGACTGCGATGGCTTTCTCACCAGCTTATTGTGGCTTCGGTGGTTTGGCAAGGGCAGCGGGCAGCTCTTTACTGCTGCAGTAAGCTATAGCAGTTGTAGGAGGGCATTGTCGTCCAGAAATGCGGCCCGGTGTTGATCCGCGGCATCCATTTTCCACGGTCGTGGTCAAGTCTCCAAGTAGCGGCCCTCAGTCGAACCGACCAGGCGTTGCGACGCATTGTCTGGGCGCCCAAGGAACTGAATGAGCAGAGGAGAGCCATGGCGCCAGCGGTTTGGCTGGCGATGGTCAGTGAAGCCTGTAGCGCTGGGCAGAACAAGGGCGGAAGGCACAGTACACTGAACTCTGGACCTCGAAGTACAAGTGGCTGGACGGCTATCTAGGCGGTAGCAGTGTAGAGCAAGGCGGTCGCTGGGTACGCTCGCCAGCTCTAATCTCTGCTGGTGTCTTTAAAGGCGCATATAAATAACGCCCCACTGACTGTTAGTTTGATGTCCAGTGGCGAAGAAATTCAGTGCTAGTCGGCGCACTGCTGCACTGACAGCTTGTTACGAGAATCTTCTCGTCGCTGACGAAACATGTGGTATTTCGGGGATACGGCTGTGTCGTCAGTTACTTGACTTCATGACGGTAATTGGAACACAGCATCCTAATTTTCATTGACGTCAGTACTGGTTGAAAACAGTCTTGGTTGAAATTTTAGTTTTTCTATTTTTCAATGACGCGTTTCGCCTTATTTAGACATTTTCAGGTTATCTTTTCTAGATGGACGCGAGAGGAACCAAGAACTGCATAATGCGTTCCCGTTCAAGCGCTCCTGTGAACGGGAACACATTTTGCAGTTCTTCGTCTTCAGCTTCTGTGTCGGCATGAATACGTGAACTATTGTTGTCGATATCGGTTTACCATCGATTCTGATAAGAACAATCCTATCACTAAACTGTTCAGAGTAATACACTCCCTGCCCTACCTTCCTATTCATAACGAATCCTACTCCCGTTATACCATTTTCTACTATTGTTGATATTACCCTATACTCATCTGACCGCTCGTGGTAGCCACACGGTCTTGAGCGCCTTGTCACGATCCCTGCGGCTCCCTCCGTCGGCGGTTCGAGTCCTCACTCAGGCATGGATGTGTGTGAGTGTGTGTGTGTTGTCCTTAGGGTAAGTTAGATTAAGTAGTGCGTAAGCTTAGGGACCGATGACCTCCGCTGTTTGGTCCCACAAGACCTTACCACAAATTCCCGAATTTTTCATCTGACCAGAAATTGTTTCTTTCCACTTCAAGCTACTGACCTCCACGATATATGGACTGAGCCTTAGCATGTCTCTCTTCAGATTTTCTAGCATCCCTATCAAGTTCAAACTTCAGACATTCCGCACCTCGACTCGTAGAAAGTTATTCTTTCGTTGGTTGTTAAATCTTTTTCTCACGGTAACTCCCTCCCCGCCCCCCTTCCCACCACAGATTCGAATTGAGGACGATTCCAGAATCATTTGCCACCGGAGAGATCATGAAAACTACAGACCTTGTCCTGCAGATACACGACACATACCTTTAATTCCGTGGTTTCCATTGCTTTCTGTATACTCATGTTGTTGATCATTGCTGATTGTTCTGCCTTCAGCGGCAGTTCACTACCCCAAAGGTAAAAATGTGCCCTAAACCTCTGTCTGCTCCACCGCCCCTTTCGATAAGGCCGTTGGCTGAATGAGGTTGATTTCTTACGCCGGAAGTCAACGGCCGCCATTGCCGATGACGTTTAATCAAAATTTAAGCAGTGGTGGGGTTCTAGCCCAGCACCAAGGACATTTGATTAACAATCAAGAACGCTAACCGTGGCCACGTTGACTAACCTGTTGCATGCAATCTTTAATCTCGACTACCACCGATTAGAGGCAATCTGAGCAACAACCGCAACATCGTGGAGCCTTCCAGCAGGTCCACATACTTTGTTTCAATATCCAAATTCACAGTTACACGTGGAGAAAAATTTAAAATTGTACGAAGCATTCTATAGGGGAGTGTAAGCGGTGATCGGTATAAATTTTTAAATTTCAATAAAACAGTCCCGATCGCAACAGATGATTATTTTGGTTGGCAACCGGTTTCGGTCTATAATTTAGGCCACGTTCAGGACCTGAGCACCATGCTTTGGGCTACTGGCGGTGAACGGCGCTGTTGACGTCCATGATCTTACGGATACTGCTTCGTACAACGCCACAAACCGTTATCATGATGCTTACGGCCTGAATGTGGTCTAAATAACTGACCGAAACCGGCTACTAACCAAAATAAACATCTGTTGCAATCGACACTGTTTTACTGAATTTTAAACGTTTATATCGATCGCCGCTTACACTCCATTATAGAATGCTTTCTATAGTTCTAAATTTTCTCTTCTCATTGTTCTAAACCGAACGGTACTATGCACGCCTCATTTCACCCATCAGACACAACTAACACATCGTTCACCAGCAACATGTAAATTCCAGACATCCAGCAGCCATAAGTGACGTATTATTTTTAAGTAAAATACGTCGATGAAGATTACTTAATAAATAAGTGAAAACCTTTCTGATTGCTAGGCAAGGTGATTAAAGATACTCATTGTACGTGAAGACTCTATACGATACAGAATATTCTCAGTCGGAGATCACGTAGAACTATATAACGCAAATCATTTTTTAATGTCCTAAACTCACGTTCCCTTTTTTTTCGATAAGAGGGGATTGGGGCGGGGGGGGGGGGGGCAGTAATCTTCTGACTTGTTTCATGCCTCCTGACTGTATTTTCTGTAGAATATGTTCATCTCAGACCAGCATTTATACCCAATGTGCTGAGTTATTTGCTTTATATATTCTAATCTGCGCATTCTCCTACTAATTTTTATGTCTGCTGCTCCCTATAGCGTCATGACACTTATCCCATGATGATTAAAACAAGTCGTCTCGTTTCTTTTAGTCAGTGGTATCAGCACTGAAGTGCCAAGGAAACTGGTATAGGCATGCGTATTCAAATACAGAGATATGGAAACACGCAGAATAAGGCGCTGCGGTCGGAAACGCCTTTGTAAGACAAGTGTCTGGCGCAGTTGTTAGATCGATTACTGCTGTTACAATGGCAGATTGTCAAGATTTAAGTGGGTTTGAACGTGGTGTTATAGTCGACGCACGAGCGATGGGACACAGTATTTCCGAGCTAGGTCCCGTCCGACTCTTTCACGAGTGTACCGTGAGTGTCAGGGATCCGATAAAACATCAAATCTCCGTCGTCGCTGCGGCCGGAAAAGGATTCTGGAAGAACGAGATCAACAACGACTGAAGAGAATCGTTCAGCGTGTCATAAGTGCAGCCCCTCCGCAAATTTTTGCAGGTTTCAGCTCTGGGCATTCAACAAGTGTCAGGCTGATCATCGATATGAACTTTTGGAGTCGAAGGCCTATCCGTGTACCCTAGATGACTGCACGACACAAGGCTTTACGCCTCGGCTGGGCCCGTCGACACCGACGTTGGACTGTTGGTGACTTGAAACACGTTGCCTGATCGGAAAAGACTCTTTTGAAATTGTGTCGAACGGATGGACGTGTTTGGGCATGGAGACAACCTCATTAATTGATGGATGCTACTAATCAGCACAGGATTGTTGTAGGTGGTTGAGGCTCTGAAATTGTGTGGGACGCGTGCAGCTGGAGTGATATGGGATCCGTGATATGTCCACATACGACTCTGACAGGAGACACGTTCTTAAGCATCCTGTGTGATCACCTGCATCCAATCGTATCCGTCGTGCACTAGGACTGAGTTGAGCAACTCCAGCAGGACCATGCGACATTCCACACGTCGAGAATTGCTAGAGAGTGGCTTCAGAAACACTCTTCTGAGTTTAATCACTTCCACTGGCCACCAAACTCCCCATTCTCTTTTATGGAGCATATCTCGGATGCCATGCAACGTGCTGTTCTGAAGAGATCTCCACCCCCTTGTAAACTTACGAATTTATGGACAGTCCTGCAGGATTCATAGCGTCAGTTTCCTCCGCAACTACTTCAGACATGAGTGCATGGCACGTCATGTTGCGGCACTTCTGCGTGATCTCGGGTGCCCTACACGATAATAGGCAGGTGTTGTCTTCATCATCATTTCATCCCCATCCGGCGCGCAGGTCGCCCATGTGGCGTCGAATGTAATAAGACCTGCACCAAGGCTGCCGGACCTTCCCCGAAAGGGACCTCCCGGTCATTGACATCAAACGCTCATTTACATTTTTTCAGTGTATATATTTCTTTCTTCCCCGATTCATAGCATACCAGTCCGTTTTACATTCTGTAACATCACATTACAAAAGCTTCGTTCTCTCCTTTCTAGTTTCCCCCAATAAATGATTTACCAGCGTATTTTTCGTAGGATAAACTTTGCTTCACTCAAACGTATCCTTCTTGCTTCCGTAACTTTCAAAATATTAATATACATTGATGTGGAAAATTTCTTTGCCTGTAGATTTTACACTACGATGAATTAATACTTCTGATGTAGTGGATTTTATTTAATTAAGTGTGTGGTTTACGATGCAAATGTCAATTACTTGCTAGGGCTTTTTAACATTAACTGGCAAGAAATATTGAGAGCATATTGAACTGCTTAATGGGAATAACAGTTTGCTTACTGCAATTAAGTAATGAGTCTGTTGACAAAACAGAAATTTTTCAAGGCCCTGATGAAATTTCCAGTCCATTTACTATGAATACGTGTACACTTTATGAGGGTATTGTGAGGTTCCTGACACTTGCGAGCTGCAGTGAATTATTTTTGTTTCGGAACTGTCTCTATTTGCCTTACTCCCCACGTTTGTCTATAACCTAACTACACTCAACGTATTATAATTATTGTTGTTGTTATTATTTTAATAATGGAAATACCGAAGGCTCTATGTTCGTAACTCGTTATTGTATTCACGTAAAATGGAGTATTATTCTCATTTCCCACAGACGACTACAGCGTTGACGAAACACCACTATTGTTCCACTATGGCTGCAGCAAATCAGAGTGAACGCGTCGATTCCATAATCTAGCAAAGCAGTACAAAGCTCTGGTGTTGGGCTCATACTGACTGTGTAGC
This sequence comes from Schistocerca piceifrons, assembly GCF_021461385.2. Lineage (NCBI taxonomy): Eukaryota > Metazoa > Arthropoda > Insecta > Orthoptera > Acrididae > Schistocerca > Schistocerca piceifrons. Next base: position 260,122,445 of record NC_060138.1, read on the forward strand.
CTTTTGATGGCGACGAGCGAAACGTATTAGCTCGTAATTTTTGACAATGGCGGTTATTATTCTACTTGTCTCTATAACGGATCAGATCAGTATCGGCTGGCTGAAATCTGATATAAGCTGCCACAGATAAATCACACCTTTTTATGCTCGATTTATCCGTCAGCCATATGACGATAAATTCAGATGGCAACAGCGACAGCACAGCCATTTGTTTCATGCAGTATTCGTGAGGTGTCGAATCTAGTTGTGGGTCCTATTTTGCGTTTGTTCATAACAAATACCACTGCAGTTTATCTGAATAACATCAGACTATTATTACTTAGTCTTTTCGGCAACAAATGAGACTACTTCCTTAATACATACTTAAAGTTACCACCAGAAATAGGAACCCTGTTACTTTCAGGATGAATGTACAGTCACTCCCGATCTGAGAACGAAACTTACATACTCAAGTTTCTATTTGCATTATTCCGAACACATAAGCAATTTAATGAACGAAAGAAATAAGTAATAATGATACTACTGTCTGTCATGTGCGACTTGGAATCACGTGAAAACAACAGTTAAAGTCACTAGTTACACTAAAGCAGGTTTATATTTACTCTTAGTTGACAAACAGAAACTAGTTTAAAACAACTATGTATCCATAATAATAAACATCATCTGTACCAACCAATAGCTGTCATAAAAATATTAATTTACTACCGGAGAGAAATGTGCATTCTAATATACTATGAAAACTATTAGAAAACCAATTATTTTTGCAACGTCCTCTGCATCTTAGAATATATTACTACAAAATTCTGTGTGTATATATGAGTGTGTGTGAGGGGGTGGGGGTGAGAGTGGGTGGGTGGTTAACGGTTTCCTAACAAATTGATTTAAACTTGGATGATATCTACTTGAATGAGAATGGAAATGCTTCTCATAAGCCATAATGTAGTGATATATTCGTTTGGAAACCTAAAACAGTTCTGGAACTTGCTTAGTCAATCGGGCCACCATATACACGAAAAGAGAAGTGGACCGAAATGCTCTGCCCACAATTTGAAGAACTGATATGGATTAAAAATATGCTGTAAACGGAGTAATTTGTCCTCGGTGAGCGATACATCAATCCCCCATAGCTTTTCAGTGGGCGTTCGCATGTACTCGTAGCACAGCAGACTCTGTTTGGTATGACTGTTGCTGTTAATCAGTTGCCAAATTTTCAAAGATAACGATGGAGAAAGCTTCCTATTGTAACGTAACCCACAATGTTAGTCATCGAGTACACTCGCAAGTGTAGAACAATCACGCCTAATAGCGTATACATCTATGTTCTGCTACATTTTATGTGTCGGTGTGTGTGTGTGTGTGTGTGTGTGTGTGTGTGAGAGAGAGAGAGAGAGAGAGAGACAGGAGAGAGAGAGAGGAAAGCTGCCGCTCAGTTTCCTTAAGCCGGGTTTATTGACTATTTGTTAGCGTGTGTACCCAGAAGTTCCTAAAGGAATATGTGAGAAATATGTAACATACTAGAAACTATAGAATGTGTTGTGTGGTTCTACCCCTTGGTTCCTGAAGTCTAAGCTAACTGGACGGATGTCGAGTACATATAATTAACTAAACAGGCGGAACATGTACGTGTGGACACAATCTATAACTTATACATGATTAACACAAATAATTTCTTCAAAAAGGTACACGACAGAGATTAACGTACCTCGGAGGTTCGTGAGACTCAATAGCATACTGCTGAGGACTCAATACAAAATATTTAAGACACATGCTTAGGTTTACTATTAAGTAAGTACTTCTATCACTACAGTCTTTCAAATTAAACAAAATCAAAAGAGGAATCTTATGTTCTAAATATACGGTTTCTCTAATTCGTGTTACATGCTCTTGAACGCTTGCTATGAAGATTTAGTAGTCTTGATTTTGAATATGAAGACACGACCAGAAACGGATTGTTGTGTTGCTTCAGAAACAAGGTGCATCATTCTCTGCACCTGGTGAGTGTCAAACCACAAACAGTGTTAGTACATTTTAAGTGAATAAAATAGTCTAGATTACAAGTATCATGCTACACACGGAATATGCAGTAATACGTCTCAGTCAACATACTCGATGTTGCCTCACCGAACGGTAATTGATAACCTGATTTATTACGAAGTCAGTGCACTCTTGAGTCAAAGAGTGTGACGCAGAATGACGTATAGACTGTAACGCCAACTTGCGCCACAGGCATGGGATGTAAAACATGTAGTTATCAAGCCCACGTCCGTCAAATATTTGGCATGTTCCGGAATGTATCATGTCACTTATTTACCACCGATTGGTGGAACTGTGTCAGCGGTCATTAACATTTATCAAATCGAGATTGTTGGAGGCTGAAATATTTTTCACCATTGGCCTCTCTCTCTCTCTCTCTGAAATATATAATACGCGTCTCCCTCGCTGTCCATTTAGATCCTGCTGGAAATATCAGGATAAAATCATTGATAGGTAATATCGCGGTCTAAGGCGCTGCAGTCATGGACTGAGCGGCTGGTCCCGGCGGAGATTCGAGACCTCCCTCAGGCATGGGTGTGTGTGTTTGTCCTTAGGATAATTCAGGTTAAGTAATGTATAAGCTTAGGGACTGATGACCTTAGCAGTTAAGTCCCATAAGATTTCACGAACATTTGAACATTTGATAGGTAATATCGAAAACATGTTGCGCCATCGTCAGCTACTACGGAAATCTTCAATACTGCTACGATTTATGGTTTACTTACCAACGTCAGACACCTAAATGCAATTACAAGCTGCTCTTTTGTAAAAATACGAGGACGAAAGAATTTTATGATCAAAATATTCGGATAATATACACTCATTTTACTAAGGTTTGAAGCTCCTCTTTTTGTTCTTCCGTGTTTGTGATATAAAAACTGGGTTGTTTTGGAAACCTGCCTTACGTAAACACAATTAGTTAATTTTTATATTTACCCAGACATGTTTCGACAACAATGTGTCATATGTGGGTCAAATTTTTATATCTTATAATTGCATCGCTAACTGAACTGTATTATTATACATCGAATTTAGTGCTCGTTTTCGTCATTTCTTTGACTGCATATCATCTGCTAAATTTTCCGTCCTGTTTGTGTCCATGGTTGTTATCTCAATCAGCTGCGATTCAGTGCATTGTATTCACTCAGTTTTTTCACTAATTGCCGCTCACAACTTCAACTCAACATGCACTTATACAAAATGTGGCGAACTGGGTTCTGAGCAGACACTTCAGACAACACAATTAATGAGAGGTGTCATATTACTGATATTTTTCGGTTACAGTTTCTATGCAGATACGCACACGACATTCCGTCCCACTCGACACAGCGTGAAAAACGCGAATTAGAAAATAGAACTCAATAAACAAATTTTAAAACGTTTTTCACTTACATAATACTAGAATGTCTTCGTCCTCTGTAAAATGTGTGAATCAGAGCTGCTGTTATGCAAACTACTCTTCTTAATCATAAAAACAAGTAAAAAAAAACTACACTAGCACAATTATCTGGCTCAAATTGAGAGCATAATTAGACTAAGTGAATATAAAACAACATGCATGTCTACTGAACAATACTGTTTTAATTAGCACTCCAAAATTACACAAATGACTTAGCTGTAACTTAATTACTTTGAATGAAGAACGTCGTTCACCAAAGTTTTTGTCACAGGGAACATAATTATGTCTTACTGAAACTGTGATACCACGTGTCGTGTGTCCACCAGGGATGCATAAACATATCCATAACTCTTACAACTGACAATTAGTGCAATTATAATACACACAAAATGATACAACAAAGACATATTTTGCAATGTCCCTTAGCAATCAAACTGAAGTTACTAGAATGCTGTATGATTTTTCATAACATAATCAACATGCGAAATCTGTTTATATGAGGTAAAAATTGAAATATTATTCTGAGATTACTCACCTCGTAAAACAGAGCATGATGAAAATGTTTCGAGAATCACCGTAATTATAAGTAAATTTATGCATACATAGCTGCTATAAATGTCCTCAATGAAGGGGTTGCGTTTTCATTTGTTAAATTGACACTTAATTGTGCAATTAGCTACTTTCACTTGTTGGGAGGAAACTACCTTGCGGTAAGAACTGGAACAGAAGCAACGGATAGCCTCAAGTGAAACAAGGAGGAATGAAAAATAAGATAATTTAGAATATACGCTGCTCATTTACTTCAGTTGCCTAAAAATTTATGCTACGCATATAGCATGTGTTGGTCCACAACACATTGGCATTCTCCGGCGATAATTGTAGCTGACTTTTTTCAGCAGCACTGACGTATAGGCCTATGCCATACTCAATAACGTTATGCATCTATTGCTTTCATACAACTTTTCTCCTGTGTTGTATACATTATTCCAGATTTCCTATCCTCCGTTGTGTATTCACCGGTTTTAAGTTTATCTGTGAGGAATACGACTTCCTGCATTGTAAATCTTTCCGCTTTGCCTTTTTCCTCAACTCGATGTACTCTTGCCGGCCGAAGTGGCCGTGCGGTTAAAGGCGCTGCAGTCTGGAAACGCAAGACCGCTACGGTCGCAGGTTCGAATCCTGCCTCGGGCATGGATGTTTGTGATGTCCTTAGGTTAGTTAGGTTTAACTAGTTCTAAGTTCTAGGGGACTAATGACCTCAGCAGTTGGGTCCCATAGTGCTCAGAGCCATTTGAACCATTTGAACTCTTGTCCTGTTTCAATAACAGCCGAAGTACAAAGCGGCAAGCAATTTAAGAGAGTGTTTAAAAAATTGTCTTCAGGTTGTCAGATTGGGAGTGACTGATGTTCTGGACACGGAGTACGTGCAAGTGCGCAGGGAAAAAATCCATGATGAATACATTCGCATGATGAACGCAGTTATGTATCACTACCTTGCAGAGTTAACCTCCGAAGGCTCTTATGGTTTGCTATACATCTGTACAACTCCTACATTCAGTGGCTTGGGTACAGTTTAGTTTTGCTCGATGAGTGAGATAGTTGTTCGTCGATTTTGCGAAGGTATTCTGTTCACGGGATTTCTATCTCCACATCTCTTCTGAACCAGTCTGTGTTGTCCTTTGGTCTGGCGATTTGTATTTTATGCTTAAATAAAATGCACCTCAAAATTAACGAACCGTTCACAGGGATAAGTGGCCACCGTTCATAGGCCGTAATCATAATATCAGTCCAATTCAGTTTCATTTATTGCCATAAAATCAACGCCTGTTAAACTGAACATCTAAATGGATCGTATGTATTCAGCACGGACGATGGAAGTTAAAGCTTTCTACTACGAGAGAGAGTGTAGTGCTTCGCAACACTTGTCAGACTTTTGGCTATAGCCAGCCCTTTGATAGAAATTTAATGTAGCATTCACTTTTTGTCTGCTAAAAGTTTTTCCGGAAGTTAAAAAAGATACAAGAAAATTAACGTTTTTTTGTAATATAAAACTTGTTCAAACTTAAAAAACGTTGATGTACCGAGGAACTGATAGTTCAAATGGCTCTGAGCACTATGGGACTCAACATATGAGGTCATCAGTCCCCTAGAACTTAGAACTACTTAAACCTAAGTAACCTAAGGACAGCACACACATCCATGCCCGAGGCAGGATTCGAACCTGCGACCGTAGCGGTCGCGCGGTTACAGACTGAAGCGCCTAGAACAGCTCGGCCACAGCGGCCGGCGAGGAACTAATATACAATGGGAATATAAAAGTTCTTAAATCAAGAAAGGCTTGTCTATACTGTGTTAAACAGTCTACCTGTACATTATTACTTTACTAAACACGAATAACCAGAAAGTGGAATCAAATTAAGTCGAAGTATAATAATAAACCAGCTACAAGTTAAATAAATTATGAAACAGATTATAAATGATCACATATTTCCATTTTTAACGTAAGTGAAATTGTTAAGGCAATAAAGAAGCTCAGTTATTTTGCATATGTCACGTGTTCTGTGTCCCGTTTCAAGGTACAGGATGAGGTACGACCGAGATATATAGCTTCCCTTCCCACACCTTATGTCACTAGCTTTTAAAAAATGTAACTTGTACTCTGTATAAAATGCTGTAGCTCAAGGATTAACGAAATCTTCCGAAGTGCCTTAATACATTACATATCATTTAACGGATAGGGTTCAATACACTTACAATATGTACAAAAAAGATAACCTCACCTCTCGCAGCTACAACAAAGTTAGAAGATGGCAGAAACTGCTTTTGGCGGTCCTTAGACTGATATATCATCCACGAAACATCGTGAGCTCCTAGGTACATTATCGTCATGATACAGAAGTGTCCCCTATATGCACTATAAGCCACAAATAGCAATGCACCACAAAGGAACTGTCCAAATAGGACGGAAATCGGTAAATGTGATTCACTTGTACGGACAAAATATGACTAAAATTTCAAAAAAATATTAGATGATTTCTTCAAGAGATAGAGCTACACAAATTGAGAAAGACAGTAATGCGTACCCTAGCAGTTATTTGGCTTGAAATTGATTGATAAAGATGTAGGATGTCGTCCTGAAGGATGTCGTCCCAAATTCTGCCCATCTGGAAAGTTAGATCGTCAGAATCCCGAAATGGTTGGAGGGCTCTGCCCATAATACTTCACACGTTTTGTTTGGGAGAGATCCATCGACCTGTCGGATGAAGGCAGGGTTTGGCAAGTGCAAGGACATGGGGCGGGCATTATTTTGCTGAAGTGTAAGCTCAGGATGGCTTGCCATGAAGGACAACAAACTGAGGCATGGAATATTGTCGATGGACAGCTGATCTGTAAGGGTGCCGCGGATGACAAACAAAGAGGTCCTGCTAAGAAAAGGCTTGGCAAACCAGACAATCACTCCTGGTTTTCGGTCCGAATGGCCGGCTACAGTCAGATCGGTATACCAGATACGTCTTCGATGGTCATCGGGCCCTATTCGAAGCGGGACTCATCACTAAAGACAGTTCTAGTCCGGTCAATAAGGTTTCAGGCCGTAGACGTATCTAGAGACGCACCGCACAGCGATGGGATACCAACCTGTCTGTTGCCCGGCATAAGGCCCGACAACCAGAAGTGACGGTCTAGGATGCAATTTCATTTCACTGCAGGACCCCTCTGGTTGTTCTCCGCGGCAACTCTGTACCACAGCGGTACGTCGACGATAATCTGCGCCCCTTTTTCTACCCTTCGTGACGAGCCATCCTGGGCTTATCCTGGCGAGCCATCCCGGCTTACATTTCAGCAAAACCGTGTCATCCTGCACACGGCGCGAGTTTCTAATTCCTATGTTAGTGCTTGACAAGTCCTCCCTTGGCCAGCCAGGTCGCAGATTCTCTCCAGTTGGACGGAAGTTGGCACGATATCCATCAGGAGAACATCCAACAATTCTATCAATTAATTCGAAGCCGAATAACTGCTTGCATAAGGGCTACATTTGCGGATATGTTTGTCTTCAAAATATAATTAAATTTTTCTGAAACTGTATTTGGTTATTTGCCTGTACATGTTCACCACGTCTACTGATTTCCGTCCCATTCAGATAATTCCTTTATGTTTCGTCGTTCTTATTGTCTGAGAATGTAGATTTACAAATATTGTTGATGACAGCTGTTGTTACTTTTAACGTGGACCTAAAATAAAATGTAGAAAATATCATCAAATGAAAACAAACTGAACAATGGGATTTAATGGAAGTACAAGGAGCATAGCTTCCAGATTGCTATATCTGTTTCTGGCACCCACGGAAGGGCTCGAGATGTACCGGCTAACTATAGCCTAACTACAGAATTGTTGTAGCCACATTGCCCCATCTGCAATTTACATGCCTTGGCAATCCTTTTATTAAGAAATTCCCATGTGATTGATCACTGCATTTTTAATTTTTAATTAATTTATTTTTGTAACTTCTGTTAAATATATTTTATCCATTCCTATCATTCTGTATTATGGAGAAAACCTTGTTTGTCTGTTATAAGGTTCTTTTGACATTTTGATGTTATTTTGATATTAAGAGCATCCACTAAGTTTTATAGACTGAAAGTTAGGCAGTCTCTGTTTCGATATACGATGGGCAGTCCATAAGCTTTGGTCATTTATACTTGTTTCATGATCACATTCGAAGTGTCTGTTATCTATCTTGAAATTGGGACAACTGAAAATGACATTATCAACGCATCCTTGAACTCCACATCCACAGACGAGATATGTCCTTACATTCCACTCGACAACTATGATTGGGATATGGACTATGACCTGATAATTGATGCTCCTCACCACAAATAGGACCAACGTAGCTGATACTCAGGTTGTTTCTTGCTTGGAAATATACTGCATACAGGGCATGGAGTGCTCCTAGTGTCCCAGTCATCTTGCTCTTCATCTAAGCTCCAGGCTCGTGTCTGTTATCAGTGGTATGAATTCCTGTGATCTTGTATACACGATCATATTGTTCACGTCCCACCCACTGCTACGTTACACCGCAGAGTACCAAAACATTCATGGGAAACGTACTGAGAATTACCAGTGAAACTTCAACAATGTAGTGAAAAAAACACCTACGAGCCTCGATAGTACACTAAGCTGCATTCGTTGAAGTATTGTTTGTAGCTGTTCAGTTGAGGGTGATGGCGCCCAGATGCTGGCAACGAAATCCATAACATCGTTGGAGATAGCTTCATGGTACGAACGCACCAAATGTAGCGGTAAGTCATTGTCAGTACAGGCAGTCTTATACATAACTACTTGCTGAATGATGGATTCTACATGTTTCAGGATGTTCCTTTCCTCGTGTGGAAGAATGCCTGTAAATTGTGCTACGTCTCAAAGGATTCAATCAAGCCTCAGAAAAGGATTTCTGGAGAGAGAAATTCTTCCTTTCGCAAGTATCGGCGCAGTGCTATAGACGGCCATAGCCACTTTGTCATTCGTGAACTATCGGTGCATCTGAAAGAGCACATTACTCGTCTTTTCTTCGAGCCTCTAGTTCCAGAAACACTTGTACAAGGACTTCATCCGCGTATGCATCAATGTCAAGATCAGTACCAAAGAATAATATCCCAGTATAGTGGACCACTTATAGGACATTGGGAATAAGCTCTACGTAATCCTTTTGGTCATCGTCGTTTGTCGTGCTAGACATTGGAAGCTACGTCCACTATAATAATAGACAAAACTGTTGCACAAATATTTGGGGGCCCCGAGATCTCTGAGGCGTACTAACATCGCAGGTCACCAAAGATTGTAAAATGTGCCTGCGATGTCAATCATGAGTTCAACTGCATATTTCGGAGTTGGATTTTCTATACAGTATGAACAGATCTATTAACTACATCAGCTATAGACTTCCCTTTCGCTGCCCGTATTGGCTCAGATTGAGACACAAGAGATCCCTTTGTGCTTTCAAAAAACTCACAAAGTAATCACTCCTGTACCTTGGTCAAGACGTTTATTAAGCAAACGGGTAAGTAGCTTGTTGCTGATGACAGATCTCTACCCTAGTTATTATCCAAATCCTGGCGTCAATACTACCAAATGAAGCACTATCAGTGGACGTATAATCCTCAGGATGCCTTCCCAGTTTTGAGCTAGTAAACTGCAATATCAGCAGAGATAGGTGATACCAATATTATCTAATTCGCTTCAAAGCTGTGCTCATATTTAGGTATCTGTGTTTGTATTACTATCAGGAGTCTTGGCAGTTAGAAATATTCTGTTGACTCCCTCCATCCAATTCCAAAGTGCGTAAATGTCTTATGAGATATTGCTGCCATTTTTAATGCACTCGATATCTAATATTGGTCTTGATCATTTTATTTAGTGATTTTAGACTGTAATTGAAAGTGTCATAATGATATCTCAACTGGTAAAAGATTCCGTAATAGACCCCACTCGGATCTCCGGGAGAGAATTGCCGAGGGGAGGTGACCATGAAAGAAAGATTGTGTAACCAACCAAAGGATGACGTTCTACGAGTCGGAGCGTCAAATGTCAGAAGCTTGAACGTGGTAGGGTAGCTAGAAATTACGAAAAGGGAAATGCAAAGACTCAGGCTAGATAAAGCAGGTATCAGTGAAGTGAAATGCAATGAAGACAAGGGTTTCTGGTCAGATGAGTGGAGGGTAACATCCACAGCAGCCGAAAATGTGGTATAACGGGGTAGAATTCATTATGAATAGGAGGGTAGAGCAGAAAGTGTGTTACTGTGAACAGTTCAGTGGTAGCGTTGTTCTTATCAGAATCGACAGCGAACAAAAACCAACAATGATAGTTTAGGTGTATATGCTAACCTCACAAGCTGAAGATGAAGAGATATAGAAAGGATATGAGGATATTCAAAGAGTAATACAATACGTAAAGGGAAACTAAAATCTAATATAGATGGGGTACTGGAATGCAGTTTTAGGGGAAGGAGTAGAAGAGAAGGTTACAGTAGAATATCAGCTTGGGAAAAGGAAGGGAGAGAGGAGAAAGACTAATTGAGATCTGTAATAAATTTCAGCTGGTAATAGCGAATACTCTGTTCAATAATCATAAGAGGAGGAGGTATACTTGGAAAAGGCATGGTGGTATGGAAAGATTTCGGTTAGATTACATCATAGTCAGACAGAGATTCCGATATCAGGTACTGGATTGTAAGGCGTGCCCAGGAGCAGGTTTAGACCCAGATTACATGGTAGTAGTGATGAAGATTGGTTGAAGTCTAAGAGATTAGAAAGAATCAATACGCAAAGAAGTGGGATACAAAGTATTAACGAATGACGAGATACGCCTTAAAGTTGTGTTAGGCTTTAGATACAGCAACAAGGAATAGATCAGTAGGCAGTATTGTTGAAGAGGAATTGACATCCCTAAAAAGGGCAATCACAGGTCCAAAAACGTAATTACAAAGAAGGTAACACGAAAGAAAACATAGGTAACAGAAGAAGTACTTCAGGTGATTGATGAAAGACAGAAATACAGAAATTTTCAGCGAAATTCAGGAATAGACCAAATGGCTACATGGAAATTGTGAAAGTTTCAAAAAACAAATTATTGTTGGAGGGACTGACTCAACATATAGGAAAGTGAAAATAACCTTCTGTGAAATTAAAAGCAAGGGTGTGTAATGGTCGCCTAGTCGCAGATATTGCTATAATCTCACCATTTCACTCCCATTTACGGAGCTTGTTAGCACATGATGTTAGGATGGTGCCATTAAAATGCATTGTGGTAATCGCTTCTGCTTGCTGGATTGCTGCTGTGTCTCGATGCTGATGCTGGCTCTAAATCTGGTTGTCTAGGGGTAAAAAGATGAGGTCCCGTGATTTTGATGTGCTTTGTGATGATAAATAATGAGCGAAACCAACAAATATTTAAACTTCAAATAGCTATTACTCTGGTGGCCATCTTAATTCCACTGTCCACCAAAGACAATGACACAACACAAAGTAGTACTTCTTCTACATGTTCTTTGCATTGTTTATCCACCTCGAACAATAACACACATACACACTTTACCAAAGTGACATTTCGACTGCGCCCCCGACCCTTCTTGCTGCTTGTATTTATAACCTTGTCAAAGAACTACTAAAAAGAGATATAGTTTATAAGCCACATGTACATCTGTTATCGTAATTTGTGCAGAAAAGTTATTAATTTACATCGAGTGATATAATTTAACAGGTTATTAAAATGACAGACCGATTTGTTGACTTGACAGAATAATTACAGGATTTTTACAAAAAGGCCGTTTTTTAGAAGTTTGTCAATTGACCTCTCTAATTTGCATAAATAAGTAAATAACATGAATTATTAAGAATTACATTGGTTTTTGTCTAAAATAGGTGTGTTTACATGAATACTGAGTGAAAACGGTCCTAATGAACAAATAGTTTTCATTGGGTGATTTTTATTTAAGGAGATCCAAAATACGTAAGTTGGCCACCATTTTTCGTACTTCATATTAATTATTTAAGATGAACTTAGTGTTTTTACATGATGACATTTGCTGTATCAGTGATCAAGTGATATTAACTTTTGTGTGGTCAGTTATTGGGTATAATTTAATGGGTTAACTGTTTATGGAGACATGTTATGCAATCATTGTTAACATACACAATAACTTTTCTATAATCATAAATACTCGTTAAACTGGTTGCATTTGGAGGGTATCGCATAATTCGGTAAAGTAAAGCCTTTAATATGTTCCGTTACAGGTGGTAAAATGAGTGCAATGGGAATTCCGCTCTTAAATGCAAAGGAGAGAGCGGACAGGTGAAAAGAATACATTGAAGGTCTCTATGAGGAAGAAGATTTGTCTGTTATGATAGAAGAAGGAACATGAGTCGAGTTAGAAGAGATAGGGGAACCAGTATTTGAATCAAAATATAAGACAGTTTCGGAGGACTGAAGACCAGATAAGGCAGATGGGATAGATAGCATCCCACAGAATTTATAAAGTCACTGGGGGAAGTTGCAACAAAACCACCACACACTTTGGTGTGCAGAATGTATGTGTCTCGCAAAATACCATCTAACTTTCGGAAACATATCATCCATACAAATCTGAAGTCTACAAGAGCATACTGAGAATTTCGCAGAATCAGCTTAACAACTCATACGTACAAGTTGCTGACGAGAATAATGTACAGAAAAACGGAAAACAAAATTGTGGATGTGTTAGGTGACGATCAGTTTGGCTTTTGGTAAGGTAAAGGCACCACAGAGGCATTTAGGAAGTTGCATTTAATAATGGAAGCTAGACTAAAGTAAAAACCAAAACTCGTTCACAGGATTTGCCGACCTGTAAAAAGAGTTCGACAATGTAAAATGTTCGAAATTCTTAGAAAAATGGGGGTAAGCCATAGGGTGAGACGGGTACTATGCAACACATAAAAGAGCCAAGAGGGAATAATAAGACTGGACCACCAAGAACAAAGTACTCGGATTAGAATGGTGTGAGACAGGGATGTAGCCTTTGGCCCCTACTGTTCAATCTGTACGTCGAAGAAACAATGATGGAAATAAAACAATGGTTCAGCACTGTAATTAAAATTCAAGGTGAAAGGATATCAATGATACGATTCGGTGATGACATTACTATCTTGAGTGAAAGTGAAGAAGAATTAAATGATCTGCTGAATGGAATGGAATGAACAGTCTAATGAGTACAGAATGTGAACTGAGAGTAAATCGAAGAAAGACGAAAGTAATGAGGAGTAGCAGAAAGAGAACAGCGAGAAACGTAACGTAAGGATTGATATTCACGAAGTAAATGAATTTAAGATGATCTTCTGCCTAGGCAGTAAAATAATCAATGATGGACGGAGCAAAGAGAGCATCAAAAGCAGACTAGCAGTGGCAAAAAGTGCATTGCTGGTCAATAGAAGTGTACTAGTATCAAACATAGGCCTTAATTTGAGGAAGATATTTCTGAGAATGCTGAGAAGGAGAAAAGACAGAATGATAGTCTATTTGTTGAGACATGAGGGAATGACTTCTATGGTAGTAGAGGGAGCTGTAGAGGAAGACAGAAATTAGCATACACCGAGCAAATAATTGAGGACGTAGGTTGGAAGTGCTACTCTTAGATGAAGCGGTTGGATTACGAGAGGAATTCGTATCGGGTTGCATCAAATCAGTCTGGATACTGGTGACTAAAAAATAATAATAAGACTGACTTACGCTTTTGGGCTTTACGCCTTCATCAAAGCTTCAAAATAGTTATAATACCTTCTTCGCCAAAACAAATCTGTACTTGTCAAACATTCCTTTGAATTTAAGTGAGTCCACGCAGCCGTCTTTGAGAAATCCTCACTACGAGTTGTGTACGAGGCTGTAGGACCCTTAAACTTTTCATTAAACACATTACACGGTGTTTCTCTTTTCTGAAATTGCAGTTCCCTTCGAATAAACGTTTGCCAGTATATAGTTTCGATTTCCTGAAGCAATGATTTGCAGTGCGTCATAACTACCATGCAGTCGCGTAGCCTCGCAGTGCGTTTTGATTGGCCGAAAGCGTCTTTATCTGTTGATCTACTAATGATGCCGAAGCTGTATGGCGCCTGCTGCTACTGCAGGTGCTGTAGTGATATCGTCATACTCGTCGTCACCGTCGTCGTATCTTCTGGCGGGAGTTTCACGTAGAGGCGCTATCGGATGACACGTCTGGAAGCCTCCCGTCGCATACGTAGCTGCAACAGAATCATCTACAGATTACCCGCAGGTTGAGTGTATGCAGAAGTTTCCAACAAGATGTTTCCTCGGACAATGTTCAAGAAATTTATCTGATGTGATTCCACAGGTAATGAAGAAATGCCTACTTGTCTCATAGGCAAGACGTTATGTGCCATACGATCCTCGTTTAGGTTCACTGGATATTCAGCTTCGCTTGCGCAATACTATTGAAGCCGTTTACGATACAACAAATTTTAGCACACTTCAGAACTCATTTAGAAGACCGTCTCCTTCAATTCCTTTACAACTGCTGCTTCCAGTTTCTTCTGTAACATCATGTCTTCTCCTGATGTTAACGAACTCAAGATGCTGTTTCTCGATAAAATTTGTATTGATTCGAAGTGGAATGTCGTCAAAACGTGTGATTTCTCTCCTAGGCAGCAATGGCCAAGCTTCTGGAACCAGGCTCTGGCACGATGCCACTTCCTGAATAATGTCGATGGAGATTTACGCATCTGTTTCTAGTGTAACGTGTTTTCCATTACTTGCATTAAAGAGAAGTGATGTAGAGCTAACCCTAATGTTCTAACTGCAGTGCTTAATCTGCACAATCTTTCCCAGTTGAGTCGCTACTCTATTCCTGTTGTGAAAAGGATTGCAAGTAGGTTCCTCGTCAAATTTTCTGCATGTATTTTCCTGGTTATGTTCTGCTTCACAATGTTAGCACACTCTGTTCTTACACTTACCCATCATCGTGTTATGGTATAAGTCGCGATATTTTTAATCGATCATTCCTGGAGCGCGAAAACCGACGTAGACATATTCCTGTTCCTGCAGAAGCTTAGAAACACCAGTAGTGAGTTCTGTTAGGTGACTGACAATAGATTTTCTCTGGAGGTCCGCTTCAGAATCTCAGTCTCTAGTTTTTGGCGTTTTCATGTCATTAAACAGATTATGCCCACATACAGGGGGAACCAGATTTTCATTGTCAAACTTACAATGATAGTACGGACTGAGAACGAAAGTTTAGTAAACATGTACTCTAGATTGCTTAACTTGAGAGCTATGAGCACTTGTTCATCTTCGCTACAGTGAGGCACATTTCTGCTGAACAAGTGCTCGTAGGTCTTAAAATATGCGTTTCATAGTCTTGTTTACTAATCCTTTTTTATTATGGGCCGTACTACCACGTCTGGAAGTTGTCGGAGGAGTTCTGGAACACGTTTTATAACTTTGAGAAGTTCATTGTGGTCCAGTATTTTGGACACTTGTGTCAGAGCACACTTCTTTTTCTTAGAAGGCTAGTATTTAATGCTGTGTATCTGGTTAGGTTTTTTTTTTTTTTTTTTTTTTTTTTTGCTTTCTGCAGTCTCCATCATTCTCTGTTCCGAATATTACAAGCCTACTGAATGTCGATATCGATTGGAGCCTAGTTTTGCCTATCCTCTAGTTAATTGGGTCGGAAAATTTCTTCTTTACATCTTTCGCATCTTTTTTCTCGATGGGTTCAATAAAGATCTGATTTTCTTATATGATGATTTCTGTCTCTTAGGTTTTGTACTTTGGTTTTCCTGAAACTGTGACAGTGGCAAATGACGCAGTAGACGCCGTTGTTCCTTGTTTGGTGTGCTTAGAGTTCTGCCTCAGAAGCTCCGTGTGGGCTTCCTGCTCTCTAGAGTGTGATACTGAGATCTCTTCTAATGTTTCATTCTCCACTAGCAGTTCCTGTTTCCGCCCAAGCTACCTGGACTAAAACATGACCAATTTTGACACTGTTCTGTGTTAGTTCGTTCGTTACAGGAACAAGAGCGCTCTTCGCTTCTTGAAGGTGGTTGCAGACGTAATAAAGTTCTATCTTTTCAGCAAATCTCTTTTTTGGCTACAATGGCCGTATTCAGATGCTAGGAGTGGTATTTAGTAAACAGATGTTCATGAGTGAGAATCCAATGCTGCTTTAGGCATCTTAAGATGGCCACTGTGGCCGAAACCGGTTATAATTCCATCATAAAAAAGTAATTGCGTCGAAAAATAAAAATTCGTAATAAATCAATCAACATCCTCTTTAGCGAAAAGTCGTTTTATCAACAACAACAAAAAAAAGACAGTGTAATCGTAGCGTGGCAAATGTGATTTTCAGCCATACTGAATTATAGGTGACACGCGTTAACATCACTTATTTACGTGGTCATCGAGCACGGCGTCTACAGTTACTACTACTGAGAAGCACACAGCTTTTAGATGCTAGCAGTGGCGCATACGTCACAGCACCTGACGCTGCAGATCTTACGAGTGCAAGCAGCCGTCTCCGCGCGGAGCGAGTAACAACTTCATACAAGTTTAGTAACTCTTGACTGCACTTTCAAATGCACGTAAGCTCTCCACAACACACGACAGACGTTAGGATTTCAGTGCGTACTGTTTCAGTTACATATGCGTTTCCCGTGGGACCTGCATGGAGCCGAGCGTTCGTGAAGTGTGGCAAACAAGGAGTCTAGTGTGACGTCGCAAGTTCGTTGAGAGGCCCGTATTTTTCTCGGGCCCCGCAGCTGCTGCTGCTGACGAAGCGCGGCGCGGCTGACGTATCGCAGGTGGTGATTTTTCAAGGGACCACGACACATGCTCAACCGGCCGTAAGGAGATCACCTTCTCATCTGTGAGCCGAATGAAAGCTCTCCGAAACCTTAACCATGCTCTCTATTTATTTTTCGAAGTCTGCGGAGGTGGTGTCGTCCTAAGATCGAGTCCTCATGTCAATGTTGACACCTCTCGGTGAAATCACTGGTAAGAACTGTCGCTGCCTGACGGAGGAACGAATAAGTCTTCAACCTAGACACGTCCTAAAGAGGCTCCATACGCCGCCGTTGGAGGGAGAATAGTTACGTCAGTCTGCAATCATCGTTTGCTACGACAGCATAGACTTACGAGGAAACACGGCAAATGCCATAACCCCAGTCCGCAGAAACTTCGCGCACACGAAGAGGAGTCAAAATAAGCCTATCCGTAGATACTCGACCGTTTTGGAGAAGTCGACGGTCATACATTTCGACACAAGTTATATGCCTTTTAGCACACAATAATGTCAGTCGAAATGATGGCGCAGTGACTGGCTTTGCGGCGTCTTTTGTGTCCCATGTTTTAACACGACTGCTGTTTTTATTTATTATACTTTTTTCATTTACCTAACCATGTACGTATGAGGTTATTACAGTATTGTTTCTTGTGAATTGCTGGCCGGGGTGGCCGAGCTGTTCTAGGTGATACAGTCCGGAACCGCGCGACCGCTTCGGTGGCAGGTTCGAATCCTGCCTCGGGCATGGATGTGTGTGATGTGCTTAGGTTAGTTAGGTTTAAGTAGTTATAAGTTCTAGGGGACTGATGACCTCGGAATTTAAGTCCCATAGTGCTCAGAGCCATTTGAACCATTTTTTTCTTGTGAATTTAGGGGACACAAAGACGTCATTTAATTGTGAAATTACAGCTGGCTTTCACAATAAGTGTCATACATTTATCATATAACATACATGTGTAAGATATTTTCAGGGTTTACAACCTACCTAAATTCTCATATTCTTATCTTTCATTGTTACTTCAATTTTTATCAATATTCTTATATTTTATTCTTGTGTCCATTCTTCACGAAGGTGTGGTGCATGCACTTGGAGACACTGATCATAGAAACATTCCAAATTAGATATTCCGAACACCACTCGCTCAATCTTCCTGTGCGCCGGACCGAAACTCGAACTCGGGACCTTTGCCTTTCACTGGCAAGTAGTCTACCAATCTGGAAACATCCCCCAGCCTGTGGCTAAGCCATGTCTCCGCAGTGTCGTTTCTTCCAGGCGTGCTAGTTCTACAATGCTCGCAGAAGAGCTTCTGTGAAGTTTGGAAGGTAGGAGATGAGGTACGGGCAGAATTGAAGCTGTGAGGACGGGTCGTGAGTCGTGCTTGGGTGGCTCAGTGGTGCCGGCACGGTAGCTCAGCGTGTTCGGTCAGAGGGCCGATTGTCCTCTGAAATTAAAAAAAAATTGAGTGATGGAATCAACGATCGACTTGAACAGATGTCATGTGACGTCCGCCCAGACCAAACGAAACGAAAAAAAGAAAAAAAAAAAGGTAATTGGTAGAGCACTGGCCCGCGGAAAGCATAGGTCCCGACTGTCAGGAAGTTTCATATCAGCGTACACTCCGCTATAGAGTGAAAATCTCATTCTAGAAACCACAGGCATCGCGCGAAGGCAGGTTTGGCTCTGGATATTTCTTCGTATGAATCTCACTTGGGAATTCAACATACTTAATATTGCTGAAGATTTGAGAAGTTGAAAAAAATTTCGCAGTAAACCCCGTATAGGAAGTCACTTTTCCGAAAAATGGCGCTTACAGGTGATTATGAATCACAATACACTACGGAAATTTCACAATTTGAAAAGAAACTTTCTGTTTTTACTTTAAATTCATTCAACAGACATACAATTAGTAGACGAATAAGAACGACGTTATTTCATTATACATCAGAAAACGTTTCCCTAGTAATCTTGTACGGAAATGGGTTGAAAATGGAAAACAAAATTAAACATTTCAGTCGCGTTTCGAACTGGAGGCCCAAAACTGTAAAGCCGCAACGCTAGCCACTGCGCTACTACTTCGCTTATGACACTTATCTTCTAAAAGGCATTTAAAAAGTACATCAGAATCACTGACTGTCGTTTTCTCAGAAATGGTCAAGTATCTACGGTTAAGCCGAGATATGTATTCGTGTAATTGCACTACTCTTCCACAGAGCGAGATTTCTTGGAAATAAGGTTATGGCACCTGTCGATTTCTTCTCGTTAGTCTGACCCAGCAGCGTGACTTTTATTGGAAGTCAGAGCTGTGTCGAAGTTCATAGCCAACTGAACTTTGAGAGAGGAGGCTATAATTCTGAACTGTATCAGGTGATAAGCCATAGATTCAGCGACAAACGGACACATTTTGTCTTCCTGTGGACACGGATTGTTTCCAAGTTAAGTTCTCTATCTTACTCAAGTTTTAGTAAAGTCATCTAATAGTCTGTGCGCGTCGTAATATCTGCTGGTCATTTCCAAAAGGAAATCTAGATTTGGTAGAACCCACTAGAATGCTAACGCTTAAGTTGTTTTGTCGTCCGGCACTTTAATGGGTCTAACAATGAACGTACTGCACTGCTAAACACTTCATGCTTATGTGAGTATAAAACTGAGTGTCACTAACCACTTATTCCTCCCAAAATACGACACCTAAATCAGGAGCCGTTTCATGCAGCAACCGTTCCAGTGGTCACCTTGTGATCTTTATGACAACGAACGTTAACTTTATGTAATCTAGTTAATTTATTCGTCAGTGCAATAGAATATAAAATTACTTGGCACCTCTCGGGATAGCCGCGAAAGTTAAATGTTGCTCTACAAGAAAGGTGGAAGGAATATGTGTAGGAGTTATACAAAGGAAATAAAAACAACATTTTAATATGTGAAGAGGAGGTAGATAAAACGAGATGGTAGATGTGGGGCTAGGAGAAAAATTTGATAGGGCACTAATCCACAAAAACCGAAATATGGCACCTGGAGTGTATGACATTCTCTCAATAGTGTTGATTGCCTACCGTCACTACACCATTCCACCTGGTTTGCAAGATGTAGGAGACATATGAAATATCCACAGACTTCAAGAAGAATGTAATAATTCCAGAGAAAGCAGATGCTGAGAGGTCTCAATATTGCCGAACTATCAGTTTAAAGAGTCATGATTACAAAATATTGCAATGATCACAGGTTGAGGAAATGCAAACCTACTTTCATAGAGTTTGTAAAACTGCACAAAGCTTTAGATAATGTTGACCGCATTACACTCTTCAGATTTATGAAGTAGGCAGGATAAAATCTGAAGAACTCATGTTACTTACAACTTGTGGAGGTGTAGACAGCAGTTATACCAGTCGAGGGGAGTCAAAGGAAAGTAGTGGATGAGTAGGGAGTGAGGCAGGGTTGTAGGGGTTATAGAGTGTAGCCAAAACTCATTAAACTGTTTACTGGACAAGTTGTGAATGGAATCAAACAGAAATTTTGAAAGGTAATTGAAGTTCAGGTAGAAGAAATAACAACTTTGCGGTTTGCGTCTTACATTGTAATTGTGATAGAGGAAGGGAGAGTCTTGCAATGAGGGTATAAAATAAATATATATATAAAAGCGAAAGGTGAATGAAATGTAGCCAATTACGAGAACGTGCTGAATAACGATGCCTCCGAATTTCTTATGTGAAAAGACCTTTTTTTATCCTCAGTCTTCTGACTGGACTACAGTTTTTGCCCTCTTCAGTTCCCTCTAGTACCATGGAAGTCAGTCCCTGGTGTCTTAACAGATGGCCTATCATCCTGTCCCTTCTGCTTATCAGTGTTTTCCACATGTTCCTTTCCTCCCCTATTCTGCGTGGAACCTCGTCATTCCTTACCTTATCCGTCCACCTAATTTTCAACATTCACCTGTAGAACCATATCTCAAACGCTTCGATTCTCTTGGTCATCCCACCGTTCATGTTTAACTACCACGCAAAGCTGTGCTCAAAACATATATTCTCAGAAATTTCTACCTAAAATTAAGAGCTATGCTTGATACTTCTCTTGCCCAGGAATGCCCTTTTTCCAGTGTTAGTCTTCTTTTAACGTTCTCCTTGCTCCATCCGTCATTAGTTAAGTTGCTGCCTAGATAGCAGAATTCCTTAAATTCATCTACTTCGTGACCATCAATCCTGACCGTCATTTCCGCTACTTCTCATTACTTTCGTCTTTCTTCGATATACACTCGATCCATATTCTATACTCATAGACTATCCATTCCATTCAGCAAATCATGTAATTCTTCTTCACTTTCACTCGGGATAGCAATGTTATCGGCGAATCGTGTCGTTGACAGCCTTTCACCTAGAGTTTAAATTCCACTTCTGAACCTTTCTTTCCTTTCAGTCATTGCTTGTTCGATGTACGGATTGAACAGTAAGGGTGAAAGACTACATCCCTGTCTTACACCCTTTGCAATCCGAGCATTTCGTTCGTGGTCGCACACTCTTACTATTGCCTCCTATTTTTTGTACGTATTGTGAATTACCTGTTGTCTCTTCTTATAACTTACCCCCATTTTTCTCAAAATTTCGAATATCTTCCCCCATTTGACGCTTTTTCTTGGTTGATGAATGCTATGAACATGTCATTATTTTTCTTTAATCTTGCTTCCATTTTCAACCGGAAAGTCATAATTGCCTGTCTGGTGCCTTTACTTTTCCTATAGCCAAACTGATTGTCATCTAACACATCCTCGGCTTTCTTTTCCATTCTTGTGTACATTATTCTTGTCATCAACTTGGACGAATGAGCTGTTAAGCTGAATGTGCGGTAATTCTCACACTTGTTAGCTTTTGCATTCTTCGGAATTGTATGGATGATATTTTTCCGAAACTCAGACGGTATATTGCCAGACTCATGTGTTCTATACACAAATGTGAATAGTCGTTTTGTAGCTACTGCCCCTAATGGTTTTAGAAATTCTGATGGAATGTTATCTATCCACTCTGCCTTATTAGATCTTAAGTCCTCCAAAGCTCTCTTAAATTCAGATTCTAACTCTTAAAACTGTGTTAATAAAACTGACGTTTTTAACATTCTACATTGTTAATCTTACTGTTTATACACTTGTCGCTTGAAGGCCGCGAACTGTAACGTATAACGTGGCGGTGCGTAACGTAACTATGTCGATGCGTGAGAAACATTATGGGTAAACGCCTTGGGTTCACTGGCATTCAAGGACTTCATGTTGATAGTGATTGAATGGGTGCAAGAAAAGGTAAGATTATGGTTCCGTCAACAAAGTTAAACATTCTGCATGGAGGATATCAACAAATTGGTCTTTTGTTGTGAGAAATTTGTTCCCCGCCAGGATGACTATCTGTAGAAATAAATATGTAGACGTCAAGATATAGAATATTAATATCATTTGGTTTATTATCTAAAGTTTTCTCACAAAACATTCGGAGGCATTACTTGCAGCATGCTCTCGTAATTCTGGGGATGCTGTGTGAGTTGGATTAGGAAATGAGACTCTGGATGTAGTAGTGTAGCACTTGACACAGTCACGTCGATTAAATATTTGGGCGTAACATTGCAGAGCGATATGAAGTGGGACAAGCATATAATGGCAGTTGTGGGGAAGGCGGATAGTTGTCTTCGGTTCATTGGTAAAAATTTTGGGAAGATGTGGTTCATCTGTAAAGGAGACCGCTTATAAAACACTAATACGACCTATTCTTGAGTACTACTCGAGCGTTTTGGATCCATATCAGGTCGGATTGAGGGAGGGCATAGAAGCAATTCAGAGGCGGGCTGCTAGATCTGGTACTGGTAGGTTTGATCATCACGCGAGTGTTACGGAAATACTTCAGGAACTCGGGTGAGAGTCTCTAGAGGAAGGGAGGCGTTCTTTCCGTGAATCGCTACTGAGAAAATTTAGAGAACCAGCATTTGAAGCTGACTGCAGTACAATTTTACTGCCGCCAACTTACATTTCGCGGAAAGACCACAAAGATAAGATAGGAGAGACTGGGGCTCGTACAGAGGCATATAGGCAGTCATTTTTCCCTCGTTCTGTTTGGGAGTGGAACAGGGAGAGAAGACGCTAGTTGTCATACGAGGTACCCTCCGCCACGCACCGTATGATGGATTGCGTAGTATGTATGTAGATGTATCTGTAGATTCGTTTTGTGATTTGGGTCGCAAACCAACTTATGATGGTGGAGGAGGAGAGGACGTAAAATATAAAACGTCAATGGCAAGAAAAGCATTTCCGAAGAAGGGAAATTTAAATCGAATGTAATTTGAAGTGTTAGGAAGTCTTTCCCTAAGGCGTTTTTCTATGGAGGAGTGATACGTGGACATAAGCCGTTCAGAAAGTAATAGTTGTTGTAGATATGTGGTACTCCAGAATGTGATGCTAAAGATTAGGGTATGTCGCATAACCAATGAGAAAGTACTGAACAGAGCAGGAGGAAAAATAAGTACTTTACCTTGGCTAAAGGAATTTAGAGACATTAAGGAACTGGAGGGACGTTGGAAAGTTAAAAATTGTAGTGCGAGACCAAAGACGTACAGTGCGTTGCAGCAGTTATTCAGAGATGAGTGGCACTCATTGGAAATCACTGCTTCAAATCAGTCAGACTGAAGACCACAACTATAAGGAAACTGAAAACGTCGAGTAACTTATTTCTCGAAGCCGTGAGACGCAGGGGTATGGTTTATATTTGGAAATTCCGTGAGGCGAAGATGCCACAACAGCACAAATGGAATGAACCGCCCTTTCTGTTGTACGCCGGATCTGACACAGAGTTTTTCGTCCTCACTTCCAACTCGTGTATAAGCTCGAGTGATACTGCGTCATGTGCGTTGGACAGGACAAAGCCGATGGCGCAGGTCGCAGAGTACTTTATACTCCGCGCGCGTGTCAGAGCACTGTTTCCCACGAGAACTCGTGAAAGGAGAGATGGTCTCGACACGTGGAGTTCCATCTCAGCAGTACAGCGCTACACACGGACTCTGCTCGTCTGCAGCGGAATTTTACGTGAAGGGTCCGATTTAAACGGCCTTAGACTTGGTTTTTTCCGACGAGAGCAAGAAAATGCACACAGTCTCAACGAAATGCCGGAAGGTGATCTGCACATGGCGCGAACAGTTTTTTGCTGCAAATGACTGCACAAATAAATTCTTCGTTTGAGCGTGCGTTGAACCCGTCATTGCTAATTACTTAAATAATACTGATACCGTTAACAATAAAGAAAATGTAGTTTCTCCGCAACCCTGCACGTTTACGTTTAATGTGTAAATTTCGTATGTATTAACCATAATGTAGACACTGAAATTTATCTGCTGAAACTTGGAAGCTGTGTGATAAAACCATTTACTTATGAATGTTTCTTATTACCATTACCTTGTGCCCTTTAATAGGACTATCAACTTTTATTTTAATTTTGCTGTAAGATCACAGTATCATAGCATAGTACTAGCAGTGTAAAAGCAAGTGAAATAGATTGCGACTAAAGTGTTGCCCATGTATTCTGATCTACAACAGCCTTTAATAACGTACTTTAGTATACGAACATTAACTGTGTAAGCTGCTTTCAAAAACTATGGTGCCAGATACTCAAAACTGAATCTGTTATCTGTATGTGAAACTCAGTACCAACAGTGGCTACCAACAGCACACAGATTGGCATTCTCATCAAATAATCACAACATACTAATTGTTGAGTATTCAAAACTGTGCCCTGTTAGAGTCAGGTACCTATTCAATCATACGAAAATTTTACCAATGAATACGCCTTCCTAATTGTATCTCGTGAAGTTCGTTTCAGCCCTGCCTGCAACGGATAAATCAGCTTTGCTCTGTCATTTCAAGTGTAAGAAAATGAATTGGTGCACTCCATGTTCCGAAAATAAACACGGTGCCGCTAATTGGCGTATCGTTTGCTTTAGGCTGCTCTGCAAATGTCAGTTTTGCTGTATTTAAAAAAAAATAAAGGCAGCTCACTGTCCACTGGTGTGACATCGCAGTAATGTCACGATTTGCAATCAGACTGTGACGATTAACTTGAATAGAGTGAGAAAGGTGTATTAAGTAGAAATGGTATTCGGATCTCGTTAATAACTCAGAGGTGAATCACAATGATTTCATACTACGATCTTTCCTTCCCATTGCCATATACAATGGAAGTTGATCCAGACGAACAATATTTAAGTTGCGTAAAATGCACTCCTTGCTTTTCTAATGATTTTTTTTAACTGATGTGGAGGTTGACGTACATTAATTAGTATTCGGAACACATGAATAACACCAAAACGTAGATACAACTGAACAGTATTACGCTAGAATGATTACTCGGTTATCGCGTCCGGAAATAAGAGGTCCCTTTTCGATATATTTTCCAAATGTGTCGTCTTTCTATGCACTTATCTCAAAATCATCCCCTATCGTCAGTCACAGCAGGAACCATCTCAAATAAAATTCGTTATCTGTTCAGCATGTCCGCCGTCAAAGCTTCTAACTCAAAGACGACTCAGCACTATCTCTCTCTGTCGTCTACACTCACTACAACCTCAGGTGGCCAAAGACTAACGTAGCATTTATATGTTCAGGCATTGAAAGACACTCAAAATGGCAAAGATTTCAAACAAACCTGCCAACTCTCATGACATATAAACCATTCTGTTCGAGGCAGGTCGTTGATGATAACACTTTTCTTCATCAGTTCTGTTGGTTTGATGTACATCTTCCACACTTAATGGCTTCCCCGCTTTTTGAATGACTACTACAGCACTTCGTTTATCCCACGCGTTTCATACTTTCGTAGTGTTCGTTTTGGTGCAGTCTTAGTTTTATCTGCTGAGGATATTGATAGCTTAATATTACCTGTACAGCTTTAACGACAAAGTAATGCATCAAAAAGAGAACGGAACATGTCAACAATGATGAGATTGGATTTTTGACAGTTGAAAATGTCGTTTGTTGACTTTAAAAAGGAATAGTTGGAAGAGCAAACTTGGTCTGTAGTGCTTTTGTTTAGCCACGTTGGGTTTACAAGGATCAGCTTCTTATGTGGGTGAAATTTATAATAATTGCATAGTAGTATTCCTATCTAATTGATGGCAGTCACTCATGAAGAAACTATTCGTACACTCAGATTTGTCAGCCAACAATGAACTGAAGCTTGTTAGAAGTTCCCGTAGGGACGCTCAAACAGTAATTAGAACAAAGGAACAGACTTCAATTGAGGATGTAACTATTAATGTAATGAAACTGAGATGGACGGACGCTGTAAACGCAGCAAAGAGAATGGAGGCATAGACCAAGAAAGTTCATTGCTTTATTTCTAGAGGTAAGAAAATACCGTGACTAAAACCAAATAAGTGGTAGACGGATGATATAACACACGTTGTTGCTGTTGTGGTCTTCAGTGGGAAGGCTGGTTTGAAGCAATTACCTACGATATTCTACCCTGGCCACGCCTCTTCATATCTAACTCACTTTCGCAACCGACGTCCATTTGAACTTCCGTACCATATTCAAGCATGGTGAGCCTCTACAACTTTTACCTTAGACACGCCCTGCCGTAACGAAACTGATAATTCCTTGGTGTCTCAGGATGTAACCCGTCAACCGATCTCTTTTTTTAGTCAAGTTCTCCCATAAATTTATTGTTTTCCCAAGTCGATTCAGTACTTGTTCGTAAGTTGCTCGATCTGTCCACCTAATCTTCAAGACACTTCTCTCGTACCACATCCCAAACTACTTTATTCTCTTTTTAGCTGATCACGTTTCGCTTTCGTACCATGCGTCACTTCACATACAAATAACCTCAGAAAGCACTTCCTAACAGCTACATTTATGTTAGAGGTTAACAAATTCCTCTTCTTCAGGAATGCATGTCTTCCTATAGTCATTCTGCATTTCACATCCTCACCACTCCGGTTGCACTCCCCTCTCAATCTCTGCTTCGGCTGTAATCGGTAATTTTGCTGACCATATAGTAGAACACATCGACTACTTTTAGCGTCACAATCCTTAATCTACTTCTTTCATCATGGCCTAATTTAATTCCATACTCCTCACTACCATTGTTTTACTTCTGTTGTTTTTCAACCCACAAAATCTTTCCAAGAAAGTATCCATTTACAGCAACTGTTCATCCTAGTCCTTTGCTTTCTCTGCCAAAATAACGATTTCAAACGAAAGAGCTCAAAGTTTCTATTTTTCTCCATGCATTTTAATTCCCTCTCCGAAATTCTGCTTCGATTCCTCTACTACCTGTTCAATGTACAGACTGAGTTACATCTGGGACAGGTGACAGTTCTGTCTCACTCCCTTCTCAACCACTGCGGAATTTCTCTCAATTTTGTTTTATCTGTCTTACCTTCAAAATTTCGGAGAGTGTAGTACAGCCAACATTTCAAATCCTGTCTCTAAACCTACAGTCAAACTCCAGGTTTATCTTTCTCCAATCTAACTTCTAAGATAAGTCGCAGGGTCATTATTCCCTCACATATTCCTGAATTTCTGTGGAACCGAGAATGACCATATCTGAGGTCGGTTTCCAATATTTTTTCTATTCTTCTGTAACTAATTCGTGTTAATATTTTCACTCATGATATAACTAATATTTTCGTTACATGACACCTGTCAACGTCAGCCTTTTTGGGAATTTGAATTTGTATGTTGATGAAGTCTGAGGATACTTCGCCTGTTTCAGATATGATGATCATTAGGTAAAATAGGTTTGTGATGTCTTGCTTTCCGAAGGACCTTATAATATAAGGGGCATTCAAAAAGAAACAAGCCGGAGTCTGGAATGCACAAACCTATGATAGGAGGGTAATATCGTGGAATGTGTAACGAGGCGTGGTTCCAACCAGAGCGTGGAATTTCACAGAGGGCACACGTGCACGTCACTTGACTATACAGAGCTAGGCGTAGCATGCATTAATCGTCCAGCGCTGCCAGTCTCATTGCAAACAGTGACATGAAGGCGTCAAAAGAAGAGCAAAGAGATGTTCGTTTTCTGACAGCGGAAGGAGTAGGAGGAACGGACATTCATCGACGAATGTCACAAGTGTATGGCGAACACTGCAGGACCCTTGCAGGGGTCAAGGCGTGGCACAAGCGCTTCAGGGAAGGACGGGTGTCGTTAGCCGATGATGCATGGTCTGAAACACCACACTGCAGCGCTATGCTCGGAAAGGTTTTGCGCGCCTGACACAAGTGGTGTCTGGAGAGGAGTCATGGTGTCATCACTTCTAACCAGAATCAACACGACAAAGTCTCAAATGGAAGCATCCAGGGTCACCACCACAAAAAAAATGCCACGGCCATCCATACGAGTGCAGGAAAGGTTATGCTGACGTTCTTCTTTGACCAAGATGGCGCCCTTCTGATTGACGTCCTGCAGCACTGGAAAACAGTGAATGCCCAGCGTTACTCGCAAACATTGACCACCCTTCGCCAAGCGATCAAATCAAAACGACCGGGCAATCTCACCCTTGGGGTCATTCTGCCCCACGACAATGAAAAGCCTCCTACGGCCAGCACAGTAACGGCACTCCTGCAGAAATTCAAGTGGTTCTTGGCCACTCTCCATACCGTCCAGACCTCTCTTCCTGTGATTAGGCCAATTTTTTGGTCCCCTTAAAAAGGCTCTGAGGGACAAACGATTCACCTCGGACGACGACGTCCAGCTGTACGTGCGTAAGTGGTGAACATCGCAGCCCCGAGAATTTTATGAGACAGCCATTCACAGCCTTGTGTCACAGTGGGACAAGTGTCTCAACAGCCATAGCCAATAATTGTAACATGCAGGTCCGGGTTACTGTGATCATGCCTACGGCTCGCTTCTTTTTGAGCGCCCCTTATACAAGTAATATCCTCTACCTGCGGAGCCTTGATTAGTCTACTGTCTTCCTTTGCTGTATGAAATTCTTCTCGCAGCGTTTGTCTAGAATCTCATTTTCATTTTCTTTCTCTTGCCCTCCTATAATATTGCCTTCAAGTTCATTTCCTATTTATAAACCTTTTGTATATACTTTCAGCGTCTCACCACTCGCTTCTATGCCCAGTATTGGCTTCCCATCTGAGGTCTTGATGTTTATACATCTGCTTGCTGCTTCTCTGTTCTTGAAAGAGGTCTTTCATATATTCATCGGAAATATCTTTCTCTCAGGCATGCATGATGCTATGAGCTCTATCTAATACTAATTATGGCTTTCCATTTTCTGTCAAGATCATGAATTAAGTATTACTTACTTCGAAGAGGGAGCTAACGTGTTTAAGTGAGTATTCAGCTTTTTCTTAAAATAAACGCCTTGCATCTTGTAATAGTGATAACTGTAGTAACGCCCTGTCTCAATGCACATAATACAACAACATACAAAGTTTTGCCACACAAGACACCTCTTACTTGTTATACAGTGCCGCATACAACTAGGATCCATATAGAGCAGTTTCTATTCTGTTGCTACTTTTCGTTCATACAGCAAAGGATTCATGTACTCAGCATCTATGCAGTAACGTTAACAGGTGCCAACCACATACTATAACTGGATTATAGATACGTGACAAATTGACGTCAACAAACTTCGAAGGGTAATAGAGGAATCCACAAAACCTAGCTGTGAACAGGGCCGCATGTCCGTAAACAACAGAAAGCGTGAGGGTTTGGGATAAATCCCTGTCCCTTGGCAAGCAAACATAAGCTTGTACATTGACGTCTCTTCACGTGACTGTTTTCACAGTGTTGTGGCACCCTTGGACAGATTCTGCGTGATCTAAGGCCCTGAATCTGGTCAGAAACATTTCCATACATTCTGCTCTAAATACGTCGTCATATAAATTCAGATTTTTGGCCGAAGGATTTAAATTAGCAGCAAGCAGAAACACCGCAATGCTGACGGTCTGTAGTACTTCTTCCAGACGGTAACCTCTACGAGCCCTTGCAGTTTGTCGCTACGGTTTGGTACACCTTTTATATCACTTGCCATTAAAATTGCTACACCAAGAAGAAATGCAGATGATAAACGGGTATTCATTGGACACATATATTGTACTAGAACTGACATGTGATTACATTTTCACGCAAATTGGGTGCATAGATCATGACAAATCAGTACCCAGAACAATCACCTCTGGCCGTAATAACGGCCTTGATACGCCTGGGCATTGAGTCAAACAGAGCTTAGATGCCTTGTATAGGTACAGCTTCCCATGCAGCCTCAACACAGTACCACAGTTCATCAAGAATAGTGACTGGCATTGCGACGAGCCAGTTACGCGGCCACCATTGACCAGACGTTTTCAATTGGTGAGAGATAAGGAGAATATGCTATCCAGAGCAGCAGTCGAACATTTTCTGTATCTAGAAAGGCCCGTACAGTACCTGCAACATGCGGTCGTGCATTATCCTGCTGAAATGCAAGGTTTCGCAGGGATCGAATGAACGGTAGAGCCACGGGTCGTAACACATGTGGAATGTAACGTCTACTGTTCAAAGTGCCGTCAATACCATGGTCTCCGAGCTGCTGAAAACGTCGTCCAACTGTTCGTGCAGATGGTTGTTGTCTTGCAAACGTCCTCATCTGTTGACTCAGGGATTGAGACGTGGCTGCACGATCCCTCACAGCCATTCGGATAAGATGCCTGTCATCTCGACTGCTAGTGATTCGAGGCCGTTCGGATCCACCACGGCGTTCCGTATTACCCTCCTGAACCCACCGATTCCATATTCTGCTAACAGTTATTGGATCTCTACCAACGCGGGCAGCAGTGTCGCGATACGATAAACCGCAGTTGCTATAGGCTACAATCCAACCTTTATCAAAGTTGGAAACTTGATGGTACGCATTTCTGCTCTTACACGAGGCATGACAACAACGTTTCACCAGGCAACGCCGGTCAACTGCTGTTTGTGTATGAGAAATCGGTTGGAAACTTTCCTCATGTCAGCACGTTGTAGGTGTTGCCGCGGGCGCCAACCTTGTGTGAATGCTCTGAAAAGCTAATCATTTGCATATCGCCCGCATCTCGTGGTCGTGCGGTTGCGTTCTCGCTTCCCACGCCCGGGTTCCCGGGTTCGATTCCCGGCGGGGTCAGGGATTTTCTCTGCCTCGTGATGGCTGGGTGTTGTGTGCTGTCCTTAGGTTAGTTAG
The DNA here is from genome assembly GCF_021461385.2 of Schistocerca piceifrons. Lineage (NCBI taxonomy): Eukaryota > Metazoa > Arthropoda > Insecta > Orthoptera > Acrididae > Schistocerca > Schistocerca piceifrons. The sequence goes on from NC_060138.1 coordinate 260,153,375, forward strand.
GTTTAAGTAGTTCTAAGTTCTAGGGGACTGATGACCATCGATGTTAAGTCCCATAGTGCTCAGAGCCATTTGAACCATTTGCATATCTTCTTCCTGTCGGTTACGTTTCGCGTCTATAGCACGTTATCTTCGTCGTGTAGCAATTTTAATGGCCAGTAGTGTATTACTCTATGTGCGTGCATGCCTGTGTGTGTGTGTGTGTGTGTGTGTGTGTATGTGTGTGTGTGTGTGTGTGTGTGTATGTGTGACTGCATACCGAGATAATTTCATAAACAGAGTAAAATACTGCCATGGCGCCCTAGATAACAGGCGCCGATGGCACCACGCGCAACGTGTGAGTAGTTGGGTGTCGCGAGCTTCGCTCCTACGGAATGGACGCCATGGGAAATCTGAGTTCCGCAACTCCGCAGCCAGACCAGCAGGCGACGACAACATGGTTCTGACCGGGTCTGTATGCAGACAGCTTTGAAATAACCCGTCTTTTTCTGCATCCACTGTGTCACGTGCCGAAATTAGGCCCGTATGTATCCTACCGCGATGCGGGTATTTAGGCCGGCGCGCGAGCTTAGCAAGTCAATTCCATCCCAGCGAGCAAATGACAAAAGATTTCAGCAACACCTCGCTGTGGACTGCGTCATTATTTTCCACGACAGCATGTCCCCTCCTCCGTTCGTACTCTGAGCGTGACTAATGTTGCTGGGACTTACTATAATTTCTACTTTTTGTACTTCCGCGACAAAATAGTGCCAAGAGCAGAAGTTTGCTATGTGATTCTAACCTTCCCGGCCTTAGAAATTTGTTTGTCGTCGGAATTCCTTCTGTGCTATATGACCGTTAATTTTCAAATCCAGGAATTAAGGAACGTGTTTTATTTCGAACATGAGCTTTATTCATACTTCACGATTTTGCTCACATTTAAGTAGTGTTCGGTCCTGAACATCAACTGATTATTTTGTGTTGAGGATATAAATTATTTTTTGATTCAGGAACATATTTTGGTATTCGAAAGCTATTGTTTATTTTTTACTTGCGGGTGAACTCTGTTTAATTTCGGACTTCAAGGAATTTTATCATGATGAAAACGATAGCTTCATCTATGTGATAAATATCTATTTGGATCAGAAATAAACATTTACCATGCAACTGAATCAGCTTTTTTTTTAATCACGTTACAATTGTACAGCTGTGGATGGCCTCGATACAAAATTTTCCAAGAAGGAACTTTACTTCCGTAATACACTGAAGACTTCCTTAGAGTTCTGTTTGAGAAATAAACTTGTTATATGGTGACTACCTGTCTCTCTACTTGATATATCCTTGGAAGCGGACATATCACGTACGAAAAGAGGGGAACGAGAGGTGGTAACAGAATTCATAATAAAAGTTAGTGTGAATAAAAGAAAAATTTTTGTTTCCAACTGCACAAGCACTCCTGGAGCTATTCATTTATTGTAAACAGGGTTTCTAACATAATGTAAAATTAATGTAATGTAACATACCTTCGCTGAAGTTTCCGTGGGGTCGTTTTGTTAGCTATTTCCGGCATCTAGCGGAAAGGAGCTTTTCTCCAGTCTATAAAGGTGAATTTTTTCACAGTCCATAGAATTGGTTCATTATCGAAACGTACCATGCCAGCTTGACGGATTCTGAGTTTCCAATGAAATCCGGTGTTTTCCAGCACACACTGTGAAATACTATCTAAAAGTCCTGGCACAAAACAGTTGAGGAGTTGACCGACAGTCGTCGAGGGTGTAGGAGAAATGTGTCTTCTGGCACGGAGATGGTGTTTTGAAATGTTTAACATTTCTGAAGTCAATTACACTTTTTCCAATAAGGAATACCCGCTAAAATTCGAAAGTGAGTCCTGGTTATTCACTTTCCTGTTATCCAGGCTATTCCATCTTAGTGAGTGTGCACCTGGCGAGATTTCGTATCAGAGCCTTAAGGCTGTTGGAGGTGCTGCTTCACAAGAGTGACGAACTAGGCGGAATGAGATTCAAGCCATAAAAATTATGTTTGTTCTACTGGAACCTTGAGGAGTGGTATTTTAATGTGACTTCTTCACTATTGACTTTTAGCTGTTACCCTGTTTTCCTATTGGTGGGATTATCGGCATAAGGTTCTAGAAAAGAGCTGGTGGCTCTGAAACGACAGAACTATAAAATTTCCAGTTTATTGGTAGGATTCTGAAATGCGGCTAGAAGCATTTAAACATACACAGGATATTAATTATTGACTGTGGAATGGTGGCAACTTTCAACCCAGTCTCGTAGATAAAAGGTGCAGCTGGCATCTTTTATTGATAATGGTTTCTATAGTTTAAACAGAGAAGAAATTTGGCCCGGGTCCCCAAATAAGCTTTTACCAGTTCGTCTTTAGAGCGTAGTCTGTCTCATACACCATGGACGTTTGGGTTCTAGGAGAGCCTGCAAGAGAGACAATGAACGACGCCATGGAACCAACAACAAAGGATACTGGATTTCTGTACTTGAAAGATTCGAGAAGAAGATGCTAGCCATTGTCTTCATAGCTTTTAGCAATTAGTTTGAAGATCAACACGTTTCAGTGTAAGTAATCACCGCTCACACATTAGGCTTAGACCTGTTTTAACTGGCCGAAAACTGCCTGCAAGGTGGTACAAGTAGTACAAGGAGCAGGGCATCGCGATACATGTGATCTGCATGTGAGCAATACTTCCTGTACCGATCGCTTACCAGACCTCCCTACCCAAAAAAAAGTCTGTCGAGGCAAAGGAATCGAATCCAATCGAACACGTGTCCATCCGCACCGAAGACAGCGAACCATTCGGGAAACTTGTACGAAAGCGGCTATGAACCAATATACTACATGATCCGTTTTATGTATTTATTTATTTATTTTTTGCTGTCAGCCTGTTACGATAACACTGAACATCAAATTTGAAGTGACAGTGTGTAAATTCATGATTTTGAGTTAGTTATGTTGATTTCAGTATAAAATGATAGAAAATCATCATCTACATAAGTAATTAGCTCTAGTTTCTTAAAAAGAGTAATCCACATTTTTGTATAAATAACTCATTAACCAATAATGCATTCATGTTCCACGATTCAGCATAATAAATTTTAAGTGAATAATTACTTGATTTATGGGTTATGCATTTATAAATTTCAGTGCTATTCTGGAAGTTTAAAAGTGAAATATTAAGAAAAATTAAGATAATATTACATGAATGAAAATCCTTTGTAAGTCTGCTTTGTACCAGAACTATGTAAAAACAAAATAAAATATATAAATTAACTGGTCACAAACGTATATGAAGAATTACAAATGTTAAATGTCCATATGTACACTATACAAAATTACATATTTTGTTCAGAGATAAATTCAGAAGATGACCTTCTTCGCTTGGCTTAACGTTTATACACCTCCTCGGTAACATTGCTTATGACAGTCCAGCAGTAACCTGCTAAAATAGTAAGGCTCCACTTTCCGTCATACATCTTCTCAATTGTGGAAATATCTCGATGAAATCGCTCCCCATGTACATCAGTTACTGCACCACAATCTTGGGGGAAGAAGTCAAGATGACTATGTAAGAAATGCATTTTCAATGACATATTGCTACCAAGTTTTTCATAAGATGACAATATGTTATCTACAATCTCCTTGTAATTTATTGCTCGTTTGTTCCCTAAGAACTTTAAACAGACTGTCTTAGAACATTCCCATGCATGCTTCTCATCACGTTGTATGATTCCATCAAAAGTATGGTCTCCAAAAATCTCTCGAATCTGTGGGCCTACAAATATGCCCTCCTTTACTTTTGCATCACTTAAGTAAGGGAATTTTTGCCTTGAGTACTTAAATGCGTCACATCTTTGTTCATTTTCTTAACAAAGTTCCTCATGAAACCCATCTTGATGTGTAAGGGTGGGAGCAGAATCTTTTACGGTCTCCTAGAGGTTCACTCTTAATGTTCTTTATTCGTAGTTGAAGCGATTTTCAGGTAGGCCATTCATGTTTAATGTAATGAGATGCACGAGCTCCGCTAGCCCGTTCACAGAGAAAGCAGCAGTATTCAGTGCACTCTAAATGCATACCTAACAGCACTGCAACCACTTTCAAGTCACCACAAATCTGCCATTGAGAATCATTATACTTGATAGCATCTAGTAAAATTTTCATGCTTTGGTATCGCTTTTTCATATGCACACTATGCCCAACTGGAATAGAAGGAAGCTCATTACCGATATGTAAATGCACTGCTTGGACAAACCATTATAATATTTGATTTTAAACTTAACATAAGAATCCGTATATAATTCTCCCTCCGCAATGAAACAACGTAAGATGAAAACTAGAGTTACTTTGAATTGTCTTTGTGATATTCGCGATCGGCATATTAGAACTGATAGGAATTGGCTATTTTCATTCGATTTACATTTTCATTGCTGAATAGTGTAATCGATAGTCGAAATAAGGAGGAAAAACTACGTATCAAAGTCACCTGCGTACATCGACCTTTCGAAAGCCCTTTTAAGTCTAAGTGCCGCGTTGCGGTCTGCGATTTATGGCGGCAAATAAAACAATGGGGCCGCCGTATCACAGGCGGCCTACCGCGTTGGCTGATGTAAGCAGGACCTCGCTGCCGCCGAATCTCGGCAGAGCCTGTTAAAACACGAAGAAAAAACGACGAGATGAAATATAGCCGCCTCAGACCTCGCAATATGCGTGTACGTTGCGGCAGGGCGACTTCGGACTATCTCGAGGGCTGTCTCTCGTGGAGTAATTTATTAGCTTCGCTGCGGCGGCTAACCGAGATGGCAAAACGTGTATTTTAAAACAGACATTACTGCCATGATTCCTTCAAATTGTCTCAGGATAGATGTTTGTTAATCAATCCGCTTACAAAATTGTCCTCTGTCTTTTTCGATTTAGGTTACTTGGCAAGAATTTCATTTTCCCAAGAAATTAAGTGTCCTTCCTACGAGATTTTTTTGTCGAAGCCATAATCATCGTTCAATCATTTTGCTGTTTGGGTCACCTCCAGGATTGGACGACCGTAAGAGTCATTACATGAATTCTGAGTAAACCTCACCAAAGATGGCGGTCGAAATATAAGAAGCCACACTCGCCCTTCCAACGGCCTTGTCAAAGGAAAGCGGAGAAAAGGTCAGAGGTTGGGGGAATCCCATCTTCCTTGGGGTGGGAATCTGCCGTTAAAAAGCGGACGAGCCTCCATAGGTCAACGGAATGAGGACGCAGAGTTCAATGAAAACCACCACATTAAATACACACAATGTGTATTCACAGGATATGTGGTGTGGAGTGTAAAACCTTCTTAATGATGCGACCATCACAAAATTTTTCTGAATTTCTCTCTCCTTCGGCTTTCCTGGTGGTGGGAGAATTGCCAAGGGGAAAGGTAAACAGGAGGAAACGATTGAATAACCAACAAAAGGCTGACATTCTACAAGCCAGTGTACGGAATATCACACGCTTGTATTTGTTAGTGAAGCTGCAAAGGATGTAAAGGAAGGTATAGATATAGAGGACGGTGAGGAGGGGGGGAGGGGCGGCAGACGAGGTAAAGGTCAGATCAGCAGCAGCAGAAAGTGGGGTAATGGGTGTATGATTGTACATGAATGGGAAGATGGGGCAAAGAGTGTGTCACTGTGAACGCTCCAGTGATATCCTCCTCAGAATCGACAAAAATCCAGGACCAACAAAAATAATTTTGGTATACATGCTCACGTCGCACTCAGAAGACGAAGACAGAGAAGAATTATATGAATGTTTTTAACGGTTAATATGGATGTACGGTGAATTAAAAATCTACTAAACTTCTGAAATTCGAACTTTGCATTATGGGAAGGATTAGAATATGTAGTAGGTATAAGAGACGAATGAGAGAATAGCTGAGCTCTACAACAAATTTCGGCTACTAACAGAGGAGTCAATACACTACTCAACAGCAAGAGAGGAAGGTTGTATTATTGGGAACCATCTGGAGGCATTGTAGAATGTCACCTGGATTAGATAATAGTGTGACAGAGATCTCTAAATGATACGGTGTACTGTACGCTGTACACTGGAGATGATACAGATTCAGATCACAATTTAGTAACGATGAAGAGTAAATTGAAGTTTAAGACAAACTTCCTCAAAAACGATTGGGGAAGGAAATGCTATGCTGAACTACAGGGGACTGATGCTGTGTGATGTCTAAGGCTGTAGACAGTGAAATAATGAATACCACAGTAGGGAGCTCATTTGAAGAAGAATGGACATCTCCAGAAACGTAAATCACGCAGGCTGGCCAGATACCTTGCTTAACGGAAGAAATACTTCAGTTGATCGACAAAAGAAGGAAGTACAAAAATGCTTACGAAAAGACAGGGAGAAAAAGATTTAAACCCTTAGAAATAAAATAAATGGGAAGTGACGGAAGGATAAGCTGACAGGGCCCGGGAAAAACAAGAAAGTATCGAAAAAGAAAGATCTTCAGAAGGACAGCTTCAGCATCTAGAAGAATGAAAACAGCCTTCCGTTAAATTGAAAACAAATGCGTCAAGACTGCAAGAGGAAGTCCACTATTGTACGCAGCATAATGAAAGGGTAGCAGAAAGAAGCCTTTAAGAGGGAGAATTTTAATGTAACAGAAGGCGAAATGAGTGTCGATATAGAACACAGAGGGAACCCTGTATTAGAGTTTACCATAGCTTCGGAAGGAAGACTTAAGGAAAGTTAGAACCAAAGTCAAACCATCTTCTTATGATTTGTAGCTCTAGAAGAAGCATTCGAATCTTTGAAACGGCGGAAAATGTTCGAAATTCTTAGAAAAATAGATGTAATCTCCAGGGAAAAATGGGTACTGTATTAGATTTATAATAACTAAGAGGTAGAAATACGAATGAAAGCCTGTCTGTTGCCCACATTGTTCTATCCAAAGTAGACTATCACAAGAAAAAGGGGCATTTCTGGACGAATGTAGTTTAACAATGCCAAAGATCGGCCTTAATTTAACGAAGAAATATCTAAGAATGTACAGTTGTAGTACAACATTGAAAGGAAGTTAATCATAGAATACGCGAAATTTGGAATAAAAGAATATCGAAGCATATATGAAGAAACTTAGATGGTCCGAAAATGGGGAGATTCTACGCAGAATCAGCTACGAAAGGGACATATGAAGAATACTGACAAGAAAAATGGATAGTATGACAGGACACTTGTAGGTTGAGACGTAAGGGGTAAAACTTTAAGGGGAGGCTGTGAATGGAACATATCCATCAAATATATCAGGACGTGGCTGTAGATGCTCCTCAGATATTAAGAGCAGAAGTCGTGATGGGCTGCAACAAATAAGTCAGAAGACAGACTACCAAAGCTGAGAAACGGTAACGCAGGAAGACTTTGACAAAATTTGAATTTGCTGTAGTGGATGTCATATCTTTTCATTTATGGATAACCCTGTATTATGAGAGCACAAGGTTAAAAGTAAAAATCTTGAGAACATCGCATCGGTTAAATATCATCTTAATACTAAGAAGTCAAGTGTCATTGGTCGATCACGTAAGACCGGGATTAGTGAAGAACAATACATGGATTAGTTTGAAGAGTTATACGAAATTGAAGTGAATTTGTGAAGGAAATCTCATACAAGGCGCTAGAGCGTCCATTTCCATTTACTGCAATGACTGGTTCTGTTATCAAGTAGGCATGACAACTTATGTAGAATAAATTTAGACATGTGCAGGTAGGTCGTAAACGATCGATATATTCAATACGAAAGTGTGGTGGTGATGCACAGAGTATGTAAATGAGAAAATCTGGAGAATAGCTCTGGCGATATCCTGATGCCCAAATTTAGAGAACTTGCTTTCGAGGGAGACATTATTTTGCCACCATCATATGTTTCCCAGAGATGCGACGAGAATAAGACGAAAGAGATTACGGCGTATACAGAGACATTTAACAACTCTTTTCTTTGTTAAATAGGTGAATGCCACAAAAAAGATAATCAGTAACCTTGGTATGATGTATTCTTTTCGATGCTCTGTCTGTGATATATATGTAGATGTAGAGCATTTTTCCCCTCAGGCAAGTGAAGCTGGAATGGCAGTAATCTTCTTTGAGCTGCTTCTGTTCGTTTTTGTGTGTGTTTGTGTCCTGCCACTCGTAACGAGCTTCCGGCTGATGGTATGTTTGTTCTGCATCACGCTGACAACTGTTTGGTTTCCCAGCAAGCTAATGGGCTACCAGAGCCAGACCATGTTTCACAAGCATCGTGCCAACAAAGGACATTGCCAGTTACATTACCACGAATTAATTGTCGTGTCTCTTTTAAAACTGATGGTCGGCCACTGATCTCTAGCTCTTCCCGACAATATTGAGCTCTGACACCGTAATTAATGTTCACGGACTATAACTTGGGCATTCTAAAACAATAGTCCCTCTATAGATAACGATGCTGCGTTTATTTCTTTACTTGGTATTTAGCTTCAACAGATTAAGGCTTTACGGGCCTTTCTTACATCTCACAAGGTATAACACATACAAAAAACATTACATAAAAATCATAATAATATTATGCATAGTTAATAAAAAGTAATAATCTGCAATAATAATAATAATAATAACGATACCACCAACACACAATAATAAAATAATGGCGTCATTGATACTGATATTGCTTAGTTTAGCTTTTTGAAACCTTATTTGGTATTAAAAGAAATGGAAAGGATAATGAAAGAGGAGAGGATTGAAAATAAATTGATAGTGGCTGCTAGAAAAAAAGAGAATTTTAACAGAGAACTCTGTAGACACGGGGAGGAAAATGCGGTGGTGGAGGAAGGGTTCGGGAAAATGAACTGCTAAACGAGATAGGTATTGTGATATAAGATGGGCCATTAGTTGTTCTTTGGAGTTTGAAAGGATTTTAATTTCTGTAGTATTTTAATGTAGGTCGTTCCGAAATCGGGTTCCTGACGCAGAAAATTATTTACAGAAAATAGCAGTGTTGTGTGGCTGTGCAGAATGGATTTTACTTCGTTGAGAACGAGTATTTCTGCTATATTGTTGAGATAGTAAGCGTTGAACACAAATTGAAACACGTGCAATGACTGGGACGACGATTCAGCAAACATAGGGTATGATAGTCTCCACGCTTATCGGTACGTAGCCATGATACCTGATCATCAGCGAGTGATATGGTCGAAATAGTGTACATCATAAGCTGCAGCTGCAGCTGCAGGTGACGTGAGCTCTCATATGTAAGTGTTACGGTAACACATGTGAATCACATACACTAAGTAACTACATTTAACTGCATGCAAAGAAAGGACAGGAGACAGCAGCCTTCTAAATTTAGGATGTATAGCCGGAAGTGACAACCATGATCACGTGACCTGAAGTGTAACCTTCTTTGATCTGTAGACTGCGTAACCACAACTGTTCAGTCTTTTATGGTAGCGGAAAATGTCAACGTGTCTCCTAAGTGCTAATCATCCTTCAGCTATTAGGGAAGAAAATGAAACCAACAAACAAACGCTTTGGTTTGTGGTTACTATTGGAGTGGTCTGGACAATCTTCTTACCCACATTGGTAACATAAATTACTTGAAGTCGAACAGCCGTTCGCAACAACGATATTAGTGTTACAGTAAATATCACTGTTCCATTGCCAATAAAGAACCAGTCTAGGATAAAATGTAAATGTGTTTGGGCCCATTAAAACATTATGGTGATTAAAATGTGTGGTCAACTGGACTATCAAAACCAAGTAGATAAGAGGAGAAATGACTCGTTAAACGAGAAAGTTTATGGTGCATTTAGCATTTAGCTACTCCGAAACATATCTCTTGTACTAAACAAGTGCTCGTACCACATAAGGTATACATTTTACAGCCTAGGTTTGCTTCGAATGATCGTTCCTATCACATCCGTGAATATTGGCCGTTCGGCGTAATACATACTGTATAACTAATTTATATGTCAAACTAAAAGCTCAGGATTGAACAAAGCTATTGGTAATCCTCTTGCTGATTTTATATAGTGCACTGACATAAATCGAAGAGACATTTTTGATATTCCCTAGCAAAGAACATCGAGTTATCAGATTAGAAGCTACGGTTTACAACCATGGCAAGGCGGGAATCTTTGTTTCTTATAAGACGGTCTAAGCATATTAAATGCAAAAAAACCGTATCTACAGTATGTTCCACTGCCATCTGTGCCAATGACTTCTACCTAGTGTGTGTTAACTGGTATAGAAGCAAAACGTAGTAAGCAAGAATGCGAAACGATTATAAACTACGTTCTTCTTGAATGTAGCTTTAATTATTTACCTGTAACTTAAATGCGGATCGTTAACACAGAATACAATGAATACAACATAAACATTACATGTAGGAGTTATATTAAAGCTTAAAAACGTATTTTCTTGAACATAAGTCCTTGTTCTCCACAATACTGTGGGATGTATCAGATTGGAAACGTTCCCTCTAGAAGAAACTACTCACTTAAGTTCAGTTAATGTTCTAATGGTACAAAAAAAGAAAACGAAATGGAAAAGATCGAAGCAAAAAGTATTTGCCACCGGGACAGAACATAAACTGTTACTGGAAAAGGAGAAGGCCATTGAAGATGTGAAATGAAAGCTTACAAATTACTTTAAACCATTCGCATGAAGAAACTGGATATGAATGGGGAATACAAGATATAAGGATTTACTGTGAACAGGAACAGAAGTTGTCATATACTGGGCTGCGCCTCACAGCAGATCCCAACTCTGCCCACCACAGTAACCAAGTACAATAAAGTTTCTCACTCCTTTCGCCATAAGACACCAATCATACCATGGTTTTTAGAATTAATAGCCTCGCACTCAGTATAACAGTCACGATAAAAGTTAATGGACTCCTGACAGCGAGTGATCATACCAGAAGGCCACGAAAAGGCCAATGTGACCACTGATTGGTTTCATCAGCAACAGTTTTTTACAATATTACTCGATACCCAAAAAACCTTCATGTCAACTGACTCCGGCTGGAGAATATTACAACTTATGTTGTTGTAGACAGAATTGGGGTAGTTGTGACTCCTAAATATTGCAACCCACCTCAAAAGCCGCTACTGCACATAACCTTGAACAGGCCGCAATCATCTGTAACTGAAAACAGGGTTGCCAATCAGTATCATCTATTTTATTTTCTAATGTAGAACATTATGCAATATCTACTTTTCACATAAAACAGAACGTTCCTGAAATACTTGTAAAATCGCCAGGTGATGTTATTTATTCTATGGAGCACCAATAAATTATACTTAGATTGAAATATCGACTCCATGTGTTTTAGGCACAGAGATGCCATTGTAAAATAAGACAAGCTTTATTGAATACCTTAGATGCGGAAATATTTAAGGCTTCCTTGTCTGTTACAACTAAAAATTAGATTAATTACATTCATCCAGTAGCTGGTGGTAAATCACACTGTTTATTAGTTGATATGTTTGTCTACTTAGGACATTATTTTAGCTCTACTGTGTTTTCTACAGTTATAAGCTTGATCAGGATAGCTTTACTACATCGACTCAGTGGAGAATAAATGTGAATTTTAACTCCCTGTGAAGTATGTTATTGCTTAGACAGGAAAACAGCGTCGTGGAACTTAATCTGAGAATTCACTACTATCTTTTAGGTGCCAGTTTTACAGATGTATGCGTGCTTGTGTGCGTGCGAGCTGATGAGATATTATACATGTGAAAATACTACAAGTTAAGCCCTGTCTCTAACTTTTTTTATAGATAAATGCTTTTGAAGAAGACACAAAAATTTAGATACTTAAGATAATTTTGAGCACGGACAATATGGTTGCACTGGGGCTACATTATGACTGGCTGTTTCATTTTAATGTCCGCTTCTTCTGGCTGTTTGGTTTTAGTACTTCACTGTTACTTGCCAGAGAGAAGAGGGGATGGGGCGGGGGAGACAGGTAAGGGATGAGGTATGTCATGTTGTTATGTTGATATTGGTGTCATAGGTACGGATGTTTTAAAGCAATCAGGCTCTGTATATAGGGAACCTGTACTACCAATTGCACATGATGTCACCGAAAGCGGAAGCTTCAGTACCCCGTTTATTGCGAAGTGGGAAAGGATTTGCGTGGATATCCTAGTGAGATCCATTTAAACCTTTTTCTGTCGTGGGTGCTACCTTAGGCTGTGAGTGCTTCTAATTCAAAGTTATGTGGGTAGTGCAATGCTAAAGTAACCTTTCAACTGCACTATCAGCCCATGGCCTATGGCGATGAGAGAGTCTGTTTTACACGTACAAGAGGTACATGTTGTAAGTACTAAGAACATTCAAAATAAAGAAATAACAGATGTAAATGAACAGGATTATTTGGAGGCTGTCAGTTAATTGTTCCAATGTAAATGTTATTTCTAGAGTTTGATTTTTACTTAAAATAAACATTCTCTCTACCAATTAACATGGAGATTCTCAAGAAATATTTCTTCTTTGTTCGTGTATAACAAGAAGGTAATTATTATTCAAGGTTCTTATCATGAACACATGAAACTCATGATAGGATAATATGTCCATGAAACTACTGTGTGAATTATTATAAAATGCTCCGTTTTGAATTTATTTTTCTTGAAGTCGAATAGCCTTTTGCAGAAACGATTTTCTTGTTAGTGTAAATATCACTTTTCCATTTAAATTAACGAACCAATTGAATAGACACAAGAAAAACGGCTCATTTACAAAATATCAAACAAGGCATAAGAAATAAGTGATGCAGCTTTTTTAAGGAAATTAAAGGGAATACCTAACGTCTAGAGTTTCACAGACAAAGATGACTGCTCATAAACAGAATTCAAATGAAGCTGGGTATGACGGCGCCATTTCTTCGGACATCAAACTATGTTCAGTGGTGTAATGCTGCTGACAATAGAATATTAATGTAAAAAGGTAGAGTCAAATAACTAATTACTTTATTGTGTCAATATTATTCTTTGCTGAGTATGGAAATACATGTGTGGAACAGCAGGGTAGCGGTGATTTTGCAAGTTATCATCATTAATACTCTGATCGATAAGTTCTTGTTATGATATTAGAAGAAGAATTTAAGAACTATGTTAACAACATTATTACTAAACGGAGAGTTATTTAAACAGAGGTGCTAACTGTGGTTCATAATTTTATAATTTTTCTACGTGACGACTTTTATTGTGTTCTGTGGGGATTGCATTGTAGAGAGAGCACATGGGGGATTCGAATAATGGATGCTTGTAATTTGAGGATAGTTTTAAAAATATAAAGGCCAGTGTAAACATAAAATATCGTGCTGTGATTAGAGTGTGTTCATCTTTTAATCCTGCAGTAGTGGAAATTTACGGGTAAAACACGAGTTCGCTGTTTATACGATGATGAACCGGAGAAACAAAAACATATAATTGATTTCAGGGTTGTGCGGACGTTCTGAAACTATACCCTAATGGTCAGCAACCGATCATAAAAAGTTAACGGCGCTGGGAAGGTGCAAGCTATGTTGCATCGCAAAATCCAAGACTGCGTTTTCAGCCGTCCCATCACCGGGCCGATCGTCGCATAAACTCTGAAATACCGCTGTACAGTTTTTACGACCAGAGGCGACAAGTACATTCCAAGTGAATCCAAGCGAGGTCTGGACATTTTTTATTCAGCTGTTCATTTGTGAAAACGATTACTGTTTTATGCTCTTGTAAATAGTTTACTATTCTCGCTGCAGTTCACAATAAGCGCCGAGGGCAAGAAGATATACGGCATTGTAAAGCGTAAATAGTATATTTGGCGTTAGAGAGGAAAAATATCGCCAGTAATATTATTGACATCGGTTTATGGACCGATGTGTACATGAGTGCATTTCCCTTCTTGTATTGGCTGCAGAATTACGATTTGTTGTGGATATCGATATGTAGGGTTTCACACGAGTCAGTGGCGTCATGTAGCATTGTGATGTAACAGTTGCTTTCGGCTCCAACACACCCAAAAGAAACACTGTCGTCAGCTTATTCCGCAGCGCTGTGCACGTCACTTAACCTGAAAAGTCTTAAAATTTTTCTTTACTAGGTACAGTCGTGGAAAAAACGAGCGAGACCCCTCGCCTTTTCGTTATGCTGATCCGCACAGCTTTAAAGTCTGCTACACAGCATAACAGGCAAGGCGACGAAGTGCTACCAACATACTATGCACAGGCGTGAAATTGAGAAACTATCCGAACTTTGTCAGAATGTTTTCAATCACGTCTAAGACTATATTAATGCTGATTAGTGTTTAAAAAGCAACACGTAAATATAAGAGATACATGAAAAAAGAAACCCTAATTAGTATGAACTGCAGTAATAAAAACGAATTTCAGCTTATCGAGATAAAATAACTGTTTTAGTAAGACAAAGTACCCCAAATCGTTACGAATTAGCAAAATATTATGCGGATTCGGCCGCGAAACGGTCTGTGTCAAATATGACTAGTCTTATGGGATTACCGTTGCGTAAATTTTCTATACACAAACAGTCTTATCTTTGAATTGCGTTCATATAGAAGCTCACTTTTTTACAGCACCAAGGGACCGTATACCGCAGGAAGTTCCATTTGTGTCCGCTTATTATGTCTACCTGTACTCGAGGTAAACGGGTTTTAAGGGTTGGGTAGACAGATAGACGGTCAAGAGAGTGAGACTAGTAGGGTTCCATTTTTACCGATTTAGGTGGCTAAATCCTAACAACGAAAATCGCTACAACAGTTACTGAAGATGAGGGCCGCATGAATAATTCCCACTACTCTTTATCCGAAATGTTCAAGTTGCAGTCGATACATCAGCATATTAATCGTAGCTACCCTTTCGATCCAAATCACGTGTACAGGAAAGAAAATAAAATCCATTTTCATATACACGTAATGATTCAGATCCTAGAACTAACGCCACCACGTTTTAGAAGTGCGAGCGTTCCCATAGCTTAAGAAACCTTTCCTGGCTGTGCCGAGTCTAATGAAGAATTCGAAACATTGTACAATACGTTTGGCAGCTATGTCGCCGTTTATTTCCTGGGAATTATCCTACTAAATTTACTCGCTAATAACAGTATATGTTATTTCGGGAAACATCCCGAATGATTGTCACATAAGCGGTGATATAAAGGTAGAAAATTTACGTTCTTGTGTCCAGAAAGCTCTATGCAACAGAACCTGCAGATCATTTTGCCATTTTCATTGCGAAATTGCCGGCTTATTCATGTCTGGGGTAATAATAGAGGACTGTTTGCCTGGGTTGTCTGCTAACGTAGTGAAAGATGTTTGCTACTGCAAGGGAGGTCTGGTTTGTTTTCGGTTCTAATCTCGATGGAGGCAGATAGACTATCAATAAAGCAATTTTAACAAATTCTCACGCCCCCATAATTACGTGTTGTGTTTAACACACTAATATGCCTTAATAAAGTCTTAGACATGATTGAAAAGCTCGGATATGAAACTTCCTGACAGATTAAAACTGTGTGCCCGACCGAGACTCGAACTCAGGACCTTTGCCTTTCGCGGGCAAGTGCTGTACCAACTGAGCTACCGAAGCACGACTCACGCCCGGTCTCACAGCCTTACTTCTGCCAGTATCTCGTCTCCTACCTTCCAAACCTTACAGAAGCTCTCCTGCGAACCTTGCAGAACTAGCACTTCTGAAAGAATGGATATTGCGGAGACATGGCTTAGCCACAGCCTGGGGGATGTTTCCAGAATGAGATTTTCACTCTGCAGCGGAGTGTGCGCTGATATGAAACTTCCTGGCAGATTAAAACTGTGTACCCGACCGACACTCGAACTCGGGACCTTTGCCTTTCGCGGGCAAGTGCTCTACCAACTGAGCTACCGAAGGTAGGGGACGAGATACTGGCAGAAGTAAGGCTGTGAGACCGGACGTGAGTCGTGCTTCGGTAGCTCAGTTGGTAGAGCACTTGCCCGCGAAAGGCAAAGGTCATGAGTTCGAGTCTCGGTCGGGCACACAGTTTTAATCTGCGAGGAAGTTTCATATCAGCGCACACTCCGCTGCAGAGTGAAAATCTCATTCTGGAAAGCTCGGATAGTTTTTCAATTTCACGTCTGTGCATAGTATGTTGGTAGCACTTCATCGCCTTGCCTGTTATGATGTGTTGTGCGGTTCAGCATAGCGAAAAGGCGAGGGGTCTCGCCCGTTTTGTCCTTGACTGTACATCACATGTTGCCTCTCCACAGATTCTCCTTTGGATTCAGAGTCGTAGTAATGATATGAGGTCTCGTCTAGGGTGATTATAATGTTCAGATAGTTGTCACCTTCATCCCAGCATGCGTCACATGTGAAAGTTGCTGGATTTGGACGGGTTACTCCTTTAACTGAAATATCAGATCTGAAGATGGGTCTGAATGAACCGAAACCGGTCATATAAATAAAAAATTTACAATCAAGACGGATTATAAGTAACATTTCCTTAAATGCATCTGAAACATTAGTTCTAGCACTACAAGAAGATTCAGAACTTTATTTCTCTTACAGAGGTATGTATGTACAGTACGTAAGGTCATCAGAGGAAAAATTAGTCGCCCCTAGAGAAATTATTACAAACATCATTCAACATATTTAATTCTGCCCTTGATAACGGCCAGGATTCGGTTAGGAGGTGAGTCTGCAAGGCTGTGCGGATACGTCACATACAGGTTAAGTCATTCTCTGAGGATTTAATTTCAGATTTCCAACATATTGCGCCAATCCTGATGTCGGCGTGTTTCCTGCTGTTCCAAAACGGTATGTCCCACACGTATCTTATGGGGTTCAAGTCCAGTTTTTGGTCATCAGTCTACTGACTGGTTTGATGCGGCCCGTGATGCGGCCCGCCACGAATTCGTTTCCTGTGCTAACCTCTTCATCTCAGAGTAGCACTTGCAACCTACGTCCTCAATTATTTGCTTGACGTATTCCAATCTCTGTCTTCCTCTACAGTTTTTGCCCTCTACAGCTCCCTCTAGTACCATGGAAGTCATTCCCTCATGACTTATCAGATGTCCTATCATCCTGTCCCTTCTCCTTATCAGTGTTTTCCACATATTCCTTTCCTCTCCGATTCTGCGTAGGACCTCCCCATTCCTTACCTTATCAGTCCACCTAATTTTCAACATTCGTCTATAGCACCACATCTCAAATGCTTCGATTCTCTTCTGTTCCGGTTTTCCCACAGTCCATGTTTCGCTACCATACAATGCTGTACTCCAGACGTACATCCTCAGAAGTTTCTTCCT
Organism: Schistocerca piceifrons; assembly: GCF_021461385.2. Classification (NCBI taxonomy): domain Eukaryota; kingdom Metazoa; phylum Arthropoda; class Insecta; order Orthoptera; family Acrididae; genus Schistocerca; species Schistocerca piceifrons. The sequence goes on from NC_060138.1 coordinate 260,170,661, forward strand.
CAAATTAAGGTCGGTATTTGATATTAGTAGACTTCTCTTGGCCAGAAATGCCTTTTTTGCCATAGCGAGTCTGCTTTTGATGTCCTCCTTGCTCCGTCCGTTATTAGTTATTTTACTGCCTAGGTAGCAGAATTCCTTAACTTCATTGACTTCGTGACCATCAATCCTGATGTTAAGTTTCTCGTTGTTCTCATTTCTACTACTTCTCATTACCTTCGTCTTTCTCCGATCTACTCTCAAACCATACTGTGTACTCATTAGACTGGTCATTCCGTTCAGCAGATCATTTAATGCTTCTTCACTTTCACTCAGGATAGCAATGTCATCAGCGAATCGTATCACTGATATCATTTCACCTTGTATTTTAATTCCACTCCTGAACCTTTCTTTTATTTCCATCATGGCTTCCTCGATGTACAGATTGAAGAGTAGGGGCGAAAGGCTACAGCCTTGTCTTACACCCTTCTTAATACGAGCACTTCGTTCTTGATCGTCCACTCTTATTATTCCCTCTTGGTTGTTGTACATATTGTATATGATCCATCTCTCCCTATAGCTTAGCCCTACTTTTTTTAGAATCTCTAACAGCTTGCACCATTTTATATTGTCGAACGCTTTTTCCAGGTCGACAAATCCTATGAAAGTGTCTTGATTTTTCTTTAGCCTTGCTTCCATTACTAGCCGTAACGTCAGAATTGCCTCTCTCGTCCCTTTACTTTTCCTAAAGCCAAACTGATCGTCACCTAGCGCATTCTCAGTTTTCTCTTCCATTCTTCTGTATATTATTCTTGTAAACAGCTTCGGTGCATGAGCTGTTAAGCTGATTGTGCGATAATTCTCTCACTTGTCAGCTCTCTCCGTCTTCGGAATTGTGTGGATGATGCATTTCCGAAAGTCAGATGGTATATCGCCAGACTCATATATTCTACCACCAACGTGAATAGTCGTTTTGTTGCCACTTCCCCCAATGATTTTAGAAATCAGACCTATCAAGATGCAATGGGGTGCAAAGCGTTCAGGCAACTAGTCACATATTCAGGCAGCCCGATGAATTTTTCTGTTGGCATCTTTATGTGCCTGTGTGAATGATGGCTTGTCAAGAGTTGAGCGACTCCAGTCATTCATTGCATGCAGTTCTAGTGGCAATGTTGTTTCGCTATCAGGTTGGGTTGGACCTTCCGTTCACCACCTGAAGCAACCGATATCGGGTATGGAAGCGATTTTGATTCACACGCCTTGAGAAGCGTCTCCAGTCCTTCACAGATAGGATCACAATTCTGATGATGTGTTTCGTGGCCACCTGCTTAGCGCCACTGCATTACTCACATTGAACAGTTTGCCGCGAAACACCAACAAATGCAGCTACTTCACTTGGCGTATAACCACGGCCCAACACGATTGGCCCCTTTGATCATTATGTTTCGTCCCTACATTTACCCTCGTTTACTTAGAGTACGTCCACCGTTCGTGGTCTCGCGGTAGCGTTCTCGCTCCCCGGTGTCCCGGGTTCGATTCCCGGCGGGGTCTGGGATTTTCACCTGCCCCCAGATGACTGGGTGTTGTTGTATGGTCTTCATTATAATCATTCATCCCCATTACGGTCGGAGGAAGGCAACGGCAAACCACCTCCATTAGGACCTTGCCTAGTACGGCGGTGCGCGTATTCCGCATCGTTCACCTACGCTATGTCAAGAAGCGTGGGACTTCATTTCCAGCCGGCCGCTGTGGCAAAGCGGTTCTAGGCGCTTCAGTACGGAACCGAGTGACTGCTATGGTCGCAGGTTCAAATCCTGTCTCGGGCATGGACGTCTGTGATGTACTTAGGTTAATTAGGTTTAAGTAGTTCTAAGTTCTAGGGGACTGATGACCTCAGATGTTAAGTACCATAGTGCTCAGAGCCTTTTGAACCACTTTTATTGTCTTACAGATAGTTGATGCATTATTACACGTTGAACAGTATATCTTGACAGTATTGGCAGCTCGTCGGTTAGTAAGTTAAAAGTTGATATCACCGGAGCTGCAAAGTAACCTGAATCAAAAGAGTAAAGGCCTCCGGTTCAGATAGTATACGAGATAGTTTTCTTTCAGAATACACAGATGCAATAGATAGATAATTAGCAATCACATACAATCGCTCGTTACGCGAAAGGTCCGTACCTAAAGACTGGAAAGTTGCGTATGACTCACCAATAAACAAGAAAGGAAATCGGATAATCCGATGAATTACGGACCCAAATCATCGTTGTCGATTTGCAGTTGCGTTTCCGAACGTATAGCGTGTTCGAATATAATAAGTTACCTCGAAGTAAACGATTATTTGACAAATAGTTTTGTATTCTCAAGAAATAACGAGTGCTATCGGCAGGGAATGTCAAACTGATTCCACATTTTTAGATTTCCAGAAGACTTAACATCGCTACTCACAAGTGGCCATGGATAAACGTCTCACTTCTCCGACTCCTTCACAATTTCATTTCAGAAAGGTCATAGTTGGTAGTAATCGACGAAAAGTCATCGAATATAGTGGAAGTAATATCTCACGTTCCCCGAGGCAATGTTACAAGTCGTCTGCTCTTCCTGATTCACATACTCGTAAACAGCTTTGAAGACAAGCTGAGCTGAAATCTAGATTGTTTGCAGCTGACGCTGTCATTGACAGTTTTGTAAAGTCATCATATAATCAAAATCAATTGCAAAATAATATTGACAAATATCTGTATGATGTGCAAAATGGCAATTGACTCTAAATAGTGAAAAGTGTGAAGTCATCCACATGAATACCAAAAGAAAACCGCTAAATTTCGATTACACGATAAATCTTACGAATCTAGAACCTGCAAATTTAACTAGACACTTAGCGATTATATTTACGAATAACTTAAACAGATGCACTCACTAGATAATGTTGCGGGGAAAGCCATCCGCTTAGAGGTTGCAATATGTGTACTTAAAGGAATTGCGTACTCTACGAATGTAAGTTCTCTTCCGGAGTCTTTCAGTGCAGTTTGGGATCCGTATGCGTCAGGATTAACGCAGAACACTGAAAAAATTCAAAGAATGACAGCTCGTTTTGTATAATCGTGAAACAGGGTAGAGTGTTCCACGGATACGATTCACGAACTAGTGTGGCAAGCATTACAACAAAGGTGTTTTTCTTTGCGGCCGGATTTCTCCTCACTTTTAATCAGCGGCTTTATCGTCTGAGTGTAAAAATATGTTCTCTGCGCAGAAGTGTTCGTCATAATAAAATAAGAGAAATCAGAGCGCGCATGGAAAGATTTAAGAGTTGGTTTTTCCCACACGCTGTTCGAAATGAAATGGTAGAGAAACAGCTTGATGTTGGTTCGAGTAACCCTCTGTCGTGCACTTAACTGTGAATTAAAGAACAATCGTGTAGATGTAGTTGATGTATGAAGATTTTATTTGAAAATTGAGTTCTTTTCACAATGAATGTTCTCTCGGCAGTGAAGTATGCAATGATTTGAAACTTCTTGGCAGATCAAAACTCGGTACAAGACCGATACTCATATCTGAAACCTTTGCCTTTTACGGGTAAGTGATTTACCGACAAGCGCTTTACCGGTAGCGCATTTTCCCACAAAAGGAAAATGTCCCATGTTCGTGTTCCTGTTCTTCACAGACATTTAATACACCAGTAAGTTTAAATTACTTCCCTATTCGCATTTGTGTTCTTAAAATATGTTACATATTTCAGAAGATATAAGAAAGAAACAATAACAGATTTTACGAAACGCGGTATCCACATATTTAACTTCTATGTGGTTTGATGAGGGTACACATTGTACATCGTTCAGTTTTATACTATACAGCGAACATCTATACTATCATGTACACCACACTCAGCTAACAAAGCCCTGTATGAAATATTCGAAGTGCCTTCTATTCTAGGATTCATTGGTTTCTTGCCGTGATTTTTTTTTTCTTAGATAAGAGTCATGATGCCGCAATGAGTTGTAAAATAGTTTTTCTTGCGTACAGGTCAGTTTACAATTTGTATCAAGTGAATTAGTTACTAAAACTTGGATCATATTCGATGGCTGTTTGTTTATTAATTTCCGTTTGGCCGCCAAATGGAAATGACAGAGAAAATCTGATGATGTTTTGCACAGTTGTGATGTGCATTGTCTCTAGTATGCCCACCCATCACGTCAAGTCGCTCCTTTAAGTTCTGAGCGCACAGTGAGCAAGTAGAGATGCCTGGAAAACAATGTCTCCAGCGAGGTATGCCTACTGAGTGATTTCGTCCTATTTCATGCAACCTACGCATCCTAACCGTCATGATACTCCTTTTTCATGAATCTTCTCGGACCCGTACTTCAGGAGCAATAAGACGTTCCTGCAGCGATTCGATGGGAAGTGTTTGATCACCCACCATAACGCTCGGACTGAGCTGCTGATTTTCATCTCTAATCACATGATACGCTGGCACAGGCAACGAGCTGCAGACCAGAGTAGTAAATTAGCGAAAAAGCACTGGTGACTGTGTTCCATGGCAAGGGTATTGGAACGTTGGAACAACGCCAGGACAAATGTCTAATTCGGAGTGTACATTATGCAGATAAGTAGCTGAAATGCCAACAAAACGTTTTTGATTTTCACTCTGGTTTCCATTTCGTGACCAATTATTCTTCGCAAAATTCGTTTCATATTATTAAGAAAATAACACAACCATTCGGATATACGCTAGTGAACTAAAACATTACGACGAAATGTCAGTATCGTGTTAATCCAACTCTGGAACGTAATACAGCAGGTATTGTAGGACACACAGATTCGAATAGGTTTTTTTTTTTTTTTTTTTTTTTTTTTTTTTTTTTTTTTTTTTTAAGGTACGTGGCACAAGATGCCTACGTGCAGGTTACGCAGTTCTCGTAAAATACCGGCCATGGTTTGTCAGTGCGGGAATGGAGTCCAGTGGTGTCCCAAATGTGTTATATCGGTTCATAACAGGCTAATTTTGAGACCAAGAAAACAACGAGAGTTCATTGACATGTTTCTCAAACCAGTGTTATCAGCCGCGCGGGGTAGCCGAGCGGTCTTACGCGCCTTGTCACGCTCCGGTTCGAGTCCTCTCTCAGGCATGGGTGTCTGTTGAATCCTTAGCATAAGTTAGATTAAGTTAGATTACGTAGTGTGTAAATGCCGGGAATGTTCTCAGTAACATAATGCAGCTCGGGTCACCCTGCGTTCGTGTCGTTGTGCATGTTTAGATCAGTCGTTCGCGTGGATGACGGCTTAGCTGGACAGGCATTTTTAGGGGTCATATGATGCGGAATCAAATATTCAACAATACAGCTCGGTGGTGCACGCTGGAAAATTTGTGCCTACACCAGCACTGTATTCCGTCGTCATAATCAAACCAAGATTGCTAGCTATCCGTCTTTACGGAGCGGCGAAGCCACCGAGGAGCAAAAATCCAACGCACTGTCGCCTATTCGTGGTTTCACTGCCCTTAATAGTGCCCACAATACCAGCACGCTAACGGCCAAGAAGCTACCCTCTTACAGAAATGCTCGTTCCCAAGTTATGAGCTTAAATCAAAGCCGCTTTTGTGAGTTGATTCTTCCATTGGTGCCCCTTGTCGTTGTTAGAACTGTTCCCCATTCGTCTCTGCTCCGCTCGTGTACATTCCATATCACAACACCGACGTGCCATGTGGCGCCATTTGACCTAGGTGTAGTGATGATTAAGTTTTGTCTCCTCTCAGTTTATTCCACTGTTTACTGTCGATTACCAGTCAATGAGATTTCTAAAAGCGTCCCACAGTTTTGACGGCTGAAGCGGATTAGAATGAACGAAAGTCATCATGGCGCCTCCCTAAAGCTGCCCTCATTGCATTACGCCTGATCCTCATTGCGAGACTGCATTGCGTTCGTTGCTCAACACTCGCTCGTTTTCTCTATTCTTTTACCTCCTTACTCTCGCTTCTGTGTTTCTCGCCAGGGCTCGTGCCTTATCGCCTGTAACGGCCCGCACACCTGCCACCTAGACTCCTGGATCACTAGCTGCGCCACCTTGCAGCTGGCGAAGCGCCAGGTACCTGTTTCGCCGGCTTTCGCACCTGTGCGCTGTTTTATCGCTGAGTTACAATGTCTAGGATACGTTAAGCTGCAGAGGGTAGCTATTTTCGTTTCTGGGCGATTTACGGCTATCTTCCTAATGAGTCAGCAGTCCGAAGTAGTGTTTCATTTGCATATCTTAATTCTCAACGTTACCACAACAGTGTCCTCTCTTCAATACCTTGCTGTTCCAAAAATTTTGCAAACACTATAGCATTTTGTCTGCCGTCAAGACCTTGTACTAGTTCTATCGAGGAGTGATTTGTCTTGATCAGTGACATTTTGCCTGTGGAGGGAATCTGTGATCATTTCTTGACTGAATAAATACAGTAGTACCGGATAATGGCACACATGAAAAAAAAAATTATAATTAATGTGTGTGCCAAGAGGATTAGCATCGTACCCCACCGATCAACTACCGGAAGATACTCATAGCAGCACAGGTTTTACCGTTAACAAATACTTCATTTTAACTGGTATGGGTCACATGACTTTACAGCAATGGTCACTAAATATAATATTTTCTGCTTTCCGCTTTACGTTCTATTTTGCGTTTCTCCAAACAGTTTTTAGCTGGACTCAACTATCTTTTATCTGCCTCATATTCTTCAGAACAGCTACTCATTGTTTTACCTTTCATACGCTTCATTATTCCTTACTTTGTCCATCCACTTACTTCATGCTTCTCCACGTCCAGATTACAAAGACTTCCATGCATATTTCCATTAATGTGCAAGTTTGGAAGGTAAATATAAATGCACATAGAAATCATTTTGCAAATTGTGAAAAAAGACGCTGCTAAGAGTTCAGCCTGTGAATTATCTGTGTCAAGACAAGTTGTGTATTTTATTTACTTTTTTATTCGTCTCTCTCTATTTTGTTCTTAATAGACTGCTCATAGTAGTATTTGTGGACGAAGAAGAGAAAATCGCAGCAATTGAGGTGCACAGGAAGTACGGAATAATTGCATGTTTATTCAGTCTAGTGAACACAACTAAATAGTAGAATCTGAGACATGAGTTGCAGTACGTGTAGGCTTAAAGCGGTTGGCAGTGACTGAAGGGTTCTCAAGGATGGATGTAGTCCAAGGATTCTATAGTGAAATATACCTCGTTGGCTCAGCGGATGTACACTCTACGTGGTACCAGCACAATCCCAGATTGTGAAATGGTTGCAGAGTGGTTGGTTGCCTATCAGAATACTGATACTGGGAGAAGGATACCATATGAGACAAATGATCTGCAGTAGCAAGATACTGCTGTGATGGAAGCGCTGTTTGTGACAGTTGTTATGGGTCTGGAGTCGAGGGTGATGCCACGTTATGCTATGGCAGTTTCGGTAAGGTGGCTTGATGACAACGTGACGCATGTTACTTGATGCAGACTGATTCCGTTTGACCTCCAAAGAAAGTCTCTTTAGCGTACCAGATCTACAGCAACACACAGTACGTGATTTAGAGGTTGATGGCTGTGGTGCTGGCGGTAGCTGGGTAACGTATCTTCCAACATCCTAAGGGAGAAATGACCTAGCCACCTTGAAGAAGAGGAGTCTTCCAAAGGGAAGTGGCGGTTTGCGGCCAGGGACATGGTCCCTGGGATGAAGACATACGCAGAGTAGTTATGGACGAAGGAAGCATTATCCAAAGACAGGCAGTCCACATGTGTCCACAGCTTATGGATTACGTTGGACAAAACACTGCTTAGCGGACATGAAACAGATAGATGTACACTGTTGCCGTCTGGGGCAGCCAGAAACAAGTTTTCGTCGCCATGAGAGGTCCGCTGATCTGCTTAAGGTGGCGGTGAAGGCAGGAACCAGCATGGTCTGGTTTTGCGTCGAAATTTCCAGACATGCATAACTGGAGGCCGAGTAAGCTCCATGTGGTGTCCTAAGAAATATCTGCAGATGACGAATGGCTGGAAGCTAACGGAGAAGGTAGAGTGGGGCAGGCTGAGGTTGAGCCAGTTGAGTTTGGTTTGGTTGAGGTTGAGTCCTTTGCAATTAGGCCAGCTACAGTTGGTGCAGCTACAGTGATTTAAGATGTTATGGTGACACTGACTACAATGCTGGAGGCGATGGTGCTGGAGTACTAATAAGGAAGAACAATTTTCAGAGAACTGAAGAGTGGTGTGGAGGATGTCATGGATTGAGAACAGTGTGAATGAGCATGGAAAATAGAAGAGTAATCTGTATTCGGAAAAGCGACACCGAGAGCGGTGCAACAGAATAGTAAGCGCCGTCGTTTGACATCGGTGAAGCTCCCTGGGAACTGTAAATGTGTAGAGAAGCACGAAAACAGTCTTTCTATACATTTAGTTGGTCCCATAAATGATTCTAGGACAGGGCAGCGAGATCTGCAGCAGGTCTGAGGAATGGAAGAGAGTGATAAGTAGAAGAACCTGAACAGGTGAGGTGAAAACTCAGTGCTGACCATCATTGTGAACTGTAGAGGCCCTTAAATCTCTTTCCAGTTATGTGAGGAAGGTGAGCCTTGGATCCTATCTGGTTGAATTCATGAGGTAGTAGTGAGGTGCCCCATCTCAGGAGACAACGTCTTAGAGAAGCACTTACCGTGCAGTCGTGAGGGTTTGCTTGCTCCGGGAAAGCAGATTGCCATGTCGGCGGTAGCTGGACTTGCCTCTGCAGAGGAGCCAGACAGTCTGTCTCACAATGCCCTTTTTTTCCTCTTATCCTATCCTGCTTCCCATCTCTTGTCTTCGGAGATATGGACTGACGTGCCATCCGGATAGGAGAGGAACAACTCCAAACTGAAACCCGGAATCGGAGTTTCCATTCTACCAACCGGAATTGAGCGACAATTGCCTGCGGCCAACCCTACCCCCACACATCGCGTATTTTCGCTCTTGTGGAACCAGTCAGCTAGGACGAGAGGGTGGCACGAGTAGTGGGCAAGCTCGCCGTCACCTAAAATCTACGTCCCTGGCGCAGTAGCATCAACGGGGAGAACATTCCATCTATGTCATTTTACCGGTCACAAGCTCGCTCTAATGAGCGTAGAAGTGGGTGCCAGGTGTCGCTATTGACAGTGGGAGGGTCCATCGTAGGTCCACTGGCCAGTCAGCGCCCGCTTCAAGCTGGGCTGCCCCCAATAAGTTTGGTACTTGCCCGTCGTGGTGCCGGTTGTTCCTTTGGGTGTATGGAACACTGGCACTGCTAGAAGTCGTCACCATAATATCGACACCAGCTGCTACAGAAATGAAAAATAAAAATAAAAATAGGCATCGGTACATGGAACATCAGCACTATGCTGCACGGCTTCCCGGACACCTATAGAAGCCCACAACAGCTGCGCAAAACGGCTGAAATCAACTTAGAGCTCGTCAAACTATAACAGCACTGCAGGAATCCGACTACCAGAAGAAGGCTCAACACACGTGAAAAACTACACTTTTTCTGGAAGAGAAATGGCTTGGCTCAGCCAGCACGGAATCGGTTTTGCTGTCCGCAGTGACTTGCTGTATTGTACCGAAAACCCGATTGTGATCTCAGAACGCAATATGACTCTGCATTTCACAAGAAACAGTGGACCACTGACGCTGATATCTGTATATGCATCAACACTTAACTCAGCGTCAGAAGCCAAGGATCAGTTTCATGAACAAATCAGTGACGTGGTATAAGTAGTGCACTCCGGAGTCCGTCAGTGCATATTTGGGGATTTCAACGCTCGTACTGGAAGTGATTTTGCCACTTGGCCTGATTGAATAGGCAAACACAGAGTGGACAAGATGAATGAAAATGGTCTACGGTTGCCTCAATCCTGTACAAAGTATCAGTTGTGTGTCACCAATAAATAATTTAAGGGAAAACTGAAGCACATAGTTTCCTGGAGGCACCCCCTACTCAAAATAGTGGCAGAAGTTAGATATTATTCTAACTAAAAGGAAAGATCTGCGTTACTTTCTTCATACACGTTCTTGCCTTAGTGCAGACTGTGATAACGATCATGCACTAGTAGTAAAAAGTTTCATTCTGCCAGAACACCTAGCAAAACCAAAATTAATCTTTGCCAAACGAGAAACACTGCTGCAGTAGAGGTATTTAGTGACGAGATACGAAAAGAGGTGGATCTGTGGGACCCAGCCGCTCTTATTTCTGAAGACTGGCAGAAGATAATATCGCACCTTACCGTTACGGCTGGAAATGTGTACGGTAATCTGGACGCAAAAGCCCAGGACTGGTTAATCGAGACATAGATTTCCTGAAACCTCTCCTCGAGGCCACTGTCATCTGGTATATAAACCCATGCAATTCTACGCGCAGGGAGTTAAGCAAAGCGAGGGCACCTGTTCAACGCACTGTCCGCAATTGCATCAATTCATATTGGTAGCAACTTTGCACTGGCATACCGGAGTATTTCAATGCTGGCGACATCGGTGGTATGTACTTGGGCATCAAAAGGGGCATTTGACGCATTGCAAAGAGAGGAAATAGAGAGAAAAGTCATCACAGATCGAAATCGTTGACCCCACCGTTGGACAGAACATTGCTCCAGCCTCTACTCACATCCCATCAAAATGAGTCCAAACCCAATGGATGAAATTCCTCAGATGGCACCTTACCATGACTTGCATGCCACGCCTACTATGGGGGAGCTTCAAAGAGCAATTGAACAGCTCGAATGTGGAACGTGCCCTTTCTAAGACATTTCCTCCGAAATTAGAAAACTGAACCCATTTTTTCCGCTGCTTTTCAATTTCTTGCTGAAATGTTGGGATGAGGGTAATGTGCCGCAAGACATGAGCGATGCCAATATTGTTACTTTATATAAAGGTAAAGCTGATCACGGCGATTGAAACTGTCACCGTGGAATCTCACTTCTGGTTATACCTGGAGAAACATTTGCCCGTGTGGTGTTGGGCAGACTTCAGAAGGTTGACGAGCGCATAGATCCTGAGTAACAGTGTGGGGTTTCGTCCCCAACGATCTACAGTTGATATGTTCTTCACATACCGGAAAATTCAGGAAAAGTGCCGCGAGCAGAAAAACCCTCTGCTCATTGCCTTTATCGACCTAAACAAGGCAGAGAAGGAAAGTATGCAGTTGTTATGAAGATAGGGTGTCCTCCAACGATCTTAAAGATGATCAAAGCTCTTCACGAAGATATATAAGGTGCTGTGGTCTTCGACGGAATCACATCTGACCCGTTTGCTATGAAAAGAGGGGTTCGTCAAGAGGGCGTATTGGCTCCCACTTTTTTCGGTATTTTTTTCTCAGCGTTCCTCAAAGGGGCTTTCGATGAAACGTATCTGGGCATTCATCTGTATACCAGAGCTGATAGGAAGCTCCACAACACTTCTCTACTCAGAACCAAGCGCTTCCGAGAAGACTCTTTTGTAAATAGTCTTTTATTTGCTGACGATGCTGCATTTGTAGCGCATACTCAAGAAAATCTGCAAGAGGCTGTGGATAAATTCTGTACTACATGAAAAGCTCTCTTACATGTCTATATACGTAAAGGAGACGTTTTTCATGGCACTAGGACACACACATCAGCCTGTCATCAAACTGGCCGGCTCCTTGTTGAAAGTAGTCGATAAATTCTGCTATCGTGGTTCAACAATGACAGAAGATCTCTCCCTGGATGACGAGATAAATGCAAGAATAGGAAAGGCTGGCAGAATTTTCAGAAAGTTCCGCATGGGAGGACGAATATCTTACATTGTCGATAAAAATATTTGTAAATCAGTCGAGTATGCAGAGTACTCTCCTGTATGTAGCTGAGACTTGGACGTCGTATGCCAAGCGGGAAAGATAGCTAAACGCCTTTCACCTGCGGAGCTTTTGGAGCGTCTTGGGAATATCATGGAAGGATCATGTGACAAATGATATGGTTCTGAAAACTGCATAACAACAGAGTATTACTTCCATGGTAAAGCAATGTCGCCTGCAGTGGTTAGGACATCTGTATCGTATGGACCACTCCAGTCTGCCCCGGCGCACAAATTACTCAGTGCAATAGCAGGAGAAGAAGAGACCTCGTAGAAGACCTTCACTACGCTTTAGGGATTGCGTCTAGCGTGCTATGTGCGCTTTTAATACTGACAGAGACAAGTTGGAGCAACTCGCTGACGATCGCAGCAAATGGAGGAAACTGACTGCAAATGGAAGGAAGATGCACGGCCAAGTATGGCTTAACAACTTAGCTGCAAAACGATGGTGCAGACATATGCTTATGTCTAACCCTCCTGCTAGCCAAGTCGCTCTCGCATCGGACTTCCGAGCCACCAGCGAAAATGCCTCCGAGATGCCACTTGAATCCCCCGACAGAGGTGCACGAAAGTCAGGCAGTGTGGTTGCTAGTCACTGTTGGGACGTAATCCCTAACAAAGTTATCCTCATCACCATTTTAGTGTTCGTGACCAAAGAGTAACAACACACTACGATTCAAGTGCCCAGATATTAAGAAACAACTATGTTTATTACGTATAATGGGCAGAATATAATAGCATGATCAGAGATATGAATTTGCATTACTTGCTTAAGGCTGTAAGTTTATGAATTCATGCTCGACCGTAGGTATAATATGCTTGAAGATTGAAAGGTCATGAGGCGTTGTGTAACTGAGCAACGAGTGCTCAATCATGGAGGTAGTCCGTGGATACTATTGAGCTTCTAGGTACTGCTGGCCGAAGCCTGGTCTGTGAAATAGGCTGCACAATTGTCGGACGGCGACCTAAACACTTGCTCGGTAGAGAGATACTGGCGGACGCATATGAGCCGTGGAAACGAGGTAGCGCAGTGATGGCTCACCGTTTACGATGACAGTTATGTCTTTGACGGCGAGAGTAGCGCCACAGTGTATCGTAATGGTTCCAGAAAGTTCGATTAAAAGTAACTAGGCGGGTATCTCTTGTTGTAGACTCTTTCGTTATTAATGTTTTGGTAATTTTAAGCTGTTAGCTGCATTTGGATATTTACTTGTGGATATCTGTAGCGAGAGTGTAACCCTGAAATGTGTCGCGTATTCTCGGACCTTGGATTGCTAACAAAGCAGCGACAGCAATTCGCAGTTGTAAGTTGTTATTTCATGTAGCCTTCTGTTCAGGCTAACCCAACCTAGGCGTGGGTGTGGGTGTGATTTAGTAGCCTGAGAATTAATGGGGCGAGCTTGTAGATGTATTAATATCTGTATCTTGTGCATTCCTACTCTCGTCCCAGACTTGCGTCACGTCTAAAAATAGAATATTTCCGTATTTATGATTTCTGTTGCAGTTACCCACCTGAGACAACAGCTTTTTTAGTTACGTAGTTAAAATATAATTATTGACCACATCTCTACAAAATTCCACCCTAGGAAAAGTAACAGATTTTCCTATTCGCAAAGTAATTTGATGATTCTACATCCAGATTAGGCCACTTCCTCTCGTAAACCAAGTAAAAACAGAAATACTGCCGTACACCGGTCGACGTCTGCAGTGATAGGGTACAGCGACATTCGGTCGTCGGACGGCAAAATGTATGTTCCGGCTCCGTGCCGTAGCGAGTGAGACCCCCGTTTAACGCCGTCGGCTATCGAAAAGCTGGTGATTTGCCGTACGGTGAAAACCACAACGTGTGAAAAGAACGATAGGAAGAATTACGAGTACTCTCGACTCCCTTGAAGTCGGACGTGAGTTGCACGTGGAGAAAGAAAAGAGGGCGAGTGTAAACATGTATTTGGTACTCCCTGCCGCAAACGAATGGCTCCACTGAGAAAAGAAATAGGAGTAATAGAAGTACTGAGTCGCCACTAACGTGGGGAAAAATGTTCAGGCGAATAAGTAAACGTGTCCGCTGAGAGAAACTAGTTTCAGTAAGACGGAACGTACCGACTAGACTTAAGTCGGGCACGAACTGCGTGCAGGGAAGATAACATGTGAGTCACGAAACATTTCCGCTGGTGGATACAAACAATATTTTGAATCTCATGGAATACTCGTAATCCAGTAACGAATAATTGCGATGTGTATCAGCTGAGAAGGACTTACGCCATTCTCTCTACTACACCTCTCTTAGTCCGGATCAAACTCTTTGCGGGTAAACGAAAACTACAACTGGATTAGAGACAGTACAGCTTTCGTAAGCAACAATAAAATTTGTGTGTTAAGGTGGAATGTACGGACTGACGATTATGAAACCGGCGTATCATCAGTCTGCTATTACCACTAGTAAATCAAAGTGTATAGAATTCTGCAAAGTATTTTGAACGGAGTGTTGTTGGTATATGGCCTAGTACCTTGCCGCAGTGATAACCGGTTCCCGTTAGATCGTCGAAGTTAAACGCTGTCGGGCTTGGCTGGGTGATATAATGTAATGAAATAATCGAACAGATGATAATAAAATGTTGAAATGCGTGGCTTTTTAAAATGTATTCAATTAATGAGATAATTTTTCGGCATGAATGACAAGCACAATCAACTGAGCTATGCCTGGAAATAAGTTCGTTTTAGTTCATATTATTTTGCAGTGCGAAGTGGTTTCTTTCTCCGCTGTAGATTTGTGCTTACCATTCTTTATAATGCTACGTTTGGTCGCCGTGTTCACCTTTGAAGTCTTGACCGTGTTCCCATTAAGCTTATAGGATCTTCGTAATTTTTCAAAGTACACAGGTGGGCTTCACTTCTTGTAAGTATCGTACTATTTGAAATAACAACTCACACGACCTTTCTGTTAATAAAACAATACTGTATTTTTCTAAACGGTGCACATATGAAATACATACTTCTCACTTCCCCCCCCCCCCCCCCCCCATGAACCATGGACCTTGCCGTTGGTGGGGAGGCTAGCGTGCCTCAGCGATACAGATAGCCGTACCGTAGGTGCAACCACAACGGAGGGGTATCTGTTGAGAGGCCAGACAAACGTGTGGTTCCTGAAGAGGGGCAGCAGCCTTTTCAGTAGTTGCAAGGGCAACAGTCTGGATGATTGACTGATCTGGCCTTGTAACAATAACCAAAACGGCCTTGCTGTGCTGGTACTGCGAACGGCTGAAAGCAAGGGGAAACTACAGCCGTAATTCTTCCCGAGGGCATGCAGCTTTACTGTATGATTACATGATGATGGCGTCCTCTTGGGTAAAATATTCCGGAGGTAAAATAGTCCCCCATTCGGATCTCCGGGCGGGGACTACTCAAGAGGATGTCGTTATCAGGAGAAAGAAAACTGGCGTTCTACGGATCGGAGCGTGGAATGTCAGATCCCTTAATCGGGCAGGTAGGTTAGAAAATTTAAAAAGGGAAATGGATAGGTTGAAGTTAGATATAGTGGGAATTAGTGAAGTTCGGTGGCAGGAGGAACAAGACTTCTGGTCAGGTGACTACAGGGTTATAAACACAAAATCAAATAGGGGTAATGCAGGAGTAGGTTTAATAATGAATAGGAAAATAGGAATGCGGGTAAGCTACTACAAACAGCATAGTGAACGCATTATTGTGGCCAAGATAGATACGAAGCCCACGCCTACTACAGTAGTACAAGTTTATATGCCAACTAGCTCTGCAGATGACGAAGAAATTGAAGAAATGTATGATGAAATAAAAGAAATTATTCAGATTGTGAAGGGAGACGAAAATTTAATAGTCATGGGTGACTGGAATTCGAGTGTAGGAAAAGGGAGAGAAGGAAACATAGTAGGTGAATATGGATTGGGGGACAGAAATGAAAGAGGAAGCCGCCTGGTCGAATTTTGCACAGAGCACAACATAATCATAACTAACACTTGGTTTAAGAATCATGAAAGAAGGTTGTATACATGGAAGAACCCTGGCGATACTAAAAGGTATCAGATAGATTACATAATGGTAAGACAGAGATTTAGGAACCAGGTTTTAAATTGTAAGACATTTCCAGGGGCAGATGTGGACTCTGACCACAATCTATTGGTTATGACCTGTAGATTAAAACTGAAGAAACTGCAAAAAGGTGGGAATTTAAGGAGATGGGACCTGGATAAACTAAAAGAACCAGAGGTTGTACAGAGATTCAGGGAGAGCATAAGGGAGCAATTGACAGGAATGGGGGAAATAAATACAGTAGAAGAAGAATGGGTAGATTTGAGGGATGAAGTAGTGAAGGCAGCAGAGGATCAAGTAGGTAAAAAGACGAGGACTAGTAGAAATCCTTGGGTAACAGAAGAAATATTGAATTTAATTGATGAAAGGAGAAAATATAAAAATGCAGTAAGTGAAACAGGCAAAAAGGAATACAAACGTCTCAAAAATGAGATCGACAGGAAGTGCAAAATGGCTAAGCAGGGATGGCTAGAGGACAAATGTAAGGATGTAGAGGCCTATCTCACTAGGGGTAAGATAGATACCGCCTACAGGAAAATTAAAGAGACCTTTGGAGATAAGAGAACGACTTGTATGAATATCAAGACCTCAGATGGAAACCCAATTCTAAGCAAAGAAGGGAAAGCAGAAAGGTGGAAGGAGTATATAGAGAGTCTATACAAGGGCGATGTACTTGAGGACAATATTATGGAAATGGAAGAGGATGTAGATGAAGATGAAATAGGAGATATGATACTGCGTGAAGAGTTTGACAGAGCACTGAAAGACCTGAGTCGAAACAAGGCCCCCGGAGTAGACAATATTCCATTGGAACTACTGACGGCCGTGGGAGAGCCAGTCCTGACAAAACTCCACCGTCTGGTGAGCAAGATGTATGAAACAGGCGAAATACCCTCAGACTTCAAGAAGAATATAATAATTCCAATCCCAAAGAAAGCAGGTGTTGACAGATGTGAAAATTACCGAACTATCAGCTTAATAAGTCACAGCTGCAAAATACTAACACGAATTCTTTACAGACGAATGGAAAAACTAGTAGAAGCCAACCTCGGGGAAGATCAGTTTGGATTCCGTAGAAACACTGGAACACGTGAGGCAATACTGACCTTACGACTTATCTTAGAAGAAAGATTAAGGAAAGGCAAACCTACGTTTCTAGCATTTGTAGACTTAGAGAAAGCTTTTGACAATGTTGACTGGAATACTCTCTTTCAAATTCTAAAGGTGGCAGGGGTAAACTACAGGGAGCGAAAGGCTATTTACAATTTGTACAGAAGCCAGATGGCAGTTATAAGAGTCGAGGGACATGAAAGGGAAGCAGTGGTTGGGAAGGGAGTAAGACAGGGTTGTAGCCTCTCCCCGATGTTGTTCAATCTGTATATTGAGCAAGCAGTAAAGGAAACAAAAGAAAAATTCGGAGTAGGTATTAAAATTCATGGAGAAGAAATAAAAACTTTGAGGTTCGCCGATGACATTGTAATTCTGTCAGAGACAGCAAAGGACTTGGAAGAGCAGTTGAATGGAATGGACAGTGTCTTGAAAGGAGGATATAAGATGAACATCAACAAAAAACAAAACAAGGATAATGGAATGTAGTCTAATTAAGTCGGGTGATGCTGAGGGAGTTAGATTAGGAAATGAGGCACTTAAAGTAGTAAAGGAGTTTTGCTATTTGGGGAGCAAAATAACTGATGATGGTCGAAGTAGAGAGGATATAAAATGTAGGCTGGCAATGGCAAGGAAAGCGTTTCTGAAGAAGAGAAATTTGTTAACATCCAGTATAGATTTAAGTGTCAGGAAGTCATTTCTGAAAGTATTCGTATGGTGTGTAGCCATGTATGGAAGTGAAACATGGACGATAAATAGTTTGGACAAGAAGAGAATAGAAGCTTTCGAAATGTGGTGCTACAGAAGAATGCTGAAGATTAGATGGGTAGATCACATAACTAATGAGGAAGTATTGAATAGGATTGGGGAGAAGAGAAGTTTGTGGCACAACTTGACCAGAAGAAGGGATCGGTTGGTAGGACATGTTCTGAGGCATCAAGGGATCACCAATTTAGTATTGGAGGGCAGCGTGGAGGGTAAAAATCGTAGAGGGAGACCAAGAGATGAATACACTAAGCAGATTCAGAAGGATGTAGGTTGCAGTAGGTACTGGGAGATGAAAAAGCTTGCACAGGATAGAGTAGCATGGAGAGCTGCATCAAACCAGTCTCAGGACTGAAGACCACAACAACAACAACAACAACAACTTCTCACTTATTCATAGCGACCCCAAAATGGCGGTCTACAATTACTCGCTAAAAATGGAGTGTTTCTCGCTCGTTCACTAGCTGAATGCGAATCCTCCCTTCCTCATAGTGGTACAAGAAAATCTCCTCTGTTTCTTAACAACTAAAAATCAAAAATACCTGACGGTAGGCATAGGCTCTACGAAGGGCTACCGCTACATCTTTTCTCTTTGTCTTTAAAGAAGACGAAAACATAAAAGAAATGCAAAAGGTTTATCACAAATGCCTCCTACTGTATACTGTCGGAAGTAAGTCTCTTTATGTAGGGAGACAGTATACAGTAGCCTTATTTACCTTAGGGCACATAGTTCTGTCACTTGGCGCACGTCAATGGAGTTTTAATACCCTTATGCTACTGCAAGTATATCTACAAAGCTCATTTCCTTGTCCATTACAAATTCGTACATATAAATACATTCACATATGCTTATATCACGTAATTACATTCACATATATTCATATTACATAATCGCACGTCCATGTTGCGCTAACGACTTAGTTTCTTATTTCTGCTTACATTCCTTAAGCGGTATTAACAGGGAAAAAATGTTACATTTCTTAAATTCTCCTTTCACTATATCTTAAAAATTGTTTTTCTCACTGGCCTTTGGTTCATTAGCCATTCCGAGAAGCTGTCCTTTCGGCACACGTTATCTTATTGTTCGCTGCACTTATTGCCAGCAGCAGCTCATTGTTTAATGCGCCCGACGCAGTGACGCAAGCGCCACGTGAGCAGCGGCACTGCCCGCGCACACCCTGTAATGTCGCTCCAGGCTCACGAAGTCGGTGTTGTATATGCCCTCCGGTCCGGAGTCTGGATACGACGGATTCAGCTCCAACGCTCAACCCGAAGAACACCAATACATCATCTCGCGCCTGGGCGAGATTTTCGGCCAGTGATATTGAAGGTAAGAGCCGCACTGCTGGATTCAGCATTATCTTCCGTCGTGCATTATAGTTCAGCGGTTTTCACATCTCAACTCGTGGTTATACGAATTTCCTCTGATATCTCCGTCGCACACGTATCACACTCTCTGTATTCACTTTGCTAGACTGTAGCGTTTACTCGTATCACGGCTGAGCCGTTATTTTCAATATTATTAGGCCTTAATATTTTTGTATCACTTCACACATGCGAGTATTTGACTCGTCCATCGCGTTGCACTTCACATACATACATACATACATACATAAATTGTTCTTCTTCAAGAATATTAATAGTGCATACATAGACATAAACATTGACAATAATAGAGTTGATACATAAATTTACAATACACATTCACATATCTTGTACGGACTCCATGACATGCACCCTCTTACACACTAATATGTAAATCAGGAGGAAGCTTTCATATATTCTGATTATTGGCATTTTCTGTTCTTGTCTTGCAGGACCGACCTCCTGCGCGTTTTTACGTCCACAACTACACGTAGGAAAGAGTACATACATACACTTTACATAGACATCTACATCGACAATAATATAGTTGGCAAATACATGTCCAATTCACATTTCATATATGGACATTTCATATATGGACTGACACACCCAATAAGTAAATTATATGAAATTTTGCATTTTTTCTGAATGTTTGCTCTTTCTTGTTCTTGACTTGCAGGCCCGACCTCCTGCGCCTTTTTACCTTCACAAATACACATAGAAAATACGTTCCAGCACTACTCACTACATGGAAAACAGAAGTTTTGCTACGGTGTCCTTCAGAGATCAAGCTACTTCTAGGATTGCTATTTGTAGTGCGTTGTTAGTGTACTTACTCTATCCTTGGCGTTTGATAAATCGTCATACTATGTATAATATTTACAAGTGCTCGTTTGCGAGCAAGTGTGTGGTTTGTTTTATCCCTTGACAATCCTGACTGCATTACTGCTTGTTAATCGTCGTAATATTCCACTTTCGTGAACACATATTTCATGCCATATTTCTGCCTTATTGATACGACGACACGTACATGTTTACCTTTGTGACGTGTGACCGATAATTTTACCGTATTTTTGTCATGTGTAGTTCCACTCATAATTCATTACCGCCAAATAAGAACGCGCATGTGCTAAAGTAATGCTTTCGCTCCTGCGTGCGTCAAGAACTCAGTGTAGAAAATATTGTTTCACTGCATTTTGTGTTCATTCCTCATACGAATCGTGTATCATATTTTCATTTGTATTCACCTTATAATTTCTCGAGCTGTAACAGTTAGTCGCTAAGGAAATATTTTTCATACTAGGTTGTTTTACATTCTGATGTCTGTGTAGCAAGTCGCTGTGCTGTGGCGCGGTGTGTTTTAAATGTATTGTGTACCTTTGTTGCTATCGAGTTCAATGTTTCTTCTATACGCTTCACTGCTTCTTCGAGACTTTCGCTTTCATAATTACCTACCATACATGCATCATCGTACTTTGCTTTCCACACTCATACAACCATTCATTCTTAAACTTAAAACTATATAGTGTATTCTTTGTTACGTCGGCTTTTTCCTAGGTACCCTTGTAATATTAATCTTCATATTCACTGCCGTATACCCATATAATTATTCATTAAAAATGTTCCACATAAATCGCCATTTATACCCATGTACTGCCTACAGTGTTCTCACACTAGAACGACCGCCCTATTTATTTCTTCCCACAAATATAAATAAACTCATATTACTCAAATACAGTTTCATTCTCTTCCGAGATTCATTCTATGCATGGTATGTCACCACAAACGTAGATGAACTAATTAGTACCTGCAATCGAATCTAATAAAACCTTTCGCACTCTCTCTACTTCAAAATATTATCCAGCAGTGAAATTTCATTTATTTCTCCATATCGCTTTTTAAACACACAGTACTTACCTCAGTTATTTTGTTTTAAGTTCATGTAATTACGCTGTGTGCGTATTGGTTGGTTTTTGTATTTACTTAGCTTATCTCCCGCGTGTTGTTCAATTCACGTTCACAGCTTTATTTTGCTGCTTATAAGGTGTCGTGTAATTAATAGCAACTAACGTGTAATTAATAGCAACCAACATAAGTGAGTTCTGTAACAGCAGATTTGTGGGTATTTATTCTTCCTGTACATTAAGCTCACTACTTTTAATGTCGTCTGTTAAGAAGTGTAGCTCTATAAGTGCAGAACTGCTCCTCTGGCTAAATCTTGTACAATATGTTATTTTATAGTTTACGTCTCAATCACACGAAGTTTTCTATGTATATATCTCATTCTGCCTTTCACATCGCCGCTCACTTATGTGTAGTGTGTAAATCGCTTAGTTCTTAAATTAGGTGCTAATCGCGTTCTTTCAAGTGTACATGTTGTTACTTCTCTTTTCAAATTGCCTTAATCCTGTTGTGTATAGTAGGATAGGTCATTTCCTGTGTAAATTCTCTTCTACTTTGAATATTAATATTTATTTCTGGCTATGTACATTCAGTAGTATATGTTAAGTTCACAAATTTAGCGTATTCTACTCCCCTTATAGTTTACTTGCGTCAATGCGCTCATTTTCTTAAAACTACGTATGCTTAACTTAATGATATACCCTTAAAATTAGTGCTCTTTACAGTATAGTCGCCGACTTAGAAATAATTGTCTATTCGTTTAGTTTATGTAGCTCATCTACGTCAGAGTAACTAGCTGATGGGAACCCCACTTCGCGTCGCTTCCGTTTTGTCCAGCTGGTTGCGCGGTGTGGATGCCGATTCGCTTAAATTCTTGAATGGTTTCCGTCGCGGTGCGCAGTGTGTCTTTGCGCATCTTAAAGGGGGCACTGAACTCAACCTTGCTTTTTGCCTACTTGGCCCCTACGATCAGCCGTTAGCCGCTTCGTATATAATTGCTAAAGTACGCTGTGCTTTAAGCGCGGCACCATGGCTCAGTATACCTCATCGCTCATGCCTCTCGCTTAAAGCTCGCGCGCTGTGAATTAAGTCAAAGTACAATATCAAAATACAAGGAAAATTTCTTTTCACTAGGCTGCATCTCACTCTCTGCATGTCAGACAGTAGAAGAAAATTGAGCATTCCCTATAGGCTAAACAGGATAGTAGAAGAGGGAGAGGGCACCGGAAATTTAAATATTGTACCCCGTAGCTGGAGAGGAACCGAGTGCCAGTCGGTTTATTCGTCAAAGAGCGACAAACCTCCTACCTTCTTGCGTTTTACTGGTGCAACAGATAAGGACAGAATGAGATTTGCATTTTTATTTAATAAATTTACGCAAATCTCTATGTGGATACATGTCTTTTATTTTACCATTTTTTATATTTCCTATCAAGTAGCACCCCGGATGTGGCTTGTCAACAATGATATACGGACCAACATATAACAATTGCCATATTTTATTCAATGCCTTTAATTTCGATGATTTCGGATGCGTTCTCAGTAGCACCTCCTGTCCAATCTGGAATTCTGTTA
The DNA here is from genome assembly GCF_021461385.2 of Schistocerca piceifrons. Classification (NCBI taxonomy): domain Eukaryota; kingdom Metazoa; phylum Arthropoda; class Insecta; order Orthoptera; family Acrididae; genus Schistocerca; species Schistocerca piceifrons. The sequence goes on from NC_060138.1 coordinate 260,193,249, forward strand.
CGTTTTTCAATTTCCTGTCGTAAATTCCTTTCCTTATTTGAGCTTGCTCTTCCAGTGTGATTAGCGCTCGCCGTACTTTCTCATCTAAGGCTACGTCCTGGTGCCGTAATTTAGGTATCGGTTTCAAACATAAGTTCGGCCGGTGTATACCCTGTTGATGTGTGTGGTAGGTGATTTACTATGTGCTGAAACGGACCCAAGTATTCTATCCATTTCCTTTCGGTCTGTAGTATATATGTCCGGATAAACCTATTAAATTAACGGAAGCGCCGTTCGACGGGACTTGCTTCCGGGTGGAACTTGCATACTACAATATGACGTATGTTTTGTGTTTTTAAAAATGATTTCCATTGGTCACCTGTAAAATTTGATGCGTTATCAGTTAAGACTGCGTGGGGTTTCCCAATGCTTTATAATTGGTCCCGACCTAACTGTTTTGACTGCGTACAGCTGGAGATACTTACTAAAAGTATCATACAGGGCTACGGTGTATTTAACCCCGCCGCGGGCTTGGGGATAAGGTCCTGCGGCGTCAATGGCTGAAATGGCTCTGAGCACTATGAGGCTCAACATGTGAGGTCATAAGTCCCCTAGAACTTAGAACTACTTAAACATAACTAGCCTAAGGACTTCACACACATCCATGCCCGAGGCAGGATTCGAACCTGCGACTGCAGCGGTCGCGCGGTTCCAGACTGTAGCGTCTACAACCGCTCGGCCACCCGTCCGGCGGCGTCAATAGATACAAGATCGCTTGGTTGCTTTGGTATTATTGGGTGTAGTACGTTAAGACATGTCCTATTCTGATGTTTGACCTTTTGACCCACCACACAGCGTCTGATTACTTGCTCTATACGTCGCCTCATATTAGGGAAATAACAATACATAGAAATTTTGGCGGCACACTTCAGCACTCCTTAGTGTCCCAATGTGCGGTTCGTGTGTTGAATTAAGTTTTCCACATATTCCTGATGTGTGAACACACACCACTTATTCATTCGTCGATCTCTTCTGTGAAATCAGACGCCATTATACATAATGTAATACTGCTCTAAACGTTCGTGTGTTCTAGCCTGCAATTTTTTCGCGCCTTGCTCCATCTCGTGTCTTCTTCCTGTAAACGTTGAATGTTTTTGTACGTTTTAATATAATATGGTTTAAAAGTTCCATCGTTTATTAAAAGCACCTTGAAGTCTGCTGTTTGTTCCTCTAACTCGTGGAAATCGGTAATACCTTGAGGTAACCGTGATAGTGCATCTGCCAAAACATTCTGTTCCTCTTTTATGTACACTATCTCAAAATCAAACTCTTTGACGTACATGCACCACCTCGCTATTCTCTTATGTAACAACTTGCACGTAAGAAGAAAGGACGAAGCCTGATGATCACAGTAAACTTTGGCATGTTTTCCCCAAAGGTAATATTGAAATTTACGAAACGCCCAAACTACGGCTAACGCTTCTAGCTGAGTTACGGAATAAGATCTTTCACATTCTGTGAAGGTTCTACTGGCAAAACTGATTACATTGACTTCTTCCTTGCCATCCTTTGTTATTATTTGAAACAGGCACGCATTTTTCTACGAACGTTGTATTTTCGTCCTTTGCATTGCTCTTTACCGATTCATAAAGCTGCACAATGTCTGAGTTGACTCTCTTGTGTTGTAACTTGAGTAATCCTATCTCCAATGTGATTTTTTCTACATTTTCTGGCGAGTCGTCACAGAAAGAATGTAGTTTCGCTACTTCTGATTGTATATTGTCTAAGTTGACCTGCGTATTCTGTTGCATTGCCTGTAAATTCTCTTGGGTTTCTCTAATTTCGGATAGCTCCTGTCGATATGAGTTTGTTAGGGTTTCAAATTTTTGTCCCATTATGCCTTTTAATTTCTCACCCATATCGTGAACCGAAATTTGTACTTGTTCATTAATTTTCCTATCCACCTCCGTGGAGATTTGCGAAATCTGCTGTGTGAACCCCGTGTCCAGACTATTGAGTTCTGTGCGCACGTTTTTTACCTCGTCTGAAATGTGTGCCATGTTTGTATTAACCTTTACTGTGGTCATGTCTGTTTTCATATTAGTCATGTCTGCTTGTATCGTTTCTAAACTTGACATTTTAGCCACTAAACCCGAAATTTTTGAATTTATGTCTGCTTTCATTGCTTTTTTGCTTGTTTGTATGGTTTCTGTTAAGGCTCGAAATAAGGCTTGCATATCTTTCCTATTCACTTCCGGCCTACTCCTGTCAGCATCTGCGTCCGTACTATGCGTACTCCTCTCATTTAAAATATTCTCTTGCCTCGAGGTGCCATTAGTTACGTCTACTGTAATTAACGTATTGCTTGCAATTAAATGTTCTGTATTCACGGGCGTTGAACGCAACAATGGCATGTCGCGCCCAGCATCCAAATAATCACCGCTAAACGGTTCCAAACCACTCATTGTTGCATTTTGCAAATGAACATCCACTACATTGGCATTTGGATTTTTGAATGACATTTCCTTATTGTTTTGACCCTCCATTATAGAAATCCTTAAGCCACTGCAGTTATCAAAATCAAAATTTTCTCTTTTAAGATTTTACTTCCGTGCTACTTCTCAAGCGAAAAAATGCATATACAGCTGTATGTAATTGTAGTCACAATTGTTGTTCAATCAATATATTTTCCGTACTAATAAAGAAATGTCATTGTCTCTACTTGACTACAATAGCGTTAATCTCTGAAGCTTTAGGTTCTGGATTTTAGGAAGTAGGTGGTTGGATTTTCTAATAGGTCTACAGGGAACGCATTCTCTATATCCATTGCGCGGTCGTACCTGATTGTTGTCTTGTCAATGGTACTTCCTCTATTGTGTTTTGTTGTGCGCTCTTGGTATTGTCGTTTTCTTCCTTCTAATTTATTTATTATTTTCTGTTGATAGTATTTCTTCAGTATCACATCACCGTCTCATCGTCAGCGTACATGGAACACAAAGAAATTGTTAACATACATGTATATTCATTTTCCTAACAATACTAGTACTCACAGTTTTGCCCACTACGTATCGTGGCTGCCACTTGTCGCTACTTTATAATATAATAAAATAATGGAATAGATGATAATAAAATGTTGGATTGCGTGGCTTTTTACAATGTATTGAATTAATGAGAATTTTTCGGCATGAATGACAAGCACAATAAGTGGAGCTATGGCTGGAAATAAGTTCGTTTTAGTTCATATTATTTTGCAGTATGAAGTAGTTTCTTTCTCCGCTGTAGATTTGTGCTTACCATTCTTTATAATGCTACGTTTGGTCACCGTGTTCCCCTTTGAAGTCTTGACCGTGTTCCCATTAAGCTTATCGGATCTTCGTAATTTTTTAAAGTACACACTTCTTGTAAGTATCGTACTATTTGAAATAACTCACACGACCTTTCTGTTAATAAAACAATACTGTATTTTTCTAAACGGTGCACATATGAAATACGTACTTCTCACTTATTCATAGCGCCCCCAAAATAGCGGTCTACAATTACTCGCTGAAAATGGCGTGCTTCTCACTTGCCTACTAGCTGAACGCGAGTCCTCCCTTCCTCATAGTGGTACAAGAAAATCTCCTCTGTTTTTTAACAACTGAAAATCAAAAATACCTGATGGTAGGCATAGGCTCTATGATGGGCTACCGCTTCATCTTTTCTCTTTGCCTTTAAAGAAGACGAAAACATAAAAGAAATGCAAAAGGTTTATCACAGTGACTGTTCGCGTCTCCCGAGGGCTGTTGGCAATCACGGTGCACTCAGCTATTGTCAGGCCAATTGAGAAGCTACCTGATTGAGAAGTAGTGGCTCCGGTCACGAAAACTGACAACGGCTGAGAGAGCGGCGTGCTGACCATATGCCCTTCAACACCTGCATCCAGTGACGCCTATATCTGAGAACAACACGGCGGTCGGTCACTACCGTTGGGCCTTTCGTGGCCTGTTCGGTCGGAGAGCTGTCAGAATATATGGAAAGGCATTCGAAACTAATGCGAGGTTATATTAATTCTCTGCCGTCTAATCGGAGGTGCTGAACGGAAATGGTGTGGGACGGATATCATAAATGAGCTCCTTATACCCGCATTAAGCTCGACAACGGCTCCTGCGGCATCATCTGCAAAGTTGCTGTATCCGCGTGCTCGGGTACTCTAGTCTCGAGTTTCAGTCACTGTCCGTTTATAAGTATAAACTTGTTGACACAGTCTTCTCCGTTAAAAATGGTTCAAATGACCCTGAGCACTATGGGACTTAGCCGGTCGTAGTGGCCGGGCGGTTCTAGGCGCTACAGTCTGGAGCCAAGCGACTGCTACGGTAGCAGGTTCGAATCCTGCCTCGGGATTGGATGTGTGTGATGCCCTTTGGTTAGTTAGGTTTAAGTAGTTCTAGGGGATTTATGACCTCAGAAGGTAAGTCTCATAGTGATCAGAGCTATTTTAACCATTTGAAATATGGGACTTCACATCTGAGGCCATCAGTCCCCTAAAACTTAGAACTACTTAAACCTAACTAACCTAAGGACATCACACATCCATTCCCGAAGGAGGATTCGAACCTGCGGCCGTAGCGGTCGCGCGGTTCCAGACTAAAGTGCCTAGAACCGATCGGCCACTCCGTCTTAGAAAGTAGAGCAAGTTTACAGGTACAGCCAAGAACTAGCGCCACTTCCGCTACATTAGCAACCGTTTTAATGGTTTCCAGTTCACTCAAAACTTTTTTGTTGCAGCACTACATATGAGGTATATGAAAATATTACATTTACACGTCAACAGTATAAGCGGTTCTGAGGTATCAGGTATCGCCCCGTACTGAAACACCTTTGTCGCGCGGGATTAGCCGAGTGGTCTTAGGCGCTGCAGTCATGGACTGTGCGGCTGGTCTCGGCGGAGGTTCGAGTCCTCCCTCGGGCATGGGTGTGTGTGTTTGTCCTTAGGATAATTTAGGTTAAGTAGAGTGTAAGCTTAGGGACTGATGACCTTAGCAGTCAAGTCCTACAAGATTTCACACACATTTGAACATTTTTGAAACACCCTTAGCACGTGGTGTAGTCTCCACTTGTGCCAACGCAGACGCTAACCCTGACACAGTCGATCATAGAGAAGGCGAATACTGTCGTATGGATACTTTCTTCTACTCCCGCTAGACCTTTTCACCTTGTTCTGTGGAGTTGTTGGTTGACAAGTAGCACAAGTCACTTCTGGTCCCATAATATCCCACACGTGCTCGATTGGAAACAAATACAGAGATCGTGAAGGCCATGGCGGTTTCTGCACGTCTCGCAGAGCACGTTTATTTTCAGGGGCAGTGCGTGAGCGAGCATTTTACTGTTGGAGCAACACATCACCTTCCCGTAGCAAAGAACTGCCACAGTAAAAGTCTAACAACATAATGCAGGTATCGAGCACTTGTTAGTGTCCTCTCCAAAGCACCAAAGACGAACGAGAGTTGTAGCTTACCGCACTGCTGACCATAAGACCAGTGGCAGGGTCAGTGTGTCTTGGACGAATGTACTCTACGAGGCAGCGCTCACCAGGGGTACGTTGTCCCCGCAAATTTCCAGCACTGGCGGGCAGGCAGTATCTGCTTTTATCGCTGAAGACCGAATAATCCTTTGACGGCAGGAGTCGAGCCGTGCACGATGATGCTTTAGGATGAGAGGAAGGCGGGCTAGAGATTCGCCTCCCTAAAAGTCTCAGTGCTAACAACCTGTTCGCAACAGTTCTTGTTGACACATTTGGGCTTACAAGCCCTCTTACCTGTACTGTTGTAGCTATACGATCTGCCATTGCTGCCCTGCAGGCCGTCTGTGCTTCGTGGAGTTCCAGAACTTCGTCCAAGGGGGATGAGACTGTGGACGTGACCAATAATACCAAAATCGTTGAACAATTGACGCAGCACTGTCCAACTTGTGTGGCAGTTCTCCGAAAGAATCATCCCGCTACTTGGAAGGCCACAATTGGATCCCATTAAAACTCGCTCAGTTGGCCGTAGGAAGCATAAGTGCGTCTCCGTGGCAAGGTTTGCCTGTTTGCTTCACACGTTTGCGCCACAATGAGCTCTCTGGCTGTGAGCATTCTCTAATAAATGGTAGACATGGATGGCGTCCTGGTAGCTATGACACTACGTTATCTATTAGCGGATAACGCTGAAACTATTATCAGTATACCTACTATCCTCCAGCTGGCAGATCAAAACCTAAGTCGTCTTACCTGGTGTCTTAAATCATTCTTCCTGCAGTCAAATGAACATTTAATTACGTGGAGTATCAGCAACACAACATGGGGGTTCAGCAATATGGTTCAAATGGCTCTAAGCACTACGGGACTTAACATCTGAGGTTATCAGTCCCCTAGACTTGTTGTTGTTGTTGTTGTTGTGGCCTTCAGTCCTGAGACTGGTTTGATGCAGCTCTCCATGCTACTCTATCCTGCGCAAGCTTCTTCATCTCCCAGTACCTACTTCAACCTACATCCTTCTGAATCTGCTTGGTGTAATCATCTCTTGGTCTCCCTCTACGATTTTTACCCTCCACGCTGCCCTCCAATACTAAATTGGTAATCCCTTGATGCCTCAGAACATGTCCTACCAACTGATCCCTTCTTCTAGTCAAGTTGTGCCACAAACTTCTCTTCTCCCCAATCCTACTCAACACCTTATTAGTTATGTGATCTACCCATCTAATCTTTAGCATTCTTCTGTAGCACCACATTTCGAAAGCTTCTATTCTCTTCTTGTCCAAACTATTTATCGTCCACGTTTCACTTCCATATATGGCTACACTCCATACAAATACTTTCAGAAACGACTTCCTGACACTTAAATCTATACTCGATGTTAACAAATTTCTCTTCTTCAGAAATTAGACTTAGAACTACTTAAACCTAACTAACCTAAGGACATCACGCACATCCATGCCCGAGGCAGGATTCGAACCTGCGACCGTAGCAGCAGCGCTTTTCCGGACTGAAACGCCTAGAACCGCTTGGCCACAGCGGCTGGCTTCAGCAACATGTTTCGCTTCTTAGGGTGCATGATGAAAGAGCAAATTTTAAACGAGCAAAGTGAATCAAAAACCACGTGTCATCGCGGAATAACATTCCTACATAGTTATAACAGATATCTTCAGGGAAAGATAGCGTAGCACGTGATTTTCATATTGACATGTGTGTTCACGTACTCTCGGAGAGCGTTGTTACCTCAAATAATTTCTGTCCGATGAAAGAAAATGGCAAACGATATTTTTCAATTCGAACGCCGCTGATCGCTTTATGAGGAACCCTAATTATCGGAAAAATATTTACCGAAGGGGAGAATTTGTTTGACTGCTGTCTCCGTGAAAGCTGCATTAATGTGTGAGACTCTCATGTGATGCCTTATATCAACATGCCAGAGCAATCCCCGCGTATTATGGGAAGTGTGATTTGGTTTTCCCTCCTCGTTTCCACCAGAGTACAGTCGTTAACATAAACATTCGGATTAGAGTTTCTGGCACCATAGAAATTGTGGAAAGCAATTGAAAGCAAACGTGAAATGCTAAAAATGGTTTAGTGTGTGTGATGCAAAGAGACAGAGCTGCAACTGAGGTGAATGTTTACTTATTCGGTGACTTGTTTCCGGCTAAGCCCATTCTGAAACCAACCAAGTAAAATGTCCGTCAAAATAGCGGTACACGTGGGAAGTATGTATGCGTATGGGCCCAACTAATGTTAATTAATGTTGAAGTTAGGCACTTAGTATTTAATGGTTTAAGGATATTGTCAGCACTTTCGAGTATCTTCCTTATCGTGGAAACCTCTCATATTTTGTATTCGCATCAAGATACCAAAACAGTTCTTTCACTATGAGACAGTAGCTTTAAGGGTATATTTCTTATTCGTTTATTCTTTACATAGAATTGAAAACTTTAGCAAGATGAATATGAAACGTATTCGCAATTGTGAATATGGACATCGATCTCGTCTGTAATGGAATGAGGATAATGAAAATTCGTGTCGGAGCGGGACCCGAACACGGATTTCCTACTTATGGCGAGCGGTGGCCTTACAATTAGGCTACACAAGAAGGGCTCACGGTTGGACTCAAACTTCCATACGTCGCCACCCCTGTAGCTTCGGATATGCATACATATCCGAAGGAACATGCCATCGTACTTCTAACCGCTCGATCGCTACGGTCGCAGGTTCGAATCCTGCCTCGGGCATGGATGTGTGTGATGTCCTTAGGTTAGTTAGGTTTAAGTAGTTCTAAGTTCTAGGGGACTGATGACCTCCGATGTTAAGTTCCATAGTGCTCAGAGCCATTTGAACCATTCCATCGTACTTCTAAGGAACACAGCTACTGCCATGTCGTAATTAATAAGATATGGCGGCCTAGAGTGGAACAAGGTCTACTCCAGCCGTTGGAATTCCCGAATTTATAATACTATGATTTAATTTAATACTTAACAAATGGTTTAGAACTGGGAATGACTAGGGAAAACATTGAAAATTTTGTAAAGATTTTTATGTAACATTAAGTTTTTTGATCATGTCAGTCTCCCTTATGCTCAGTTTGGGTGGAACAGATGTGCGCTGCTATTGTTACAAGCTATGTATTCAACATTTCCGTCTGAACTGTGCACAATTCTAAATTTCATTCCCAAATACTTCAACATTTTGGATTACAGAGTATTGTGCGTCTTATCGAAAACAACCCTGAATTCAAGAGAAACTTAGTGACTGTTTAGATGCCATCAGCGTTTCTCCCCTCCTTAGAATCTTACTGTCGTTACCCGGCTTTATCATAGCTTACCACATTCACCTTCTTCCTTTTTATCTGTCGTCTCGGTTTCTATCAGTTTCACTTCAAGTAACTTTTTCGCAGAATTTATTGCTTGTTTCAGACCAAGAAACTGTTGTTCCAGATTTGACTCTTCGGATGCTTCTGCCAGTGTCTTTGCTTTACACATCGTTAGCCATATTTGGTGTTTTATAGAAAACAATATTAACAGATCAGAAATGATTGTAATTCTTATAATGATAACTTACTATTCTTCTTCGTTTTAGTCTCGTTCAACTAGAGACAACGTCAATTTATCTATCTTTTTTGCGAGTTTTCACTGTCGCCCATTGCTGCTATATTCGCTTCCAGTGTTGTTCTATTCTCTATTTGTTCAATGCCTTCCCTTTTTCAGCTTCGGCGTTTCCTGTAAACCGTGATGTGTTCATAGCTCTATTTAGACGAATCACGCTTTTGAATATCTTTGCGATAAATTTCCAGTTTGTGTCCATCTTTCTCAACTTCTATGAACTATAATCCATGGGTTCTCATATCTAGAAACTAGTTTAATATCCTTTTAGATATTCTTCTTGGTATCATTCGTGTCACTTGGCCACGGAGGCACTCCTATCCAGAATCGACACACTTACCTTCTCCACTTCTTTTATCGTTTGTGATTTTGACGCCTTCCGTACTAGCTCTTTGCTTTAATGGGACTCAAAATTTTTCTTAAAGTCTTTATTTATTTGCTCTAATTTTTTTCCATTAGGTAGTTCTTCTACACTTTAAATGTCTGCTGTAATTAGAGCCTCCATTCGAAATTCTGTACAGTACTGTTTGGCGTTTAAGGATATCCGTCATATGTAGATGCTCTTAATTAATTGATAAGCCACTTCGATTTTGTTACTGCGGGAACGAAGGCTTCTTTCTGTGATAGATTAGGCTCTATTCATTCACCTAGGTGTTGAAACCTTACTGTCCACTTATTTCCCATTCCGAACCTTACTTCTCGTGGCGCTGATTTTATAGATGTCTTAACGTGTGTGTTCTCAAAAGAGATTTGAAATCCAGCCTCCACTGCAAGTGGATTCATTTGGTTGATTTCCTTCCTTATCTATGGAATCTGAAGAGATCACTAAATCAAACACAAATAGTAAACGGTCGATTGTAAGATTCAAGTAGTTGTAGCCTAGTCTTAACCCATTTTCTACCCCTGAAATGTTGAGTTCTTTACGCCGTTCTTGGATGGCAGCTACTAAAACACCGTTGAAGACCAGAGGCGACGGTTCATTTCCTTGCCTCAGTCGTGTCCTACATTCAAGAGCACCACAAATCTCTATTCTGAACTTTATTTTGTAGGTGACGCCTGTCTCTGTTTGACGGAAAATCGCTTTTCCATCGTTATCTAAGCAAGGTTTTTCGAGGACGTGAAATAGGCTGGTTTGATTAATTGCGTCGCAAGCCTTCTTGAAATCTACGAAGATCACCACAGATTCCCTTTTCCTGAGTTTTAGGTATGAAAATGTGGACGTCAGATTTAGAATGTTCAGTGAGTTGTCGGTCCTTTCTGAAACGCCCTTGGTATTCCCCCAAAGGTGACTCAATATACTCTTACGACGTATTCTATTTATCTTTGGAGAGAAACCTGTAACTTGTGATTAGGAGAGGGATGCCGTGGCTGTTGTTCACACCTGCTTTGTCCTGTTTAATATTATTATTGTTGTCTTTATTATTGTATATAATTCGCTTTATACGCACAGTGCAATAATAACTTCGTAGAAGCAGCAAGTGGTTTCTGCGGGGTACATAAATTAGCAGCAACACTGCAACTCGCTTACGAAAACTAAGTGTCGAAGAAAAGTGTTCAGGTAAGATGATGGAAGGATGCCTGGCACGATGTAAGAGTACAACTGAGAGGTCTTATATAGTGAAGAAAGTATCATTTTACTTATTGTACTTATTTCACTTATTGTTCAATACTATAGTGAAAGGAATTAATAAAGAGAGATAGAGACTTTCTGTAAAATATTTCTCAATATAGAGAAATGTATTAAATATGCAGCCTAAGAATACCGGCCCAGTACTGCGAAAGAATTATTTCTCGAGATCGTTAGCATATTCCTCTTCTACACTTCCAGAAATTAGAGTCTGATTTTTGTCATATTTCGCTAGCATTAGATTGTAGCTTTTGTTGCCCTGTGCTGAAAATCCCTTTTTTGATCACACGTAATAAATTCTGCATTGAGTAAGCCCATATTTCAGCGTCAGTGCTTAAGATCGTAACGAAATTACTGAAATGGTTTTTTTGTGAAAGACTCCTACCCTGAACTAAGTAAAACATTGTGATCCGAGATGGGTGGTCAGTAAGGCGAGCACCCTTCATGGAAAGCATAGGATGGGAATTGGAAGTATAGAAGTCTCCATGCAATTCACTAATAGCGGACAATCGTAGGTGGTAGATAGCTGAAAGTTCTGTGTATGTTTTAGGCTGTGAGTAAGTAGATGAAATGTTTCGAGAAATAAAACATTTCCGAAAGAATAATGAGCAATGGAAAGTGCTTCCATACAAATATATCAGTTACAGGCATCTCAGTGCCTAATTTTGTAGAGTATTTGGAAGTTCAGAACAATGGCCAGAATTTTTAGATAGTAATTGTCCGTCGATTTCTGTAACATGTATTAACTGGTACCTTTGACGCTGGCGAAACTTCTATACAAGACTGTCTGTAACTTGAATTTAAAAACCGCTCAGTAGAATAACCTAGTATTCATACTTTATCCACATTTATACATTAAATAGTGATTGTCATGCACTTTGTGAATAAATTGAAGTAAACATAGTTTATTAACAAATAAATTTTATAAATTTACATGATAGTCTTTTAAAAAAGTAATAAATGAGAGGAAAATGTAGCAAAATGTGACTGTGTATGAATAAAATTGCTCAGCTATCAAAAGGCGGGTAACTGTTTAATGCAGCGGATAATGGACAGATTTAAAGTTTTTCACTCAAACCTCTCACATCGGAACGTATTTATTATGCTTCCCATCTCGTGGAACTAATTTAAACTGATTAGATTTATTAGTTATAAATAGTGCACTTTAATGCAGCAAACAGCAATAAAGGTGAATTAGTGTAATTCACTTAACAGCTGCATTTTTCAGCAGTTAAATTAAATTTGGTCGGAGGAACGTAATTGAAATACGTTACAATTGCGCTTTTTTGACACGGTTTATCACTTTCTTGCCCAGTTGAACTTACAATTGCTATCCGATACAAAACTATTTCACATGATATCCTGAACATTAAAAATTAAAATTTAAAAACAGTAATATGTCAATTCGATTAATGGTATCTTAGAATTACTTCCTAGGTGTTTAAAGTGATACTGGGATAAACTCGTCATTGGCAAGACGACATTTACTAGGATGCTTAAGTAAACATCATTATCAGGAAGGAATACCTTCATCGACAGCATTGTACGTCACGCAGCTTCCATACTGTAGCCTTGAAGAGATAGCATGAGTCAGTAGCTGCTGAAGCGTTTGTGGTTACAGCTGAGCAATACGAGGCAGCTCTCGCCCTGATCATGAAGTTTTACACGAAGTCCTAATTCTTGAGTCACCTATGGGTAAAATTTTGAGACACAGCAGCATAACGGCACACGATGATGTCATCTCTAACACTGTGGTCTCCCTAGGTGTTACGCAAAATTAAGGTAAATGAGCCAGTGCTTTTTATTGGCCAGCGTATATTTGCCAGTCGAATTATTTCTTATTGACATTAATTGAAATCTTTTCCCGTACTTGTAAAAATCATACTTACCAAAAATCATCCTCTGAGCATCCGCACAAATGTTCTTGTACTGACCTAATATTGAAACAACACAAAAGAACTTGCAATAGTTATTCGAAGCACGATTGAAAGAAAATTTTTAATATTTTCCAGTAAGTTATAAAGTCTTACACTTTCAAGGTAATATATCGTGTCTAGGTTTACAGACTTAAGGTCCGTTGTTATTTGTCGGACGCATATCTTCTACCTGAAGTAATGAGATGTTATTTTGTTTCATAATCATTAAGGTCATATTAATTATCCACATAGTCCGTTTTTTTTGGATGACTACTGCACGTTAACATTCTTGTTCCTAATCAATCACAACGCGACGCCGTTTCAACTTTTGGCTAAATGTATAACAAGGACTGTAATCATTAGTTCATTCTTAACCGCTTTTATTAATTCGATGTTTAATATTATTCAAATGTATGTTATATGAATTTGTATTATTATTGCTTTGTAGATCTAATGCATGTAATTTATGTCGAGTCAATGTGTAAAAACGCTTCTTTCAGTGTGGTGGAAACTGTAGAATTTTAAGAAGAAAGCATTGTACTAAAACGGAAGATTCAATATAAGCTTGCGGAGATGGGTGGAACATAGATTTCAGAAAACTATTGCATCACCATTCTTACAATAAAACAGTAAGATTTCTGCCAGAGATCTGGTTCTAAAAATTCAGCGAAGAGGAGAAGTCGCCAGACCGCCGGAGCAGAAAATTTACAACCACGGAAAGATCAGGAAAAATAATTGTCAATCAAGATTTGTCAAGAAGCCGACGCAGAAGACTAATAGTACATGGAGAAGAGCAGAACGAGAAGCAGATTCTTAAAAAAAAAAGAAAAACAAAAAAAAAAAAAACAAAAAAAACGCAAGTACATTATGGTTTCACTGTGGAAGTGTACTAAACAGTTAGCATCTGTTTTTGATATAGGAGAGAGACTGTATTTCGTCGGTTCTACGTATGGTATCATGAAGAGGGACTGTTACCAATTATTTCTTGTATTAAAAATAGTGAACTGTGAATGGTATTGAAAACATTCATCTATTCAGGGTGTGGGCCAAACTGTAGTACACTCGAAACTGCAACTCGCTAGTCATACGAATGACTATGCACTTGTCCACTGCTGAGTGCGCAGAATAATTTGCCTGCATATTAATATCGGCAAATCCCAGTCCATTTATTTCCTGGAATTATTTTAGCAATTCTACAGTGAGACCCTACTACGAATCGCTGCTGCGGAACAGCACTGGATTTATTTTGCATGTATTCTGAATTAATGTATTCCTTTGCAACATTATTTGCTGCCATACTGCCGTCCTTCTGAGGACAGCCAAAAAATTTGTAGTGTGACATCTGTAACAACGGCGACTCCCAAGTGTGACAAGAAAACATCCCAGCCATATATCTCCAACTATTGATATTGTTTTGCAACTCAGTAAATACAAACTCACAGCAGATTAATATAGCCATTATGTAGTTAAATGAATCGTAGTATTTAATCAGTTATTCAATTCTAATGACTAAAGATTTAATAAATTTTGTCCCCTATGAGCCAATAACATTCTTACAGTTAAGTTATGCTGTGCTACTCTGTGAACATTAATGTTTAACTATAAAATACTATGCTTGCCTTCTGACATGCAACATTGTAATTACTTTGTTTCTCCAAATAAATACTGCAGATATGTCAGGCTCGCTCACATTCTGTAAGGACAGCATTAGTGCCACATAGCAATGCAGCAGGTTACAGAGGTTTGGTAGTAGATTTTCTATATTACTGCTTCCACTTAGTGTTTAAAGTTTTATAAGAAAGTGATTTTATCGTTATCAATGAATCGTAGCTGTTTAGTATACTACTAAAGAAATGCCTTTGCATGCTACGGCTTTTTAGGGAGTTTCCGTATCTCAACCGTTATAGACTGGTAGCCCTACAAGAACACACTGTCGATAAATAAATTTACTAGCCATGAAGTCAAATATAAATGAAACATATAGGAGAAGGCAAAGCAGTTTCGTTATAAAACTAAATCCATATATGCTAGACAATAATATCTTACTATGGAATAATATCTAACTATGAACTTAAGCTTAAAGTAAAACCTCATCACTCTTTTAAAATGAGACTCTAGCCTATAATATCGGCCAAAGGAACTGCGTTATTGAAAGACGTTACAAAAATGGAGCAGTGGGGATTGATAGAAGAATTTTTTGTAGCAGAGACTGATCAAGCTAGTTAATTCAGCTCATAATCTGTTGGTTGGAATTAATAAAGGATGGATGAGTAAGAGTAGTTTTTTATCTACCTCATATGTACAAACATACTCCACAAATCATCATATGGCAAAAGGTGTAGGATGCCTTGTACCATTACTGGTCTTTTCCTTTCCTGTTTAACTCACAAATATATTGATGGAGAAACTACTGTCTAAATGTTTCTCTATGAGTCCTAATTTCTCGTATCTTCATGGTCCTTACCGTAAATGTACATTGTTGACAGTAAAATCACTCAAAAGCAGAGTCTATAAATTTTCTCTACAGTGTTTGGCCAAAACGACATTGACTTTCCATTTTTTTTACAAAATATTTCCGTAAAACTTGTATGTTGTTACAATCTACCAGTAACAAACTAGGAACTCACATCTGAATTGCTTCTATATCTTCTTTTAAGCTGATAAGGTGGGGATTTCAAACATTTGGACAACACTTATGAATGGTATGCACTTGTGTTTTGTATGCAGGATAACAGACACCTAAACAAAGTTATAGAGGTGGGAACTGATAAACTAAAGAACATGTCAGAGGTAATGCGGAAATTTGGAGGTGTTTGCTACATGATCAGCTGCAGTTTACCATGTAGATGTGGGAAGTGATCATGGCAAAGGAAAGTAGGAAATATACGGTATTCTTCTTTAGTGGAAAATGTTTTCAATATTAAGTTGCACCATTTGCAATCGGTATGTCTATGTCAACCTTCATAACAGCCTTATGTAAAGTTTCAGGAACTACGCTTAATTCAAAATTAATTCGGTGTAGATATTGTGTTGATAGCTTTTGGACATTGAAAAGGGCACCGTCAGATACCTGTACTAAGGATCAAGACAAACATAAAGGGTGGAGTGGCTCTGATAGTTACAAAATCTGAAGTTTTAGTACAAAGAACTGTGGGTTTAGAGTTTCACATATCACAAAAGAAAACTGACCTGGATGTGAGAACATAAGAACCTTTAAGGAAGCACCTACTCCAAAAGACAAGAATCTGTTGAAATCACTGTTTAGGCTGTCGGAATTCTATCGGAACATCATTCCTAATGTGGCACTGAACGGTATAAGCTAAGCAAAACTGCACAAGAAAATCAGCAGCTTGATACTGACATCTGAATGCCACTGAGTATTTGAACGAAACGTTAGCCAACACTATAATATTGGAATACCTTTTTCTATGTGTTCCACCTTGTTTACATGAGATGTGGTGCGATGACATCTACTTCAAGATACAGACGATTACAGACAAAAGCAACAGCGACCAATACTTTTCACCAGCTGCAGATTTCCAAAGTGTGGAATGAATAATACTAGCGTCATTGCGAAAGAAGTTCTACAAATTATTATACGTCTGATGAAGTTTATCTGCTATGTTTGGGACACCATAATTATTATAGTTGACAAAGCATTAATACATGTGAAAAAATAAAGGTTCTTTTAAGGCAGCCTATTGAGTGCCCATCATTTCTACTGTGATTCGACATCGAAATTCGATATGTAATACGAGAAGAGAATGTGGTACCTCGTGTATTTCATGAATTATCATGGACACTGGATAGGAAGGAAACGGATTGGGCACAATGGATTATTCAGAACTATGCATACTGAAGGAACTCCTCAGAAACTCTACATTATAAAGATGTGGAAGAAATTACATCAGTTGCAACAAGAGGACTATTGTTGTTGTGATTTTCAGTCCATACACTGGTTTGATGCAGCTCTCCATACTACTGTATCCTGTGCAAGTTTCATCGTCTCCCACTACCTACTGCAGCCTATATCCTTCTGAATCTGCTTAATGTATTCATTTCTTGGTCTCCCTCTGCGATTTTTACCCTCGACGCCGCCCTCCAATACTAAATTGGTGATCCGTTGATGCCTCAGAACATGTCCTACCAACCTATCCCTTCTTCTAGTCAAGTTGTGCCACAAACTCCTCTTCTCCCCAGTTCTATTCAACATCTCCTTATTAGTTATGTGATCTACCCATCTAATCTTCAGCGTTCTTCTGTTGCACCACATCTCGAAAGCTTCTAATCTCTTCTTGTCCAAATTATTTATCGTCCATGTTTCACTTCCGTACATGGCTACACTCCATACAAATACTTTCAGAAACGACTTCCTGACACTTAAATCTATACTCAGTGTTAACAGATTTCTCTTCTTCAGAAACGCTTTCGTTCTCATTGCCAGTTTACATTTTATATCCCCTCTACTTCGACCATCATCAGTTATTTTGCTCCCCAAATAGCAAATCTCATTTACTACTTTAAGTGTCTCATTTCCTAATCTAATTCCCTCAGCATCATCCGACTTAATTCGACTGCATTCCATTATCCTCGTTTTGCTATTGTTGATGTTCATCTTCTATCCTCCTTTCAAGACACTGTCCATTCCGTTCAACTGCTTTTCCAAGTCCTTTGCTGTGTCTGACAGAATTACAATATCATCGGCAAACCTCGAAGTTTTTATTTCTTCTCCAAGGATTTTAATACCTACTCCGAATTTTTCTTTTGTTTCCTTTACTGCTTACTCAATATACAGATTGAATAAGAGCGGGGATAGGCTACAGTCCTGTCTCACTCCCTTCAAAACCACTGGTTCCCTTTCATGCTCCTCGATTCTTACAACTGCCATCAGCTTCCTGTACAAATTGTAAATAGTCTTTCGCTCCCTGTATTTTACCCCTGCCATCTTCAGAATTTGAAACAGAATATTCCCGTCAACATTATCAAAAACTTTCTCTAAGTCTGTAAATGTTAGAAACTTAGGTTTGCCTTTCCTTTATTTTCTAAGATAAGTCGCACGGTCAGTATTGCTTCACGTGCTCCAACATTTCTAACTGATCTTCCCCGTGGTCGGCTTCTACCAGTTTTCCCATTCGTCTGTAAAAATTGTCATTGGTATTTGCAGCTGTGACGTATTAAACTGATAGTTAGGTAATTTTCACATCTGTCAACACTTGCTATCTTTGGGATTGTAATTCGTCTTGAAATCTGAGGGTCTTTCGTCTGTCTCATACATCTGGCTCACCGGATGGTAGAGTTTTGTCAGGACTGGCTCTCCCAAGGCTGTCAGTAGTTCTAATGTAATGTCTGCTCCTGGGGTCTTGTTTCGAGTTAAGTCTTTCAGTGCTCTGTCAAACTCTTCATGCAGTATCATATCTCCCATTTCATCTTCATCTACTTCCTCTTCCAGTTCCATAATATTGTCCTCAAGTACATCGCCCTTGTATAGAACCTCTGTATACTCCTTCCAACTTTCTGCTTTACCTTCTTTGCTTAGAACTGGGTTTCCCTCATTGAAATTAATACAAGACAAAATTCGCAAAGTACGTAACAAAATATTAAAATATTACGTCATTCATCTCCTAATGTTTAGGAAGAGAAAGGAGACAGATAACTGATGGAAAATCTATTGGCCTGAAAAGCATTTTGATGAAATACTAGATGAGTGCAATATCAGACAAGTGTATTTTGGTGTGTGGAAGTGATTGGATAAGTTGAGGGAAACCATTATCTTCATGAAAATGAGCAGAAATTCTAAACAGTGAACTAGTATCCGCAACCAATGCTCAAAGCAGCGAAGCTTGATTAAGACAATTCAAGTAAGCATGCAGGACATTCTAACTTCCAAGACATTACAAACAAAAGGCTTGGAGTTACTCGATCGCTTGCCTGGACCTATAGGAAGAGAATGGTACTTATTTCTCTTGCTTATTTAGAATGTTTATGAAGCCATATCGGAACAGTGGAGCGAATGGGAAACCTGTTGCAGCAAAAACTGATCTATATGTCGGAGAATTGGTGACACTTAAGGCCATAAAGTATCATAATGGCAACTATTGCATGTCTAAGAAAGGTAAGAGTCTATTGATATGTAGTATGAGAAATTTTGTGTCTGCCAGCAAACTACTGTTCAGATAAGCACACTGATTGTTTAACATATGTGCAGTTATTTAAAAGTGTCATGAACTGCACAGCACTTGAGAGTACTGGTGAAACGCTGTCCTTAACGATGAAGGGAGAAATACAACCTATCTTTAACGTGGAGAGCATTTTTTGGCCTCAAAATGATCAACGAGGACAATTGTACTTGAGGAAAAGGAAACACGATGAAAGATCAATTGATACAGATTTAAAATTTGAAGAGCTGTTTCTGTTGAAGAATGATAACGAATTTAGTGCCGAAGCAGGAGAAACTGGTATGTTTTTGGTGTATCAGAATTACCAGTTTCTGAAAAACAGTTTGAAAATTTGTATGGGTAAACTCAACCATAATCGAAAGAGAATCGGATGTGAAACATCACTGAATTAAAGAAATATTGTCAAAGACAGTTTATTAAAAACATCTATTTAATAAAATGTTGTGTTATGTTATTTACTTTACCCTTCTGTGTGCCTGCACCGAGATAACATAGTAGTATTTTCATGCATGAATTAATGAAGTCCTGTGGGATTGGGGCTAGAACTGCAGTTCTAAAGATCAGTCCACCGACGAATACTAGTAATTGTTGGAAAAACACGTGGTGAGTGTAGAAAATGAGAGACCATTTTATCTATTTGCCAATGTACCATGTGCGGCAACGGAGGGATATTTACAAACATGGAGGCATGGACTATGAGGCAATGTTATCTCGGAGTGGCAGTAACAATTATGATGCATCATAATCTCTTTATAAACACTGAAGCAGACAGAAGATAAGAGATGGGCACTAGTACCCCATTGTGTTGTTAACGAGTGGAAGAGCAGTTTCGGGAAAGTGCTTAACGTAATTCAATTCTGTTAATTATACTGAACAAAATATATGATTGTAATATATTCCTAAGCTTTAATTAATTTTAACAATTATGATTACGTATTATTAGAATTTGGGAGGTAGGTGTATTGAGCATACTGTCGTCGCTTGTCTCGTCGTAAAGCAATGTGAAGCCGTTCGAATATTTAGCTTACTGAAAGTCTGTAATTATTTATTGACTCCTAATCTCTTATTTATTCGATGTTTAGTATGATCGAAATATAATATTTTTTTTATGGATCTGCGGTATTAATGCTTGGAAATTAAATTTTATACATTTTCGGCCTAATGTAGATGTATGGACGCTTTGGTCCATAGGCAATATTATCTCTGTAAAATTTTGCAAATAGAGAATAACAAATGAATGCACACAGTCTGACTCACGACTGTGTGGTGTACTAACAGGCAGTAGTAAAAGTGATTGTGATTAACCGAAAATTAATAATTTCGTCGAAGGATAAGCAGTTTTCGTTGCGATGGGGGATGGACGGTTTTGAAAGGAACCGAGAAGCAATCTACTTATATGGATGATGCAATGGAAGTTGTGGAGATAAGCAGAACATAGACGATTGTTGAAATCAACTGAACTGCCATAGTTGGAATACAACTCCAGATTTTCGAGAAGATTTCAGGTTCCAAATACTCAGGAGTGAGCCGAAAGAGGAGAAGTTTCACAAGCAAGACGAGATCAAAAAATAATATTTTCAGGTCATATATTTATCAAGAAACTGGCACAGAACCTTGAGCAGTCAGTACTAGCAATACAACGAAAAGCACAAAAACCGAAACATTTCCATTAAGAAAACGCAAAGATATTGTGGTTTCGCTGTGGTAGTGTGCTAAATTCTTATTCGCCTTGCCTTCCTCGCAGAGTAAACTTTATGCAAGACCAGGATTCACCAGCACTATTCATATCAGTGCATACTCCGCTGCAGAGTGAAAGACTCATTCTGGAGTTATTATCCAATTTTTTGACAGGGGGAGTGAGTTACGCCTGTTCTACCGATGGCGTCACGAAGTGAAACTGTTACCAGCTACTCCAGTATCCGGGCTGTATACAGAATTGCCACAGTTCTTCTAAATGTGTGTGGGCCAAAACATGTAACATTTGTGAGTGAAACACTAATAAAAGTGAGAACTCTCTACGCAAACATATCATTACACACTCGGCCATTAATGAGTTTGCAAAGTACTATCTTCCTATCAATCCCATTAAATATCAGTCTCATTCTTTTCTGGAATGATTAAAAGTTCTACAGCGGAATGCGCACGTTGAGTCGATGCACGAGAACACCTTTGGAATTATTTTGAACGTTTTTTAAATTAATGCATTCCATTGCTGAATTGTTTCTTACCATCTTTCCGAGAACAGCCAAAGGTCTTCATTGCAACAACACCACAGTTTCCATACCAAAAGCAGCTTCTAGGTGAGACGTTCCAACGGATGCTGTTTTGCAACTCGGTGAATAATTTCATCGCCGACTCTCAGAAAGGAATTTACATAATTCAGAGTGTGGTAAAATCAAGTAAGTTTCTCAGTAGCGGCAACAACTGAAGTTTTAATCCGTTCTCTCTCCTATCGTTAAAAACTTTCTCATACTTGAAAGTTAATGTTGCGTTATTAAGTGGACGTTAATGCTTAAATGCAAAATGTCTGTGCGCTTCTAGCACCATACGTTCTAACTATTTTACTTTCCTGGATACACACAATTCCAAGTGGATGAGTCTCACTTGGATTCGGTAAAGATAGAATTAATGTGCAGAGTACGTGACAGAAACTTCATGGCAGATTAAAACTGTGTGCCCGACCGAGACTCGAACTCGGGACCTTTGCCTTTCGCGGGTAAAAAGCATTTGCCTGCGAAAAGCAAAGGTCCGGAGTTCGAGTCTCGGTCGGGCACACAGTTTTAATCTGCCAGGAAGTTTCATATCAGCGCACACTCCGTTGCAGAGTGAAAATCTCATTCTGGATACATGATAGAAGTTTCGTACTACATCTTCTACATTACTGCTTCCACTTAATGCTTTTAGTTTTATACGAAAGCAGTTTATCAATCTTCAGTTAAATCTTCTGGGCTTGAAGGTGCGGTCGATGTATAAAACTGCTTCCTGTCGCTTGTTCTCAACTGCAGGAGTCATCTTCCAAGGTAAACCGCCTACAGCCGTTAAGGCTTGATGGCTCAGGATTTATAGAGCGCGTAGAGGGCACGTGATGTTGACTGCGTGACAGCCTATGCCGGCTGTGTAACTATCTGTGGATGGCGCAGTGAATCGATTAAATGCAGTCAATTGCCATTCTGTTAGCACAAAGTCTACATCCGTATTTCATCTAACTTCAAACCTTCTCCTTTTATATTAAAATTATTGTGGTGTTTATGAGTCTCTAATGTTTTATCGTTTTGCAAGGCAATTGTTTATTTTAGACATCACTGATTTTGCTCTAGTAAAACCGTGTACGTTCACAAGCAAGCAACGTTTTGATACACAGTGCTTGTTACTACCTTATTTAACAATATAACGTAGCACGTAGATAAATCATTATTGATTGATAAAAGACTTTGTATTACACTGTCTTAGCTCCACACCGCAGCAGTCTTCGTAATTACAATAAACACAACAACAAAGAGAACCTGCAAAAAATATAATCTAGAAAAATTTATCTTTCAAATAGTGGTATACACATAAGACATTCTCATTTAATATAATTTTATTTGTAATTTTCCTATAAGTGTCTATTTGTGCGTGTGTGTGTGTGTGTGTGTGTGTGTGTGTGTGTGTGTGTGTGTGTCTTAAATTGCCAGAGTTACGACCAGGTAGAAGAGAGTCTAATAGCGACTATACTATACGGAATATTAGCAGTATTAACTTATTTTGGTGAAACTGAGGCAAGCCGAATATGTGGTATTCCGATAGATAGCTCCGATACGGGACATTCAGTACCAGTACTTCAGGATGTTTATATTTCAACGATTAGTAACGATACGGTGTATTTCAAGGTTTTTACTTGCCATTAACAGTGAAGAAATAGTATTAGTAAATAACTGTATTCATCATTATTTGTATCCCGAATTGTGGCATGCATCAATGGTGTTGATGCTCACGAGAAAGTCGTATAGAATGCATAGTTAATCACAAATTGACAGTACATTATCAAATAATAATAATAGCAGTAGTAGTAAAACGGAAAACAACCAAACTGTTTCATATCGATCTTCAGATCGGGTAAGGAGAGGAATTTCGAAGGAAAGACCGAGGCCAGTCACAACCACTCATCGAAATAATTCGACGGTTACAAATGAAAATTACGACTGGATCATAATACTTTCATTTGACGATCCCCCCGAAAAACAAAACCGTAACCACCAACTTGAAAATCCTTATTTAATTAATTGTTAATCAAGGACTGTCTTCCATTCATTGGAGTGTCAAGCCAATCTGGTATTCCTATGCCAACGCACGATAGACGATGTCGCTTGTTAAACTGATGATACAATTAAGAAGGATTAGAATTGTAGAAATAGGAACATGTAGAGATGTAGACGCCGATAATACTAGCGTATACAGTGCTTCACTGTCAGTATTTCGTACTAATGCAATTTCTTTATAATTGTTATGTACTAATTAACTATTTACTGTGTTACATGGCAGACATGTATATGCACTGCACGTACGGAGCTATATCCTGAATTAGCCTTTTTGTAAATTCCAGTCTACATCTGCACGACCTAGTTAGTTATGTTGAAGGGATTTTAACGAGATCCATTCCCAATACTGCACTTACTTAGGTATCGCAGTGTCTTTATCTGGACATTTATCTTTCAAAAATATGTTTATATGGCTTTTTTTGGCTAGTATTCACGTTAGTAAGCATTATTCATTGCGCAACAAGGACAGTATATAAATGTGACCACTCCAACGCAGCGTCCGCCACAAGGTATGAGATACAGCCGTACCCCGCAAGTCCTGTCCGTAGACTGATGGAACTAAGTTATGCTCAGACACCACAAAGGGCGCACGAAACGCGGACTGGATTATGCTTTCACCACATATCACTCAGATATCACGGTGTGCAGAAAAGTAAAGCCTCCGAATTTATGTGAAAATTCTTACAGTTTTTTTAATAAAAAACGACCATTATTGAGATTGTACACCTTTTCTTCTTGACGTCTACATATCTGCAGCCATCTACCGCTAGAGGGCTCTGAATCGTGGCGTGTAACAAAACTGTTTCCAACGCAAACATGTCGGTGCGTGAGAAATAGTGTGCTGTAATCTAGCTTCGAATGCGAAGAGTTCTTTTCACACTTAGTGCACCCTCTCCTTCAGCATAACCGTACCAGATCACACACTAGTGCTGCGACATTTGCAACCATCCGACGCGTTTAGTTTGTCATCGATCAGCCACCATCCGGTCCCAGCTTAGTCCCATCGGATTTTCATTTGTTTTCGGCACTTAAAGAACATGTTAGAGGAATTCATTTTGAAAAGTGATGAAGCTGCGCAAGCAGAAGTGAGGTTGTGACTCAAACATTCTAAGGGTGACAGTATCAACAAACGGATTCCTCGTTGACACAAATGTGTTCCTCGTGAGGATGAGTATTTTGCGAAATGAATATGTAGACGTGCAGCCGAAGGATGTAGAACGTGTGCTCGTATAACTTTAAGAGTTTTCACACATAAAGAATACGGA
Source organism: Schistocerca piceifrons (assembly GCF_021461385.2). Taxonomy (NCBI): domain Eukaryota; kingdom Metazoa; phylum Arthropoda; class Insecta; order Orthoptera; family Acrididae; genus Schistocerca; species Schistocerca piceifrons. The sequence goes on from NC_060138.1 coordinate 260,217,615, forward strand.
GGCATTCCTTTTAAGTAAGTCCTCGTATTTCCGTAGTGAATATCAATCAGCCAAACGCCGTTTCATGCGAACACTCGCCTCCTGTCGGTCATATCAGGTGTAATATACAGGGTATTAGAAAAAGGTACTGCCAAACATTCAGGAAACATTCCTCACACACAAAGAAAGAAAATATTTTATGTGGACATGTGTCCGGAAACGCTTACTTTCCATGTTAGAGCTCATTTTATTACTTCTCTTCAAATCACATTAATCATGGAATGGAAACACACAGCAACAGAACGTACCAGTGTGACTCCAAACAATTTGTTACAGGAAATGTTCAAAATGTCCTCCGTTAGCGAGGATACACGCATCCACCCTCCGTCGCATGGAATCCCTGATGAGGTGATGCAGCCGTGGAGAATGGTGCATTGTATCAAAGCCGTCCACAATACGAGCACAAAGATTCTCTACATTTGGTACCGGGGTTGCGTAGACAAGAGCTTTCAAATGCCCCCATAAATAAAAGTCAAGAGGGTTGAGGTCAGGAGAGCGTGGAGGCCATGGAATTGGTCCGCCTCTACCAATCCATCGGTCACCGAATCTGTTGTTGAGAAGCGTACGAACACTTCGACTGAAATGTGCAGGAGCTCCATCATGCATGAACCACATGTTGTGTCGTACGTGTAAAGGCACATGTTCTAGCAGCACAGGTAGAGTATCCCGTATGAAATCATAATACCGTGCTCCATTGAGCGTAGGTGGAAGAACATGGGGCCCAATCAAGACATCACCAACAATGCCTGCCCAAACGTTGACAGAAAATCTGTGTTGATGACGTGATTGCACAACTGCGTGCGGATTCTTGTCAACCCACACATGTTGATTGTGAAAATTTAGAATTTGATCACGTTCAAATGAATCTTCATCCGTAAAGAGAACATTTGCACTGAAATGAGGATTGACACATTGAGGATTAACCATTCGCAGAAGTGTACCCGTGGAGGCCAGTCAGCTGCTGTACATGGTACGGAAACAACTGCTTCTCCCGTAGCACTCTCCATACAGTGACGTGGTCAACGTTACCTTGTACAATAGCAACTTCTCTGACGCTGACATTAGGGTTATCGTCAACTGCACGAAGAATTGCCTCGTCCATTGCAGGTGTCCTCGTCGTTCTAGGTCTTCCCTAGTCGCGAGTCATAGGCTGGAATGTTCCGTGCTCCCTAAGACGCCGATCAATTGCTTCGAACGTCTTTCTGTCGGGACACCTTCGTTCTGGAAATCTGTCTCGATACAAACGTACCGCGCCACCACGGCTATTGCCCCGTGCTAATCCATACATCAAATGGGCATCTGCCAACTTCGCATTTGTAAACATTGCACTGACTGCAAAACCACGTTCGCCATGAACACTAACCTGTTGATTTTACGTACTGATGTGTTTGATGCTAGCACTGTAGAGCAATGAGTCGCATGTCAACACAAGCCCCGAAGTCAACATTACCTTCCTTCAATTGGGCCAACTGGCGGTGAATCGAGGAAGTACGGCACATACTGACGAAAGTAAAATGAGCTCTAACATGGAAATTAAGCGTTTCCGGACACATGTCCACATAACATCTTTTCTTTATTTGTGTGTGAGGAATGTTTCCTGAAAGTTTGGCCGTACTTTTTTGTAACACCCTGTATAACGTTTGCCAACAGATAGTTACACACAGAAACAGAACTGACCAGTGACGCCACTCAAAAAGGCCGTAAAGGAAATTTAAATAGTTACATTAATCATCAGTCACTGGATTCAGGACTAGACCAAAGTCATAAAAACATTTAACATTGAATATTTTTCCTAATTAATTATTGTGCATTGTTTCTAATATGTGTTGCTTCCAGTTCGTTTGTAGTTGGCTTAAACCCTTTTGGCCCTGAGACGGGGCCGCATTTTTGTTGTGTACCAGCAAGCCATCTAAAAAACAGCAAATACGTTTGGTGGTAGGGGGTTCTGTTCCTGCCACACTTATGACAGACTCGAAGAGCAGATGGTGAATATACAAAGGGGGGGGAGGCAAGGGCGGGTTGTGCACAAAGCTTTTGACCAAACTCTTTCACTAACATTCCACGAATATCAAATAGAGTAACACCTGTGTTTAAGGCAGCGCAAGTTAACATCATATCCACTGACCAACTTTATCGAAGAAAGTAAAGTAACACCCGTAAGAGTCGCTCCCAAGGACTTCCCTTCTTCAAGGAAATTTAGTTTCAGTATTTCTTTGCGTCAAGAAATATTTTGTCTACTAAACGTTGACAGCGTACTAGTAGCATGATGGAAGGTTCTGTGCATGTGCTCATTCTCGTACGTGGAGGCTACACAGCCAACTTTTGATGTATTGTGGTCCATTTTGCTAGATTTGTTGAATTAAATATGAAATTTATCCGTAGTTCCAGATGTAAATATTCTTTAAAACCAGTAAATTTCTCGAAAAATTTCCATCTCAATAAAAAATCATACTATTTACAATTATGAAAATGGTTGCAAGTCACAATTCGAGTAAACCTTCATGGATTAAACTTATTTCATATGTTTTCGACAGTAAAAGAACAAAAACTATTTTAATATGCAAGAAACTATCAACCTCGATTGCGGTAATGAAATCGACCTGTACCTAGGTTTCAGCCCAAATAATTGAGCCTTCTTCAGAAGATATACCTGAATCTACAATCTGTCTAAGAGAGCATGGTCTCGAAATAAAACTAAAACAGATATTTGATTATCACGAATGCAGACTGCGTTGCAACATTCAAAGTACTGAAGAAAACTATTTTCCATTGCTTTCAATAATGCACTTACGTTAGGAAAATGAAATTAACTGGCCCAGTTTTGAAAATCGGTGAGGCTTGACAGCTGCGTCCGACTAACTTAACTATGTCCATGTCTTAATCTGTATCTAGGAGTTTCGAATTTTTGTTTGTATTACTATTGAAAAAGTGGAAAAAAGTTTAACAAATGAGAACAAAACACATTTATTCCTATGACAAGGAAAAACTTTGAATATTGCACACAAATTTTCAGCACAAAATTTCTAGATGGCTTTGACACATATCATACCAAAATTACTTACGTTCTATGAAGTTTGTTGGGACATACACGAGTACGTCCCGCTACATATAAATCATGTTACGTACCAGGAGAGTTACTGAGCGGTGTGGAATGTTTCGAAACATTGTCTGTGAAGCATATGATAACGCAGTTAGCTGTTTCAGACATTCTTGGAACGGACAAGATGCTGATCTGAACGATTTTCATGATACTGACTCGCTGCTACGGATTTGGACTCACATGCCCCTCATTAGATTCGTTACAGGTTTACACCCACCGCATGGTCTGTGGCATTTTTTCGAAGTTCGGAAAGCTTCTCACTAGGCGGTGGCACTATACAGATGTATCTGAAGGCTCTGTGCACTACTTTCTCGTGATACATGTGTCCCATCAAACAAAGGGAAACAAAATAATACGGCCACCACTTCGTGACATTCTACCTAATGTCTTTGTGCACTTTAGGTCTAACTTTAATATATCGAAAAAATCGAATGGAAAACTAATTTTATTCAACTTATAGGATTATTTGTAGCGTTTTTTTATACAGTGGACGAGTTTTCAGAAGTTCGCGTGACCCAGAACAGTTGGATAAGTTCGGTACGCGCCTGAGAGTCGCTCGCAGCGACGTTCGGCTGACATGTGGCCGAGGGTGCGTCTGACAAGGTGAAATTTATTCGTGAAGGGCCCCTGCTGTGAAGTGCAGGCAGGCGAACGACAGCCCATAGATTTATATCTCTTATACGGATTTAAATCGAGTGCCGCTCGCGAGGAAACCAGGTTCCTCAGAGCGAGAATAGCGTAGCAGACTTTTCATCCGAACCTTTGTTTCCTGTTCGCAGTCCTTCCATTACTGTAACGGAAGTCGCCTCTGAGCGACGGTTCTACATTGACGGCGGCGCGGAACGTCTATCAGGTTGCCAAACGCGGAATAACTGTTGGTGTGTGATAGTGTAGAAACTTGCAGTATATACTGATAAGAGCAATATACAGAAATGGGCGTCGCTTAAACTGAATTGCAACTCCTTTCTCATGATACTTACAATGATCGTTAATTGAAATTACTGACGTAACGTACTAGAAGAGTGACTAAAGGCATGAATGGTACTCATCAAACCTTAAACGTATTGGATCATTACGTTTTAAGCTAACTCATACATTTTAAAGGGATGTGAAAATCGACCCGTTAAGGTCGACAGAAGTACTTTAGTTCTTAGTAATCTGTGTTTTTTGGTATTGTTCGACCTCGATTATTGCAGTTTCTTTCGTTTTTTACTAATGACCTGCTAAAGAGCACGTACAGTAAGTTCCACAAGAAAGTGTACGCCGTTATCTGTACGAAATAAAAGACACTATTGTAAATGTTTGTTCACATGAAAATGCATGTTATTACTAATTGAACAATTACTTAATAGTTAATCCAATCGAAGCCATTACTGATTATAGCTGAGCACCTCCGCTCTCTCTCCGGTAATTCACCTGCGTTTCCAACTTCTAAATATCGTTTGACGCACTTCGCAACCAGTGACTTTAAATTTCTAGGAATTTTAGGAGCAGGTCCATATGAAAGCTTTGGTCCCTTTCGTTGGATGATTTACAAGGAAGATTGTATCGTGGCGCTTCAGATATTTTGCACTCATTTTAAACTGCAACCGACAAAACAAACAATTCGACTCCCACACTGTTTATCTAAACACTGTGCCAAAGCGCATTGATAATAGATTCGGGACCGGTATCAGAGATGTCGCTGTGGACGTTACGATTAAAATTATGGTGTACACTTTCTCATGGATCTGACAGCATATCGTTTTGAAGTAACAGCACTGCCTAAATATTTGGTTTGTGAGAAACTCTTAAAAAATGTTTATTCGTAAAATATCCATTCTTTTGAAATTCTGGATATTTTTATAAAAAACCATCTCTCGTTAGAAATTAGCAGCAAACACAAAAGAATACCATCACCATAGCAGGAACAGTACTGTTACTTGTCGCAGTGTGGGGTGGCGTTTTAGAAGGTAGGCGCGTGCAAACTTGCCCCACCTGGTGTACAAGATAGCTTTCTGCTATCGTTATCGGTCATCGGCTGTACTACGGAACGACACCAGAATAGCTGCATTGTACGTAGTTTGCAAAGTGCGCTAGAACTGAAATACAATGCTCCATTCGCATAAAAACATGAAGCACAACAAATTTGCCATACCCACATTGAGGTGACGAAATTCATGGGGTGTCCTCTAATATCGTGTCGAAACTTCTTTTGTATGGCGTAGTGTAGCAGCTCAACGTGGCCGTTGGGAATCTCCTGCAGAATTACTGAGCCATGCTGCCACTATAGTCGTCCAAAGTTGCGAAAGTGTTACCGGTGCAGGATTTTGTACACGAACTGACCTCCCGATTACATCCTATAAATTTTTCCATGTGTTTCATTTCGGGCGATCTGTGAGGGCAAATAATTCACCGTAATTGTCGAGGACGTTTCGACATGGCGCATTGTCATTCATAAAAATTATATCCTTGTTTGGCTACAGAAAGTCCATGAATGGCTGAAAGTGGTGTAAAAGTAGCGGAACATTACACTTTTTAGGCAATGATAGGTTTAGTTGGACCAGAGGACTCAGTCCACTTCGTATAACAACAGTTCACACCGTTATGGAGCAACCACGAGCATGCACATGTCTTGTTTACAACTTGTGTCCATGGCTCCGTGTCCACTAGGGGCCGAATCGCACATTAACCTTGGGTTCAGTATGTGGGGCGGTGGTTGGGCGCGTGGAATGCTGTGGCCTGTTGTGGGGTTGTGAACAAGTGACGGCAATGGCGGCACGAAGCCTCTCCGTCGTTTCTAGGTGACTGGTTTCAATGCCCAATACACACAATACACGCAATACTACAGCTAATGTGTACCATGTTTCCTATCTTGTTCCAATGTTCTTGTCAATGTAGGTAGGTAAACGTGGTTCTTAAAGCACTCCCAAAGCAAGAAGTTAGACCGTTTGGGTGCCAAGGGAACAGAGATAACTATGCGTCATCCATCTAAGTGAAAGGCTGTCGTTTAGGTAGCGACGAACATCATCAATACTCTAACGAGGAGGTGTCCCACCTGGTTGGAAGTTGAACTGAAAGAAGTAAGATTAAGGTTTAAGCCGGGTCGACTTCAGGGCGATTCGAGACGAAGCACAAGATCGGATTGCGTCAAGTTTCGGCGGTGCCATTGCAAAGAAACCTTTCGGCATTACCTGGAGCACATAAGGGAAGTCATGGAAAACCCAGATCAGGATGGCCGGACGCGCGTTTCAACCGTCGCCCTTGTGAAAGCGCTCGGTGAAGATGGATTTCTCGATATCGGCAGCCAACTGTGATAATAACCAGAACTACGACAAATGAAAGTAAGAGCTCCCCGTCACATCTGTGGTGTCACCGCCAGACACCACACTTGCTAGGTGGTAGCTTAAATCGGCCGCGGTCCATTTAGTACATGTCGGACCCGCGTGTCGCCACTGTGTGATCGCAGACCGAGCGCCACCACAAGGCAGGTCTCGAGATACGGAATAGCACTCGCCCCAGTTGTGCGACGACTTTGCTAGCGACTACACTGACGAAGCCTCTCTCTCATTTGCCGAGAGACAGTTAGAATAGCCTTCAGCTAAGTCCATGGCTACGACCTAGCAAGGCGCCATTAGCCATACATAGTTGACAGTTGTCGTATGAAATGTCTCATCAAGAATGCTGTATTCACACACATGAAGAATTAAAAGATAAGTATTCGAGGAGCTGCATACTTTTCTTGCTACCATTCACTACTTATCCTGTTCCAGAATTCACGCCCGTCTGCGTTAGAAAGCGTGCCTTTCGGCCTCCTTTATCTACAAGGTGTTGGCACATTTACCAACACATCAACATCTCTGTTATTACAACGCTATTCTAAAGCGCAAGAACTCTTTCATAAATTTGTTGCAATTTTGCCAAGACTCTGTAGTCTTAAAGCCACCTATTGGGCACAATGCAAACTTTGCGAGTTTAAGGTTTTATTTATGCATCAGTCTTATTTCTACATTTAATACTTTGCTAAACACAGGAATTTGAAGGTAAACGATTTATTTACAGCATCTTTCCATTTTCTCTTGTTTAAACTGGCAATGGTGCATGTAACTTTGTCAAGACGAAAGCGCCATGCCGTCACCAGGCTGGTGGCCAGTAATTATTTAAAATTGAATTGTTTCTGTCATCCTCTGGGTGTGGTTGTTTGTGGAGGACTACATATTTTTATACTAGAGACAGTTATTAATAATCTCATGTCTGTGCATAGTAATATCGTATTAAATTTGTATTAGCATGGTTGTGCGGCTTAAGCATATATTCCACAACTTTAGTATCGATGAACACTGACACATTCACCCTCTGTCAGTTTTGCACAGTTTTTATTGGAACAATCTGGTGCCCATTAGCTTTTCTATATTTATATTTAACAGAAGATAAGGTGCTTTATGATTTGAGTGCCGTTTCGAGAGCGATTTCTGCTCTTTACAAGTCTTTCGGGTTCGACTGGTGTTTTCTGTGTAGACAGTAGTACCGGGAAAACGTCTGCGGAAAAGATCATTGTACACGTTCTTAAATTTAAGATGCGTCCGACGAGCGTATCTTCTCCAGACAAAAAGAAGAGTGTAACACGATGATGGAAGATGAGCTACAAAAAAGGGGCAAAGCTATACATATCTCATCCAAAACCAGTTGTGAACAAGCGATACAGTGGCCCACAGCAGATGACATTTCATTTTGTCATTTCAGAGATGTCAGTATGAGCACTGCAACAAAAGAAGTAAAACAAAGGGAATAAACCACAGCTAGTACCGCTGTGTTACAAAGGAAAAAAAATGCTCCTAACACTTCCATGAAAACTGAAACAGGCTGTACCATATGACATTAAGGTTTTCTGAATATGTACCGCGTTATAATGTAAAAAAAAAAAAAAAAAACTGTAACTCTGGCCGAAACGTTTTTGTCTCCAGTATAATTTCGAACAGTACTGCACGGTACCATACTCGGAAATCTTTGTCAACTGACTCTGGCAGCCATCGCCTATGCAATTACATAAATTTTCGCCATAGCTCTTTAACATAAAACTAATAATTCTGTTGTAAAACCAAGTACAGCCCCTTGGTATGAGTGCCTGGGAGATCACGAAGGGCAGCTCCAGTCACTTTACTGACAGATTTTCCCTATACGTCCCGGTCGTGGGCACCTTTCTTTCGTGAAGTATGAGAGCTATGTCCTTAAATGCATTTGTTATATGCAGATGATAGTAATGGATGTGAGTGTAATATAGTGTCATACTCATGGTTAAGATGGTGAAAGTAGGGTGCGGATACAGTCGACAGCGTGGTCACAGTCTACGACTCACATCAAGCGCCAAGGCGGACATGGAGCTTAGCGTCCCCACCCAGCGGACGGATTACCATCGACAGCATCGCATGCCCTCGGTGCACGAGACACTGCGGAGAAGTTTGGAATGTTAGGTTGGTGCAAAGAGGAGTGATCAATATCTTCACGCCACCGTCCCTCCTGTTTCTTCTGTCGTAAAAGCAAAGGAAAACTTGTTAATTGCCAGCAGCGCACCCGGACGATCACCAATCAAAGTACTAGCCACGCCCGATACTGCTTAACTTCAGTGATCCTACGGGAGCCGGTGTATCCACCTCGGCATGCCCGTTGACAAACTTGATGTAATTATTACTTTTAATGCCGCAAAATATAAATTGAAAACATTTCTGTAGCACTTCAAGCACATAAAACGGAAGTATCAACAAGCTTTTATTCATTATTGTTCCTCATAAAATCAAATATTTGGCAGTAAGTTAGAGGACAATTAATATGAAATAAAACCTCACACACACAATAAATTTTGGTCAAAGAATTTTGTAATTATTATTGCCATCTTCTAATCGACCAACATATTCAGAAAATTTCACTAAATTTATCATCTTCTTAAAAAAGGAAAAAAAGGAAGAAAAGACAGATGGAACAGGGGGGAAAGAGGTGTGAAGCCTTACGACTTTATACTTGCAGGATCGTAATTGTATTTAACAGAAGAATGGGAGTCTTTCAACTCTTCTGCAACACAATTACTTCTATTTCAGTTTATAGCTAACACAGGAAAGCCTACCTTAGATTACCACTTGAAAAGTAGGGCCGATTGTGGTGGCCGAGCTGTTCTAGGCGGTTCTAGGCGCTTCAGTCTGGAACCGCGCGACCGCTACGGTCGCAGGTTCGAATACTGTCTCGGGCATGGATGTGTGTGATCTCCTTAGGTTAGTTAGGTTTAAGTAGTTCTAAGTTCTAGGGCACTTATGAGCTCAGATGTTAAGCCCCATAGGGCTCAGAGGCATTTGAACCATTTTAAAAGTAAGAAAGATTACTTAACATCTGGATATCAGTTCAACAGTTTTACAACTATTCTGAAAGTGAAAAGAGTTTGGTAGATGTTACTAACTAACGTCCGAAGTCAGATATTATAAATGAATGACAATTACACGAAAGTATGACAAGTAGCGGTATAGGGTCCTCTCCTTCATGAACTGTACGGTCGCTTGCGGAGTGTCTGTGTAGAAGCAGACGCATATGATAGCAAAGCACCAAAGCCTTTGGTAGAAATCGGCCTGCACACAAGGTAGAACTAAAAAAACAATAACAGGATTACTGTGCTGTAACTTCAGAATTAGTGTCAAAGAAACGAACGATTTATGTAATTATGCAAGAGCAGGTAATTTCACAGTCATAACAGGAACCGAGGGCAGTTAAAGCACGTATTACACGATGCGCCTAAACCGTACACCTATGCACCAGCGCCTCTAACATGAATACCTGTAACTACAGACTGGTTCACTTCCAACCTATTACACCATCCACGAGCGATATACATAGCGCGCATGCGCTGCAGCAGACGATACGCGAGAAGAGAAAATAGAACTGTCTGATGTCTTGAAAAGTCGTTCGTTCTACCGCGCTGAACTCAAGGGCGACTTATGATGTAGTGGAGCGTAATACGTTCAAATTATTTCTGTGAGCTCAAAGTTCCTATTTAATAAGAAATAGTTTTTACTATTATTTGTGAAGTAGGTTAGCACTGCTCTGAATTACTGATTCAACAATTTTATATAACGACACTTGGTTACACGTGTATGTATATTGAAATATACATTTACACAGTATATTGCACATGGAGGATCCAATTTTTTTGGAGCTATTGCCCTGGCAGTGACAGTAAATCTTCGGATTATGGCAGAACGGCGAAGAAAACGAAAAATCAGACGTTTTTGAGTTCGACCGTGCCTGAAAAGAAGGGACAAAGGCAGGGGAATATATTCTCTCTTAATGAAAGAACTGAGGCCCTTAAATCCGCAAGAATTTCGGAACTTCCTTAGGATGGCATGGCCTGTTTCGAGAAGGTGCTGTTTATGATAGAAGACGGATTTAGCGAGTGTGACACAGTCATGAGATAGGCTATCTCACATTCTCGAAAATTAAATCAAATATTTATAAGTTTTGTGATCATACGAGCCATCATCGCTGATAAAATACCTGTAAACGCCCTGTTACGTTGCAGGCTGGTTGCAACATTACGTTTCTTGGCGAATGGGGAATCTTAAGAGACTGGCGTTTAGTCACAGAATGGCACAGCTGACCATTTCAGAACTTGATGTATGCACTGCAGTTTGCAGCACTTGAAAGGAACAATACTTAAACGTGTACTTGTGTTACTCGTCCAAGTTTTTAAGATACGGTATATAAGTGCTACTCAGAGTTTTTCAGTCCTCGCCTGTCGCTCTGGGCGAAACTGCACGGACTTCGCCGCCTATCACTACCAGTTTCTCTTTTCTGGCATGCTGAAATAAACAATAGAAGCAATAAAAACAACCATTACAATACAAATCGAAAACCACCTTGTGCATATTACTCAGATGGAAACGATTGCCGACTTATCGTATTATGAAACAGCGTGTCACACGTACACCTTTCCTCGCTGTATGCCTGAATTAAGACGCGTAACGCCTCTTTCTTCCATTTCATTTTTAGAATACGAAGTAATCATTGGAAACAATGCTTTCACAAACAGTTAGTATAAAAGAAAGGCTACTGGTAAAAAAGAATTTTTTTTTCTCTTGATTTATGAAAAGCTACTTACAAAAAAAAAAAAAAAACGCGGAAAATCCCCAACACGAAAATCTGAAATGGGCTACTAGCCACCAAGCAGCAAGCAAATATCGGCCCGCTTCACACTGGGACACTGTTGACGGTCACCAGTGACGGTCACCGGTAGTTGTGGTGAATACTCCTAGATCACCGGTGTCCGAAAACACAGGTATTGCCAACTGATTAGTTAATGAAATGGATTCGAGCGAGGAGGAACTTTTGTTGGTACTTCTAACCAGGAGGAGGAGGAATAGAATGAAGGCAAAATGTTTACTACACATACATGCACTAATATGTGATCGGTTGGAGAAAAGATTGTTTTATACTCTTTATGTCGTTTGAGTATACGTCAACTATTCAGGGATTGCAGGACATGCCGCCTTGTTTAGTCGGGGGAGGAATTATTGCGAACAGTATCAGAGATAACTTTGCAAACAACTTTAGCCCTGAATGTGAAGTGGCTTGGCAGCTGCAAAAAATGTAATTTCTAGAAATGTTACGTGAACGTTAGTGTGGTTACGCCTCATTGTTTATCTGGCGTTGTATTTGTAATGTGCACTGTGCAATTATTACTATGTTAACTGTAAAAAGTTACATTATTGTATTCACTGAACTGATTGGAACTTAAAATGAAAATTATAGTGCGCCAGGAACTTGTACCTCAATAGTATTATAATACTTAAATAAAATTCATTGTTGTAGTAGCCACATATTCATAAATAATAGTATTTAAGAATTATATCTTAACTCCATTTTTTGGATCATAAGGCCTTAAGTCTCAGAAGAAAAGGGGGCGAAGGATGCAAATGTGCTTGAAGACTACCCTCCTAGCTACCATTTTGTTGCTACAGTCATCGCTTTTGACATCCCAAATAGCGGACCGACTTTCTACTTCACTTATAAAATCTTCCGTGTTAATGAAATCTAAACTCTTGGCTACAATGTGTACAGTATAATATATAATGAATGTTTCGCGGCACTGTCTTAGAAATGACTGCCTTTCTGTTGGCAAATCTGCAGCGCTATGACTGTGGTTCAAATGGTTCAAATGGCTCTGAGCACTATGGGACTTAACTTCTGAGGTCATTAGTCCCCTAGAACTTCGAACTACTTAAACCTAACTAACCTAAGGACAGCACACACATCCATGCCCGAGGCAGGATTCGAACCTGCGACCGTACGCTATGACTGATCTGTTCCCCAGGGCGAACACTCCAATTCAAATCAACGCATGTCCGGCGGTAACTGCTGTGAATACAGTGACCGTGACCGTCACATGTGGCGAGGGTGAGTCACTGCTGCGTTACAGTGTCCTGCTGAGGCGGTGTAGTGTGTCAGTGTGAATGCACCAGTTCAAACGAATGTATCTCTGGCGGTGATCGTCGCTGGTGACCGTCACTAGTGCCCCTGTGTGAAACTGGCTATAACAAGCAGGAAACACTGCGGTAGCCTTTCTGTGCATGCGCGCGTCATCGCTGCGTAGTGCGCATGCGCGGATTGACGGCATTTTAGAATTGCTCTCTATTCTGGCGCTCGGATAATGTGTGTGCTAATTTTCGTGATTTCACCCGTTCTACCTCTAAATGGCTGTCGCGGTTGACCAGTACCGTTCGCGGCGGAACGTTGTGTAATACCGCTTGGTTTTGCTCTTCTAGTACTAAATGAATGCTAGTATGAATTTATCGTCGTATTAGTCTGGAAAGTCGTTGTAACTGCAGATGAGTTATCAAAATGTAAAATATTAGAATAGAGGAAACGTGTTAAAAACGCTTTTACATCTTACAGGAACATGAAATTTTTGTAAAAAGAAGAAGAACGTCACTTATGTTGACATTTTGGTTTTAGAACGATAGTTTACGAAACCAGCTGCACTTATTGAATATCAGCCATTAAGGATTCCGCAACAGCGTCGAAATATGTTCAATAATCTGGCCTCAGTACATATACTATCCGAAATAAGTGGAAGGAACTTCTTCAGCTTCAGTTAACGCAAGGCGTAGCAAAACTACATAAATAAAAAACTGCCACCTACCGACGAATACAATGCTTGAAATTATAACATATATTACTCTGTTCGCATAATTCTAAATAACACTTTCATAACTGCACAACTGAGGTACGCAAGTTATACAACGATAAATGTGCATAAAGTAAAACCTGGTCCTGTCACATTCTAAACGAACTATGTACCGATATATTGCTCAGTTACAGCCAGTATGATCTAAGAATGAGGGTGTAGAGGATACTACTTCAGTGAGTATGAGTTTGCGACTAATATTTGTTTCACTCAACTATTAGGTAACAACAAGCATTTTCAAACTGGATATACGACTTCTATTGTATTTGATGTAATATATTTCAGAGCTTTGGAGTAAGGATGTAGTGTTGTAAGGCAGAATGCTGTTCATTTCTTCAGCTCTGAAGTCGTAAAAGATCTCTACAATAGAGGAGCAAATACGTTTAACGTTTGCAAATGATATCACGTCTGACCACCGTGCGATGTCTTTCGCAATGTCTGTTTTGCTGTGAATAAAGAACCGACTGTTTGTATCCTGTGCTACAGCTTACCAAGTACCGAAAACGTTCGTTTGAAAAATATAAGCTGTTGGAAATGATCTCTACAACGCCGAATTAAATCGTTATCTGATTTACCGTGACTACCTACGTTTCAGTACCAACAGTTAAAGTAATTTAAATTCCTTCTTACAGTCATCCTCTCACACCCAATCCAATAGTGCCAGTGTGTGACCTCATTTACTAACGTGACAAGCCTTGTAATAGCGTGACACACGCAAACGTCAGCAAAAATTAGTCTCTTGCGTCTCGTAAATATACCACGTCGTCCACCAGTAACGCCCTTCACGACGTTTTTTATGGCAGTTACCTGCAGCTATAGTCGAAAGAAACGATTGCATTGTTACACCGTTGTTACACCGTTGTCAGTGTAGGAGTATTGACCTTAGCACCACATTTTCATCATTATACTGTGCACACTTGTACCTTCCGAGCTGGCAGCAGCTGTATTTACGAGGATAGCTCATCAAATTACACCCTTACTAAATAACACCTTAGAGGATTGCGCAGCAGTAGTTACGCACGTTTGGAGCGTAAAGTTCAACAATAGAGCCTCGTTGCATGTACTATGCAAATAGAGTGAAAGATATTTCTTCAGCTTCGACTAATCCAAGTATCAGGAAAAGTATCCAAACTAACACATAACACGTACAGGTGAAGGCAAAGCGATCTAAATACGACGAGTATGACTACATTTTTCGCATTATTTCGTTTCAGAACAGTTTCTTAACTGTACATCTGCTGTACCTGGGTTGTACCCTGATAAAATTGATAAAATGAGGCAGGGACTTGTCACGTATTAAAAGTACTATTTATCAAAATTTTACGCCGTAACCATCAGCGTGGCTAGACATAATCGATTTAAGAATGAGGATGTGGAGAGTACTATATCAGTGAGTATCTTGGGGAACACTTAAGCGCCATTTCCCCTGTCGATTGGCTCGCTAATTCACGCAATATATAGGTAAATCACAAATAATTTGCCTCGATGTATTTTTAATAGAGGGATAAAAGTACTCGTCCACACCTAGCATCTGGAATAAATTTTCACTACGCAGCGTAGTGTGCGCTGATTTGTAACTTCGCGGCATAGTATAACTGTGTGCCGGATAGAGACTGGAACCTATTAACGTTGCCTTTCGAGGGCAAGCGCTCTAGCGACTGAGGTACTCAAGCACAACTCAACGTACCCTCACAGCTTCGACTCCGCCAGTAACTCTTACCTTCCAAACATCACAGTTCTCCTGCATGAGAGCGGGTCAGAAAATGGAAGTTGGCACTTCAGAGCGCAGGTTTTAATCTTCCAGGAGTTTCAAATCAACACATATTGCTTTGCGTGGAAATTCGTTGTGGAAACAATCCTCGTGATGGTGGCTAAGCCCAATCTCCGTAACATCCTTTCTTCCAGAAGTTGAAGTCTAGTAAAGTATTCAGGAGAAATTCAGTGAATGTTGGAAGGTAATTAATGGCACTGACGGACGTACAGCTGTGAGGGTGGGTCGTGCTTGGAGATCTCTGCTCGCGAAAGGCAAAATTCCCAGTTTTGAGTCCCAGTCTCGCACACCATGTTAATCTGCCAAAAGTCCCAGTGCTTTTGTAGTTCTCGGGAACACATAATTAATCAGTGGCCTCAGCTGTATATCACATATACCTACTTGAAGAAACTTGTCGATTCTCTTCATTGGCGAACAGACTACTTTTCCACGTTAAAAATATTGTTCACATTGTTATTCTGAATTATTCTAACATTCAAATAGCATTTTCGGTCAATATTATCATAAAAATTGTTATTTATCACTTAATTGACGATTTGGCCATATTATGGAAAAATCTTTGTTATTGGCTGAAGCTCTGATGACGTCAAATGCTAGAAGTAAGATAAAGTTAGACCTCTGTTACAGGAGCTTTAGCCGAAGTTACCAGTGTTTCTCTGTACATTTTCTGGACACAGTTTACTTATTGAGTGCTGAAAACCCATTTGCAACTTTTAATTAACAATGGAAATGAATTTTATGAAGACTGATAGTGGAAACCTTCCGAAAGTTGGTGCATTTGTGGTCTCTTCGTTCTTCAAAGACAACAAAAATTTTAATGTACCGGAGATAAGGAACGTGAAAACTGCATTGCACGTTGACTGGGATGCAAGTACTGTTACACACCAGTAAGTGACAGAACTGCTTTAAAATTAATGGAATCTTGAACTGTATTATTTGCTAGAAACATCCTGAAAGTTTTTCAAAGGCTACTTGTGAAGACCTGCACAATAAGAGATTAAACATTTTCATGCAGAAGATAAATCTGGCTGTTAATTTCTGTGATTTTTGCCAGAACTACTGTTTCCAGCTACCTCTTCTCTCAGTTTTCAAATATTCTGACAGCGGAATAACTCTCGTGGGGAACTGCAAAGCGTCATCTCGTTCGCCTACAAGAGCTTCGCACATTGCTGTTTTTCTGTCCGTCCAGGCCATTAATTTAAAACAACCGACAAGTATGTGTATAAAATACGGAGGTATCACTATGATTTAAAACTGCGCCACCAGGATCATCTGCAATTTTATCGCACTGCTCTGGTCTTATTTTATTTTCCGAAGTTTTCAAGAAATATTCAATTTTTCTGTTTGTCAAAATCTTACATATTTGTAACAGGCTCAATGGAGACAGTTGGAAGTGGAAAATTACTGTTCTGAACAACATGCTCGGAAAGAATAGTTTATTTGTTAACTATTAAGTGGTTTCTCAGATTCTACAGAGTTAGATCCGCCAGGTATGAAGTACAGTGTCTTATCGCAGTCCTTGAGATTCATCTCAAATTGATCAGGTGTAAAATGAAGCTAATAAATAAAAATGGATATTAAAATGTAATACACTGTACAGTTTGAAGCTCTTAAATAACTTTACTGGTAATTAACTTGAGACAGTAGTACGAAATGAACGGAACAGGACAAAAAAAATTGCTCCGCATGAGGATCAATCTCGCTGACATTACACGAGAAATCTAGTACACAACTTGTCACACTACAAGCGCCAATCTCTTTCTATGGGGTGTTTACTTAAATCAATATGGTACTGTCAGAAATAAAAGTAGTGACCACTGTCTCATTTGGACCTCTACAAGCGAGTTGTAACCACTTCTTACATTTCTTTTCATTCTTTGGAACAATGTTTTAAGAGGTAGTATAGCTATAACTGTACAATGTAGTACTACACACCATTTGTAGCGCATTTTCTGAAACGTAAATCCCAAAGCAACATATTACTGCGAATGAGCATTATGACAGTAGGAGCAGCGCGCTACCGAGTGACGTCACAGGCTCCTCGTGTCTCAAATGGAGCGTTGTATGAGGGGCTTTCAAATTACTTGAATTTCCATTTACTATTTTTATGGGGAGGTTGATAAGGAAACAAAGCATATGTTGAGCATAAGTAACTATTTAAGGAGATTCCCAAAGAATAGTCAAATACCCTACTGCGGTCAATAAGAAGAGTGGAGACGATGTTCGATAACTTTAGTGTGACATTACGTTTATTATTTATTTGATTGTGCACAGCACATCTGCATGTTTCCCAATTACACTCGTGCCTACATTTCAATTTTGGCGCATGTTATCGTAATGAACACGAATGTCGCTGCACCGCGCGGTGTTCGACTGTGCGATACGGCGAGGTGATCAGCCACCAGAACTGGTTGGTACACAAGCGGCACAGTATGGCGCTTGACTGATTTCTGGCGCAGGTCCGTGTGCAGATCCCCAGCGTGGGGCGCAGATAGGCCGCTAGCGATTTATTGGCTGCCCCAGCGACCGGGGGCGGATAAAACATCCGCATAACAAATGCGAGCGCATGGCAGATGGAGCGTTCTCACACGTCCAGTTTATTCTGCAGTGCAGTCATGCCTGTAATGTCGAAGTAGACCTGTTTCCTGAAGCTCAGGGACAGTAGCTCTGCTGGATATCTGCGTCATCTGTGACTACAAATACAGATCTCAATGAGCAATTACAGCACTCGAAACGAACCAATTTCTAATCGAGTAATAGCAGAAATATTTGCACAGGAAATCTCTATTTTCACTCCACACTACTACCTAAAACTGTAATATGAATTTATCTACGAGTTTAATACGTATGTTGTCAGTGAACTACACAGTCAACTACAAAGAATAAAATACTACTGGTAAATATGTTCAAATGTGGACGAATTCCTAAGGGCCAAATAGCTTAGGTCATCGGTCCCTAGACTTACACACTACTGTAACTTTTTTTATTTTATTTTTTTATTTTTTTATTTGGCCTTCGAGTGTGTACTCAATTTAGCCATCGGCAACACAGTGACAATGTACATATAATTGAATAAACAAATACAGAAATGCATATTTACAAGAAAAGAAAGCTTAACTGTTACAGGTTTGTACATAATGTTTTAAAAATTGAATCGAATTGAATTGGAAAATAATTAAAAGTGCCTTGGCTTACAATTCACACTAATTCTGAAATATCTATCAGCAAGACATATTTATAATTTACGTACACCATTAAAACCTACAGATTGTGACCAGTACTCTTGATGAAGTTAACTATCACTTTATGTAGACGAACGTCTTTAGTATACAAAAGAGAAGCTGATTGAGGAAGATGGTAGCCCATACTCAGCAATGTCTTCAGAAAGACCAACCGTTCACCGTAAAATGTGGGGCAAATAAATAAAATGTGGTTGACATCAGCTTCCGACTCAGGATCACACTCACATGCTGGTGAACTGTAAACGTTGATCCGATGTAGATGTTGTGGGAAAGAGGCATGATTGAAGCGGAGTCTTATGATGGTAGAAATCGTGGATCGGTCCAGATGTGTCCTCAAGAACCACGGCTGTGAAGGAATCCGAGGTTGTAACACTGCGTAATAACTGCCTTTTGTCTGTTGAGAAACGTTCCACATTTCCTGCCATTGTTGTCTTACGTGATCCTTGACTTCACGTAAGTAGTCTGTATAAGGAAGGTGCAGATCCAGG
The DNA here is from genome assembly GCF_021461385.2 of Schistocerca piceifrons. Taxonomy (NCBI): domain Eukaryota; kingdom Metazoa; phylum Arthropoda; class Insecta; order Orthoptera; family Acrididae; genus Schistocerca; species Schistocerca piceifrons. The sequence goes on from NC_060138.1 coordinate 260,236,456, forward strand.
ACGGTGCCTAAGGTTGCCGCTTGTTTGGCTAATGCATCAACTTCATCATTATAGAGGATACCAGAGTGGTAAGGTACCCACAACAAATGGATCGTCCGGCCCGTGGGTGTGCTGCAAATTTATTCCGATATCACATCCAAGATATAACTGTTGGTTGTTTTGTTCCATCGACTGTACTGAATGTTTTTAAGAATGCTTTGCGAGTCAGATACTATCAATATCTTGGGGAAGTAAGTGCTAGAGACAAACTTAAGTGCTTCCAAAACTGCCACTGTCTCCGCCGTAAAAATAGAAGTACTCGTAGGCAGTTTGAAGGTTTTGCGGATCTGGATCTGAGGGCAGAAAAAGCGCATCCTGTACACTCTTCTTGCGGAATTTTGGAGACATCGGTATATACACAGAGAAAACCCGGCCATTGTGCTTGAACGAGACGATTGAAGCCAACGTTGACATTAGTACTCTCCAGCCAGGTCGTACATAAATAATGGACTGGGATCTGGGAGCAGAGCGTTTGAAGATCATATTCAAAAACAGGCAGATGCGCTGAACGTCGTATAGAATGTATGACAGGTGACCAAGTGTCAAAGCTGGCACAAACGGCTGGCACTTTATTCCTTCTGTGGGATGCAATCCACAGTCGATAAATGCAGTCTCTACTTTGATAGACGGAACTGTCCATAATGGCCATGCCTTGAATGCAGAATTTGTCCGATAACATTTGGCGCCTAATACATCTCCCCTGCTTCTATTAAAAGGGCGTTGGTGGGCGTCGATCGCATGGCTCCAAGACAGGTACGAATGGCTCTATATTGAAGAGTATCTAATTTGGAGAGATGAATCATTGACGCAGTGTGGTAGAATTGACAGCCATAGTCTAATCGAGATTGAATTATCCCTCGGTACATGGTGACTATAACACTCTGGTGCGCTCCCCACCAGACACGAGTGAGTGATCTGATAACATTTAAACCTTCTTCAGACTTGGTAACGGTGGATCGGATGTGGGGCGCCCAGCTTAACCGAGAGTCAAAAATCATCCCCAGAAATCGAACGTGAGATTTTATTTGGAAGGTGTAATTGCCACAGGTAATGTGATCTTCAGTGCGAGCTGTCGTCGACTTGGAGAAGGGAACGACTGATTTCTCAGCTGAGATCTCCAGCCCATTGATAGAAAGCCACTCATCGATGTGTGCGATGGTTGTGGTTAATGCCGTTTTGGCCTGAAGCAGCAGTAGAATAAACACATACATCATCAGCATACTGTAGGATTTATGTGGGGGGAGTAATTATGCGTTCTAGGTCGTGCGTATATACACTCCTGGAAATTGAAATAAGAACACCATGGATTCATTGTCCCAGGAAGGGGAAACTTTATTGACACATTCCTGGGGTCAGATACATCACATGATCACACTGACAGAACCACAGGCACATAGACACAGGCAACAGAGCATGCACAATGTCGGCACTAGTACAGTGTATATCCACCTTTCGCAGCAATGCAGGCTGCTATTCTCCCATGGAGACGATCGTAGAGATGCTGGATGTAGTCCTGTGGAACGGCTTGCCATGCCATTTCCACCTGGCGCCTCAGTTGGACCAGCGTTCGTGCTGGACGTGCAGACCGCGTGAGACGACGCTTCATCCAGTCCCAAACATGCTCAATGGGGGACAGATCCGGAGATCTTGCTGGCCAGGGTAGTTGACTTACACCTTCTAGAGCACGTTGGGTGGCACGGGATACATGCGGACGTGCATTGTCCTGTTGGAACAGCAAGTTCCCTTGCCGGTCTAGGAATGGTAAAACGATGGGTTCGATGACGGTTTGGATGTACCGTGCACTATTCAGTGTCCCCTCGACGATCACCAGTGGTGTACGGCCAGTGTAGGAGATCGCTCCCCACACCATGATGCCGGGTGTTGGCCCTGTGTGCCTCGGTCGTATGCAGTCCTGATTGTGGCGCTCACCTGCACGGCGCCAAACACGCATACGACCATCATTGGCACCAAGGCAGAAGCGACTCTCATCGCTGAAGACGACACGTCTCCATTCGTCCCTCCATTCACGCCTGTCGCGACACCACTGGAGGCGGGCTGCACGATGTTGGGGCGTGAGCGGAAGACGGCCTAATGGTGTGCGGGACCGTAGCCCAGCTTCATGGAGACGGTTGCGAATGGTCCTCGCCGATACCCCCGGAGCAACAGTGTCCCTAATTTGCTGCAAAGTGGCGGTGCGGTCCCCTACGGCACTGCGTAGGATCCTACGGTCTTGGCGTGCATCCGTGCGTCGCTGCGGTCCGGTCCCAGGTCGACGGGCACGTGCACCTTCCGCCGACCACTGGCGACAACATCGATGTACTGTGGAGACCTCACGCCCCACGTGTTGAGCAATTCGGCGGTACGTCCACCCGGCCTCTCGCATGCCCACTATACGCCCTCGCTCAAAGTCCGTCAACTGCACATACGGTTCACGTTCACGCTGTCGCGGCATGCTACCAGTGTTAAAGACTGCGATGGATCTCCGTATGCCACGGCAAACTGGCTGACACTGACGGCGGCGGTGCACAAATGCTGCGCAGCTAGCGCCATTCGACGGCCAACACCGCGGTTCCTGGTGTGTCCGCTGTGCCGTGCGTGTGTGATCATTGCTTGTACAGCCCTCTCGCAGTGTCCGGAGCAAGTATGGTGGATCTGACACACCGGTGTCAATGTGTTCTTTTTTCCATTTCCAGGAGTGTATATTGGAGAGGACTTAAAATTGCACCTTGCGGCAAGCCCTGGGAGACATATAAATGTCCGATCATGGTACCTTTGAAACGGACGTAGATCGTTCTTTGAGTAATCAGGGTACTGATACCGTAGATCATCCGTGAAGGACTTCCGAATCCTGCCAGCTTGTCCAAGAGTATCGGTATTTGTACGTGATCATATGCACCCTTAACGTCAAGAAAAGCTGCCACTACTGTCTCTTTCGTTTGAAAGGCTGATGTGATATCCATATTAACTAACTTAAACTAGCTTATGCTAAGAACAAACACACACACACACACACACACACACACACACACACACACACACACACCCATCCCATGCCCGACGGAGGACTTGAACCTCCGGCGGAGGGGGGGGGGGGGGGGGGGGGCACGCAGTCCGTGACATGACGTCTCAAACCGCGCGGCCACTCCGCGTGGCAGTGGCAAATATCTGGTGCTTGTTACGCGTTTCGATATTTGAGACTAATACTAAGAAGCGATGCGACACACGACGAACAGTTGTACAAAGTAGCAGTGAAGCCCGTAATATACGAGTTGCGACAATAAAGTAATGAGACTGATGTGATAAAAAAATGTTGCTTACGGTTTTAGTGAAGTTTAGTGTTGTCTGCTTCAAAGTAGTTCCCTTCTGAATGCACACACTTTTTCCAGCGCTTCTGCCATTGATGGTAACATTTCTGGAACTCATCTTCTGTAATATCCTCCAAGATCCTCGTAACAGCTTTTTGGACGTCTTGTGTTAGAAAATGGTGTCCCTTGATCGCCGTTTTGACTTCGAAATAGAAAAAAGTCACACAGAGCGATATCTGGTGAATAAGGTGGCTATGGTAGAACTGAAATTTGTTTTGAGGTTAAAAATTGCTGTACTGACAGAGCAGTATGGGATGGCGCATTATCGTGATGCAGAATCCAATTATCAGCAATGTTGGCATGGACACGAACAATTCTTTCACGCAGTCTTTCTGAAATTTCTTTGTAGTAATATTGGTTAACTGTTTGTCCAGGAGCCACCAACACTATGAACAATTCCCTTGGAATCAAAGAAGCACACAAGCATGCATTTCACTTTTGACTCAGAAATGCGAACATTTTTGGTCTATGTGATGTCTTTGAGCACCATTGCGACCTTCGGCGTTTTGTCTCTGGATCGCACTGAAAAATCCAACTTTCATCACCGGTGATAACATGGCTCAAAAAATCTGGATTGATTTCCGTTTGCTCAAAAGATCTGCTGCCACATTTTTCTGTGTTTCTCGCTACTGTGGTGTGAGATTTTTGGGGACCATTTTCGCGCAAATCTTTCTCATACCGAGATCTTCAGTTATTACTAGCCGAACCGTTTCTCGATTGATGTTCAGTTCTTCTGCAATCATTTTCACGGATAATCTTCGATCAGATCGTACGAGTTCAAGCACACTGGCCAAGTTGACATCCGTCTGTGAGGTTGAAGGTCGTCCTCTGCGGTCTTCAACACTCGTTCTGCCTTCACTAAGCATTTTATTCCAATGTAAAACTTGAGCCCTTGACATAACCCTCTCTTCGAAAGCCTTCTGAAGCTTACCGTAAGCTGTCGTCGCCTTTTCACCCAATTTAACGCAAAAAGAAATGGCACATCATTGCGCAATATTATGCCGTTCCATTTCCGTGCCGAGAGACGCAAACACGTGTTATCTTATTACAGCACAACTCATGACTGTGAAGTTGCATCGATGTCCCACTTAGACTAGAAGCAGCTTAGAGACTAAGGTCAAAGATATTGTCCCCAAGCAAGCCTGCAGGGTTGCCACATCTTGCCAAGAAAATCAGTCTCACTACTTCATTGTCGCCCCTCGTACTTATTGGAAGAGTTCATGGAAGGGTTCTGCGAGAGTACAGGAAACCAAATACCAGAAGCTGTGGTGATCATCTCTGCTGCAGTACTACAGCGTTTGGCGTCTATAACAAGATATCACTAGGAGAACATCGAATGAATCCAGAAACATGCTAACAGGGTGGTAAGAGATCAGTATGGACCGTAATAAGGTGTCACACAATTGTTTGTGGTACGTAAATTAGTAAAAAGGCGTGTCAAACAATCATTTACGAAAATTTTGAGAAATGGTATTTTGAGAAGACTTGGAGCCACTTCTGCTACACAGTGGTATACGGGGTGCTTATAAACTTCTGTTATTTGAGAGATCCACTATGATAGACGATAGATCGTAGAAGAACGAAAGATTGTGCATACTTTTGTAAGGACACGCGAAAGAGAAGTAACGAAGAAATAGTTGAAAGAAAGACATTTTAATTTCAGTATGTGATGTAACTGCGTAATTTGTTTACGTTCCAGGTTACAAACGTTGTTCAATGTGACGACTATCTGCACTCAAGACAGCCTGGAACTGCATTAGAGGTCGCTCTACTGTTACTGAAAATATCTCAGGCGAGATGTTGTCTACTTCCCTTGCTGTCTTGTCTCATTGATAACCCTGTCCTACAGGTAATCCCACATCGAGAAATCATACGCGTTCAGATCAGGTGATTTTGGTGGCGAAGCAGTTTTGGACTCTGTAGTAGTAGTAGTAGTAGTAGCAGTAGTAGTGTGAAGTGGAGCTTCTTCATGCGTCAGAACAGTTGATTCCGAACCACCTCTCTCCCATAGCTGGCGAACAGACCACAGTACCGTATGCCGTTCACGCTGTAAGTCCTTGGTCCCTCAGGTGTGAGTTTCTCCTACGTCGGCATACCAGTACCGGGGCCTAAAGGCACGTCATGACCCTAATACTAATAACAACGCAAATCCCACAGCGCATAGTCTATTCCTAAAGAATTATCTGTACAGTAAATAGTTTGTCCATAATGTCTCAAGTATCGAAAGTTTGATTATAACCGCTATGTGATTAGCGCAGAGGCCGTGAGCGTAAAATAAAAAAGACGAGACTGCATAATGCGTACGGAGATGTGTGTGTCTGCACTAATAATAACATATATTGTTCCTTATTTATTCATTAATCTCCCAGTTAATACGGTAAGTACCACACTCCGCTGCAGAGTAGAAATCCACTCTGCCACAATACCGTAGTCACTGACTGAACAATTTCTTCTCAATATTTCTTCTTGCTGGTGTACTATTACTGAAAAGAATGTAGCAGAACTGCTGTCAGACTTGGTAAGAGTGAAGTGTTGACGGAAGTTAAGCTGTATGGACTGCTGGTGAGAGATATCTCGACAGCTGAGACCCAGATGTTATCCAGGCTAGAGGAAAAGATCCCGTTTTCGGCATCCGATCAGGCACACAGATTTAGAGTTCAAGGAGACTTCAATAGAGCACGCACTCCACTGGAAAGTAGAAAGTTCATTCTGGAAACAGTACTTCAAGCTATAGGTTAGTCATTTCCCCGTAAAATCCTCTCCTCCAGGAATGCTAATCTTTCATAGCACGTAGGAGAACTTTGGTCAAGCTTGGTGGGTTCTGTCCTGCTGGCATATGTTGAGCTATGAGAGTTGTTCGCATCGACCGCGCCACACATTGTGTCGTGAATTTTTTCTGTGAAAAATGAACTATGTTCATCAGCACTGGATGTTGATCTCGGCCCGTCGACTAATGCTGGCAAAATCATAAATCAAAGCATGATGTTAAATTTGTTGTACGGGTTTAGAACGCTTTTCTTTGGAGCTGCAGAGTGTATTACATTTTCAGTCGACACCTAGTGTGTAGTATGAATCTTCCCAGTCTATCTTTCACGCATAAATTTTTAAGTCCTCAGTGCTATTTTCAATGTGTTAGCTTGACCTGTTAAAATCCGTCTCTCTTTTTACTATACTTCCAGAATAGAGGAGTACATTATAACTGGCTGTGGTTTTCCATCCTAAATCTGCAGAGATTAAGACAACTCATCCTTGGATTCTGTTAGTGAGTAGTTGCTTGGGATTTCCTCCTCCCTGTTTTGTCACAAAGCCCTCGTAGTTGATGTCCCTCACAGAAACGGTAGCAACGTCACCGGGTTCTTTCGAATTTGTAGCTCTATACCCTGTAATTTGTAATTGCTGAAAGTGGGAGCTATATTACTTGAAATAGTGTTCTCGGATACCTTTATGATGTTATCGACGAAAGCACCATATATCACAATAACAACCCAATCCAAAACTTTAAACTCAAAACTAGATATTTGGTTAGAGCATGATATTACGACAGAACTAGATCGAAAATCGACTTCGGCGCCCATTTCCCTTACTGAGATACGTTCTGCGCTGCTGCCTGGGTTTACTGAAAAGCCACCAGTATGTGCAGACGCAATATAAATCTGAAAATAAGAGGCACCTTACACCTTTCAATCTAAGTTTTTGTATAGAGGTTATGTTTTCAGTATCGGCACTGCTCGATTTCCATATCTCCACATGTTAACTGTATGGAGGAGAATTAGTTTATATGAATTGAGAAAGGATTTAAGTTGGCTGGAGAATAAGTATCGCTAAAACATTTAAATTTAAATGTCTTCTTAATATATCCTCACAGGTTTGTACTACTCCGTCATTTTAGTGGCAGTTTCGCTTTAAACCTCGCTGTTCGGAGTGTTTCCTGTTCCCTGAAACACTGCATCAATTCAAAGCGAAGAAAAAGAAGTGCCCAACCATGCATAATAACTAAACAATCAAACTGGAGCCAGGCAGCCGTAGTGTCTCACAAGAGTTAAAAGTAATCAGAATGCTTGGAATTTACAATCGGCGATCAATCGCTTTGGTCTGCGTTTCGCTCACACACAAATTATGTGGCCTGGCACGGGAGGGCAATGACCTCTCCTCTTGTGTTCATCTACGTCTACATCATACTTCGCAAGTCAGCTAACGGTGTGCGGCGGAGCTCTCCAATCACGTTCTACAAGAGGATAACGCGTGGGAGTAATAACTTTCGGTAAGCCTCTGTATTTGCTGTAATTTGTCGAGTTTTCTCCTATGGTCACTATGCGACACGCATGTGGCGAGGAGAAATATGTTATCCAACTCTTCCCGCTTGATATTTCAATATTAAATCCCTCCGCGATGCACAACGCCTCTTTTGCAAAGTCTGCAAAACGAGTTTGTTGAACATTTCCGTAAGGCTCTGGTGCCGACTAAACGATCACGTGACGAAATGCGCCACTTTTCGTTGGGTCTTCTTTATCTCTTCTATCAGCCCTACGTGGAACGGATCCCAGCTAAATGAACAACACTCAAGAATGAGTCGAACAAGCGCCTTATAAGCCTCTTCCTTCGTGGATGAGTTACGTATCCTTAAGATTCGTCCTATGAATCTGTCTGTTATCCGGTTTTTCCACTATTTTTATTATATGGTCATTCCACTTAAGGTCACTACTGATATTACTCCCAGATTTTTATCGGCAGATACTGTTTCCAGTGGTCTGTCATCAATAGTTTAGCTATATAATAGTGGATTTCTTTTCCTATGTGTTGGGCCTCTTACAGTTATATGAAAATTTCTGTTCTATAAGTGCTACTTGGCTACTTGCTGGCTCGATTCGGTGTCTGGGTGTGTTTGTATGGCTCACCTGATTGAGCATCCCATGAGAACTGCTGGTCTTACATTTATGTACCCGGTGCAACGCAAGATGGGCTACAGTAGCTGGATTCAGTAAGAGTCGTGACTCATAACTGTTCAATCATCCTTATCTGTCTGAATAATTTTAGCAATTTTGAGATGGCTTGTTCATTACACCTATGACTGGTTCTCTCCGTAATCTTTCAGAAACTGTACTGGGGTATCCTGTAAACAATCCTAATGTTGGTGTTCATTTACACGTAAGTCTTTGTGACTTTGTTCGAGTTCCAGAATAGCACACTGTTTTGCCAGTTACAAGTGCTAGACGTTCAAATATGTTGTGGGAATAGAGACGGGTGACATCTGCGACAACCACCGATATTTCGACAGGTGCACACCCAGTCATTTGAAAACCACGAATACAAAGAGAATGGGGTATGAAAGGAAATTTTGAACCTCGGTATTTAGAGCATATGCGGAAACATAATACAGACAGACACAGACACAGACACAGACACACACACACACACACACACACACACACAGCTGTAAATGCTATACCAACAGGTAGCCGGATATCGGTGAGCATGTCGCATCTCCAGAGCAATGGAGAAACGAAGAAAGCCTCCATGCGGGTAAGTTCCCTACGGAAGAGTAACTTTATCTAATGGCAGGCGAGCGAATTGCTGCAGATTCCGGATAAGGACAAACAACCTAGAGGACAACGAGCCGCTAAGCGAAGCCTTTGCCACAAAGATAGGACAAGTGCAAAACAGATACCGAATGGCAAGCATGAAGTTACTATGCAGTCCTAGTTCAGCGAAGATAGGTCCGATAATATCAAGTGCGAGCGCTGAACTGAGAAGCTGTGGTTTTTTTTCGTTATTGTTATTTCGTACTTCCGTACCCCAAATGGGCTGGGTAGTAGGGGTGGTCTATCAGTGGTACAGGCAACCCGCTCTTCAGCGTACGGACAATAAAAAAGTAAATTAGATCAAAAAACAAGAAACAGACATCGGAGATATATACACTGAATTTAAAACCTTTTTAAGCTGAAAATATAAAATGGATGTTTTGAGTCACGTGATAGATAACTTTTTGCACTAGTAGTTAAAAACAGTAATAATAAAAGATAAAATGAAACACAATAAGCGCATGAGTAAAAATTTCTCGGTGTACATGCCGCGTCAAATCAGGATAAATCTCCGAGCTTTCGACCACTACCTCCATGGTCGTCGTCAGGGCTAAAACTGACTGTCGTGAACTTTTTTGTTTTTTGTTTTTTTTTTCCTTTATTGAATTTCAATTCCCCCCGAAGGGGGCGGGCTGGCAGCAGCTTAGGACGCCGCTCTGCAGCCTACAGGTTTTCTGACAAAGAGCAGGAGAATAAATAATAATAAAAAACAGGCGATACAATCGGGGACTCATTGAGTAACAAGGTGAAAAGAAAATGGGGAAATGAAAACAAACAACAGAGGGATGATGAAGCGAATAAAAATACATACGGAGCAGACAGGGGAAACAAAAAAAAAAAAAAAAAAAAAAAAAAAACCACGGCGACAGTCTGGATTCTGTTCGCAAAGTATATAAAACGCACACCCAGCGACAGCATGGTTTCTGTTCGCAACACAACACTGAATAGTCACTAGAACACAGCACGAAAAAGTCGGCAAAGGTGACACCACAGTCGAGAGCAGGTGGGGGGAAACTGAACAGGAGATGGGAAAACAAAAAGGGGGGGAAAGGAGAGTAAAAGCAAAGGGGGGGGGGGAACCGGGAAAGGAGCTGATGGAGGATGAGGACCCATAAGAGGGGTGGGGGGCAGACGCGACAGGGAGGGGGGTAGGCAGAGGAGGGGAATACAAAAGGACTGGGGGGGGAGAAGGGAGGTAGGGAGAGGTGTAGTGGGGAGGAAACAGGACGGAAGGGGGGGGGGAAGAGGGAGCCCAGGGAAAGGACAGAGGAAAGGAGGGGGAGGGAGGATCAGAGTTGATAGGAAATGGAGGGAGAGAGGGCATCATCCGGGAGGGGGAGTTGACGGAAGCCACCTTGGGAAAGGAGATGGAGGGTGTAGAGATGGAGGGTAGGGGGGACACAACGGTGAAGACGGGGCAGGGGGCGAGGATGGGAGAGGAGAGGAGCAACCAGGGGGTGAGGGGGTTCAAGACGGCGGGAGGTGTAGAGGATGCGGATATGTTCGAGGAAGAGGAGCAGATGGGGGAAAGGAATGAGATCATAGAGGAGCCGCGTGGGGGACGGGAGGCAGATACGGAAGGCGAGGCGGAGTGCATGACTCTCAAGGATCTGGAGGGACTGATAGAATTTGGGGGGGGCAGATATCCAGGCAGGACTGGCATAACAGAGGATGGGACGGATTAAGGATTTGTAGGTGTGGAGGATGGTAGAGGGGTGCAACCCCCATGTCCGGCCAGAGAGGAGTTTGAGGAGGCGGAGGCGGTTGTGGGCTTTGGATTGGATGGATCGGAGATGAGGGATCCAGGTGAGGTGACGGTCAATGGTGAGGCCAAGGTAAGTGAGGGTGGGGGTGAGACGGACAGGACTTGCGCAGACAGTAAGGGAGAAATCCAGGAGCCGGAAGGAGCGAGTGGTACGACCTACGATGATTGCCTGGGTCTTGGAAGGATTTAGTTTCAGGAGCCATTGGTTACACCATGCAGCAAAAAGGTCAAGGTGATTCTGGAGAAGGCGTTGGGACCGTTGGAGGGTAGGAGCGAGGGCGAGGAATGCGGTGTCATCAGCATATTGCAAGAGGTGCACTGGAGGGGGGGTTGGGGCATATCTGCTGTGTACAGGAGGTAGAGGAGAGGGGAGAGGACAGAGCCCTGGGGCACACCGGCAGAGGGGTAGAAGGTGCGGGAATTGGCATGATGGATGGTAACGTAGGAGGGGCGGCGGGAGAGGAAGGAGGCCACCAGACAGATGTAGTTGATAGGAAGGGCGTAGGTTTGGAGTTTAAACAGGAGACCGGGATGCCAGACACGGTCGTAGGCCTTTTCAAGGTCAAGTGAGACAAAAATGGCGGAGCGACGGGAGTTAAGCTGGAGGGAGAGGAGATGAGTGAGGCGGAGGAGTTGGTCATCAGCAGAGAAGGAAGGTCGAAAGCCACATTGGGTGTTTGGGAGGAGGTGGTTTTGGTGGAGGTGGAGATGGATGCGCCGGGAAAGGATGGATTCCAAGAGCTTGCTGAACACCGACGTGAGACAGATAGGACGATAGGAAGAGGCATCAGATGGAGGCTTATTGGGTTTGGAGAACATCAGGATACGGGAGGTTTTCCACAGGTCGGGATAGAAGCCAGTGGCAAGGATGACATTGTAGAGGGCGGCAAAGAGGGAAAGGAAGGAGGGAGGGCAGTGTTTGAGGTGGCGGTAGGTAACGCAGTCGTGGCCGGGAGCAGTGTTGCGTTTAGTGCGGAGTGTGAGGCTGATGTCTTGTGTAGTGATGGGAGTGTTAAGTGCAGATGGTGGGGTGTGGCCCAAGTACTGGAAGCTTGGAGCAAGGGGAGGAACAGAGGTATTCGTACGGTCCATGACATCAGGGAAGAGGGAATAATCAAAGTGGGGATCATCTGGGATGGAAAAAACATCAGAGAGGTGGGAGGCAAAGTGGTTGGCCTTACTGAGGTTGTCAGGAAAGGGACGGTCATTAAGGAGGAGAGGGTACTGGGGGTGGGGCGGTTCCCAGTAAGGCGGTGGAAAGCAGACCAATACTTGGAAGAGTTGATGGGGAGCGTGGTGTTGAGGTGGGTACATGTCTGGCGCCAGGCTCGGCGTTTCTTCGCAACAAGCAGGTTGCGGATGTGTCGCTGTAATTGCCGGTTGCGGGTAAGTGTATCCCGGTCACGAGTGCGGAGAAAAGAGCGGTAGAGGCGGCGGGACTCCCGAAGGAGAAGGACGGCCTGTGGAGGCAGGGCGGGGCGGTGAGGGTGGACGGCTTTGGTGGGGATATGGGTGGCGACGGCGTCAGACAAGATCTGGTGCAGGAAGGCAGCAGTGCGAGAGATGTCATCAGGAGACTGGAGGGTAAGGTCGTGGCTGTCAACCTGGGTGTGAATGGAATCCCGGTAGGCATCCCAGTTGGCACGGGAGTAATCATGGACAAGTTTAGGAGGGACGTCAGGGCGAGGAGCGTGGCGGGGATGGCGACCGTTAGAGATAGTGAGGAGGACAGGAGCATGGTCACTGCCAATGAGGTCAAGGACATTCGCGGTGATGCGCCCAAGGAGGTTGGGAGAGGCAAGGACTACATCAGGAGTGGTGTTGGATTCGGGCCGGGTGTGCTGGGGCAGGGGAACCAGGTCTCCCTGGAGAGTGGTGAGAAACTGATGCCACCGCCGGAGGTCGGCAGGATCGCGGCTGTGGATATTGAGGTCGGCAGCAATCACGTAGGTGGAGAAGGTGCGGTCAATGTGGGCCAGGAAATCATACGGGATGGGGGTGCGAGGGCGGACATAAATGGTGGCACAGGTGATGGTAAGGGCGGGGAAGAAGAGGCTGAGGGTGAGATGCTCAGCAGGATTGTTAAGGAGAGGTTGGGGCCGGACAGGGAGGTGCTTGAGGTGGCCTACAGCAACTCCGCCACGTGCCAGAGGGTACGGGTTATCGGTACGATGTAGGGTGTAAGGGGCAGTGGAGACGGAGATACGGGGCTGAAGGAAGGTTTCATTGAGGACGAAGGCATCCACGCGGTGCTGACGTAGGGTGTGGAGGAAGAGGAGTTTGTGGGTGGGTAGGGAGCGAATGTTGTGGTACAGGATACGGTACGGTTGTTGTACCATGGGAGTGGAGAGTTAGACGAGGGTGGTGAGGGGGGTGAAGGTGAAGTGGGCCTGGTTGTGGGAGTAAGTGGCATAGGTGGTAAGATGGAAGATGGAACGGGCAGCGAGGGCGATTTGGGAAAGAGTGTGGGAGCGCTGGAAGGGGTGGATGTTTTGGAGCACAATGGTGGTGAAACGGATGATGTCCTCAGCAGTAGGGGGAGGACGGAGCGAGTTGTTGGGGTGGATGGGGTCATCAACAGGACGGACAGGGACGGTGAGCTCAGGGGTTACTGGTGGAGGTTTCGCTTTACACTTCGAGGAGTAGGTAGGATGTGGTTCATTACAAGTGTTACAGGAGGGGGGAGACGTGAGGTTGGGGCAATGCTTGAGGAAGTGGGAGGCTTTACAGTGGGGACAAGTAGGGGGGTTCTTGCAGGCAGAGGTAACGTGGTCATTGTAGGTGAGACAGCGTTGGCAGCGGTAGGATTGGACAGGGGAACGGGAGGGGTCCACCTTATGGCGCTGATTGTAGATGAGGGCTCCCTCGGTGAGGAGGCGGTCAATGGAGGAGGAGGATTCAGTGAATATCCGCATGAGAAAAGTCGGCCCGGCATCATTGAAGATGCGACGGGCCGAGCGGATTTCGATGTCGGGCCGGGAGTTGAGTTCCGCCAACACCTCAGCCTCCGTGATCACGGGGCTAAGCTTCGTGATCACAGCGGTGAAGGTCGGCGGACGTCGGGGAGGTTGAGGCTGACGGGGAGAGGACGGGGTGTGGTAGGGGGTGAGGGTTGCACGTTGGCCAAATTGGATACGAGGGATGCGGGAGAGGAGGTCGGTGTGCAAGGAAGCATTGGGGGATTTTATGAGGACCGAGTCCTTGCGAGGAATCAGTTGGGAGATGGGAGCATTGGGGCAGTATTTCCGGATGGCGAGAGTGAGGGAGCGGGCATCAAGGAATTGAGGGTCAGGATTGGAGAGGACAAAGGTGTGGGTGGCAGGCGTGGCGGGGGTGGGGGTCGGGGCCGCGTCCATGGGAGTGGGTGGGTCACGGGGATTGGGGGTTTTTTTTGGAGGAGACTTCGGGGGAAGGGTCAGCATTCGGGCGCTTGGAAGGTTTCGTGGACACCACTGGGTGGAGAGGGGGCAGGGGGACGGGTTGCAGGGGGAGATGGCGGGGGGCAGGACCACCCTGAGCAGCGGAAGAAGCAGACGGTGGGGGCGTGGGTGTCACTGAGACTGTGGAACGTCGAGCAGAGATCCGTGCTGGCTTGGAGCCTGTCGGAGGCGGTGCGGGGAGCGGCGGAAAGTCAGTAGCTGTCGATGGGGCGACAGTGATAGGGGAAGAGGAGTTGGGGGTGGGTACAGCCGAAAGTGGCGCAGGGGTGGGGTGGACAGGGAGAGAAGGAAGGACGGGAAGTGGGGTGGAGGATGAGCTCCATGTGATGGTGGTTGGAGCAGCGGAGGGAGATGTGAAAATGATAGTGGTAGTGGTGGTGGGTTGGGACATGGTGGCGGCGCGCGAGAAGGGCGGCGGCGGCGGCGACCAGACGGCGGCGGCGGCGACCAGACGGCGGCGGCGGCGACCAGACGGCGGCGGCGGCGACCAGACGGCGGCGGCGGTGACCAGGCGGCGGCGGCAGGCGGCGGCGGCAGGCGGCGGCGGCGACCAGGCGGCGGCGGCGACCAAACGGCGGCGGCGGTGAGGACCGGCAGGCGGCAACCAAACGACGGCGGTGGCGGCGGCGGCGGCGGCGGCGGCGGCGAGCACCGGCAGGCGGCGGCGGCGAGCACCGGCAGGCGGCGACCAGGCGGCGGCGGCGGCGGCGGCGAGCAGTACTGACGACGAGCAGACGGCAAGGCAAGGGTGGGGATCTTCCACGTCGAGGGTGCACCTTGAGAGTAGCCCAGGCAGTGAAACTCTTCGACGAAGAAGTGAGGGAATCCAACCCTCGAATGGTCGTGAACTAGCGAGGTTCCCACTTTTATATGCAAAGGACAGCTTCTTATTGGCTGGAATACGTCAGCGATATGGCGCGTAGCGAAGTGGTGCCCTCTACTTCCATAGATGTAGTTGCTATCCCGCGTTGCTTGCAGCGCCATCCCTTAAATCAGGAGGTAAAGTGCGAGAAGTTTTTCTCAGCGATTTTTCTTTATCCAGTGCACTCTTCCAAGTGTTGCTAAGTGCATAGCCGTTGTCTCTATTAAAGTTATCATCGCTAAGCCTAATTTCGACTGCTTCCCGGATCACAGAGTCCCAGTAATTCGATGTGTGGGCTATTACTCTGGTTTCTTCAAATAAAATCTTATGCTTGTTAAGCAGGCTATGTTCAGCCACCGCTGATTTTTCCAAATACCTGTATTTCAGGTGACGTTGGTGCTCGATGCAGCGGTCGGCAACGGTTCTTACAGACTGGCCCACGTAATTCTTGCCGCATTCGCAAGGAATAGTATAAATTCCCGGCACTCTTAAGCCGAGACTATCTTTGACTGGTCTCAACATTTACTTAATTTTCCTAGGTGGTCGGAAAACTGGTTTTATTCCTTGCCTCTTCAGGACTCTGGCTATCTTGCTCGTTGTAGCACCGCAAAAAGGAAGCCGCGCTAAGTGTTGGTCCTCTTCTTGTATGTGGCCGGCATCGTGTCTTACTTTCTTGGACAATACTGATTTAATTTCACCGGCAGAATAACCATTCCTCTTGAAAACAGTCGTCAAATGGTTGATCTCGGGACCGAGGTGGTCCTTGTCGGAAATAGTCCTGGCTCTGTGTACTAAAGTATTCAGAATAGCTCTCTTCTGAGACGGATGATGGAAGCTATGGCTATGCAGATATAAGTCTGTATGGGTTGGCTTCCTGTACACAGAATGGCCCAGTCGTCCATCCGGCTTTCGCTCTACCAACACATCTAAAAAAGGTAACTTCCCTTCCTTCTCTACCTCCAATGTAAATTTTATGTTTGGATGTACACCATTCAGATGTTCGACGAACTGCTGCAGCGTGTCGCTGCCGTGTGGCCAGATTAAAAAAGTATCGTCGACGTATCTGTAGAAGCATGATGGGCGGAGGTGTGCACTGCTCAGGGCTCGTTCTTCAAAGTCCTCCATGAAAAAATTCGCTATTGCTGGTGACAGTGGCGAACCCATGGCTGTTCCATCCGTCATTTCATAATAATTTCCACTGTATAAAAAATAAGTGGTCGTCAAGGTATGCCGGAACAACTTCAAAATTTCTGAGGAGAAATGAGCAGACAACAATTGTAATGCGTTATCCACAGGTACTTTGGTGAACAGAGAAACCACGTCGAGGCTGACCATGATATCACTTGGGCCTATCTTCATCTGTTTTATGATATCAACAAACATTTTTGAATTTTTAATATGATGTGGGCAGTGACCAACTATAGGCGCCAACAGTTTAGTTAAGTGCTTTGCAAGCTTGTACGTAGGAGAGCCAATAGCGCTAACAATCGGTCTCAACGGGACGTTCTCCTTATGAACCTTTGGCAAACCGTACAGTCTTGGTGGCCTAGGTGCTCTCGGCCGTAAGTTCTTCACCAGTTCATCAGAAGCGCTGCAGTAAATAGAATTTTACGAAAGACCAGCCATGCTATTGTGAAGGAGAGGATACGTCATACCAGGTATGAACTAGACATGAACGCTCGCCTGTTATTTAGTTGCCATTTATTTCTGGCCGAAGTCCTCTCACCATTGGACTGGGAATGGGTCGATATGACTTTGGCGGCACACCAACGAGCCAATTTAAGCAGGACTACGGCGAAACAGGCCGATAAATTTGAGCGGCTTAACCGTGATCAAGGAACTACTGGGTCCAACGGCATTCACCGCACTGTTATCAACTTCTCTGACAAGGAACTTGATGAAGCTACCATCTCGGCTCTCAGTAAAGGATTGAACTTTGCCCCAGCTCCACGTAAGTTACCGGTGGTTGAGATCATTAGTGGAGTGGAACAAGCAGTTCGTCATCTTCCTCAAGAAGCAGCGGATGACGTAAGGCTTGCTACTAGCCGGATTTTAGAGACATCCAAGCCGCCTAAGTCAAACAGCAGCAGAGAGGAGAGACAAGGACTGAAATTGTTGCAGAAGGATGAAGATCTAGTTGTTTTACCTGCGGACAAGGGGAACGCCACGGTAATCCTCAATGCTACAGATTACCATAAGAAAGTTAGATTATTACTTGAGGACAGCACATACCGGGTTCTCAGACGGGATCCCACATCGGCGCTCAGCAGGAAGACACGGGAGCTACTAAAAAACTCTGGCCTCTCCGATGAACTGGTGAAGAACTTACGGCCGAGAGCACCTAGGCCACCAAGACTGTACGGTTTGCCAAAGGTTCATAAGGAGAACGTCCCGTTGAGACCGATTGTTAGCGCTATTGGCTCTCCTACGTACAAGCTTGCAAAGCACTTAACTAAACTGTTGGCGCCTATAGTTGGTCACTGCCCACATCATATTAAAAATTCAAAAATGTTTGTTGATATCATAAAACAGATGAAGATAGGCCCAAGTGATATCATGGTCAGCCTCGACGTGGTTTCTCTGTTCACCAAAGTACCTGTGGATGACACATTACAATTGTTGTCTGCTCATTTCTCCTCAGAAATTTTGAAGTTGTTCTGGCATACCTTGACGACCACTTATTTTTTATACAGTGGAAATTATTATGAAATGACGGATGGAACAGCCATGGGTTCGCCACTGTCACCAGCAATAGCGAATTTTTTCATGGAGGACTTTGAAGAACGAGCCCTGAGCAGTGCACACCTCCGCCCATCATGCTTCTACAGATACGTCGACGATACTTTTTTAATCTGGCCACACGGCAGCGACACGCTGCAGCAGTTCGTCGAACATCTGAATGGTGTACATCCAAACATAAAATTTACATTGGAGGTAGAGAAGGAAGGGAAGTTACCTTTTTTAGATGTGTTGGTAGAGCGAAAGCCGGATGGACGACTGGGCCATTCTGTGTACAGGAAGCCAACCCATACAGACTTATATCTGCATAGCCATAGCTTCCATCATCCGTCTCAGAAGAGAGCTATGCTGAATACTTTAGTACACAGAGCCAGGACTATTTCCGACAAGGACCACCTCGGTCCCGAGATCAACCATTTGACGACTGTTTTCAAGAGGAATGGTTATTCTGCCGGTGAAATTAAATCAGTATTGTCCAAGAAAGTAAGACACGATGCCGGCCACATACAAGAAGAGGACCAACACTTAGCGCGGCTTCCTTTTTGCGGTGCTACAACGAGCAAGATAGCCAGAGTCCTGAAGAGGCAAGGAATAAAACCAGTTTTCCGACCACCTAGGAAAATTAAGTAAATGTTGAGACCAGTCAAAGATAGTCTCGGCTTAAGAGTGCCGGGAATTTATACTATTCCTTGCGAATGCGGCAAGAATTACGTGGGCCAGTCTGTAAGAACCGTTGCCGACCGCTGCATCGAGCACCAACGTCACCTGAAATACAGGTATTTGGAAAAATCAGCGGTGGCTGAACATAGCCTGCTTAACAAGCATAAGATTTTATTTGAAGAAACCAGAGTAATAGCCCACACATCGAATTACTGGGACTCTGTGACCCGGGAAGCAGTCGAAATTAGGCTTAGCGATAATAACTTTAATAGAGACAACGGCTATGCACTTAGCAACACTTGGAAGAGTGCACTGGATAAAGAAAAATCGCTGAGAAAAACTTCTCGCACTTTACCTCCTGATTTAAGGGATGGCGCTGCAAGCAACGCGGGATAGCAACTACATCTATGGAAGTAGAGGGCACCACTTCGCTACGCGCCATATCGCTGACGTATTCCAGCCAATAAGAAGCTGTCCTTTGCATATAAAAGTGGGAACCTCGCTAGTTCACGACAGTCAGTTTTAGCCCTGACGACGACCATGGAGGTAGTGGTCGAAAGCTCGGAGATTTATCCTGATTTGACGCGGCATGTACACCGAGAAATTTTTACTCAGGAAATACGTCGCGAAAGACTTCGTAGCCACAATAAGCGCATATTTAAAAAAAAAATTGCCGGAATAGTGATGTTTGAAAAAAGCACTTTCCTGTCAATACAAGTTCGAAGGACCTGCAAATGGATAGGGAGTCAGTTGCTGAAGAGGAATAGATTGGCCAGTAACCAGGGTGGGAAGGTGGTGGTATAAGGATGAAGTACTGCTGTGCTGCAGCTTTGTGGCAAGAGTGGCTGTCGGGACAGAAGAGGGGGTGGATTAGAGGTGGCGTTGGTGACACTAATAGTGTTGGAGACGTGGAAAGAAAGGCAGATGGGGAAAAAAAAGAGAATAAGAAATATTTGGAGAGGAGGGAGAGGAAGTCTTGATGAGGTGGAGTGGGTAAATATCGGGGCGGAGTTCATGAACTTTCAGTGGATGCTGACTGAAGTTTCGTTGGGAAAGCATGTAAGTGGAGGATTGGTGGTATGTGTTCACAAACGATTGGCAGCGTATGAGGATTGGGAAGTAGGAGGGAGACTATAATTGGAGTCGACTTTGCGGATGCTGTAGATCGTTCAGCGATTTTCAGTGTGAGTTTGGAGGGACGGTAATGTGATGAGTTGGTAACGGTTCTTTATGGGGGAAGGTAAGCAGAATGGAGGGCGTTCAAGAGTCTGGAAGGAATTACAGATATTGAGAGGGGTGGATATCCATGCAAGTTGTGCATTGGATGGACGCCATATACCGGACACGTGGCACGCTATTGGTTATTGTATTCATGTGGCGACACAGTGGCTCTCTCGCCGTACTAGCTCAGCTCTGCGCGGCCATGGTGTCCCCTAACGGGCCTGAAGTCTCTCTCCTACGGCGAGCATTCCGCATGTTCGGCGCCCATACTAGAGTGAACTCTAGTGCCATGAAAGATGACCTACTTCAGAAGTTTTCGTTAGATAATATTAATAACGAAAGAGTGAGGTAATCTTGGTAATTTTAAATCTGTTCCTCTTTGTTTGACCAGAGAGAGAGAGAGAGAGAGAGAGAGAGCAGGATTCACAGAGAGAGAGAGAGAGAGAGAGACAGACAGACAGACAGAACAGGATTCCACAAAGAATTTAATACCCACAACTAGTAACTTCTGACATTGGTGGTTGCGCCAGTGTGCAGTCTTTCGGCATATACTCTGCATACCGGGATTTTCAATTCCCTTACACAGGGTCCACTGACGGCTGGGTGGCTATCTGTCTATCAGCGGTTGTAGAAGAAGTCACCTGATATATTGCCGTAAGTTTTTTTAACATTTAATACGGCGGGAGAAAGTGAATTTCGCAGGGTTCAAAGTAGAATTGAGAACAATAAATAATAGTAATATGCGTCGTTTACTCTGTTGGGAGTGTAATCTGCGTCTCAGAGAACAAGGAAGCTGACTTGTTCCAACTTACACAAGCGTCAGTCGTCCGTTGAAGAAGGGGACATCTTTTTTGATTTCCAATGAATTGCAGATTATGTTATGCTTGGTCGCGCTTCAGTATTAAAGATCAGTGAAGGTGATTTATTCCAATTGTTGAGCTCTATCGAATTGCAAATTGGGTAACATCACCTGCTGATGGGAGAAAAAGTGACTTTTAAGGTTGTTTTAATGTCTCCGAGTCGTTGAAGAAACGCTGATCAATACCAGTGTCGCACTGGTACATTGGGTGTCATGCGTTGAATTTTTGAACGAACAAGAACATCCGTTTTTGTTCAGCATTGCTCAATTTTCTTGAATGACAGATTAGAAAACAGACAATGGGCTCTCAATACGGAGGACCTTGGTTCACATCACTATCGTACAGCCATACAAATTTACCTTTTCCGATGTTTCCATAAACAGGTTGAGGCAAATGCTGGGACTGATCCTTAGAACATAACATGGCCGAATTGCTTCCCCAATCTCCGCATCTGTTCGTTGTTTACGGGACGTTAAACACCTCTCTTCCTGTCTTCCGTCATTAAGGAGACACTGGGTACCACATTTTTCTCACTTATTGTTGGTCTAGCTAATATGATTTTGACTACAGGGTGTCATATGCTTATGTTACTACTATCATGTCAAAGGCAATGCGATAACTAACGCATTCTCAGATTAGAAACATATACACCCACATTTTTCATAAGAATAATATACATGATGGAAAAGAAATCTATGATTTATTAGACGGCGATCGGTTTGCCTTTAACAGAGATGGATGCACAAGAGAAGCATTTTTGACGTTGCCCTCATTAAAGGATGCGAGACGTAAGAAAAATCCAAAGACTTCTACACGTTTTTCGACGTGTATCTGTATTTGAAAACGCATGCTTATACCAGTTTCTTTGGCACTTCCCAGTAGGCAATAGTGGACTTGATTTGTTGGAAAAGGAGAGTGAAACGTTTATGTTTAGTGCAGTGTTCTCTCACAGTGAGTGTTGTCTGTCCTATGTAAGCCATAAAGCATTGTCAAGGCATTTTGTAAATTCCAGCCTTCCGCAATTACGAATCATCTTTCGCCAATCTGCAATATTTGGCGATGGATGGAAAATATCTTTCACTTTAAATTTACAGAGTATTCCTGATATTTTAAACGGAAGAAGAGCTAGAGACTTTTACGGTGTGCTCACCTATTTATCTGCTTTTTGATACTTGAATTTAACTGACAATGTCCTTTTAATTTGATGGGTAGAATAACCATTCTTTCTAGACATTAAACCTGAGACAGTGTAAGCTTTATGTACGAGTGTTTTAAGCACCTTCATATTTTGCAATAGGTGATGATTACTTGAAACTTGCAGATACAGATCATTATGTGTGGGCTTCCGATAAACTCAGTGCCCCCGAGAACCATCATTCTTTCGCCTAACCAAGACGTCCAAGAAAAGCAGACAACCATCTTTCTCTACTTCCATGGTGTACCGAATGGAGCTCAGATGGTGAAGAAACTCTGTCAATTTACATGGTAATATAAGTGTGATTCTGATCACAGCTACATCTTTTTGGGACTGTATTATTAAAGAATCCTTGGAAATACGCCTGGCGGAAAATCTTATGTACAGTGATAGCGGCTACCTGTGTTGGACAGTGCATGGGACCCAATCATCTCCTCGATTTTTCCCAATCTCAGACGACAGAGTGTGCTAACGGCCGCTGCCAGGAGGACTGCTGAGTTCCGCGGTTGCTCCAGTTAGGAGGCTGCCGCCCTTAAATGTGGTCCGCCTGTCGACTGGAATTTTGACTCATGCGCGGAATACTCACACCGCTCTTTATAGGGCGGATCGGACGAAGTCTTCGTCAGTCCTAAATGGCTGACCTGAAGATGAGTGGCAGGTGCGTAGTCGAAATATCGTACAATGAATTAAGCGACGACAGGCTTCCTGCCAGAAATTTGTTGGAATAACGAAATAGTTACTATTATTATTAAAAATTATAAATGCAAAGACCTACAGTGTTAGTGTCAGTTTGAATCAAATTATTTCGAAAATTAGACTGAAATTTCGAAACTACCATTAGAACTGACATTTAGACTGTCTTTCCCCCGAGGATGATGGCCGAAGTGTTGGTTGCTGAGGATGGTCTGTAGACCGTCAAGTTTCAGATTGTTATATGACAACCGTCGTCACTTCTCTTCATACTCGTATCATTGTACAGTTGAAATTCCACATACCCCGTGGGCGTTAAGGCTATTGTCCGTGACTGGCAGGTAGCAGGGAACTGACAGCTTCTACCGGGGGTAACGTTTCGCTGCAGAAAAAAGTCACTACGACAGTTCTTGATTCGCGGCCGCTTATGTACGTTAGTGTACCTTGGTCTGTTGAGCTGTTGGTTGATGAAAATATACGGCCTGTTGCAGACAGTATGTAGGGAATTTGCAGCCATCGCCCGTGTTCTCCCTGTTGATCCTTAAAGAATTAGGGGCAGTCAAATGAATACCGAAGATCCGCCACAATGGGACCATGGAATGGTTCCATTCAGAAGTAATCATCACACGCGTTAAGAAACTTGTCCTGCTGGGAAACGAGATAATCAGTTCCTGTTTTGTAGAACGCGGTCGGTCGCTAACTGATCCACAACCGCACTCTCTCTCGCAATTATTCGTCCAACTGAAAGCGACGTCCACACATGTCTTACTTGACATCGCCAAAGTGTGAAAATCACGCGGCGAAACTTCCGAGCTGAGCTATTGCAGTGTTTCCCAGCCAAATCATTGCAGCGTAGCCTTCGTCGGATTGTGGACTCACACCCGTCCATGTCATCGCCGTAGACCGTGGAGAGAGCAAGCGAGGAATACTGGCAATATCTGCCTAAATAGCAGTCGATTTGCAGGTGCTAGACGCACGGTACAGTGACTGCTGGACGACTTATCAGACCAGTGGCCAACAATGGAGGTATGCACCTATGAAGTGGCACTACGCCGTTCTCACATCATAGCAGGGACAGTGCGGAAACGTTACAGCAGTGGGGCTACACGTTGCGCGGACTGTTTGTTACGGTTGGTGTTCGGTTACCATTTGACTGTTCCTTATGCATCCATGGGTTTATTTTGTGCTGCTGCAGCAATAGCTTCCGCACAATTACACGACCATATTTGGAAAATCTTAGGTGGGTCGTAGTCCAGCTAGTGTTCTACTGTAGGTGACTAGCGGTGTAGCCATAGACGCACCTAACATTCATGCTCTTACAGGCTAATGTTTATCAGTGTTCCCCTTCCGTAAAAATGGACTTCTCTGCAGTCATATCGGAGTTCGTGAATATCTATTTGGCTTTTGTGCTCCTTTCAAGTATGAGTTTACTGTTAATGCTGCAAGCGCAAATTGGTTTCTCTTAAGAGATTACTGTCCTCGAGTCAACGATGTTACATACATTAATATGCGTAAATATTACTATCACCCGCTTAACAGCGTCTACATCTGAAACGCAATAAAGAAGAAATTCGGTATAATTTCCGGAATTTATCGATCGGTGATAATGCGGCTACGGAACTGGCCCCGCGATAGATTGTCAGATGTGTTCTGCTGTGTTGACATCAAGCGAATTTGGTGGCCATGACAAGAACTTAATTGCACTTTCATCGTCATTAACAACTTGCCATGTAACACTGTCAGTTACCTAGTTGAAATACAGATCACCGTCGGGCAAAGCATCAGGTTTGAGGGGATGCGAATGGTCTGCAATAACGTTTCAGTAGCCAGTAATGCATCTAGTCTCACGGAAGCCCAAGTGAATATCTATTGTAGCAAAATACGGCCCCCGTTGGCCTGCACCCGCGGCACATTGCATGTTTCGAGCATATGTTCATCTTGATGGCGGCCTATTCGGACACGACCATCGACCTGGTGTATGAAAGAACTTGATTCATCCGACCAGGTGTCACGGTCGCATTTCTGCTGAATATCGTTAGGCCAACAAGTGAACACGTAATGGTAGTGTGCTATGTAGCATCGTGACCGTAAATGAGATCTGAACAGTGGGCACCGAAACACGTTTGCATCAGCTTGTACTCTGTCGTCATATCTGCCACTGTTCGCAGTCCCTGTTTTACAGAGAAAGGAAACCTCCAACCCCTACGTTTAGCGATCAGGCCTATACGTACGTCCCGTACTTTGTCGTTCACTCTTAGTTTCACTACCCTTCAGTTATTTTCCATAGATTTTCAAGAAAGTACTTCACCTTTTCCGAAATAACTTTTCCCGAGGCTGCAGGTCTTAACAATCTTCTGTTTCTCAAACTTGCTTATATCCAATTTGCATTTGTGGTAGTAGCTTGAATGCAGCGCTAATTGTCTCTGCTGCGATTGTACATCGGCAAAAAAAGGGAAAAAAACAACAGCCTGAACGAAAAGACCGTTTTACTGACAAGTGACTGGAAATTCATCGTTGTAGGACTATGTTATAACTAACTCACACGAAATTGTCACACATGGCACACTAAAGGGTACTCAAAGAGCTGCATCAATACACAGAGTGCCCCTCTTTGGCACCAACGCAAGCATGTATTCCCGTACGCAAAGACGATCGTGAAGGTGACGAATGGCATCCTGGCATAGGTTAACCCAAACACCATGCACCTTTTGTTGCAATTTGACAATGGTTCTTGCAGTATCTCGCTTCACCGTTTCCCGTAAGTGTTCAATTGGTAAGAGATCTAGTGATCTGTTTACCAGGACACTTTTTCTACACCATGAATAACGCATTGGGTCGCAGCCTTAGTAAGTGGGCATTTGTTGTTCTGTTAAAAAGCACTTCACCATCGTGTCGAAAAAATGGCATCATCAAGGTGATTACAATCTGTGCGACATAGAGGGCAACACCAAATATGACCGCGACCCCACACCACGAAGGCTGCCGCGCGGGATTAGCCGAGCGGTCTAGGGCGCAACAGTCATGGACTGTGCAGCTGGTCCCGACGGAGGTTCGAGTCCTCCATCGGGCATGGGCGCGTGTGTGATTGTCCTTTGGATAATTTAGTTTAAGTAGTGTGTAAGCTTAGGGACTGATGACCTTAGTAGTTAAATCTCATAAGATTTCACAAACATTTTTGAACCACGAAGGCTGAGGTGTGATCTGTGTGTAGCTGACGAAAGCACTCCATTATAGACAAATTACCATGTTTATGCCGCACACGCGTACGTTCATCAAATGCATGTTGATTCAACCTACTCTTGCCATTGAAGACAATACAGGGCGTCTTTCCAGTCGACTCTTCCACGATTCCAAAGTAGCCACGCTGGGTAGTGTCACAGTCTCAGTGTTAGCCTGGCTAGGGGCAGACGTTACCTTCGTTCTGCTACAAGCAGACGGTTCCCACTTGTCGTTGGTGACATCAGATGCAACATGTACGTACATTTCTTCCCTGAATAATGTTCGATTGGCCACTGCAGCACTCAAAATGCATCGACCCTGACGTGCATCTGCACTACGTGACGTCGAGAACCTGGTGTATGGGTGTGGGAATGTTTCACCACCCATACCTTGTACCCAAATTGGGTAGCCACTTGTCGGTACGCCCGTGCAGTTTCCGGCACGGCCACAATGCAACGCTGTTCACTTAACTGAAGTTGTTCAAGAGTAGTACACATTCGCTTGGGGGCAGGGCTATACCCTAGAGTGAATGTTGCACAGTGTTCACCTCTTTAGTCCAGCTCAGTTACTGACTGCAGAATCGAAACAGAGGGCGCACAGACTGGTCTTTAGAGCACCATCGAATCGCCAGTGAACGTAGCAAATAAATAACTAACGAAGCTCGCACTTATTGCACCCGGGGGAACTTAACATAATCCTTGAGTCCATCATTTTGATTTGCAGCTCCTTGTATTGGCCGTGTTTGCAGTTAAAATTGTTGGATGTGAGTTTCGCCAGTTATGGAAAACACCGTTTTTCTCAGTACTCAAACATGTTTCGGCATCAGTGTGCCATCATCAGTGGGTTCTCGTTTCTATTTATTCTGCAATGTGAACATTTTTGTTAAATGATTATAAAATTATGTGCATTTTTAGTTCAAACAGTGGAACTCTCTGGTAGACAAATGAACACTGGCTGGGCTGGGACACACAACACATCACAATCACACTGTTCTGCTGAAGTGAAAAGTGTTTTACTACGTTATTTGTGAAAAATACTTGTTATAGTTACGTGTGCAGCACAACACCTTAGCATTATGCAAAGAATGGGAGTACTTGCCACACGAAAACGTAAGTAAAAACGAACATAGGCGCCAAAAATCGCCAACAAACTGGATTACATTCTAGAAGGTAGGTTAACTCCCAGCAAAAACTTTTCTCATCAACATCGTTTGGTTGCAGATGACAAGCTACCTGTAATAATTAACGCACAAGTGAACCAGAAAATTTATGCACACAAAATGTAAAGGTATTTGCAAAAAGAAACGATCTGTTGTTGGAACTAAAAATGCACATAATTTTGTAATCATTAAACAAAAATGTTCTCATTGCAGAATAAATAAAAACGAGAACCCGCTGATGATGGCACAATGGTGCCGAAACATGTTTGGGTACTGAGAAAATCCGTGTTTTTGCATAACTGGCGGACCTTACATCCAACAATAATCCTTGAGGGTGCTACGTTTATTTGTTTTCCGGGTGTGTCTTTCCGTAGCGCGTCACACTACTGTAACGTTACCAGGTGGTATTCATTCTCGACATGGACGGTGGTCAAAACCTTTCGACTCGTCAGCGTATTTCATAAGCATAATAGGACGAATCACTTCATCTAATAGCTGATTAGAAAGTTGCGTCGTAACCTGCGTCCTATATCACCAGGTCTTCCAGTTATTGCAATTGACACTGCTCGTCACAGTACAGTATAAATTATCAGCGACGCCAATGTCTCGTCTTGTGACAGGGTACTGGAGAGTGGGAGGGCGGTGGAGAATTTGCACTTTGGAGGCGCCTCGGTGGGCGTCGGCGTCGGTGTCGGTAGTGGCGACCTGCGCGCGACCCCAATCAGCGCCATTAGCAAGTCAGATGCGGCGGCGCGCCGGCGATAAGCCGTGTCACGGTCTGCCCAGCCCGACAGCCCGTCCCGCGCCCAGTCTTGTATCGTGCTGCAGCCGCTGTCCCGCCCGTCGCATTACATCTGGTCCCACACGAGCGTTGATTTGCTGGCGCGCCCGCTGCGTCGCCTGCACTGGGACCTCTCCGCCTAATGGGCTGGCAGTTGCATTGCTGCGCCATCACACTAGCTGACTTCATCCGGCTAATGGCGGTTACCGTGCTAATACGCAGCTGTTTTACTACGACTGTTTTGTCTTCGTTTCCACGATTTCTATAATCACTGTAACTATAAAACTAGACTTTTCTTACGCAAATGGATGCAAACATCTGCCCAGCAGCTAAATACACAACTAGACGTTACATAGCTAGACGTTAAAATTGCAGCACCAGCAGTACTGCACCCAAGGAACGATAAACTAGCACGAAGTATACTACTTTCTTGGAAAGCAAGTGAATAGAATTTCAGCACAACTGCGCTAAGTACACAGGTAACTACGAAAGGTTTGCAGTGGATTTCTCACACATACCGGAGTTCCACAGGAGCAGAATTATGACCAATAGGGACTGTAGTTTATCATTCGGCTATGCTACCGCTCCTGTTGCTGCGGATCTCACGAAATTCGTAGAGAATCTATAGGTCCAGGATGGCCATACAACAACTAAACGGTCCCATGCGACTAGCGCCTGAGAGGACATAACTGTAGCTCTGTCGCGCTTGGTCATACAATCATCCTTCAATCAGGAAATGGATCGGTTTGCAGCAATACATGTATCAACCATTGTATAATATCTTGTTGGAGCTCGGACGACGTCATATAGAGTTAAAATTCGAGCTCTCTAACATTAACTCCGTCTTCTTCGTTAGGAGATGATGCATGGGAGCGAAATTTGCTACTTTATAATAGTATTCAACAGTGTCATTCGTTGGGGGACGACTAGCTGTCGTTTAAGTGTGCCATCAGAATGTGGAGAAAATTATGTGTGGGCAATAATTTGCACCGATGCCGAGCACTACATTGAACATAGACGGCACATCACTACTGATAACTTTGATATCAACGATAGTGGGACACGTCCTTATGAAACGACACAAGATCAGCTTTGAGTAAATTAAGTCCTCTTCTCCGATCAACCTATGGAGACTCCGTAATAAGTGAGTCGTTAGAGCTTCGCTTGCCAAGTAATAGTTTTAACGGAGACAGTGGAACACAGACTTACGGAAGGGCACAAGGTCAGCGTTGATACAATAAAGTTCGTCTGCTCGAATCAACCTACTAAGATTCCGTATTAAAAGAATAGGTAGAAATTCGGATGGGAAGTAACAATTTTAATGGGAACGGTGCTTACGATCTGAGACTTATAGGGAGACGACCACTTGAGACTCAGAGACTACAAAGAAATACAGTCATAAATCATAACTTCTAAGGGTGTAGGTGATGCTCTGGGTTGTCGCCCTTCATTTCCGCCTCACAGTTACGCACCGGAAAGGAAGGGGGGGTGGCAACAGATTACTGATTTTCTGCATTTCAGTATGCTAAACCCTGCATCCAAGTGACGGCACCGCCGATAAAGATCATCGACCTGTAAATAGCCTTTGTACCGTAACTATGTCCACATATTTTCTTTTCGAGAGTTGATCATTCAGTGATAATCTCTGACATTATCGAGGCATTTATTGACTATATTTTCTCGTCAGAAATGAAACAGTTCTAAGGTTTTAGGGGCTTCATAAGATGATTAGAAGCTCATTGAAATCATTAAAAGTACAACTGCAGGAAATATTCCGAATTCATGATATAAAAGAAAAACAAAACAAAAATAAATAAATGTGGTATATTACGCAGAAAATGATGGGGGACTCTACTTGATCTCGCCACCTTTTAATATACACTAGTGTAGGGTATGTTCATCCTTCGCCTTCATAACTTTTAGTGAGGTGCCTGAATATCTGTGGACGACAGCCCATTACTACTAAAGGTCCGAAAATAGAAAAAATTACGATAATTCTTACACAAAGCAGATACAGACATTGTCTGCAAGCGGGGGCTGATTTAATCAGTCCCCGCTTGCACCTAAGGCAGCGTTTTCTTTGTGTCTTTGTGGTTGCTTTATCTGAATGGTGTCTGTTCCTTGCACCTTACGTGTTTCTGTGTAGAGAAGATGGATTGCTGACGCTACTTCTTTGATGTGAAGATAATCCAAAGTGACTGAAATGTGTAATGTAATTTTTAAAAAATGTGCAACTGAGACGGAACAACAAATGAGCATTATCGTAAATATCTATACAGTTGCTGAATATGTTATGATGTTTATGTCTGATGTAGAGGACCCAGAGAACGTTGTGATGTTGAATGCTGGGGTGAGGAGCGAGGGTGACGTTCTAAGTCATCCAAATGTCTTCCATTACGTTGGGGTAGGGACTCTGGGTGCTCCAATCCATTTAAATAGTGCTATTGCTGTTTCCATGAACATTCGTAGACCACTTAGGCCACCCGAATTATGCCAGTGACAGGATGGTTGCAACGTGCTAGTTGACCTCCGTAATCAGTCTGCAACAGCTTGGTAACACGCAGAGCGCACCTTGGTGACTGACACTGCTATCAGGTCACTTGTTCCACGAGGACATCCGTCCGCCTGCCAACTTAACATTCGGCAACGACTGTCGGAGCATCTCTCGCTTATGCTCTGGGCGTCACGCCGGCCGTGGCCGTGCGGTCCAACCGTCAGAGCACAAGCAGTCGCTCCTCATACACTGCGGGCTCCACGCCAGCGGTGCCCATGCGGCCCACCAGTCGGAGCCTACGCTGCCCATCGCTAGCGCGTCCAGGGACTTAACGCCGAATGAGTCCACGTACTCATACGTCGCAGTACGAGCACAGTTCACATTCGACAGCAGTTCCATTGTCGACCCTGACACTTAGCCGTAACAATGCGTGTTCTACACAGCTACTTGCCAAGCGTTCACTCTTCTTGAACTCCCAAAAGAACTGTGGTTACTTACGAAATGTTATTTCTTCTAGTAAGTGACCCAAACCCTTGAGAAATCGCATTGTAGCCTAACTACGTTACTTTTAGGAACCTTGTGTGTTTTATGTGTTATGCTACTTCTACTAAAGAGTACTACACTGTCTTGTCTACTTGGAAGTCAGTTAATTTCTCGCGCACCGCCATGACTGTGATGCTGGTTTATGACTGAGTGTAATGTAATGCCGATACCAAGGATGATCGTCTTCGAACAGTACACAGAAAAATGTGTTCTTATCCTTCCGCATTTGCGTTTTTTCTTAAGAGCAATAAGGGGACCACACCCTAATCATGAAAAGCGCTCCATATGGAAACATTAGCCCCTCCGAACTTCCGTGTTGCTACTGCAGATGGAACGTAACGTTCCCTGCCATAGAGTATAGTGTTGTTCATCGCTTCCTATGAGTCTTATTTCCTTCCTATGAGCTGTATTTGATTAGCAGTAATAGTAAAGTTGTAGTAGTAATGAGTGGTTATACCGTGGGACTGTGTGTGCACTGATGGGATAGCGCTATCTAGTGGCCGATTGTGAACCATTAGAATCGCAACAGGTGAACAGGCGCGGAATAGAGCAGTGTGATGCTGACTGTTTTTAGTCGAGCAGCGGTCATGTACCTAATAGTTTTATCTTCTGACTTCGGTTTTACATATCTGATGGAAAAGAATGACCATGAGAGAGTTGATTTTCATTTTTTGTGACAATGATTTTACATCAGCTGTTCTGCCTCATGTATCATTATATCCAAATGACTTATAAATGTTAAGCTACATTCAGGTGTGTGGTATGTACTAATAGTAAAGTATATAAAGTAACTCATGTAAACCCTACCTCAAACCTCTCATGTTATATCTTCACAGATCCAATGATGGCACCTTTACTGTACTGAAACCGGTTCTCCAGTAAACAGTATTTAAGCGATTTTGGCTTTTGAATTATTTCTACAACAGAGTGATCTCCCAACTACGCACTACGTGTTCACTGCAAAATTAGCTGTGATAGTTCGTTCGTGCCACGTGGCATTAGCCGAGCGATCTAAGGCGCTGCAGTCATGGACTGGGCGGCTGGTCCCGGAGGAGGTTCGAGTCCTCCCTCGGGCATGGGTGTATGTGTTTGTCCTTAGGATAATTTAGGTCAAGTACTGTGTAAGCTTAGGGACTGATGACCTTAGCCCCATAAGATTTCACAGACATTTGAACATTTGATTTTGTTTCTTCGCGTCTCCACTTCACAACAGATAAGCAACAGTCAATTTGTGCAGCATTAGAAGGGCTGCCACGTTGCTGATGGTTTTTTTACTCAGGTGACACCCCATGGATACATTACGTTCTAAGTCACTGACCTCTTCTGACCGACCCAGACTGCCGTTACTGCTTATCTGACCACAGTATTTCCCGCCTTGTTTTATACTGGCAGGTCTGTCTTGTTATTTAGTGTCAGTTCCGCATTATACTGCGGTGTCTGGAAACTTTTGATCATATGGTATAGTTATCGTTGTAATTGTTGTGAAATGGCAAGTTCGAAGACTACAGAGTGGACAATGCTTCTTCTAGCCTTAGTTTACTCCAATGGATATAAGATGGATTCATGGAATTTTGAGACTGTCAGCAACGTTCACACATAAAGCAGCGTTCGTTCCATCAGCATACACAGCACGGCACTGCACGTGGTGCATAATACAGCGGCAAACGAGACACGCTGTATGTGAAAGAGCATCCGCAAACAGCGTGTTACTGTCATCACGACTGCTGTGTTAGGAAGTAATACCTGTGTAGATATTCAAATACGTGTCGCCATTAAACAGGTTGTCATCGTTAGGCCTGAATCCTGGTTGGTTTTTCATTTTGACATGGACTTCGGTTTTTCCGGTAAGTTTAAGAGGCTACCAATTTGTTCATCAGGTAAAACCGTTTAGTTTCCTTCGATATTTTTAACGGAATGGTTTTCACAATGGTTCTAGGAATGTACTTGATAAATTTGCTGTATTTGTCGAATATTCTGCTTCTCACTATTTCTTGTCTTCTATCAAACTTGGTAATGTCTATTTTTTTATGTTATCGGATATTTGATGTCGAAATCCTGACTGTCTCCGTGTTTGTTTGAAAGGAAATTGTTGTGTGGTTTTGTGGAAAACGTTAGCACTTTTTTCGGATAATTTACCCCTCTATGTTAACGTAAGATATTTATATTTTTTCGTAATCTATTATAGATCTATTATTATTCTGTTTCATTGTAACTTTTGTATGCTCCTCGTGATACCAGATTCTTGGTAGTTATTCGCTGTCAGTCTTTGCTTTAAGCTAGCTAATTTTTGGCAACTTCGCCCTGAGATACGTAGTAGAGAATTTTGTGATTATGTAAAAAACTGTAGTTTCCGACGATGTTACTGCTATGACTGGTTGTTGACAATCACAGCATTTCAATTTTCTGTAACACCAAATACTCGTATTTTTTTGGTCATCAGTCTACTGACTGGATTGATGCGGCCCGCCACGAATTCCTTTCCTGTGATAACCTCTTCATCTCAGAGTAGCACTTGCAACCAACGTCCTCAATTATTTGCTTGACGTATTCCAATCTCTGTCTTCCTCTACAGTTCCCTCTAGTACCATGGAAGTCATTCCCTCATGTCTTAGCAGATGTCCTATCATCCTGTCTCTTCTCCTTATCAGTGTTTTCCACATATTCCTTTCCTCTCCGATTCTGCGTAGAACCTCCTCATTCCTTACCTTATCAGTTCACCTAATTTTCAAAATTCGTCCATAGCACCACATCTCAAATGCTTCGATTCTCTTCTATTCAGGTTTTCCCACAGTCCATGTTTCACTACCATACAAAGCTGTACTCCAGGCGTACATACTCAGAAATATCTTCCTCAAATTAAGGCCGGTATTTGATATTAGTAGAAGTCTCTTGGCCAGAAATGCCTTTTTTGCCATAGCGAGTCTGCTTTTGATGTCCTCCTTGCTCCGTCCGTCATTGGCTATTTTACTGCCTACGTAGCAGAATCCCTAAACTTCATTGACTTCGTGACCATCAATCCTGATGTTAAGTTTCTCGCTGTTCTCATTTCTACCACCTCTCGTTACCTTCGTCTTTCTCCGATTTACTCTCAAACCATACCGTGTACTCATTAGACTGTTCATTCCGTTCAGCATATCATTTAATTCATCTTCACTTTCACTCAGGATAGCAATGTCATCAGAGAATCGTATCATTGATATCCTTTCACCTTGTATTTTAATTCCACTTCTGAACCTTTCTTTTATTTCCGTCATTGCTTCCTCGATGTACAGACTGAATAGTAGGGGCGAAAGGCCACAGCCTTGTCTTACACCCTTCTTAATACGAGCACTTCGTTCATGATCGTCCTCTCTTATTATTCCCTCTTGGTTGTTGTACATATTGTATATGACCCGTCTCTCCCTATAGCTTACCCCTACTTTTTTTCAGAATCTCGAACAGTTTGCACCATTTTATATTGTCGAACGCTTTTTCCAGGTCGACAAATCCTATGAAAGTGTCTTGATTTTTCTCTAGCCTTAATCCATTATTAGCCGTAACGTCAGAATTGCCTCTCTCGACCCTTTACTTTTCCTAAAGCCAAACTGATCGTCACCTAGCGCATTCTCAATTTTCTTTTCCATTCTTCTGTATATTATTCTTGTAAGCAGCTTCGATGCATGAGATGTTAAGCTGATTGTGCGGTAATTCTCGCACTTGTCAGCTCTTGCCGTCTTCGGAATTGTGTGGATGATGCTTTTCCGAAAGTCAGATGGTATGTCGCCAGACTCATATATTCTACACACCAACGTGAATAGTCGTTTTGTTGCCACTTCCCCCAATGATTTTAGAAATTCTGATGGAATGTTATCTATCCCTTCTGCCTTATTTGACCGTATGTTCTCTAAAGCTCCTTTAAATTCAGATTCTAATACTGGATCCCCTATCTCTTCTAAATCGACTCCTGTTTCTTCTTCTATCACATCAGACAAATCGTCACCCTCATAGAGGCTTTCAATGTATTCTTTCCACATATCTGCTCTCTCCTCTGCATTTAACAGTGGAATTCCCGTTGCACTCTTAATGTTAACACCGTTGCTTTTAATGGCAGCAAAGGTTGTTTTGACTTTCCTGTATGCTGAGACTGTCCTTCCGACAATCATATCTTTTTCGATGTCTTCACATTTATCCTGCAGCCATTTCGCCTTTGCTTCCCTGCACTTCCTATTTATTTCATTCCTCAGCGACTAGTATTTCTGTATTCCTGATTTTCCCAGAGCATGTTTGTACTTCCTCCTTTCATCAATCAACTGAAGTATTTCTTCTGTTACCCATGGTTTCTTCGCAGGTACCTTCTTTGTACCTATGTTTTCCTTCCCAACTTCTGTGATGGCCCTTTTTAGAGATGTCCATTTCTCTTCAACTGTACTGTTTACTGCGATATTCCTTATTGCTGTATCTATAGCGTTAGAGAACTTCAAACGTATCTCGTCATTCCTTAGTACTTCCGTATCCCACTTCTTTGCGTATTGATTCTTCCTGGCCAATGTCGAACTTCAGCCTACTCTTCATCACTACTATATTGTGATCTGAGTCTATATCTGCTCCTGGGTACGCCTTACAAACCAGTATCTGATTTCGGAATCTCTCTCTGACCATGATTTATTCTAATTGAAATCTTCCCGTATCTCCCGGCCTTTTCCAAGTATACCTCCTCCTCTTGTGATTCTTGAACAGGGTAATCGCTATTACTAGCTGAAACTTGTTACAGAACTCAATTAGTCTTTCTCCTCATTCATTCCTTGTCCCAAGCCCATATTCTCCTGTAACCTTTTCTTCTACTCCTTCCCCTACAGCTGCATTCCAGTCGCCTATGACTATTAGATTTTCGTCCCCCTTTACATACTGCATTACGCTTTCAATATCCTCATACACTTTCTCTATCTGTTCATCTTCAGCTTGCGACGTCGGCATGTGTACCTGAACTATCGTTGTCGGTGTTGGTTTGCTGTTGATTCTGATTAGAACAACCTGGTCACTGAACTGTTCACAGTAACACACCCTCTGCCCTACCTTCCTATTCATAACGAATCCTACACCTGTTATACCATTTTCTGCTGCTGTTGATATTACCCGATACTCATCTGACCAGAAATCCTTGTCTTCCTTCCACTTCACTTCACTGACTCCTACTATATCTAGATTGAGCCTTTGCATTTCCCTTTTCAGATTTTCTATTTTCCCTGCCACCTTCAAGCTTCTGACATTCCACGCCCCGACTCGTAGAACGTTATCCTTTCGTTGATTATTCAATCTTTTTCTCATGGTAACCTCCCCCTTGGCAGTCCCCTCCCGAAGATCCGAATGGGGTACTAATCCGGAATCTTTTGCCAATGGAGAGATCATCATGACACTTCTTCAATTACAGGCGACATGTCCTGTAGATACACGTTACGTGTCTTTAATGCAGTGGTTTCCATTGCCTTCTGCATCCTCATGTCATTGATCATTGCTGATTCTTCCACCTTTAGGGGCAATTTCCCACCCCTAGGACAAGAGAGTGCCCTGAACCTGTATCCAACTCCTGCGCCCTCTTTGACAGGGCTGAGGCTGACTTCTTATGCTGGAGGTCTTCGGCGAGCAATGCTGATTATTTATCAAAATTTAGCTAGTGGCGGGGATCGAACCCGGGACCGAAGACGTTTTGATTATGAATCAAAAACGCTACCCCTAGACCACGGATACAGTTCGTATATGCCGGCGGTTCTTTCTGGCTACGGCCTTGCCGCAGTGGATACGCCGGTTCCCGTGAGATCACCGAAGTTAAGCGCTGTTCGACTTGGCCAGCACTTGGATGGGTGACCATCCAGCCGCCATGCGCTGTTGTCATTTTTCGGGGTGCACTTAGCCTCGTGATGCCAATTGAGCAACTACTCGACCGAACAGTAGCGGCTTCTGTCAAGAATACCATCATAACGGCCGGGAGATCGGTGTGCTGACCCCACGCCCCTCCCATCCGCATCCTCCTCTGAAGATGACACGGCGCCTGGATGGTACCGGTAGGCCACTTGTGCCCTGAAGATGGAGTGCTTTTTTCGGTTCTTTCTGGTTATTGTCAACTCAATTTCAGCAACAAATATAGTTTTTGGATGATTTTCGCTTAATTCTTCAGCTATAGCATGAAATTCTTCTTCACCACCTTTAAGCAATAATATCGAATCGTCGTTAGATCTTTTGAAGTTTATTACAGTGGTCTAGGGGTTGCGTTTTTGATTCATAATCAAAACGTCTTCGGTCCCGAGTTCGATCCCCGCCACTGCCTAAATATTGATAAATCAGCATTGGCGGCCGAAGACTTCCGGCATAAGAAGTCAGCCTCATTCTACCAACGGCCTTGTCAAAGAGGGCGGAGGAGCGGATAGAGGTTCAGGGCACTCTCTTGTCCTAGGGGTGGGAAATTGCCCCTAAAGGTGGAAGAATCAGCAATGATCAACGACATGAGGATGCAGAAGGCAATGGAAACCACTGCATTAAAGACACGTAACGTGTATCCACAGGACATGTCGCCTGTAATTGAAGAAGTGTCATGATCTCTCCATTGGCAAAAGATTCCGGAATAGTCCCCCATTCGGATCTCCAGGAGGGGACTGCCAAGGTGGAGGTTACCATGAGAAAAAGATTGAATAATCAACGAAAGGATAACGTTCTACGAGTCGGGGCGTGGAATGTCAGAAGCTTGAAGGTGGCAGGGAAACTAGAAAATCTGAAAAGGGAAATGCAAAGGCTCAATCTAGATATAGTAGGGGTCAGTGAAGTGAAGTGGAAGGAAGACAAGGATTTCTGGTCAGATGAGTATCGGGTAATATCAACAGCAGCAGAAAATTGTATAACAGGTGTAGGATTCGTTATGAATAGGAAGGTAGGGCAGAGGGTGTGTTACTGTGAACAGTTCAGTGACCGAGTTGTTCTAATCAGAATCGACAGCAGACCAACACCGACAACGATAGTTCAGGTATACATGCCGACGCTCAAGCTGAAGAAGAACAGATAGAGAAAGTGTATGAGGATATTGAAAGCGTAATGCAATATGGAAACGGGGACGAAAATCTAATAGTCATGGGCGACTGGAATGCAGTTGTAGGGGAAGGAGTAGAAGAAAAGGTTACAGGAGAATATGGGCTTGGGACAAGGAATGAAAGAGGAGAAAGACTAATTGAGTGCTGTAACAAGTTTCAGCTAGTAATAGCGAATAGCCTGTTCAAGAATCACAAGAGGAGGAGGTATACTTGGAAAAGGCCGGGAGATACGGGAAGATTTCAATTAGAATACATCATGGTCAGAGAGAGATTCCGAAATCAGATACTGGATTGTAAGGCGTACATAGGAGCCGATACTGACTCAGATCAAGAAGAGTAGGCTGAAGTTCAAGACATTGGTCAGGAAGAATCAATACGCAAAGAAGTGGGATACGGAATTACTAAGGAATGACGAGATACGTTTGAAGTTCTCTAACGCCATAGATACAGCAATAAGGAATAGCGCAGTAAACAGTACAGTTGAAGAGGAATGGACATGTCTAAAAAGGGCCATAACAGAAGTTGGGAAGAAAAACATAGGTACAAAGAAGGTAGCGGCGAAGAAACCATGGGTAACAGAAGAAATACTACAGTTGATTGATGAAAGGAGGAAGTACAAACATGTTCCGGGAAAATCAGGAATACAGAAATACAAGTCAATGAGGAATGAAATAAATAGGAACTGCAGGGAAGCAAAGACGAAATGGCTGCAGGAAAAATGTGAAGACATCGAAAAAAATATGATTGTCGGAAGGACAGACTCAGCATACAGGAAAGTCAAAACAACCTTTGCTGACATTAAAAGCAACGGTGGTAACATTAAGAGTGCAACGGGAATTCCACTGTTAAATGCAGAGGAGAGAGCAGATAGGTGGAAAGAATACATTGAAAGCCTCTATGAGGGTGAAGATTTGTCTGATGTGATAGAAGAAGAAACACGAGTCGATTTAGAAGAGATAGGGGATCCAGTATTAGAATCTGAATTTAAAAGAGCTTTGGAGGACCTACGGTCAAATAAGGCAGAAGGGACAGATAACATTCCATCAGAATTTCTAAAATCATTGGGGGAAGTGGCAACAAAACGACTATTCACGTTGGTGTGTAGAATATATGAGTCTGGCGACATACCATCTGACTTTCGGAAAAGCGTCATCCACACAATTCCGAAGACGGCAAGAGCTAACAAGTGCGAGAATTATCGCACAATCAGCTTAACAGCTCATGCATCGAAGCTGCTTACAAGAATAATATACAGAAGAATGGAAAAGAAAATTGAGAATGCGCTAGGTGACGATCAGTTTGGCTTTAGGAAAAGTAAAGGGCCGAGAGAGGCAAATCTGACGTTACGGCTAATAATGGATTAAGGCTAAAGAAAAATCAAGACACTTTCATAGGATTTGTCGACCTGGAAAAAGCGTTCGACAGTATAAAATGGTGCAAACTGTTCGAGATTCTGAAAAAAAGTAGGGGTAAGCTATAGGGAGAGACGGGTCATATACAATATGTACAACAACCAAGAGGGAATCATAAGAGTGAACGATCAAGAACGAAGTGCTCATATTAAGAAGGATGTAAGACAAGGCTGTGGCCTTTCGCCCCTACTATTCAGTCTGTACATCGAGGAAGCAATGATGGAAATAAAAGAAAGGTTCAGGAGTGGAATTAAAATACAAGGTGAAAGGATATCAGTGATAAGATTCGCTGATGACATTGCTATCCTGAGTGAAAATGAAGAAGAATTAAATGATGTGCTGAACGGAATGAACAGTCTAATGAGTACACGGTATGGTTTGAGAGTAAATCGGAGAAAGACGAAGGTAACGAGAGGTAGTAGAAATGAGAACAGCGAGAAACTTAACATCAGGATTGGTGGTCACGAAGTCAATGAAGTTTAGGGATTCTGCCACCTAGGCAGTAAAATAACCAATGACGGACGGAGCAAGGAGGACATCAAAAGCAGACTCGCTATGGCAAAAAAGGCATTTCTGGCCAAGAGAAGTTTACTAACATCAGTTACCGGCCGTTATTTGAGGAAGAAATTTCTGAGGATGTACGTCTGGAGCACAGCATTGTATGGTAGTGAAACATGGACTGTGGGAAAACCGGAACAGAAGAGAATCGAAGCATTTGAGATGTGGTGCTATAGACAAATGTTGATAATTAGGTGGACTGATAAGGTAAGGAATGAGGAGGTTCTACGCAGAATCGGAGAGGAAAAAAATATGTGGAAAACACTGATAAGGAGAAGAGACAGGATGATAGGACATCTGCTAAGACATGAGGGAATGACTTCCATGGTACTAGAGGGAACTGTAGAGGGCAAAAGCTGTAGAGGAAGACAGAGATTGGAATACGTCAAGCAAATAATTGAGGACGTAGGTTGCAAGTGCTACTCTGAGATGAAGAGGTTAGCACAGGAAAGGAATTCGTGGCGGGCCGCATCAAACCAGTCAGTAGACTGATGACCAAAAAAAAAAAACGTCTCTGTTATGTTGGGGTTATGTTTAAGAACATTTTTTTGAGATTATTTAGGAAATTATCAGCTGATTATCCCATTGTTGAAAGTGCCTTTTTGATTAAATATATTACCTTTAAATTCAAAATAATTACAAGATAAAATCAATTCCAACTTGTCAATTAGTCCATCTTTTTCCCTACAGACGTTCTTTTTTGGGGGTAAATAAGGAGATAGACGGTTAAGTAACCTCAAGGGAAAACTTACATAAACTAGACCAGAATAACTTCCTGTTCTCCACAGTCTCAGTAGTTTTACTTATGGAGGTAGCTGTGTACAAGGTCACTATATCTAAAGAATCTAGGAATGCGTTTCCTCCAACCTGAATGTCTTTCTCAAAAATAGTGAATTCAGAACTGCCTTTTGGATGGTGTATGAAGTTAAATTCTTTGCATGGTCGATTTTTTATGTATAGCCTAGCTTGTCTTGTCATTCGTATCTTGGGTTCAATGCGAAGGAATGAGCTTATTCATAATTTCTAATTTATACTTAATCTTTTCCATTGTTTTCCTTATGTTACTTCAAACCATGTAGCAGGGCTTTTCTTCATTCAAACGGTTCAAATGGCTCTGAGCACTATGGGACTTAACATCGGAGGTCATCAGTCCTCTATAACTTAGAACTACTTATACCTAACTAACCTAAGGACATCACACACATCCACGCCCGAGGCAGGTTTCGAACCTGCGGCCGTAGCGGTCGCGCAATTCCAGACTGAAGCGCCTAGAACCGCTTGGCCACACCGGCCGGCTTTTTTTATTTTTTTATTTTTTTTTATTTATGCAATGAAATTTCCTCTGAAAGATAATTCTATTAAATATATCATTATTAGTAATAAACATAGTGTTGCTTTTGTCTGCTACCATGATAACAGCTTTATAGGCTCCGAGTGTATTACTTATTTCTTTTATTTCCCTTTATTTCGTTATTGTTTTTATGGGCTCTCTCTTCTTCAAGCCTAATTGCACGACATTATACCCTTGTTTACTTTCGATGGCCAGTATAGGCTATCTTCAGATCGAAACACTGAGGTTAAATATATGCTACATACAATAAATATATCTATCAACTAAATAAGTGAAATAGACTGAAAGCAAATGTATCTGGTTAGCTAAAAACTCGCCACAACTCATGTTGCACGTCGTCAGCTGACTATTCACGATACCAGAATGGCTGTCAGTGTGATATTGTCGCAAGGACGCTCACGTCACGAAAAAAGTGTATTGCAACTTCTTTTTTCTCCATGTAGTTCAATACAATATGTATAATAAATTGAGAGAAAATTCTATTTGATTTTATTAATACATGGACTCATTACATCACAATAGTTACTCTTGTGATGGTATGCAATTAAGATCTTTAGGGATGGTATGTACACTATTGGTCGAAAGTCTTCGATCACCTATCACAAATATAGGTTTGTGGCTAAATTAGGAATTTCGTTTTGAACATTCTATTGCATCACTGTTATGATAATATAACAATTACAAACGTGTATTTGATTGGTTGTCTGTACAGAGGGACTCTGATGAGTATCCACAACAATACTGAAGTGCCTTTACCCAAGACGGTTGTCTTCAAAAACGGTTCATTCCTTCGACCATCTGTTTAGCAACCAGTGCGCATTAGTCTGCAGCACACTGTGCACGTCTAGCAGTGAGTTTGTACACCTTATCAGTTTCACTGAAATTGACAAACGTGCTGTAATTGTAGCTCTGCATCAAGACGGGTATCGCAGTAGCACGAAAGTGAGAAAAGTGGCCATAGTGGTGAATACATTATAGCGCTTCAAGGAAATTGGTGCCAGCCAACTATATCGCGTTCCGGACGACCCACGGTATTACCACACAGGATATGTAAGTGTAAGTTTCCGCCGCCGTTGTCACAGTCAATGAAACTCTTGTGAGTGTGTGACCGCACTGTCCGTGTCTGAAAGGAAGTCCATCTGCATCAGTGGCCAAGACGTCAGAGAATTTTACACATTGACAATGCGGTCACATATCCACAAGAATTTCATTGGCAATTCAGGAAATATCAGTTGATATGTGTACAGAATAAACATCAGAAGACGCATACTACACATGAAATTTCAGAGGAAGTAAAGAGCAGCTCGAATCTCTCTCTCAAGAGTGCAGCTCCGTCTTCGTGACCAGGACTATCGAGGTACATGACGGCCAAAATTGTTTATGCAATCAAGTTAAGATGAATAGAGTACGACGGGCATACTAATATAAAAAACTGGAGTAGTGGTCCGAAGTGTTATGAACATAAGATTGAATTGTTTGGAAGCAATCGCTGAATGCGAGTTCGTCCGTGGAGGACGTATGAGGGAATGATTTGTTGTGATATGATCGGTTAACTAGGCAGAATTAATGGAAAGTTAAAAAAGGAAGGAGTTCATGGGCACCAGTAAACAATTTATTTCCATATGGCAAGATGCTTATTGGCCTTAAGTTTATTCTTCATCAGGGCAGTAACCCCAAACATGCTTCTAAATTGTGCAAAGAGAGTATGTCAACAACATTAGGAACTGCGGAACACGATATGGCCACGAAGACACCTAAATTAAATCCCTTTGACTTATCTCACGACTTGACAGGGAGGTTACAAAACGGAGAAAATCTAATGTTAAGAGGTATAGAATAGTTTGCATAAGTGTTGAACTGTGGTATCTCCACTACAAAATCATGTCTCCAGAATTTCCGGAGTTTCTGCAGCTGTTCTGAGCATAAGGTTGGAAACTTTCAGGTGGCTAAAATCTAAATGGTATTGTATTGTAGTTCATGGTGAAGAGTTAAATAAATTTATTTTCTTGGTCTGTCTCGTTTCTACGATATGTTTATAAATTGAAATAAAGTATACAGTTCTTATACCGAGTGACTGAAAACTTTTGACGGTAGTGTACATGCCATCCCAAGTGCAAGAGTTGCATAACGTTCCAAGTGCGGAAATTATAATGTTAAAGGTATTTGCTTAAACAAAGCCAGTTACAGTTTCTTCATTGTTGCAAAATACTGGTGCAAGTGGTTTACATGAGAATGAGGTACCTGTCTGAAGCAGAATTCGACAAACATTAGGATGGTTACCAGAGAAATGCTGCGACACGTGAGGCTGTACTGTTCCTACGACTCGTCTTAAATTAGAAGAAAGTTTGAGCAAAGGCGAACCTTGACAGCATTAACTGAAAGTCAGTATCTAGCAATGATAAAAAAAAGGGGCAAAAAGTTCTGCATAGCTTGTGTAATAATCGAGCTGCAGTTATAAGAGTCTAAGAAACGAAAGGGAAGCAGTGGTCGAGAAAGGAGTGAGTCTATGCCCACTCCGCACAACGAACAAGTAGTAATGGATGCTATGGAGAAAGTTGGAATGGAAATTATTGTTCTCCCAGAAGAAATATTAGATGATGTTAAAAGAGGACAATAAACGGATAAAATAGGTACTGGACTGTAATCGAATAAATTCACGTGACGCTGAGACGGCTAGAAAACAAAATGAAGCACTAAAAATAGTAGACAAGTTTTGTTACCTGAACAGCAATATAACTTGCGATGGTCGAAGTATAGAGGTTATAATACTGTATACAGACTGTCAAGAGCGTTTCTCAAACACAGACATTTTACAACCTCCAATATAAACTTAAATGTAACAATGTCTTTTCTGATTACATTTCTGTTGAATGTAGCTTTATATGGAAATAAAACAT
This sequence comes from Schistocerca piceifrons, assembly GCF_021461385.2. Lineage (NCBI taxonomy): Eukaryota > Metazoa > Arthropoda > Insecta > Orthoptera > Acrididae > Schistocerca > Schistocerca piceifrons. The sequence goes on from NC_060138.1 coordinate 260,280,340, forward strand.
AGACAACAAACGGTTCAAACAAGAAGAAAATTGAAGCTTTGGAAATCTCGTGCAACGGTAAAGAGATACACTCCTGGAAATTGAAATAAGAACACCGTGAATTCATTGTCCCAGGAAGGGGAAACTTTATTGACACATTCCTGGGGTCAGATACATCACATGATCACACTGACAGAACCACAGGCACATAGACACAGGCAACAGAGCATGCACAATGTCGGCACTAGTACAGTGTATATCCACCTTTCGCAGCAATGCAGGCTGCTATTCTCCCATGGAGACGATCGTAGAGACGCTGGATGTAGTCCTGTGGAACGGCTTGCCATGCCATTTCCACCTGGTGCCTCAGTTGGACCAGCGTTCGTGCTGGACGTGCAGACCGCGTGAGACGACGCTTCATCCAGTCCCAAACATGCTCAATGGGGGACAGATCCGCAGATCTTGCTGGCCAGGGTAGTTGACTTACACCTTCTAGAGCACGTTGGGTGGCACGGGATACATGCGGACGTGCATTGTCCTGTTGGAACAGCAAGTTCCCTTGCCGGTCTAGGAATGGTAGAACGATCGGTTCGATGACGGTTTGGATATACCGTGCACTATTCAGTGTCCCCTCGACGATCACCAGTGGTGTACGGCCAGTGTAGGAGATCGCTCCCCACACCATGATGCCGGGTGTTGGCCCTGTGTGCCTCGGTAGTATGCAGTCCTGATTGTGGCGCTCACCTGCACGGCGCCAAACACGCATACGACCATCATTGGCACCAAGGCAGAAGCGACTCTCATCGCTGAAGACGACACGTCTCCATTCGTCCCTCCATTCACGCCTGTCGCGACACCACTGGAGGCGGGCTGCACGATGTTGGGGCGTGAGCGGAAGACGGCCTAACGGTGTGCGGGACCGTAGCCCAGCTTCATGGAGACGGTTGCGAATGGTCCTCGCCGATACCCCAGGAGCAACAGTGTCCCTAATTTGCTGGGAAGTGGCGGTGCGGTCCCCTACGGCACTGCGTAGGATCCTACGGTCTTGGCGTGCATCCGTGCGTCGCTGCGGTCCGGTCCCAGGTCGACGGGCACGTGCACCTTCCGCCGACCACTGGCGACAACATCGATGTACTGTGGAGACCTCACGCCCCACGTGTTGAGCAATTCGGCGGCACGTCCACCCGGCCTCCTGCATGCCCACTATACGCCCTCGCTCAAAGTCCGTCAACTGCACATACGGTTCACGTCCACGCTGTCACGGCATGCTACCAGTGTTAAAGACTGCGATGGAGCTCCGTATGCCACGGCAAACTGGCTGACACTGACGGCGGCGGTGCACAAATGCTGCGCAGCTAGCGCCATTCGACGGCCAACACCGCGGTTCCTGGTGTGTCCGCTGTGCCGTGCGTGTGATCATTGCTTGTACAGCCCTCTCGCAGTGTCCGGAGCAAGTATGGTGGGTCTGACACACCGGTGTCAATGTGTTCTTTTTTCCATTTCCAGGAGTGTACTTAATCGAAGTAGAGAACAACGAAATTCATGTCACGACTTCACTAAATGAAGAGAAGGAATGACTACAAGTCCTGAAGCATCAAAGAGTAGTCAATTTTTATCGGGGGGGAAGTATTGGGGAGAGGAGACAAAATTTTGGGATGGAGACCGAGATTTGCTTACAGTAAACAGGTGCCAATGGATTTCGGTTATTGTAGTTGGGCAGAGATGAAGAGCAGAGGTTGAAAATATCCCTTCAGTTGTAAATTCCTGTATTTTCACACGGCCGGTTTCGGACTGTTGTAAGCTCATCCTCAGGTATCGTATCTGTTCTATGGTCCCCGAGCGCCGCGTGTACCATGCGCGGTGTGCTGCCTATGAGTGCAGAACAGGGAGTGCGCTCGTCAGAGCGAAGAACACAACAACAATAACAGAAACTTGTAATAATTTAACGGCGTTTCGATTCTGTTGTATTATGTTCTTGGTATTTATTGTAGCAGTTAACATTAATAATTTGGTCGTTAACATTGCTGCTGCCTCTCTTTGGATGTTCGATTATAGATGGTGGTAATTATGAATGACGGAGTTTGACACTAATAAACAGTAGAATACATTTTTAAATAAGCTGTTTGGCAGCGTAGTCATGTAGCCTTCATATGTGGCTAAACGGTATAGCTCCTACTCGCTCAGAGTTCTGTGACATTTAATGAGAGGAATATATTACTACCAGCCACATGGGCTGACACGTCCCCGAAATATTTGTAGGAAAACAGGGTACCAATATCTTTCAACCACTAGAAGCCCTGCGCACTTTGCACGTTGTTGCACACTTAACTCGTTACTGAGTTCGCAATCTCCACATTCACTGCTCGCGGTACGATCAATTATCTCAACCCTTACAAGGTACTTGTTGGCTACGCCCTTTGTCTCATACGAGTGCCACCCCTCTCCGGGATAACAGTTCCACTCCAACTACAATCTTGCTTTGAAGCGTTCCAACGCCGTATCCCTAATCGTCTCTCATGAACAGGTGGTCGCGCTTTAGCATAGCTCAAGTGATTTAAGCCTTCCGGTGCTGCCAATCTAGCCGATGAACGTTCAGAAACGATCATGCAGGGCACAACGCACCTAATTAATAGCTAGAGTGAACTGGTTATTCCCTCTCTCACACTCTCTCTCTCTCTCTCTCTGTTCAAAAATGTTCAAATGTATGTGAAATCTTATGGGACTTAACTGCTAAGGTCATCAGTCCCTAAGCTTACTCACTACTTAACCTAATATCCTAAGGACAAACACACACACCCACGCCCGAGGGAGGACTCGAACCTCCGCCGGGACCTCTCTCTCTCTCTCTCTCTCTCTCTCTCTCTCTCTCTCGTATGAATATTAAATTTCGGCAGTCATTGTCCTGATATTTCTCAGAGACTGCAAAAGCAATGCTAATGAATATACACCTAAGCTTCAACGAGATATTCATACACATTAGGGTTTTTTCGAAGCCTGCGCTACCCCATAGTCTCTCTTTCTTTATTTAACCTTTTTACCTGACTGATTAGCAACTTCGTAGTGCCTAATTGTAGTTCAGGAGTGTCAGCTTACTCGTAAGTGCCACATCTTGCATCGATGAGAGACTCCACTGGCGGCGGTAAGAAAGATCAACGTCCATACCACGAGTTCCCCTTCACTTTCATGGTAATGCCTGGTATCTGCATTTCCAGACTCTTTTTATGCCTAGATTTTCTATGAATTTACGTGTTCCCCTCACACTGTTTCAGTTTGACTCGCTGACGGCTTGGCAACTTCAGCGCGTAAAAAAAAAAAAAAGTTATTCTCGGTCTAGTCTTGGCTCATTTCGTTCTGTTCCACGTTTTCACTAGTACAGCATCACTGTTGTATTAGCTTTAGAAACGACACGTATCCTTAATGGTAAATGACAAAAAGACCACTTCTTGATGTTGAAACTGTGCTAATTTCAAGCAAAATAGTACAATAGAAAAAGAAAAACTTTCAGCTTGCATTTCTCTCAGTTTTCAAGAATGAATCATTCTACTGTACAAGTTCTTTTGTGTCTTTTATTAGTCATATGACTGGTTCGTACGATTTGCCAAGAATTGTTCATCATCTCAGAGAAACACACAATTATCTGTTAGATATAACGCAATCTGTGCCTTTATCTTCAGTTTTCACCTTAGTTTTTACAGCTGGCTAAAGTATCACGGAAGTTAATCTCTGATATATTAACACAATTCCTGTTCTCCCGGCCTTTCTCCTTGGCAGTGTTATCCACGTGTTCCTTTCTTTGCCGATTTCCTTCATTCTCCGATATGTTAACACCTGTCCTGTCCATCCGGCCTTTTCCCATGGCAGTGTTATCCACGTATTCCTTTCTTCGCACCGAGCGAGGTGGCGCAGTGGTTAGACACTGGACTCGCATTCGGGAGGACGACGGTTCAATCCCGTCTCCGGCCATCCTGATTTAGGTTTTCCGTGACTTCCCTAAATCGCTTCAGGCAAATGCCGGGATGGTTCCTTTGAAAGGGCACGGCCGATTTCCTTCCCCATACTTCCCTCACCCGAGCTTGCTCTCCGTTTCTAATGACCTCGTTGTCGACGTCACGTTAAACAGTAATCTCCTCCTCCTCCGTTCTTCGCAGATTTTCTTCATTCCTCATAAGTCTACCTAATTTTTAGCATTCTTTATAATAATAATCTCTAGCGCCTTGATTCCTTTCTATCGTCCCCGCAGTTTAAGAGCCACTTCCGTAAAGTGCTGTGCTCCACACGTAAATACGCAGAGATTTCTTCCTTAAATTAAGGCCGACTTTTGATATTAGTTGGTTTCTACTGGGCATTAGCGTAGTCTTTTCCTGTGCTAGTCTTCTGTTTATGCCCTTCATGTTTCGTCGGTAACGTGTTATTTTGCTTTCAAGGTAATGAATGTCTTCCCTCTGTACTTCTCAAATTTATTGTGAGATTTAATGTTTAACTCATTCTGCTACTTCTCATCACATTCCTCATTCTCCCATTTACTCTAAATCCATAGTGCGTGTTCATTGGGCTGTTCATTCCACTCATCAGTTTCTGCGTCTCTTATTCAGTTTCAGTACGGAGAGCAACGTCATTAACGAGTCGCATCATCGATGTTTGCTCATAATAAATTTTGTACTCAGGTTTTCTTAATAGCGAGAAAACATTAAAATAGAAGACGAAAGTAAAGAATTGTGAAGTATTTAACATTGGTCTCAGATTTCAGTCTCAGTAACAACTTCAGGTATTCCACGGTGGTAACGTCTACAACAGAGATAACACGCCCCAGTTAGGTATAACAAGTACCCCAGATTGACATGTAAACCGTCGGTTTTTTGTTTTGTTTTGTTTTGGTTTTAGGGCGCAAAACTGCTATGGTCATTAGCGCCCGGTCCGTGACTTAGGAAACAGTAAAAAACGAAAATGGAAACCAACAGCAATGGGAACGAAACTCAAAAAAATTGGAGAAACTAAAAGCAGAAGGAAAGCTTAAAAATCCACTACAGAAATGGGTTGGCTGTCCCCAAAAAAGGCTTCAAATGACTGACGTCATCTCACTGGCACTAATAAACTCGAGAACGCGATCGGCCGAGCGCGTGTCATCTGCTAAAATGGACGATATATCAGGCGACAGCTGTAGACGGGCGTGTAACGGAGTAAAATAGGGGCACTCAATTAAAAGGTGTCTTACCGTCCACAGCTGAGAGCAGTGGGGACAGAGTAGGGGAGGATCGCCGCTTAAAAGATGTCGATGGCTAAAAAGACAGTGATCTATCCGGAGTCGAATTAAAATTACCTCCTCCCGACGAAGCCTTCGGGAAGAAGAGGTCCAAGCACAGGGAAGAGCTTTCACGTCCCGCAATTTATTATGGTGAAGTGTCGACCAATGTGCGTGCCATAAAAGAACAACACGACGACATAAAGCGCCCCGTAGATCGGCGAAGGGAATCGATCGAATAGCTGGCCGAAGAAGAGAGACTGCAGCCTTGGCCGCTATATCGGCCGCCTCATTTCCACAGATACCAACGTGTCCTGGGAGACAGAGGAACGCCACCGAGACGCCCCCCAGGTGGAGCAAGCGCAGACAGTCCTGAATCCGGTGCACAGAGGATGGACAGGGTAGAGAGCTTGGAGACTGAGGAGAGAGCTGAGAGAATCTGAACAGATAAAATACTGTATCCGCTGATGGCAGCGGATGTATTGGACAGCCTGGAGAACAGCGTAAAGCTCCGCGGTATAAACCGAACACTGGTCGGGAAGCCGAAATCGATTTGGGGTGTCGCCAACAATATAGGCACTCCCTACACCTAACAATGTTTTCGAGCCATCAGTGTAAATAAATGTGGCTTCCTTCATTTGTACACATAGAGCAGCAAATGCCCGACGATAAAAAAGTGAAGGGGTACCATCCTTGGGAAATTGACAAAGGTCACGGAGCAGGCAGTTCCGGGGACGGAGCCAAGGCGGTGCTGTACCCCAAGCTGTCAAGAAGGTTTTAGGAAAGCGGAAGGAAAGAGAATGGAGCAGTTGACGGAAGCGGACTCCCGGTGGTAGTAGGGAGGAAGGGCGGCCTGCATACCCTACATCCAAGGAGGCGACGAAAAAATGTCATGGGCCGGATTAGCAGGCATGGAAGACAAATGGCTAGCATAACGACTCAGAAGGACTGCTCGCCGACTGGACAGCGGAGGTTCAGCAGTCTCAGCATAAAGGCTTCCCACAGAGCTGGTGTAAAAAGCTCCAGACACTAAACGTAATAGAGTCGAGACGCCGAAGAATAGACGGCCGAGCAGAGAAGTAGACTATGCTTCCATAGTCCAATTTCGAGCGCACTAAGGCGCGATAGAGGCGGAGAAGGACCACTCGGTCAGCTCCCCAGGAGGTACCATTCAGGACATGTAGGGTGTTGAGGGATCACAGACAGCGAGCCGAAAGATAGGAAACGTGGGAGGGCCGGCACAGTTTGCTGTCAAACATAAGACCCAAGAATTTAGCGACGTCCGAAAACGGAAGGATGACAGGTCCTAGATGTAAGGAGGGTGGAAGAAACTCCTTACGTCGCCTAAAATTAACGCAAACGGTCTCACTGGGAGAAAAACGGAAGCCGGTTTCGATGCTCCAAGAGTGGAGGCGATCGAGACATCCTTGAAGACGTCGTTCAAGAAGGCTGGTCCGTTGAGAGCTGTAGTAGATCGAAAAATCGTCCACAAAGAGGGAGCCCGAGACATCAGGAAGGAGACAATCCATAATTGGATTTATGGCAATGGCAAACAGTACAACACTTAGCACGGAGCCCTGGGGTACCCCGTTCTCTTGGGAGAAAGTACGGGAGAGAGTAGTGTTCACCCGCACTCTAAATGTGCGCTCTGCCATAAATTCGCGAAGAAAAAGGGGCAACCGACCTCGAAAGCCCCAAGAGAACAGTGTGCGGAGGATGCCTGACTTCCAACAGGTATCGTATGCTCTCTCCAGATCAAAAAATATTGCTACTGTTTGGCGTTTCTGGAGAAAATTGTTCATGATGTAAGTGGAGAGAGCAACAAGATGGTCAACTGCAGAACGATGCTTTCGGAAACCGCATTGGGCAGGTGTTAAAAGACTGCGGGACTCCAGCCACCAAGCTAAACGGCAATTCACCATACCCTCCAAAACCTTACGTACACTACTCGTGAGAGAAATGGGACGATAGTTAGAGGGGAGATGTTTGTCCTTTCCAGGTTTCTGAACAGGAACGACGATAGTTTCCCGCCATCATCTGGGAAAAGTACTGTCGGTACAAATTCGATTATAATGGCGACGGAGGTAACGCAGACTATGGGTTGATAAATGCAGCAACATTTGGATGTGGATACCATCCGGTCCTGGGGCGGAGGAGCGAGAAGAAGAGAGTGCATGTTGGAGTTCCCGCATGGAGAAAACAGTATTATAGCTTTCGCGATTTTGAGAGAAGAAAGCAAGAGGTTGCACTTCCGCTGCACGTTTCTTCGGGAGAAACGCTGGCGGGTAATTTGAAGAGCTCGAAATCCCAGCAAAGTGTTGACCCAATGAGTTAGAAATTGCGACGGGGTCCACTAACGTATCACGCGCGACAGTGAGCCCAGAGACCAGGGAGAAACTAGGCGCGCCTGATAACCGTCGAATGCGACTCCAAACTTCCGAGGAGGGAGTGAAGGTGTTAAATGAGCTAATAAAGAATTTACAGCTTGCCTTCTTGTTATCGCGGATGACGCGACGGCATCGCGCACGGAACTGCTTATAGCGGATACAGTTGGCCAAAGTAGGATGGTGGCGGAAAACGCGAAGAGCACGTCGCCACTCACGTATTGCGTCACGGTATGCCTCGTTCCACCAAGGAACTGGGGGGGGGGGGGGGGGGCGCCGGGGCACTTCGGAGGTGCGTGGTATTGAACGTTCCGCAGCTGTAAGAATAACTTCTATAATATGTGTGACCTCATCGTCGACGCTAGGAAAGTGACGGTCATCGAATATCGCTAGAGACGAAAAAAGTGTCCAATCGGCTTGGGCAAACTTCCAGCGTCGCGGGCGCATATATGGCAGTTGAGGCTGCAGTCTAAGGACACATGGAAAGTGATCGCTCGAGTGTGTATCATCAAGGGCGAACCATTCGAAGCGCCGAGCTAACGGAACAGTACCGACCGAAAGGTCCAAATGAGAGAAATTTGTCATGGAGGCAGACAAAAATGTAGGGACCCCAGTGATGAGGCAAACTAGATCCGCTTGGTGGAAGACGTCTAGCAATAGTGAGCCACGTGGACAAGGATGTGGAGATCCCCAAAGCGGGTGATGGGCATTGATGTCCCCAACTAGGAAATAGGGGGGTGGAAGCTGACCAAGAAGATGGAGACCAGCTCGTGCCATTGGTGTGGACGATGGAATGTATGCAGTACAAAGAGAAAAGTTATATCCAGAAAGGGAAAGACGGACAGCGACAGCTTGGAAGGAAGTGTTTAAGGGGGATTGGGTGATAATGGAGAGTATCATGGAGAAGAATCATCTCCATGGGCTGGAGTGCCTTCAACGGAGGGGAGATCAAATCAGACGGACTGAAAATGGGGGAGAACAAAGCGGTTATGGGGACGCAGCTTTGTTTCCTGAAGACAGAAGATGACTGGCGAGTAGGATCGTAACAGGATCGACAAATCATTCCGATTGGCTCGAATGCCGCGGATATTCCAGTGGATAATGGACATAGGGTGAACAGAAAATGGAGAGATGTGACCAAGGTTGCCGCCAACTCATCGACTGCTCAGAGCTTGCTACCGACAGCATGGAATGGCATTCAGCCGAAGGCAGAAGATCCTGATCCATAGTTTGTTCAGGAGCAGGTCCTGCCACCAGCGATCGGCCGGTTGATCGCCCGCCAGCAGTGCGCCTCGGCGACACAGAAGACGTCCGAGGGCGATTTCCGCCGGGTGGTGCTGTAGATGGTTGCTTGGTTGGTTTGGGGGGATTAAAGGGACCAGACTGCCACGGTCATCGGTCCCTTTGTCCAAGTACTAAAAAAAACCCACAGAGAATAAAATACGAGTAACAGAATAGAGCACAGACGACACTGAACAAGAGAAACTGAGACAAAGACCAGACAAAACGAACTAAAAGCACACAGAGTGTGACGGTGGTTGGCCGACCATGGAAATAAAAAAGGAAAAGCCAACCACTTGAAACACATTAAAAAATCAGTTTAAAACCGGAGGCCAAAGGCCAGAATCAACACAAAACAAGAAGATAAAAACAGGAACACTCAGATTAAAGAATAAAAACCCCCTGCCCGAATAAAACGTAAAACTAAGTCAGCCATAGCCGAGTCATCAGTTAAAAGGGCAGGGAGCGAGTCAGGCAGTGCGAACGACTGCCTGAGCGCAGCTAAAAACGGACACTCCAATAAAACATGAACCACGGATAAAACGGAGCCGCAGCGACATAGAGGCGCATCCTCACGGCGCAATAAGTGGCCGTGCGTAAGCCGAGTGTGCCCAATGCGCAGCCGGCAGAGGACAACAGACTCCTTGCGAGAGACCCGCAAGGAGGAGCGCCACACACCGGTAGCCCCCTTGATGGCCCGAAGTTTGTTGCGTGAAGGCAGGGCGCGCCATTCAGTGTCCCAAAGGTCCCGAATTTTGCGGCGTAGGAACGCTCGCAAATCTGTCTCCGGGAGGCCAACGTCCAGAGATGGTGCACTAGTCGCCTCTTTCGCCAGCCGGTCAACATTCTCGTTGCCGGGGATCCCAACATGGCCTGGGGTCCACACGAAGACCGCAGAGCGGCCGCAACGCGCAAGAGTATGCAGGGACTCATGGATAGCCATCACCAGACGGGAACGAGGAAAACACTGGTCGAGTGCTCGTAAACTGCTCAGGGAATCGCTACAGATAACGAAGGACTCACCTGAGCAGGAGCGGATATACTCTAGGGCTCGAAAGATGGCGACCAGCTCAGCAGTGTAAACGCTGCAGCGAGCCGGCAAGGAACGTTGTTCGGAATGGTCCCCTAGAGTGAGCGCATAACCGACTCGACCAGCAACCATCGAGCCGTCGGTGTAAACAATGCCAGAGCCCTGATACGTGGCCAGGATGGAATAAAAGCGGCGGCGGAAGGCCTCTGGAGGGACCGAGTCCTTCGAGCCCTGTGCCAAGTCGAGCCGAAGGCAAGGGCGAGGAACACACCACGGGGGTGTACGAAGAGGCGTCTGGAAAGGAGGCGGAATAGGGAAAAACCCAAGCCCGCAGAGAAGCTCCTTGACGCGTATGGCCATCGGACAACCCGACTGGGGCCGGCGTTCCGGCAGATGGACGACTGACGGCGGGAACAGGAGACGATAGTTAGGATGCCCAGGCGAGCTTAGAACATGGGCAGCATAAGCGGCTAGCAAACGTTGGCGTCGGAACCGCAGTGGAGGGACACCTGCCTCCACGAGTAAGCTGTCCACAGGGCTGGTACGGAAAGCACCAGTGGCAAGGCGTATCCCGCTGTGGAGAATTGGGTCCAGCACCCGCAACGCAGATGGGGATGCTGAGCCATATGCCAGGCACCCATAATCCAGACGGGACTGGATTAACGCCTGGTAGAGCCGTAACAGGGTAGAGCGGTCGGCTCCCCAGCGGGTGTGGCTCAAACATCGCAGTGCATTGAGATGCCGCCAACACGTCTGTTTGAGCTGCCGGATATGAGGCAGCCAAGTCAACCGGGCATCGAAAACCACCCCCAAAAACCTGTGTGATTCCACCACCGAAAGAAGTTCGCCGTTAAGAGAAAGCTGCGGCTCCGGGTGGACAGTACGTCGCCGGCAGAAATGCATAACGCAGGTCGTGGCTGCCGAAAACTGAAACCCATGCGCTACAGCCCAAGACTGCGCCCTACGGATAGCGCCCTGTAGCTGACGTTCAACAGCTGCAATGCTGGGAGAGCTGTAATAAAGGCAGAAGTCGTCAGCATACAGGGAAGCGGAGACAGAGTTTCCCACGGCCGCAGCAAGACCGTTAATAGCTATTAAAAACAGACAGACACTTAAAACGGAACCCTGTGGCACACCGTTCTCCTGGACGTCTGAGGAACTATACGAGGCCGCGACTTGCACACGGAAGGTACGACACGACAGAAAATTGCGGATAAAAATCGGCAGAGGACCCCGAAGACCCCATCCATGAAGCGTAGAAAGAATGTGATGACGCCACGTCGTATCGTACGCCTTCCGCATGTCGAAAAAGACAGCGACCAGGTGCTGACGGCGGGAAAAGGCAGTACGGATGGCCGACTCCAGGCTCACCAGATTGTCGGCGGCGGAGCGGCCGTTACGGAACCCACCCTGAGATGGAGCCAGAAAGCCCCGAGACTCCAGTACCCAATGCAAGCGCCGGCTCACCATCCGTTCAAGCAACTTGCAAAGAACGTTGGTGAGGCTAATGGGACGGTAGCTGTCCACCTCCAGAGGGTTCTTTCCAGGTTTCAAAACGGGGATGACAATGCCTTCCCGCCATTGCGACGGAAACTCCCCCTCGACCCAAAGACGGTTGTAAAGATCGAGAAGGCGCCGCTGGCAGTCCACTGAAAGGTGTTTCAGCATCTGACAGTGGATGCCATCTGGCCCAGGAGCGGTATCAGGGCAAGCAGCGAGGGCACTGCGAAATTCCCACTCACTAAATGGAGCATTGTAAGATTCTGGGTGGTTGGTGCGAAACGAAAGGCTCCGACGTTCCATCCGCTCTTTAATGGAGCGGAAGGCCTGGGGGTAATTCGCAGAAGCGGAACACATAGCAAAATGCTCTGCTAAGCGATTTGCAATGACATCGGAGTCAGTACAAACTGCTCCATTCAGTGAGAGCGCAGGGACGCTGACAGGTGGCCGATAGCCGTAGACGCGTCGAATCTTGGCCCAGAGCTGCGATGGAGTGACATGGAGGCCAATTGTGGACACATACCGCTCCCAGCACTCCTTCTTGCCTTGGCGGATAAGGAGGCGGGCCCGCGCACGCAGCCGTTTGAAGGCGATAAGGTGGTCGAGGGAGGGATGTCGCTTGTGACGCTGGAGCGCCCGCCGGCGATCTTTAATCGCTTCAGCGATCTCAGGCGACCACCAAGGCACAGCCTTCCGCCGAGGGGACCCACAGGAATGGGGAATGGCAGATTCGGCGGCAGTAACGATGCCGGTGGTGACCGATTGAACCACCGGATCAATGTCATCGGTAGAGAGAGGCTCAAAAGCGGCAGTAGAGGAGAACAAGTCCCAGTCAGCCTTATTCATAGCCCATCTGCTAGGGCGCCCAGAAGAGTGGCGCTGTGGTAGTGACAAAATGATCGGAAAATGGTCACTACTACACAGGTCGTCATGCACACTCCATTGGACAGACGGTAAGAGGCTATGGCTACAGATTGAAAGGTCAATGGCGGAGTAGGTTCCATGCGCCACACTGAAGTGTGTGAAGGCACCATCATTTAACAGCGAGAGATCAAGCTGCGACAATAAATGCTCAACGATGGCGCCTCGACCTGTGGCCACTGACCCACCCCACAGAGGGTTATGAGCGTTGAAGTCGCCCAATAGCAAGAAAGGTGGCGGCAATTGGGCGACCAGTGCAGCCAGGACATGCTGCGAGACATCACCATCCGGTGGAATGTAAAGACTGCAGACGGTAACAGCCTGTGGCGTCCACACGCGTACAGCGACAGCCTCTAAAGGCGTCTGGAGAGGGACAGACTTGCTGTGCAGAGTGTGAAGGACATATATGCAGACGCCACCAGACACCCTTTCATAAGCTGCTCGGTTCTTATAATAACCCCGATAGCCACGGAGGGCGGGGGTTCGCATTGCTGGAAACCAAGTTTCCTGGAGAGCAATGCAGAAGAAAAGGTGAAGGCTGATAAGGTGGCGGAGCTCAGCTAGATGGTGGAAGAAACCGCTGCAGTTCCACTGGAGGATGGTGTTGTCCATGGCTGGGAAAGGCGTGACGGGACTGGGAAGGCAGATTACGCCACTGGGTCACCTGCTGCCTCCGATGGAGCATCCGTGCAAATGCCATCCATTGCGTCCGCGGGACCGGCAAGACCGAGGTCCTCAGCGGACGCCAGAATCTCCACCTCATCCTCAGAGGCAGAGCTTGTAGGAAGCGGCGGGATCGGTGTCACCGCATTACCGTTGGTCTTGGGGACTTTCTTCTTTTTCTGCTTGTCACGCTGTGCCTTCGGCGCTTCAGGCTGCATGAGCTTCACTGGGTCAGTCTCAGGGATAGACGACGACCGCGAGGCCCGACGACCAGGGACTGCCGGGTGTTTCAACCACTTGTGGGCGTCCGCTTTTCCAATGGTCGGAACTTGCGAAGGGAGGTCCCCAAGGGATCCCTTCCTGGCGAGAGCAGCCGAAGAAGTCTTACGCTTCTCTGGCTGGGAAGGGGGAGCTGATGTCCCCGAAGGTTGGGAGGGTGTTGCTCCTGAAGAAGATGGAGCAGGAGCAACAGGGTGTGAAGTGCCCCCCACAAGCAAGGGGGCCGGTGGATGCTGACCGATCTTAGAGCCGATTCGTGATGACGGGAGAACCGTCGTTGCAGCAGCGGCGTAGGTTGACGGCATTGCCACAGGATGGAGCCTCTCATATTTCCGTCTAGCCTCGGGATAGGTCAGCCGGTCCAAGGTCTTATATTCCATTATCTTCCGTTCTTTCTGCAATATCCTACAGTCCGGCGAGCAGGGGGAATGGTGTTCTCCGCAGTTAACACAGATAGGAGGCGGGGCACATGGAGTATTGGGATGCGAAGGACGTCCGCAATCCCGACACGTCATGCTGGAAGTACAGCGAGATGACATGTGCCCGAACTTCCAGCATTTAAAACACCGCATCGGAGGAGGGATATATGGTTTCACATCACAACGGTAAACCATCACCTTAACCTTTTCGGGTAAGACATCACCCTCAAAGGCCAAGAAGAAGGCACCAGTGGCGACCTGATTATCCCTCGGACCCCGATGGACGCGCCGGACGAAGTGAACACCTCGTCGTTCGAGGTTGGCGCGTAATTCATCGTCGGACTGCAGAAGAAGATCCCGGTGGAATATAATACCCTGGACCATGTTCAGACTCTTATGCGGCGTGATGCTAACGGAAACATCCCCCAACTTGTCACAATTGAGCAACCTCCGTGACTGGGCAGAGGATGCCGTTTTGATGAGCACAGAACCAGAGCGCATCTTGGACAAGCCCTCCACCTCACCGAACTTGTCCTCTAAATGCTCTACAAAGAACTGAGGCTTCACGGATAGAAAAGATTCCCCATCAGCTCTGGTACAGACAAGATATCTGGGCGAATACGTCTCAGTGTCACGCAATACCTGTCGTTCCTCCCATGGTGTGGCGAGGGAGGGGAACGATTTGGGGTCATGAACATTACCTTTAAAATGGGCTCTCGAACGCTTAGAGACTGCTGACGGCTGGCCGCCAGCGACAGATGATGTACCACGCTTCATTGCGGGTCATCCGCCCTGATGCCACCTACTCCGACCAAGGGCCCTCCCCACGGGCGCCACCCAGCCACAGCAAAGGCCACCTGGCAGGATGGCCATTGCCGGGAGTCCCGATGCCCCAGGGAGATGGGCATCTACTCCTTGGCATACGTGGGGAGTGAACGGCGCAGGCATCAGTAGAGCGATCCCTGTGTTGTCAGGGGGCTACAACCAAGAGGGTACATGGCGACCCCACCACAATGGACTGGCTACCGTGCTGGATCTTAGGTGCAAAAATGGCCAAGTTCGTCGTCACAGTTAAAAGAAACACTGCAGAGTGCAGCGTGGTAATCGCCCAAGAGATCGAAAACGAGCGGGACACCATTGCAACGACGAGAAAGACGGCTATAGGTCTAATTGCACGAAGGATACAGTGCACCATGTAAGGTGCCCTTCCCCAATTGGCTCGCTCTTCGGAATAATTTAGATAGATGGAGGTCAAACCCGAGAGGGGACCATCACATAAGGCCGAAACGTTTGAGACGCCTTTTAGTCGCCTCTTACGACAGGCAGGAATACCGCGGGCCTATTCTAACCCCCGAACCCGCAGGGGGGGCTGTAGATGAGACACGCCTTGGGGGAGAAGGAGATGAACTGGGTTTCTTATTAGCCTTCTTGGAAATATGATGTTTAGATGAAGGAGGAACCGATGGTTGTGAAGTTGGGGTATGTAAAAAATCTTCACGAGTATGCTCTTTTTTCGAAGTCTTGGTGTCTGACTTTTGGGCTCGAGATTTAGCAGAACCCGATGAAGGGTGAGCCATAGAGTGGGCAGGCGAAAGTGGTGAGGTTGAACGGGCGATCTTTGCGCTGGCCTATCTGACGACCCTGGCACTAAAGGTGAGGTTGGCCGAGGAGAAGCAAGGACAGTCTGAGGCACGGTGAGCTGTCGACTGGCGAATAATTTTCGAGTAGCAAAGGTTGACACCTTTTCCTTCACTGATTTCCTGGATGAGCTTTTCGTCTTTAAAAATGGGGCAATCTCGAGAGGAAGCAGCGTGGTCACCCATACAGTTGATGCAATGAGGGGATGGAGGTGGACAAGCACCCTCCTTGCCACACGTAACACAGGACTGGCTGGTGTGATTGAACCGCTGACACCGATTTCAACGCATAGGGTTTGGGAAGTAAGGGCGAACGGAAATTATCTCATAGCCTGCTTTGATTTTCGATGGAGTTGAACTTTGTCAAATGTCAAGGAGACAGTGTGGGTTGGAATGATGTTCATGTCAACCCTTTTGATAACTCTATGAACAGCCATTACACCCTGGTCAGACAGGTAGTGCTGAATTTCTTCGTCAGACAATCCGTCGAGGGAGCGTGTATAAACGACTCCACATGAGGAATTTAAAGTGCGGTGCACTTCAACCCGGACAGGGAAGGTGTGGAGCAGTGAAGTACGCAGCAATTTTGTGCCTGGAGGGCACTGACTGTTTCTAACAACAAGGTGCCATTCCGTAATCTGGAACCTGCAATTGCGTCGACACCTTTCTGAATAATGAAAGGGTTGACCATAGAGGTGACCGTCAGACCGAGAAACATCAAGGAACTGTGGCAACGATGGAAGAACTGTCTGTGGCTGAGACTCATTGAACTTACGCTTGTGAGCAGACATAGTGGAAGATGAGGAAACCATTGCGGAAGAATCCCCCATGATTACCGGCGTCTCCGATGGCCCGCTCCTCCCTTGTGGGGGCCCTCTCTGAGGGCACTCCCACCTTAGGTGATAGTTCACACCTCAGGTCACACCTTCCGACAAACGGACGGAGGGACCAATTGGCACTTTCGGAAGGTATCAGCTCGGGTAATCACCCCTCCCCCTACCCAGGGCGGGGAATTACGCGTTACCCCGTCACCGGCTACCCACGAAAATGCGTGGGTCGGCCTTCAGACACGCACAGGGAGGAAGAAAGAGAAAGGGAAAAACAAAGAAAGGGAAAGGAAGGAAGAGAGGTCTCAAACGCCGCAGCGGAGAAAATGGTAAAGAGAAGAGGTAAGGACAAGAGAAGGAGAAAGGAAGGATGAAGACATAAGCAGAGAAGGCGAAGAATGCGTTACATTTACGAGCATCTGTCTCCGGACGTAGGCACAAACCATACTCCCAGAGGGGGAGAAAGGGAAGGAAAGAGCCAGAGGTGAGGGGAGGGGGAGCGAATATGGGGGATAGGGAAGGATGCGGAAAAGGAAGGTATGCAGCCCGGAAAGGAAGGAGGGTCACATTAACTCGGGGTCCCGTGCTGGCTACGCATGTATCCACAAAAGAGTTGTGGACCCCCTGGGGGGGGGGGGTAAACCGTCGGTGTGGTGGCATACCGAAAAACTTGTACCACGCTGTAGGCACACGATGTTTTGAATACGATACTGTTAACGCAGTGCTATCCGGCAGCTACATCAGGAGCAGAAACAGCAGAGAATTTAATTTACAATATCGAAGTATTATATTAATTCGATGAAAACCCGGATGAATTTGGTTAACGTTGCATCGATTTCCGGACGTGTGTCGATCATATCCTGAAAAACTTGATAGACACGACAGTGGACCCACAGATCTTTCCACCTTGAGCAAAAGTAATACATGTAATACAACTTCTCCTTGAAGCAGCACATGAATTAGTAAACAAAGTTTCACATAACAAGAGGAAATGTATGCGTTGATTGGTAGGGTAAAACATGAGTAGAAATTCATATTCAAGTCCAAATCCTTTGATTTGAAATAACATTCCTAATTTTAAACATTTCCATACTACTCCTTGAAGTATTATAATAAATCAATGAAAACACGCAGGGAATTTTGTTAACGTTGTATTTAATACGCACATTCCTTGAAACAGTATATTTTCGTAGCCTTTGCTGTATTATAGTACATTAGCTTCCAAACGATGTTCTGTAATTGGACAGATAAGCACAAACGGAGTGCACGGACAACACAATGGCATCCCATGTACCCTTAAGAAAAAAAATGGCTCTGAGCACTATGGGACTTAACATCTGAGGTCATCAGTCCCCTAGAACTTAGAAGTACTTAAACCTAACTAACCTAAGGACATCACACACATCCATGCCTGAGGCAGGATTCGAGCCTGCGACCGTAGCAGTCACGCGGTTCCGGACTGAAACGCCTAGAACCGCACGGCCACCGCGGCCAGCTCCCCTTAAGAGGGCTGAAGGTCACTTACCCAGTGAGACCACACATCCTCCCTCATCCACATGTAGTGTTCTGAAGCAGTTTTGGCTGCATTACAAACGGCCTTGTATTTTATTGCTGGATGAAAAGTAGTAAAATTACCTGTGTCGTCAGATAATCTCAGTTACGTCACTAATCTGTGTTAACTGTTCAAAAACGTTTTCTTTAGGCTAATGACTTGCGCGGTTTATTTTCGTAATCGGAAACCGTTTCTCAACATTCTTTTGATCACAGGAAATTTCCATTTAAAGCCGCAAGTGTAAACTTGTATTTTCAATGCAGTTAAGAAAAGACCACTACGGCTCCAATAGTGGAAGGCACAATGCAGTTTCTGCGCACTCATTTGTCCGTCATGATATGTCGAGGCTTAGACCGTACTCACATCTTCAGTAAATTGGATAGTTGTCCGAGCAAGTAGCTGCCCGCCGCATTGGCGCACACCACGCTGACGTCAGTCAGAATTTTTTGCCGTTATCACGAGACACATAACAATAAATGATAAATAGTGGTATCACCTCCAGTCATGTGTTTTACTCTTTCTATTCAAACGCGACGGTTTCGGTGATGGACTCTATTGTCATCAGGGCTTTCCATACTGCCATAGCAGATCACACTTGAATAAAGAGATTTAAACACACGGCTGAAGGCATTACCATTAATCCTGGTACTCTGACGACCCGCTGTCTTAATCTCCATGCCAAATAGGAGATTCATATGGGAAAAATAAAACTGCAATCTTTTGTTACGTACACGATGTGGAACACTTACAGTTCCATCTTCTAGTGTAAAAAATTAAATCACTTAATCATCTGATGTCTCCTCTCCCCAGTGTGTTCATGGAACCAAAGATTCCGTGCCAAAAGAGTAAAAAAGGGACAAAAATTCCATATGAAACGTCCCCCGTGATGCGCGACCGGTAACACACCAGACGACGAAAATTCAATTGTTCGGAAACCGATAGTGGACACAATAAAAGATTGTGGATTAAGAAAATGTCTTACGGTTTAATTTTTCAAAATGTCATGTTCCTCGCTGGTGTCATGAACGGATGTCTGATGCCTCTCATGCTACTGAGCACAATTCGAAGACTATGGAATCGCTACAGGATCCTCCAATCTACCTGCGGTCGACATTTCGGTGGTGAGTTAATATTTACGACCTCATGAACACCTTAGTACACAAGGCACGAATCAGCCAATAGAGACTGCCTGCGCTTCTACTCACACAAACACTTTAATTGTGATACGCTTCGCAATGAGACTCGTCGGCAACTGTGACTTCAGAGGAGCTACCGTCATGGAGTGGGACAAGAAGGAGCGTTTCAGCTACCGTGTAGACGGCATTTCACGGCCAGCCTGTTACAATATGTATGGTGGATCAACACGTTATTGAGAATTAGCAGCAGATTTTGTTGCACTGATGAATAAACGTATGCATTATCAAGCAATCTGCCATTCTTTCGATTACTGTTCTGTTTTTATATCACAGTGAAGCAATTTTTGGTAGTTATTTTGTCCAGCGTAACGAGAAGAGCATCCTGTATAGCAGAGCAGCTACCTCCAATTCAGCTGCTCAGGCAAATGGCCAAGAAACTGGCGCTACTCATCCTCTAAGTAATTTCATTGAATATATTCGTCCACCAGAGCAACCCTGTCTCGAAGGATGAAATGGGGCATAACGACATCTAAAAATCTTCCCTATCGACACGAGGAGTCAAACGTTCTCGCGGTCGCACCGTGATATACTACAACACACGTTAAAGCTGTTGCTCCTTTTCCATTTCTCCTTCCCCAAACCCGGTGGTATCGCTTTTGCGGTTGCGCAGATGGAGACGTCTTTCAGATTTTCAAAAAATTAAAATATTTTTATTCTTATCTTGTGATATAAATCAGGACTGCGGGGCACCGATAACGAGACAAGTCATCTCACACGCCTTCTGAAGCGTTCGATTCACTATACGTTGTGGTACCTGTTCTCCGGTGATCAGCTGTTGGGGTAAAGCTAGGGATCTATTACTTCTTGTATATACCATCAAACATACGAATATATGATTGATGCGCCTCGTTGGCTTTTGTTGTAGATGGCTGAACCAACTGAATTCTTAACGGTGAAGGGCGAACATTCAACAACAGCTTCCCACAACTGTAATTTACTTCCTTCAAATTTTAAAATAGTTTCCACACTGAGTTCGTCAACCGATGCCTCAGCGGCCTTATATGCGAAGTAACCTTTCTTGCTTCCTCACTACGAGCAGTCCTTCCCAAAACATATACTTGACAGTTAAGTGCTAATGACGTACAGCAAATTTTGTAACACTTGTCGGCTAATGGTACTGTTCTCCACCTCTACACCTTCAGCCGGTTAACGTTCTGTTTTCAGATCTCCCTACACGTTCAGCTGGTTAACATTTTGTTTTCAATTGTCCCTTTACTGTCGAACTAATTTGTATTTGACTATTATGTATAATAAAGCAAATATCATGGTAGACAAAGACATAAACGAACAGGCTCGAAGCAACAGTCCCATAGAGTCTATCAAAACCCTTAGAGCAATGTCCATCAGCTAAAGGTGCTGTCGAATACGAGATATGGACTAGCAGACAACATTACATTTCGTAAATAATGACTGAATGTTTGTGGTACTGAACTACCACTTTCGTTCATTAACAAAATAGAAGATGGAAATGTGAAACTACCTTCAGATTAATCTGCATGTATATAAAGTTAGGATTAAATTAATTAAACACAGCTCAAAATTAATCATGAACACAAAACAAATCAAAAATTACCTTGAAACTCTGGCGTGCCTGGGATCATAACTCAATGGTTTTAATTTCAATTTCACTACACTTCATTGCTATCCTCTACATCTACAATCTGAAAACAGATTGCCACAGGAAGCTCCTAAAACAAGACAAGAACGAACATGCAACAATAAACACAATGAGTTCACAAGTTCAGAACCCACCTCGAACTCGAGATTGTAACACTATTCCAATAACTATAATTTAAAATGCATTTTCATAAATAACAAACTTTTAAAATTCAACGTTAAGCAAAATCTATTCAGTGTCAGTTAATGGCACGGCTCAATAACTCTACAGTTACTTTACTGTAGGACTAACCTTCCAACAGCAAAGAATTAGTGAACGGTTGCTGTGACAATCTAGTGGTCCAATGATTGCAAATTTTAGTTTATTGCCGGCCAGAGTGGCCAAGGGGTTCTAGGCGCTACAGCCTGGAACGGCGCTACCGCTACTACCGCAGATTCGAATCCTGCCTCGTGCATGGATGTGTGTGATGCCCTTAGGTTAGTTAGGTTTAAGTAGTTCTAAGTTCTAGGGGACTGATGACCTTAGAAGTTAAGTCCCATTGTGCTCAGAAGCATTTGAACCATTTTAGATTATTAAGTAAGAATCCATATCGATAAACACGACCCGCTTAAGATGAACAAAAGGTAAATCACATAAATGCTTTAAAAGTCACTTTACATTCATCTGAAAGTAAACCATTGTTTTTAATATAAAACCAGCCAGCACATTGACATAATAAAATTAACGTAAGGATAATGAAGATCATTGCTATAAGCAGCCGGGTAAAACACACTACAATTAGAGCACGGAAAATATGCAAAGTAAGTTTTTTTTTTTTTTTACTCATTCCACTTTCTATAAGATTTTGTATTTGTTGGGATCCACAGCCTCCAGATGTTTAATAAACGTTAACCTGGTTCGTAGTAGACATTTTTATGAAAGCATTATAAACGGTTTCGGCATTCAAAAGCCATCTTCAGATGCCATGGCAGGCATTTGGTGAAGAAATATTCTTGCGTTGTCAACCTACAGTAAGTAAATTACCGTGACCGCAAACGGAAAGTTTTTTTAAATTTCAAAGTGAAGAAAGGTTTACAGATTTGATGATGCTCACCTATATCACTCCGAAGCAAAGTGGAATTTAGTTCAACCACACATAACAACTTTCCATCAGCTCCCAACGCCTTCCCAAACTAACGTCAACTAGAGACGCGTAGCACTGTTTGTATTCCACTTTAAAGTTGGCCACCAACACCCTCCGCCCAGAACGGCTACAACAGCCAGCTCTCCCCGCTGCAACGGGAACTAGAGGCAACTTCCTTCGCGTAGAGCGCCGTATATCCTTTTAAGCCCCTACACGACGGCTTAATAATACGTCACAACACTGCTCTGCTTCAATTGCTGTGTCCAACAAGCTTTAAAGCCTGCGGTAAACTCAGCTTCGACGAAACACTGCAATCCGCTCAGCTGTAAACCACCACATACACTTGCCCGTCTATCACTGACTCCATCTTTCCACGCTTTCGCCCGTTAAGCCTCGGCTTTGCACGAACGCCACATCGTGGCGATACATCGCGGTTCGATATCGAGACTCTCTCCGATCGACTATGGACCGACTCAGTGTTAGTACACTACAAATGAAGACCTAGAGGAGAATTACCGTAGTACAACTTGCTGACTGCTACATTAACAAAAGTTACTAACATATCCAAAGCTACAAATACCGTCTGTATTTCAAGTGAACATCGTAGGACCACTCCCTGCTTATATGTGATGTCCCTTCTTCAATAAACATTATTCAGCTTAGTTCTCTGTCGTCTACATCAATTACAGACTTCAGAACAGAACCCTTGTTATTGAATTAATCATTTACCTTTCATTTTATATTTCTGTATAATTCATTAATTCACAGTTCTAGCCAGCCATAGTTCTGTAAGTTTCACAATTGTCAACACCTCTTTCTTTGGGATGGGAATTATTATATTCTTCTTGAAGTCTGACGGTATTTCGCCGGTCTCATACATCTTGCTCACCAGATGGTAGAGTTTTCTCAGGACTGGCTCTCCCAAGGCTGTCAGTAGTTCTAATGGAATGTTGTCTACTCCCGGGGCCTTGTTTCGACTTAGGTCTTTCAGTGCTCTGTCAAACTCTTCACGCAGTATCATATCTCCCATTTCATCTTCATCTACATCCTCTTCATCATCATCATCATCATCTTGGACAGTTTCCACCCGCTGGCTGGGTCTGTCGGGAACACAAACCTCTCCATCGTGTTCTGTCCTTCCACCATCCCCCTCTTCCACCTTCGTCCAGATCTCTCTTCTTCTCGTCACACATTCCTTCACTCCCTTCACCCATCTATCTCTTGGTCTTCCTCTGGGCATCTTCCCCTCCAGTTGCAGATCAGACATCCTCTTTGGAATTCTTCCCTCATCCATTCTCTTCATGTGTCCATACCACTGCAGTCTTGATTTTTCTATCCTGTCCTGTACTGGTTCCTCCTTTAGTCTTTCCCTCACATACACATTTCGCAATCTGTCTCGTCTTGTTACACTCAACCAGCTCCTCTGGAACTTCATTTCACTAGCCTGTATTCTACTTTTGTCGCTTTTGTGCATTACCCATGTCTCACTTCCGTATGCCAATATGGGGACAAAGTAGGTTCGGTATATAATTCCCTTGGATTTCTGTGGCACCTCCTTGCTCCAAATAAGCCCCCTAATGCATTTGTAGAACTGCCCTGCTTTTCTGCACCTTTCATTTATTTCCATTGCGTTTCCCCCCTTACTTTCAATCATGCTTCCCAGGTGCTTGAAGTTCTCTACCACTTGTAGTTTTTCCCCTCCACAAGTTATATCCACATTTGACCTATTCTTCTTCCTTGTTGTGACAATTATTTCACTTTTCTTTGCAGAGAAATGCATTCCATATTGTGCTGCCGTTGCCCCCCATACATCTAACTGCTCTTGCACCTCCTTCTCGCAATTTCCCCATAACATCAGGTCATCGGCAAAAAGCACTGATTTCATTTTATGATCTCCAATTGCATCTGATACTTGCTGTAGGATTTCATCCATAACAATAATAAACAATAAAGGCGAAAGTGCACTTCGCTGTCGCAGCCCATTTTCCAGCTTGAACCATGCAGTACGTTCCCTCCCCACTTTCACACAACTCTCACTTCCCTCATACATTTTTCTGACTTTTCGTGTTATCTCTTCATCTATCCCTTTTGCGTTCAGCACATCCCAGAGCTTGTCCCTACAGATACTGTCATACGCCTTCTCAATATCTAAAAAGGCCATGATTAAGTCCTTCCCGTACTCATAGTGCCTTTCCTGCAGTTGCCTTACCGCAAATATGAGGTCCGTTGTTGATCTTCCCGGTCTGAAACCGTACTGCTCCTCTTGCAGTCTACTTTCAATACTGCTTCTTAGTCTCTTCTCCAGGATCTTTTCATAGATTTTTCCACAGTGGCATAGCAGGGTGATTCCTCTGTAGTTCTCACATCTCCTTTTATCCCCTTTCTTGAAGATCGGGACTATAATTCCTTTCTTCCAATCCTCAGAAATTCTGTTCTCCTTCCACACCACCCTCAGCACTCTGTATAGCCACTGGGTTCCTACTACTCCTGCTGCTCGTATCATATCCACTGTTACTTCGTCCCAACCTGGTGCGTTGCCCCCTTTCATCCTCTTTATGGCTTCTTCCACTTCATTCCAAGTTAGATCATCAATTTCCCCACTATTATAATCGTCTGCTGCCTTAGGCTCTCCATCGCTGTTAGTTACCCGCTTGGCGGCATTCAACAGATCTTCAAAGTACTCCTTCCAAATCTTTTTGAGCTCATGCATTTCCTCCACAACTCTTCCATTATTATCCATGATCCTCAGGCACTCGCTTCTGTCGTTCCTCTTATTTCTTACCATGGTGTAAAGTACTTTTATGTTCCCTTCACTGTCCTCTTCTAACATTCTTGTCCATTTTTCCATCCACTTCTTCTCCGCCCTTACTATGGTCTGTGCCGCTTTCTTGCTTCCCTTATATTTTACCCTAGCTTCCTCTGTTCGGGTCTGGAACCATTCTCTGAAGGCTTTGTTCTTTCGAAGTACTGCCTCTTTACATGTGTTGTTCCACCATGGGGTTTCCTTACTTCTCCTCTTTGTGCTAGTTCTTCCGCACACAGTCTCAGCTGCCTCAACTAGAGCCCTCTTAAAATCTCCCCATTCTTCTTCCACTGTTCTCTGATCTTCCTTTGGCAGCTTCCTCCTGATCAGTGTCTGGTACTGGATCCTCCGTTCATCCTCTTTCAGCATCCATGTCTTCAACCTTTTTTCCTGTATATCTGTTTCCCTCCTATCTTTTTTTCTCTCTCAGGGTGGCTACCAACAGCCGATGGTCACTGTCTAAGGCCTCAGATGGAATGACCTTAACATCTGTGAGGCTGCTCATCATCTGCCTATCCACTAGTGCATAGTCTACTACTGAAGTTTGGGACCAGTCTCCACTGTACCAAGTTATTTTGTGGCTACTTCTCTTCTTGTACCAGGAATTTGCGATCGCCAGCCCATTTCTCTTGCAGAATTCCAGCAACAATTTTCCTTCTCTATTTCGGTTCCCCCAGCCCTCTGGTCCCATTATCTCCTCGAATCCTTTCCTGTCTGTGCCAACATGTGCATTGAGGTCCCCTATTATAATCTGATTACCTCCATTTAGCTGCTTTTGCATGTCATCTTCAAATTCCTCCTTCTCCTTTTTTGTACACCCCACCTGTGGGACATATGCTTGGATGATTTCAATGCTTTTTCCTTTCACTCGTACTATGGCTTTTATCATTCGATCATTGATACCTTCCACCTCCTCCTGCAGACCCTCTCTGACCACTATTGCCACTCCATTTCTTCCCCTCTCATTCCCTATCCAGTACAGTTTACATCCTTTACTTAGTGGTTTTTCACCAACTCCTCTCCACCTAGTCTCAGCAAGTCCCAAGATGTCCAATTTCCTCCTTTCCATCATTTCTACAATTTCTTCTAACTTCCCAGTTAGAGTCCTTACGTTTAAGGTGCCCAGTCGTAAACCATCTCGTAATCGTTTTCCATTGATTGGTCGGTTTCCTTGAAATCCGTTCCGTGGCATGTTCCTCTTCCATTTCCACAATATTGTCCTCAAGTACATCACCCTTGTATAGACCCTCTATATACTACTTCCACCTTTCTGCTTTCCCTTCTTTGCTTAGAACTGGGTTTCCATCCGAGCTCTTGATATTCATACAAGTGGTTCTCTTTTCTCCAAAGGTCTCTTTAATTTTCCTGTAGGCAGTATCTATCTTACCCCTCGTGAGAGAAGCCTCTACATCCTTAAATTTGTCCTCTACCCATCCCTGCTTAGCCATTTTGTACTTCCCGTCGATCTCATTTTTGAGCAGTTGAATGGAATGGATAGAGTCTTGAGGATATAAGATGAACATAAACAAAAGCAAAACGAGGATAATGGAATGCAGTCGAACTAAGTCGCGTGATGCTGAGGGAATTAGATTAGGAAATGAGACACTTAAAGTAGTAAATGAGTTTTGCTATTTGGGGAGCAAAATAGCTGATGATGGTCGAAGTAGAGAGGATGTAATATGTATACTGGCAATAGCAAGGAAAGCATTTCTGAAGAAGAGAAATTTGTTAACATTGAGTATAGATTTAAGTGTCAAGAAGTCGTTTCTGAAAGTATTTGTATGGAGTGTAGCCATGTATGGAAGTGAAACATGGACGATAAATAGTTTAGACAAGAAGAGAATAGAAGCTTTCGAAATGTGGTGCTACAGAAGAAAGCTGAAGATTAGATGGGCAGATCACATAACTAATGAGGAAGTATTGAATAGGATTGGGGAGAAGAGAAGTTTGTGGCACAACTTGATTAGAAGAAGGGATCGGTTGGTCGGACATGTTCTGAGGCATCAAGGGATCACCAATTTAGTATTTGATGGCAGCGTGGAAGGTAAAATTGTAGAGGGAGACCAAGAGATGAATACACTAAGCAGATTCAGACGGATGTATGTTGCAGTAGGTACTGTGAGATGAAGAAGCTGGCACAGGATAGAGTAGCATGGAGAGCTGCATCAAACCAGTCTCAGCACAGAAGACCACAACAACAACAACAACAGCCAGTCATAGACTGTATGACTGCAAGTTCACAGCTACAAGTCATGATTTGCAGCGAAGTAGCTCTGAGGCATGAAGACACACGTGTGCGGCTCGACCATACGTCTACATCGAGCTGTTCTTTTTAAACAGATCCGTGGAAAACCAAAGTACCTAAATTACTTTAACCACACGTAAAGGTGCAACTGATTAGCTCGTATGGGATGCCGTTAGGAAGAACAACTGATCAGCAGTAATCGTTAGTTTCTGCTACAGCATGGCCGAAACGATTCGTTTCCATGTTAAAACGGAAACAAGAGTTACTCAGTCGTGCCCTAGATGTTTCATACGCAATGTGTCTGTTATAGTTGGCTGCCTACATTCATGAATGGTACAATGAGGCGATGTCAAGTGATGTCCTCTCCTTCCATGTTCCTTGTTTTCGTACTTGCTAGCCAGCCGCTGTGGCCGAGCGGTTATAGACGCATCGGTCCGGAACCGTGCTGCTGCTACTGTCGCAGGTTCGAAACCTGCCTCGGGCATGGATGTGTGTGATGTCCTTAGGTGCCGGCCAAGGTGGCCGAGCGGTTCTAGGCGCTACAGTCTAGAACCGCGCGACCGCAACTGTCGCAGGTTCGAATCCTGCCTCAGGCATGGATGTGTGTAATGTCCTTAGGTTAGTTAGGTTTAAGGAGTTTTAAGTTCTAGGGGACTGATGACCTCAGAAGTTAAGTCCCATAGTGCTCAGAGCCATTTGAACCATTTTGTCCTTAGGTTAGTTAGGTTTAAGTAGTTCTAAGTCTAGGAGACTGACGAAATGGCTCAAATGGCTCTGAGCACTATGGGACTTAACTGCTGTGGTCATCAGTCCCCTAGAACTTAGAACTACTTAAACCTAACTAACCTAAGGACATCACACACATCCATGCCCGAGGCAGGATTCGAACCTGCAACCGTAGCGGTCACGCGGTTCCAGACTGAAGCGCCTTTAACCACACGGCCACACCGGCCGGCCAGGCTGATGACCTTAGACGTTAAACCTCAGTGTGCTTAGAGCAATTTTTTTTTCGTAGTAACTGGCGTCAGTTGAGGTTACGGTGACTAGTACTGCAATAGCAGGATGTCTGAAGACGCGATCGCGTAGTTCAACGATGTGTTGTTAATTCGCGGTGAGGGTTGCCGTTATGAAGCGTCGGTACCACGTGAAATTTTCAGATCCTGTGACTCCATCTCATCTCATGTGTGCCAGAGAAGAATAACCACAGCGGGAATGTGCGAAGCTCACGAGTCAACAATTTGAAGAGAACGCATCGACGAGCACTCGATCCGTTGAATGTTAATTACATGTGTTTCACTTGTCTGTCAGTCGTGCCTTTCATAAACAGGAACTATACCCGTACCGCTCTCAGAAGGTACACACACGCCATGTTTCCGCAGCACTTTGTGCCACATGTCAATTTTGTATTTAGCTTTTACACCATAGTGTGGATTTTTCTCAGCGTCCTACGCAACTTTTGTTCACTGAGGAACCGAATTTCAGTGCTGAAAGTGATTTGAACGCTCTAAATAGCCACATTTGGAATCAAGATAACCCCAAAGCCACATGTATAGGAAGATTACAGCACACCTTCGGCATCAAAGTCTGGGTATGTATCTGCAATCGTTGTATGATTGGACCGTGCATCCTTCCTTCCTCCTAACGGTTGACAATTATTTAATTTTCCTGCAGCAGGTGCAGGCGAAGTTTTTGGAAGATTTGCTACTGGTCTTGTTTACGAGACCCATGTCCATTCGGAGGAAGACCAAGTTGCACGGTTCTTGGCTGCGGTAGAAATGACTAACGATATTAACCGCTTGTTGGACAGGGTTTATGTAAAATTAGTGCACAGATACATTCTGTACACCGAATCTGTTGTCACATACAATAGTAAATAGCATTGAAATCGGTACATTTTGCTTTCCTTGTAACATGGACATTCACTGTTTCCGAACATGGATTCTTATTTGAAACTTGGTCTACTACGTCCCTGTACGATTTCTGTGGGTGTATAACACGGATTGTGAAACACGCTATAGATGCCGGATAGCTCAGTACGCTTCAGATCCGAGGTCTACCCGCTTTTTTTCAGTCCCATTCTATTTGCTAGCCTAATGAAGTCATACCATTCCTTCAGGATTAAACTTGTTCCTCTGGAACATGAACTCATTTGTGTCACATTGATTCGCTTCGAGCTGAGTTTTTCAGGGTAGGATGTCGGTAGATGTGAGTAAATGAACACCCTCATATCGAGCTGGTAATTACTAATGCTTCTAGTGAGGCTAGTGCTTTCAGGCAAATTCAATTCGTGTATTACGTTCGGTGTCACAGACATGCTTTGTCCTTAGTCCTTTACCGACCACTCGTATTATATTTGACGCATTAAATGAATTCCCAATTGCAAATGATGATCAACCGTCAGGTGTTGAATGGAATGACGACAGTGAAAAATTGTGCCAGATCTGTACTCCTTCCCGCTTGTCGCGAGCGGGCTCCTTACCATTTCGCTATCCGTACACGACTCACAGCCAGACCCAATCTTCCATATGTCGTCAACCATGTGTCTTCTACCTGTACTCGTACATCTACACTCCTGGAAATGGAAAAAAGAACACATTGACACCGGTGTGTCAGACCCACCATACTTGCTCCGGACACTGCGAGATGGCTGTACAAGCAATGATCACACGCACGGCACAGCGGACACACCAGGAACCGCGGTGTTGGCCGTCGAATGGCGCTAGCTGCGCAGCATTTGTGCACCGCCGCCGTCAGTGTCAGCCAGTTTGCCGTGGCATACGGAGCTCCATCGCAGTCTTTAACACTGGTAGCATGCCGCGACAGCGTGGACGTGAACCGTATGTGCAGCTGACGGACTTTGAGCGAGGGCGTATAGTGGGCATGCGGGAGGCCGGGTGGACGTACCGCCGAATTGCTCAACACGTGGGGCGTGAGGTCTCCACAGTACATCGATGTTGTCGCCAGTGGTCGGCGGAAGGTGCACGTGCCCCTCGACCTGGGACCGGACCGCAGCGACGCACGGATGCACGCCAAGACCGTAGGATCCTACGCAGTGCCGTAGGGGACCGCACCGCCACTTCCCAGCAAATTAGGGACACTGTTGCTCCTGGGGTATCGGCGAGGACCATTCGCAATCGTCTCCATGAAGCTGGGCTACGGTCCCGCACACCGTTAGGCCGTCTTCCGCTCACGCCCCAACATCGTGCAACCCGCCTCCAGTGGTGTCGCGACAGGCGTGAATGGAGGGACGAATGGAGACGTGTCGTCTTCAGCGATGAGAGTCGCTTCTGCCTTGGTGCCAATGATGGTCGTATGCGTGTTTGGTGCCGTGCAGGTGAGCGCCACAATCAGGACTGCATACGACCGAGGCACACAGGACCAACACCCGGCATCATGGTGTGGGGAGCGATCTCCTACACTGGCCGTACACCACTGGTGATCGTCGAGGGGACACTGAATAGTGCACGGTACATCCAAACCGTCATCGAACCCATCGTTCTACCATTCCTAGACCGGCAAGGGAACTTGCTGTTCCAACAGGACAATGCACGTCCGCATGTATCCCGTGCCACCCAACGTGCTCTAGAAGGTGTAAGTCAACTACCCTGGCCAGCAAGATCTCCGGATCTGTCCCCCATTGAGCATGTTTGGGACTGGATGAAGCGTCGTCTCACGCGGTCTGCACGTCCAGCTCGAACGCTTGTCCAACTGAGGCGCCAGGTGGAAATGGCATGGTAAGCCGTTCCACAGGACTACATCCAGCATCTCTATGATCGTCTCCATGAGAGAATAGCAGCCTGCATTGCTGCGAAAGGTGGATATACACTGTACTAGTGCCGACATTGTGCATGCTCTGTTGCCTGTGTCAATGTGCCTGTGGTTCTGTCAGTGTGATCATGTGATGTATCTGACCCCAGGAATGTGTCAATAAAGTTTCCCCTTCCTGGGACAATGAATTCATGGTGTTCTTATTTCAATTTCCAGGAGTGTATTATGTATATTCCCGTACAGGTCAGATGTTTCATTTCAAATATATAGTACCATGCAAGATGTTGACAGGTTGCATATTAGAGGTTCCAATACGACTGTACAATTCTATTGGTAATTCTTCGTGGTATGCAACGTCAACAAATTTGTTCCGATGTAGAGGATTTTTTGTGTTCCGTAGTGGTCAGCCCTCGTTATATTCAAGTGCGGTTCTCCAATTACTTTTTCCTGTAATATATGTCTGATAATTTGAAAGAATTATTTCTGTGCCACTGTCCACCACCCGTTTTTGAAACAGGGTTTTGCAGTTGCAAATACTTTCTACTACAGAGCGCACAACTCACTGAGTGTAACGATTGTCTATCTTTCAGTCAATCGATTTTATTGGAATTAATTGTCTTAGTTAACGGGGTTGCCCTGTCCTTCCCTTGCCTATCCTTAGGGTCCTTCTTTAATTGCATGATACTAGTTACAATACAGCTATTCCCTGTATGCATGACAGTCGTTCCTTGGTTCAAATTTTATTGAACTAATCGGAGTTTTCCACGCGTGATGAACTTAATATATGTCCTAGATTTATATGATTGACATCGCGAAGGAACCGGCATTAATCCTTTTATTAACTCCCAATGCATCAAATTCCACAATTTATGCTAATCATTTACTTTAATTGTATCAATACTAACTTGTGTAAGTGATTTTAGTGAAGCTATAATTGCGCGTGACGTAATTAATCTTTTTCACGTAGAGAGGGAATTCTATGTAGTAAATGTTCATTTGCTGGAACTGATTACTAGTCGATCCTCCTTCCTCACCCTCACCACTCGTATTAATAGTGTCATATGCGTTGAAGGGTTATTAAATTACATTCCCCTAGAGGACTCTCTCTAATGTTAAGTATATCCGAGTAATTTATAGACTTTTACAACGAAGGTAGATCAAATGAATTTGTAGAGAGATGATTCTTAAGGTATGTTCGTACAGAATCCAAAACGCATTATACGTTTCGTGACTCAATGACTGTAATACCAAACTTTACTACCAGATTAATTATCGCCCATTTCTATCCTTTATTGTTGGTTCGGTACGACACCTGTATCTACAGCGACAGTGATATTGCTTCCAAAAGAGTAACAGAAGTAAAATATTTTGCCACGATTGGCACAGAAAACTTCATAATCAAACAAAATCTATCCATCAGAGGATTAGTTGAACGCTACGAAGAGTTGAAACTCATATTTGAAACCGCCATATAATGTTTCAGGAACTGCTGGCAAATAGTAAACGTTTTCTCCTTAGCAATCATTAATGGCAACGGCTTCGAGAAGTAAGGGACCTCTTTTAAACTAAATGTTCGCAATCCGTCACAGATAAATGGAAAATAATACACGTTAACATTTTATATTTAGAACCGAATGTAGGCTGTAAAAATATATTCAAAAAGAACACATTATTTTTCTCGATTGTTGATACACAGAAGCAATATATGTCTGTTGAGGGACGTAACCTCTTGCAAGCCAAAGTAATATGGTTGATATATGTCAGTGATTTACTGTGGCAGTCGCACTTGGGTCAGTGGCCGACGCGTTCTGGGCAGATTGGTTGGGGAACTGCTATGGTTCAGTCTCATCGTAATAATAGCAAATATTTCCTTTATCTGAAAAAGGAAGTGGTCCATGGCTGCGGTCAAACTTCAAATCGAATATCAGCGTACTGCTCTCCTCTAGCGCATGAAGTAATGTTTCATTTCTGGTAGTTAGTCAAAGGTCTGATGGTGTGTAGTGGAAGGGCTGTGGTGCGTGGACAAGCATTTACTAACCCTTACAATTAAGAGAAGCATGCTATAGAATATATAGAAACATTCTTTTTTTTATTTATTCACTTTGTTTTGGATTTATTGATTTTAGAAAGCTCTGCTAGAGTTTTAGGTTCTCGGATGTAATTATTTATGTGTTATTTAAAGGTGTTATTTAAAGCACAGTGGCCTAGTTCATTAATAATGTTATCTGAATTCATCTCTTGACACATTAAGTGTGCTTGAAATCGCCGTGCATCTACCGACAGAATCTTTTACGCTGCTCCGCCAAGATGCTGCAAATAAACTTCGTAGATGGAAGCTAAAAAGAAATATTATTCAGTCTCCATACACCGAACGGAATCTGTATGTGTCCAATTACAGAATATTCTATGAAAAACGGAATGATAGCTGTTGAGTTACGTAGCAGTTAAAATATCAGAAGAGGTGATAATACGTCTCGAAAGAAATGATGACCTTGGAACCGCGGTTGCAGGTCCTCACTATACATTTATTAACCCTTGATCCGGACGACATATGAGTCGTAGTAAGCTCTCATAGTGCCCCAGGGAAGTGTGGTAGGTCCGCTGTAGTTTTATATCAACATAAATGATCTTTTGGACAGGGTGGATAACAATGTTCAGCTGTTTGCTGATGATGTTGTGGTGTACGGGAAGGTGTCGCCGTTGAGTGAATATAGGAGAATACAAGATGACTTGGACAGGATTTATGATCGGTGTAAACAATGGTAGCTAACTCTAAATATAGATAAATGTAAATTAATGCAGATCAATAGGAAAAAGAATCCCGTAATGTTTGCATACCCCATTAGTAGAGTAGCGCTTGACACAGTCACGTCGATTAAATATTTGGACGTAACATTGCAGAGCGATATGGTTCAAATGGCTCTGAGCACTATGGGACATAACTTCTGACGTCATCAGTCCCCTAGAACTTAGAACTGCTTAAACCTAAGGACATAACACGCATCCATGCCCGAGGATTCGAACCTGCGACCGTAACGGTCGCGCGGTTTCAGACTGTAGCGCCTAGAATCGCTCGGCCACTTCGGCCGGCGCCGAGCGATATGAATTGGGACAAGCACGTAATGGCGGTTGTGGGGAAGGCGGATAGTCGTTTTCGGTTCATTGGTAGAATTTTGGGAAGATGTGGTTCATCTTTAAAGGACACCGCTTATAAAACACTAATACGACCTATTCTTGAGTACTGCTCGAGAGTTAGGGATATCAGGTCAGATTGAGGGAGGACATAGAAGCAATTCAGAGGCGAGCTGCTAGATTTGTTACTGGTAGGTTTGATCATCACGCGAGTGTTACGGAAATGCTTCAGGAACTCGGGTGGGAGTCTCTGGAGGAAAGGAGGCGTTCTTTTCGTGAATCGCTACTGAGGAAATCTAGAGAACCAACATTTGAGGCTGACTGCAGTACAATTTTACTGCCGCCAACTTATATTTAGCGGAAAGACCACAAAGATAAGATAAGAGAGATTAGGTCTCGTACAGAGGCATATAGGCAGTCATTTTTCCCTCGTTCCATTTAGGAGTGGAACAGGGAGAGAATATGCTAGTTGTGGTACGAGGTACCCTCCGCCACGCACCGTATGGTGGGTTGTGGAGTATGTATGTAGATGTAGATGTAGAAACGATAACCTACCTTTCAAATGGAAATGCAAATGTATATTCTTGAAATAGGAATATACCTTGCCATCTTCAAAGAAATTATTTTGGCAATATTTGCGTCATTGATGCCAATCTAACTTTCCATGAATTGAAAAATCAGAACTAGCAGCTGCTAACAATGCTTTATCACGCAGAAGAGATTAGTCTCGATGCATGTACGTCCTCGCAAGAGATCTCAGGCAAAAAAAGAGTTCATATTGCATTAATAAAGGTAATAATTTCGGCAACATTCTTTTCACAAAATACATCGCTAGTTTACGTACTTTGACGACGACGGACAAATACCCTTGGCAACAGAAAATCATTAAACGGAAGTGACATGGGTTAGCAGGAGAACCTTAGAGGTGATCGTTATCCGTGAAGTATTTCTGATAAGGCACAGTACGAATGTTACGGCTCATCGATTTACTCGCAGCAGCTTAAACTGTCTTCTTATGTTCCTGTGCAACCGCACACCCGGAGATTGCCGTATAATCGGATACAAACAGCAAAATTATTTAGTGACAAGAAACATCCAGATTGTTATTACTCGTCGTTTCATTCCCAGCAAATAAATCTGTTCTCTTAGGTTCCCGACCGGCCAAATTTGGAAATCGCCATATATTCAGAAAAGAAGAGCCAAAAATTTATTTCATCTTTAGTTCTCTAGGCACACCGAAATCTTAAATAACATCGAATATTACAGAACATACATGTATTACATTCAGAAGAAACGCTCAGAAGATGAAAAAAAAATGCATGCAGATAGATGCAAACCTACATCCTTTGATTCCATAAGCCACAATATCATCCATTACGTTTTCTTTCTTTTTATTTTTCATCGTTGAATACTTCACTCTTTTTTTATTGTTACAGAGGGCAGCCAGCCACCTGACTCAACTAGCTGAACGTATTCGTGTAATATTTGTCGTAGTCTCTGTTATCATAGTATCTCTTGAAGGCGTGTATCATTGACGTGTCGTTAACCGACGTTTAATGGTAGGGGTGGCTTGTTTGTGATACCTTTTCAATGCGCCGTTGCCTTGAAACGGCATACTGCAAATTGTAGTGCAAAACAGTTACATATGCCAATACAAAATGTGTGTGAGGTCATCGGTCATCGGTCTCTATACTTACACACCACTGAAACTAACTTACGCTAAGAACAACAAACACACACCCATGCTCGGGGGAGGACTCGAAGCCAATATAAAAACTACGCTGTTGAATGGATTCTCGATATTGCGGTGGGATTGGCGACGTTTCCTGTGATGTCAAAATGACCTCACGATTGCTGGAAACGTTGTGAGATGAGTGTTACCCTAGTAGTGTTCCGATCACGGAATAACGCTACCAATCGAGGAGGGCCTAGCTCTCTTTCTGCTACTTCGATAACTTTTATTTATAACTTCGTTAGTGTTTCTCGTGTTATGATAAATGTTACTATCGCGGTTCCTTCATACAAGCTATGGAAATCATTCCTTTACAACACTATAAAATTTACCTTCACCAAGAATGATGTACTAGAATTTATTAATTTCCAACAGTGGTGAACTACAACGGTAGTACTATAATTATCGCAAAACAGGTTACCAAATACAACTTTCACGTTAAGAAAAGCCAACTTCCTTTTCAACTGAAAGAACAATATTCATTGTTGTAATGTAAAGAAATCATTTGCTTTTACTTTTAACAAGTAACCAGCAGCCAATTGGTTTGCAGGCAGATTAGTATGTCACAGGGAAGTTATACAGATAAAAGGCAATATAGAGCCATGCTACACAACTTTCTTAGTTCTTTGTACGAAAGTGACACTGATAGTCAGAGCAGAGGCGGAACTAACCACCAGCATAGTCAGTAACGTGAGACGGTTGAGTTAAAGCATGCCGCGTCGATGAAGCCCTACATTCCCACGGCAAGCAACTGCGGCTCATCGAAGTCTGGCTTATGGACTCCATACAGCAGGCGTAGCGAGTGACCGTGTTTGTCGCTCATCCCCTCTTGTCAGACCAGCAAGCTAACAGCTTGGCTCGGTGGGTGCTCGCCTGGCTGTACAGCACTCGGCATTTCACACATGACTCACCACCGACACGGTGACAGCAGGTGTACACATCTGCAACTGCATGTCGTCAAGGCTGCGCCCCATTCTCCACGGCACACGTTGCTTTTGCCACACAGATTGCTCTGTTCCTGACAAAGAGATTTGATTCTGAAAAGAGAAAGAATAGTGAACAACAATTATTTATCACTAGTCTCCTTAGCAAGTTCATCCGCTCTTTCATTGCCTTCCATGTCAAAGTGTCTTTTCAGAGGGCTAAACACAGTGATTTTACTTCACTGAACACATTCGTAACAAATTGTAGAATTTTGCGAACTGCCTATTTGTCTTCCTGCACCATTGGGACTTACATTAAGATTTCAGAGCGTTCCTAAAAACCGAAAGCGTTAAGAACACGGATTTTGGCAGTATTTAATGAGCACCAAGATATCATCCCTAGTTATTTACAATTTTTAACCTGGATCCCTATGTGCTGGCGTAACTAAAGATGGCCATAGTTTCTGTAATAAGTATTTAACAACCATTGCCGCAAAGTTCCATATTCAGAATTAACAAATTGCCCTCCATTATTTCCCACAAGAAAAAAAAAAACAGTCATACTCAAATTTTGCCATGTGTAATGACTGCGACACTTCGCTTCAAAGCGTAGGACATTTTTCATACACTAAACAATAACTGGTACTCTCTGGCATCGACTTATTACTGGCGTACACAAATCAAGGAATAGTTGGTGAATCGGATGGTATTTGCTTGTGCTAATATATATGTTGCATAATGGGTTGTTGACATGTTTTTCAATATGATCAGCAGCGCGTTCTGAGGTGCCTTGTCACGGACCGTGTGGCTCACCCCACCGTCGGAGGTTCGAGTCCTCCCCCGGCCATAGATGTGTGTGTTGTCCATAGCGTAAATTAGTTTAAGTTAGAGTAAGTAGTTTGTAGGCTTAGGGACCGATGACCTTAGCAGTTTGGTCCCATAAGACCTCACCACAAATTTCTAAAATATCCAGTGTGATCAGCATCCCGTGAGCTACAGCGAAGAGGACAATGATAGAAATCCAGCCAAGCAGAGAGAGCACATACAAATTTGGTCTGTTTGTCTATTTTATTTTGAACCTATATTGTTCTGACATGCAGATTAGTTGCGAGACCATGGAGAACGCAATCGAGTAGAAAATCATTAAAGACGAGCGTTATTTGGTATGAGAACGCTCCGCATTTCTCAAGGAACGAACCAAAAGCTAGATTACTAACGGGTGGGATATGTATGGAGGTGCACTTCTCCAGGCAGTAGAAGACAGAAGGCAGAAAGAGAAAATACATAAGATACGTAGGAGAGCCATCTTCCAGGGACTAAAGTCAAAGATTACGAAAACCTCAGACTTTTATTACTGGTACGGAGAAATTGGTTTTGTCAACTCACTACCGTCATTGTATTGACAGTAATATTGCTGGTTCTTAGGCAGAATACTATACTGTTTCTAGATTATTCTCCGTGTCATCACATCTTATTCCCGCTAAGGAAACTAGGTGCAACGTCCATCACACAAAATTAGGAATTTGACATCACACGTTCCCAAGTACCGTTACTCATAAGGATACCAGCAGAAAATGTACGGGTAGATCCCGTTTTCGAAAAAGAGAGGAAGAAAAGAAGCCCTAACCTCTCCTTGCCCTTCACAAAGGAGGAACTAGACGTAATAAATTCCTCAAAAAAATGGAAAACTGCTCTATTGGATGGCATGTATACCGGTTCATTAACTTGTAAAGAATGCACAACAATGGTTACTGCATTTTTACAACGAAATACTGGACAGATGAAAAATCTGTTAGCAATATAAACTATTTACTGTATACAAGTAAGGCAAAAGTAAAGAACACCCAACGGGCAATCGTCCATTCGCATGGCTAGTCATTTGTTACAAGGTGGGGGAAAGACATCAGTATAACTGAACATATCTAATAACAGATGCCGTAAACCTTTTACTTCAAGCACGGAAGGCCGGTGTGGCCGAACGGTTCTAGGAGCTTCAGTCTGGAACCGCGCGACCGCTGCAGTCGCAGGTTCGAATCCTGCCTCGGGCATGGATGTGTGTGATGTCCTTAGGTTAGTTAGGTTTAAGTAGTTATAAGTTCTAGGGGACTGATGACCTCAGGTGTTAAGTCCCATAGCGCTCAGAGCCATTTGAACCATTTACTTCAAGCACGATTCCTTTATGATCAAAGCTGCTGCGAGCAAGTTCTCGTCATAACATCATTGACCTCACAGCAGCATATAAACTAAATCACATCGTTCCAGGCTTAAAGAATACAACACTAATGGGGAACTATAGAAGTATATGCTCTACCGAAATGATGACCCAAGCTCTTGGTTCTGTCCTCGCTTTTATTTAACGTGTACGGCAGCGTCGTAGATACCATTGATTCTGTAAAGTTTAGACTACGCCAACGACCTAGTGCTAGCAGCCGAAAGCAAAACATTTGAAAATGATGAACGAAGACGTACTAATGATATAGGAAATCTCGACCAGTATTACAAACAGTGGAGACTTTGCCCCAACACATATTAAGCAGAAATCAGCTCACTCCATCTAACCAAGAAAACGGCAAATTTACTTCATTGTCTGACTTTCGACAGATTTTTGTCATTTAAGAGACACCTGGAGCTAACAGGACAGAAGTTAAAGTCAAGAAATAAAGTATTAAGGAAACTGGCTGGTGCTAGCTGGGGATGTAATGCAGACGCCTTTAGAACTGCAGCACGAACACTTGTGTATGCCGCCGCCGAATACTGGTCTGCTGTGTGGAGTAGGAGTAGCTACGTCAACGAAACCGATATCCATCTAAATGACGCGATGCGGATCGTTGCGGGACGAAATCTAGCACACACACACTGATTCATGTCATTGTATCTTATTTCTTGTCCTCTTAATTGTATTTATTGCAACATATAATTCTGTAAGCCATACGCGAAATAAATAAAATGCTCCAATAAATTCAAGAGACATTTGTAATGGCAGCATTGCAGTTATCCAGAGAACGTAAAATGGCAGTTTTATTTGTCTGTGGTTACTACAGCAGTGCTGTGTACCATACATAGAGTATGACACGAACTCCGCAGAAAAAACTAATTAGAGGATGTTCACTGATATTTACAGAACTGTTTGGCATTAGGAATCCCTCGATTCCCAATTTGTAGTTGTATCCGCATTGAACAGCAGTTCAAAGTGAAGGTACTTGCCGTGTACCTTGATATTTACTCACGGTAGATGCTGTTGACAACATTGATGCTCACTTTACTCTTCGCCTGCAGGCTCTCTTTCAGTACTGCACGCTTCTGCCTCGGATTTGTTATTCCACCAGTGTTGGTCGTACATTAACAGTGTCAAACAGCATTATAGATTTAGCTACTACGCATTTCGTAACTGACTGGAACGACGTTATGCTGGGGTGTTCTCATTGCGACGGCAACCACATGGTGTTGCGTTACTCTGAATTATATACGGTAAAAAAATGTTCAAATGTGTGTGAAATCTTATGAGACTTAACTGCAGCGCCTTAGACCACTCGGCTAATCCCGCGCGCCTATATATGGTAAGTTTTAGTAATTGCATACCACAGGCTTTCTCACAGCATCAACCGAATAATAATTTCAGGTAACCAACCGAATAAATAATTATTGCGTTTTTGTTCCACAACGAGCTATCGAATATGAAGGGCCACTGGCGGCAAAATACTCAGAAAGTATCTCTGAAAAACATCCGAAATTCTGTCGGTGGCAGAACAGGAATAATTGTTTGCGCAACTATATCTACGAAGAAACCTTGTCGTAATATAAACCTGTTAACATCCATAGATGTTATTAGTATTCATATCGATTCAGCCGTTCACATATTCGTCATTCCAGTACAAGACAATAATTTTATCAGGTGTACTTTCAGCCGGATGCTAAGTAGCTATAAGGCGATGGAAAAAAAATAAGATTACTGACCGAACTACCATTATTTCTAATGTTTGCTGCCGAAAATGATTTCTTGATTTGGAGCGCGTGACAGATAAGTAAACATGACACAACGTGAAAAGAAAAAATAACAATATGCACATTTGTGCCTACAAAGGAAACAAATTAGGAAAACAATTTGCAATAGAAGTAGCGCATGTTAGAATGTAGTCAGAGTGGAAAGCGTCTAACTTCTTGGACTGCTTGAAATTGTTAGAATTAGAGCAATAGTTTCAACATCAAAAGTTTTTGCTGAAATAACTTTAACACGGACGTACTTGCTGAGATGGTTTAATTAATGCTGGTAAACGACGGACAGCAAACAATTCAGTGGTGCACGTCCTTAATTTTGTTCAATTTCTTAGCTAGGTGGTCTGTGAAGTGGTCCTGTAATGAAGTCCCATTCCCTACGAACATTGTAATACTCCTTATCTACACAGAAAGGAAGTACTTGACTGTATTTACTGTGACAAGAAAGGGTCACCCATCTGGGAATAGAAAATGACGTGGGAGATCTGCTTTTAGTTGAGTGTGTAGACAGCCAGCAAAAGTATACAATAAAAATTCACCTAAAGGTATATGGTATATAACGCAATTTAAAATGAGAAACAGAGGAAACATGCGTCCTAATCTTCCTTGAAACGTAGTTACATCAAACCTTAGTGCCACGTTAGCTTGTTCCTGTAACTAGCCATTATTGTTTCTGAGACCTCTGTAAAAATTAATTAAATAAATAATTAAATGAAAAACTTAACTCTACACCAATTTTAACTAGCTGGCAAAGTTACAACAAGCTATAATTATGCAAATAAAGATGGTTGGCAGAACTAGTGACTTATGTTTATGGCCTCTTCCGATCATGATTTTAGGAAGATTTCTTTTGTTTTTGAGGGAAATGCATGAATTCGAGAACTGCTACTAAACGTTTCCAGTTATCTTTCCAGTATAACGGGTATATATTTTACCGTATCCTCTTCGTAGACTTCCCCATTGTGAAGGCAGTCATGCACATCTCTAATAATAGCAGAACAAAAGAACTCACTAAAAAGCATCATTGTCACACACGTTTCAGACAAGATGTAAAACCAGCGATAGCCGACCTACAAGAAGAATCTGATCGGATTACGGAGCTTAATTCCTATTAACACTATGAATAATAACGCCTTAGCTGCTCTTGAAATAAAGTATTTAACGACCGGTTTCGTACCTTAGAAATCACATCATCAGGTGATGTGGCTTCTAAGCTACGAAACAGGTCGTTAAATACATTGTTTACAACAGCAGCCAAGCGGTTTTTATTCAAGATGTGTACTTACAGCTGCGGTTGTCCCTCATACAAGAAAATGTGAATCTATTGATCATATATATTTGTAACACATCAATGAGCACTGCACACATTGAGAGTAAGAATCATTAAATTATGTTTCTTAACTGTGTGATGATAGTTGTTTGTTATTAAACGTCTACATCTACGCTCCGCAAGCTACCTTCAGAACTTCGGCGGTGGTCACATTGTTTAGAAATTACGCTTCCCTTTTTACGTGTTCCACTCGCTACTGTTTCGTGTGAACAACGATTCCTTATAAGCCTCCTTTGCGGCTCGTATCTCTTTAGTTTACCTTCATGGACTTTTCGCGAGATATACCTAGGATGCAACATATTTCTTGACTCTTCCAGTATCGTACGACCTCGGAACGTACACGGTAAACCTATAACGAAACACATTGCTCTACTTATGACCAGTGTTGGCTCTGTCTATCCTCTCTGGTACAGATCCCGTATTGGCAAGCAATATTCAAGTACTGGACGACCAATGATTTTATAGGAAACCAGCTTTGTAAGTGGAATGTGTTTCCTGTGAATTCTTCATTGAGCTTCTGTTATGCATCTGCCTTACCTACGATCACTTATATGCGGTCGTTCTATTTTAAATCGCTCCGTAAGCATGCCCCTAGACGTTGTGTGTATGTGACTGCTTTCAGTAATTGTTCAGTAATCCTGTAATCATACAATAGCAGGACTTTATGCCTATATGTGAGCAGTCTGCTACGTTTGATTATGTTAAGGGAAAAACTGTCAACCCCTGCACCAAGCGTCGATCCTCTGCAGGTCTTCATGCCTTTCGCTACAATTTTCTAGCGTCGCTATTTCTCCGTACACAGCAGCAGCAAAAAAAGAAAAAAGGTTCAAATGCCTCTGAGCACTATGGGACTTAACTACTGTGGTCATCAGTCCCCTAGAACTTAGAACTACTTAAACCTAACTAACCTAAGGACATCACACACATCCATGCCCGAGGCAGGATTCGAACCTGCGACCGTAGCAGTCGCGCGGTCACAGCAGCATCCTCTGACGTTATCCACCAGGTCATTTTTCGTATGCTGTGAAAGACTTGTTCCTTTGGGCACGCCCGAAAATACTTTTACGTCTAAGTATTTCTCAGTGTTAAGACAGACATGCTGAGTTCTGGTTGCTAGAAACTGTTCAGTCCACTCACGCAGCTAGTTCCATACTCTGTACGCTCGCATTTTGTTTATTGGGTGGCACTGGGAAAATCAATCCAACGCCTTCCAGAAGTCAATTAAGACTGCGTCCAACTGGTCCTTGACGTTGTGTTGCATTTGGGTTTCGTCGATGAACAGAGAATTGAT
The DNA here is from genome assembly GCF_021461385.2 of Schistocerca piceifrons. Classification (NCBI taxonomy): domain Eukaryota; kingdom Metazoa; phylum Arthropoda; class Insecta; order Orthoptera; family Acrididae; genus Schistocerca; species Schistocerca piceifrons. The sequence goes on from NC_060138.1 coordinate 260,323,205, forward strand.
GTTGAGAGCGCTCTACTCATTGTCATTTAAATAATCCTAAATTTTACATCATAACTGATTTAAGAGATATACTTCAACTGAATATTCAAATCTTTGGATTTTAGTTGTGTCTGTAACATCACTCGTGAATCAATGCTACAATTTCTTTATGCCACAAATATTAGAGAACCGATCAGGGGTTGTGAAAGGTAATGGGCAAGAGCTGGAAGTTGCCAGGTCGCGAAAATAATCATTCGACCTTAAGGAAATTATTTTATGTGCACAAGCCAGTACTGCACTAGCATCATGAAATAAACTAATTAGGTACTAAAAGATTCACAATTTAAAAAAATTCCCAAGGTGAACATCATATCAATCAGACACGAAATATTTTTACTGCACGTTGAACTCAGGTCGTACAACCAGGAGCCGGCCACAGTCATCAGCACTGAACGAGCGCTTCAGCTGACTCCATCGCTATGTCATCGAACTAACTTGCCATACTATATCACTCAAAAAACATCTTATTGAAACCTAGCAATGACAGGCTTGCACAATGGAACAGACAGCGCAGACGCTTTCATGAGTATCTAAACCCCAGAAGTAACAGAGCTCTGGCATCTTAAAACATTAACTAAAATGCAGAATAGAAATTAATAATATTTATTAAACTGTCAATATTAAGTAGAAAAATCTGTAAGGTGATTAAATCACAGAAAACACGGAATGGGATTTGACGAAAGTACAACTATGGACGATAGAAAAATACACGGTGAAATTAATAAATTTTCAAAGCACAAACAAGGCCTCAGTCCAAAGCTGTTCCAAAAGGCCCCTATTAACTCCGTCAAGAAATAGAAAGGACACGCCAAACACTTAATACAATGGGGAAAACTGTAATAAATTAGATCTTACTACCTTGCCGTTACAGCTGCTGATGGACTTAGTAACAAAAAATAGTAACCAAGATTAGTCTCATCAGAACACCATGCACTTTTTGTTGAGCACAAAACAGTTGAGAGTGAATGTTCAGAATCTCATCCGTGGTGTCACCCAAAGATATCAGCGCCGCACCACAGTCGCCAATGTGCATCGGCACCGCAGACATCTGCGATGTCTCCATTGCAATCCGCAATGACAGCAGAGCCCTCGCACTGAGACCAGAGTGGAGCTGAGCAAGAAAGTGGCTGCCCGGTTTCTGACTTCAGCTGAAGCAGTCAGTATCGCAGAATAGGACCAGGGTATTAATTAAAGTCTCAAATATCAATGTACCACGCTTTTGTAAATGCTGAACAGTGTACTTCAAGAGATGAGTTTGTTAATTAGTGGAACAAGTGATGCTTTCAGAGTCAGTGACAGTTATAACTGTCAGCAACTCATGTGGTAAACCATTGTATCAAATACTGTAAATATTTTTATTCATTCAAGTAATAAAGTGATATAATATTTCGCGTGCTGTAGCACTAATTATCCACATCCAGAGCAATAAAGGAATCTACGGTTACGGCTGGGTAACTGTAGTTTCGATTCCGATCATCACCATATTTAATTCCTCGGTGATGGCAGTTGGTGCATGAAATGGAGTCAGCAGCCACAAGTTACTTACTCCATCCAGTATCTGTGTGCCACTATATTGTGGTCATTGGAAACCAAATTTCCCCACAGAATACAGTTCATCTTCCACCTCCAGGTCTGCACAGTACACAACCAGTGGCAGATGCACCTCTCCCAAGCTCGCTGCAGTCTGAACCGAGAGAATGGGACTGTACGGTGAGCCCCATAAGACCTAGCACGCGTACAGATCGCGCAAACTGGTGGTATGCAATTCCAGTAGTTGCTAGGTAACTTCCACAGACAGCGGAGATCAACCTCTTTCAACACGAGCAGGCAAGGCTCTGGTTGAAATACAGTTTGAATTATCACCCAGAAGGAAATAAAGATCTATATCTACATCTACATGGTTACTCTGCAATTCACATTTAAGTGCCTGGCTGAGGGTTCATCGAACCATTTTCATACTACTTCTCTACCATTCCACTCTCGAATTTCGCGTGGAAAAAGGAACTCCTAAATCTTTCCGTTCGAGTTCAGATTTCTCTTATTTTATTATGATGATCATTTCCCCCTACGTAGGTGGGTGTCAACAAAATATTTTCGTATTCGGAAGCGAAAGTTGGTGATTGAAATTTCGTAAATAGATCTCGCCGGAAAGAAAGCCGTCTTTGTTTCAGTTACTAACACCCCAACTCGCTTATCATATCAGTGACTCACCTCTAATGCGCAACAACACGAAACGAGCTGCCCTTCTTTGCACTTTTTCGATGTCCTCTTTCAATCCAACCTGGTAAGGATCCCACATCTAGCAGCAATATCCCAGCAGTAGACGGACAAGTGTAATGTAGGCTGTCTCTTTAATGGGTTTGTCGCACCTTCTAAGTGTTCTGCCTTCCCCACAATATTATCTATGTGGTTATTCCAATTTAAGTTACTCGTAATTGTAATTCCTAGGTATTTAGTCGAATTGATTTGATATTGTGCGATGGTGCGATTTTCATATACCCAAAAGTTTTCGGTTTTCTGTTAGTACCCATTTGGATGACCTCGCACTTTTCTTTGTTTAGTGCCAGTTGCCACTTTTCGCCCCATACAGAAATTATCTCTAGATCATTTTGTAATTGGAATTGATCGTCTGATGATTTTACTAGAAGGTAAATTACAGCGTCATCTGCAAACAATGTAAGGAGGCTGCTCAGCTTATCACCTACATCATTTATGTAAATCATGAACAGCAGAGGGCCTGTGACACTACCTTGTGAAACGCCAGGTATCACTTCATTACCGTCTATCACTACGAGCTTTGATCTCTCTGATAGGAAATCACGAATCAAGTCACACAACTGAGACGATACTCCACATGCATTTGATTAATGGTCAGTTGTGAGGAACGGTATCAAAAGCCTTCTGGAAATCTGGGAATATGGAATCGATCTGAGATCTCTTATTGACAGCACTCATTACTTCAAAAATGGTTCAAATGGCTCTGAGCACTATGGGACTCAACTGCTGAGGTCATTAGTCCCCTAGAACTTAGAACTAGTTAAACCTAACTAACCTAAGGACATCACAAACATCCATGCCCGAGGCAGGATTCGAACCCGCGACCGTAGCGGTCTTGCGGTTCCAGACTGCAGCGCCTTTAACCGCACGGCCACTTCGGCCGGCTCACTCATTACTTCATGGGATAAAGAGCTAGCTGTGTTGTGTAAGAACGATATTTTCTAAATCCATGTTGGTTATGTATCAATGAGTCATTTTCTTCAAGGTGGTTCATAATGTTCAAGTACAGTACATGCTCCAGAATCCTACTGCAAATTACCGAGCGAGGTGGCGCAGTGGTTAGCACACTGGACTCGAATTCGGGAGGACGACGGTTCAATCCCGTCTCCGACCATCCTGATTTAGGTTTTCCATGATTTCCCTAAATTGCTTCAGGCAAATGCCGGGATGGTTCCTTTGAAAGGGCACGGCCGATTTCCTTCCCCATCCTTCCCTAACCCGAGCTTGCGCTCCGTCTCTAATGACCTCGTTGTCGACGGGACGTTAAACACTCCTCTTACTGCAAATTAAGGTCAGTGATATGGGTCTGTAATTCAGTGGGTTACAGCTCTTTCCTTTCTTGAATATTGGTGTGACCTGTGCTACTTTCCACTCTTTAGGAACAGACCTTTCGTCAAGTAAGCAGTTGTATATGACTGTTAAGAAAGGCGCTATTGTGTCTGATTACTCTGAAAGGAACCTAACTGGAATACCATCTGGACCGGGAGACTAGCCTTTCTTAAGTGATTTGAGTTATTTCGCAACACCTAAGATATCTACTTTTATGTCACTCATCCTAATAGGTGTTCTGGTTTCGAATTCTGGAATATTTACTTCGTCTTCTTTCGTGAGGGAATTACGGAAAACATCGCTATGGCGCAATGACGGTATTGACTGTTTCTTGCCACTGGTGCACTTTACATACGACCAGAATTTTTTTGGGTTTTCTGAACTATTTTGAGAAAATATAAATCCGTAGTGGATTTTTTGTTTCTTTGCTGGTTCACATTTTCTGCCTGATACACACTGAAAAAGAAGAAGAGGATGGAGGAGGAGGAGAAGAGGCAAGAAGAAAGAAGGATATTTGTCTCCTTTCGCAGCTTGTAACAGTAATGCGAGGGCCACTGCAATCTCCTTTCGCAGCTTGTAACAGTAATTGCGAGGGTCACTGCAAAAGAAATGCACCCTAACTTTGCAAAAATACGGTTTTCATTCTGCATGTGTGAAAGTTTTAGTGTGTAGATACATCCTTCCCACTGTTCCCGTGAGTGGCGCCATCACAGCATGTCTTCACGATTCCTACTACGCTTGAAGTCCGTCAGAAGCAACGTGCTGTCATAGAATTCCTGTGCAGTGAAAACGAGGCAGTGGAAAATATCCACAAGAGGTTGAAAAAGGTGTATGGAGATGCTGCTGTTGATCGCAATACAGTTAGTCGGTTGGCAAGCAGATTACGTGATGAAACCGGGCACGACAATATTTACGATCGTCCTCATAGTGGCAGGCCTCTTACTGCACACACTCCAGACAGTATGCAGAGAGTTAACGAATTGGTGACTGCTGACAGACGCATCATAGTGAACGAATTGTCACGCTACGTGGGGATAGGGGAAGTAAGTGTTTGCAGAGTACTGAAAATGTTGACGTTAGAAAAGGTTTGTGCTAGGTGGATAATGCACGGCCACATGTCAGTCAAAAAACCATGGAAGCGATCACAAAACTCGGATGGACGACACTGAAACACCCACCTTACAGTCCTGAACAGGCTCGATGGGACTATCATGTCTTTGGGAAACTGAAGGACTCTCTTCGCGGAACAAGGTTTGGAGATGATGACTCCCTTGTGCACGCTGCCAAACAATGAATCCAACAGGTTGGTCCAGAATTTTACGGCCGGCCGCGGTGGCCGTGCGGTTCTCGCGCTGCAGTCCGGAACCGCGGGACTGCTACGGTCGCAGGTTCGAATCCTGCCTCGGGCATGGGTGTGTTGATGTCCTTAGGTTAGTTAGGTTTAAGTAGTTCTAAGTTTTAGGGGACTTATGACCTAAGATGTTGAGTCCCATAGGGCTCAGAGCCATTTGAACCATTTTGAACCAGAATTTTACCAGGCGGGTATACAGGCGCTGGTTCCAAGATGGCGTAAGGCGGTTGAGAGGGATGAAAATTATGTGGAGAAATGAAAATATTGTTCGTAAAGGATGTATCTACACACTGTAGAACTTTCAGACATGTAGAATGAAAGATCAATTAAAAAAAATAGTGTGCATTTCTTTTGGAGTGACCCTCGTAGTAGACTTAGACCTGAAGATTATCAGCAGCACAAACCGGTAATCGACAGTAGAAAGTTGTGGTCAAAACGGTGGTTGTATGGTTACTTTAAATAAGTTGAGAACTGGATTAAAACAAGTATCGTGCATCTGCCTACTTCCGAGATATTATGGTCAAGCTGTTATGGACGACGTCGAGGGTAGCGGTGGCGGAATTCGAGCACCAACGCTCCATCGATCACTCACTGCCAGCCTCGTGCGTAAGCTGTAAGAGGTCAGTGCTGTCTAACGAGAAACGGCAGGGGCCACGTGATGCCTGGTGATGAGGGGCAATCCCAGAAGGCTGCGCGTGCGGTGCCCTGTGACGTCAGCACTAGAGTGCGTGGTGGGAGTGGTCTGGGCGCTGCGGGCGGCAGTGCTAATTACAAGGGTCGCCCGGCGCTGGACGGCGCCAAAGAGGCCAGCCGACGCCGGCCGGCCCAAAGCAAATTCCGCTGTAAGGGGTGGGAGGCGATGGTGGGGATGGGGGTGGTGGTAGGAGATGAATGAAGGGGGGACCGAGGGTGGAATCTAGCCCATCGACTAACACGACCGCCTATACCATTCGCCATTTATCCCTGTCCTATAACTTACGATGAATTAATGTACAGTTTTCTACATAGTATCGTCACTAGGAGGTAAATATACGACACGCTTAAAACGGGAATTAGAACCTCATTAGCAGATTACTTGAATAGAGAAGCATGCACAGAGAAAACGTAAAGAGATCCTCACTCACCGTGCCGCGACACGGAGCTTGAAAATTACGAGATGTAGTAACAAATGTAGATGGATTATTCATAAAGCTTCCTACTATCTTCACGAAAACAATTCATTTAATCACTTTTCTGTCCATCTGCAGGTAAATACCTTCTGTCCTTCCACACAGTGAATTTACGGCTTTATACTATCGCAAAATGCCGCTACGCGATCCATAATAAAAACGAACAGCCATTTCCGCTGTATTGTTTTGCTACGTCATATTGGTTTGGCCCCAGAGATCAGTGGCAGGCGGATCTCATTGTGCACTGAGTCGTGGGACTCCTATAATGTCGTGTCGGACCTTTTTTCGCAGCAACCCGACGTGGCAAGGGCTCAAAAAGTCGTTGAAAACCCCTTGCAGAAATATTGAGTCGTATTGCCTCTAGAGCTGTCCATAATCGCGAAAGGGTTGCCGGTGTAGGATTTTGTGCACGAACTGCCCTCTCACTTATGCATTATAAATGGTGGAGGTGATACATGTCGGATAACCTGGGTGGGAGAACCATTAGCTCGAACCGGCCAGAATGTTCTTCAAACCAGTCGCGAACAGCTGTGGTCGAGTGACATCCATACAAATTCTATCGCAAATGGCTGCAAATGTTCTCTCAATAGTGTAACCATTTCCAGCCAATGATCGGTTCGGATGGACCAGAGGACCCAGTCCATTCCATGCAAACACAGCCCCACACCATTATGTAGCAACCGTCAGCGTGCACAGTGTTTTGTTAACAATTTGGATCCTTGGCTTCGTCGGATCTGCGCCACACTCGAATCCACCCATGAGCCCTTACCAAATGAAATCAGGACTCTTCTAACCACGCCGTGGTTTTGCAGTCTAGGGTCAAATCACTCATAAGCCCATGAAAGGCGTTGCAGGCTATCTCGTGTTGTTAGCAAAGACACTCGCGTCGGTTGTCTACTATCATAGCCTAGTGTCGATTACCTGCTACCATAGCCTATTAACGTCAAATTTCACCGCACTGTCTTAACGGATAGAGTTGTCATACATTCCACATTGATTTCTGCGGTTATTTCAATGTTGTTTGTCTGTTAAGATTAACAACTCTGCGCAAACGCCGCTGCTCTCGGTTGTTAAGTCCGTCTGGCACTGCGTTGCCGATGGTGAGGGATAATGCCTAAAATTATGTTTGCTCGGCTTGCTTTGACACTGTGCATCTCGAAACACTGAATTCCCTAACGGTTTCGGAAATGAAATGTCTAATGCGCCTAGCAACTATTACCATTCCTCGTTCAGAATCTATAAATTGCCATCGTGCGACAACAACCACGTCGGAAAAGTTTTCCTATGAATCACAAATTACAGCTCCGCCAATGCACCGCCCTGTTATACCTTCTGATAGAAGGAATGCTGTATGACGTGAATCTGGTAATCGTTGCTAGTCGTTGTCTAACCAGGAACAGACGAGAAATGCCTAATGTTGGTCCACCATTAGCGGGACGTGCGCACGTTTAACTAGAAAACGTCTATGCTGACTGAGAGTCGAACGCCGCGCACATGGTTATGAAGACACGTTAATAATCAAATTCTTATTCAGTAGTAGCTAGGAGTAGCATGTTTAGTTGCAAACCTTAAGGCCTTTCCCATCCCTAGTAACGTGTTGCCTAATATGTGCTATACCATGGTGTTAATTTACAAGTGGATTGACTGCCATAAAGAGCAATCTTCTCTAGTAGTCGTGTATCATTGAGATGTAGATGAAGTGCCTCAGCAGAAAGTAATTATGTCGTGCAGCACGTATTGTCTCAGAGACACTGAGTACATGACATAAGTGCACAAAACGTGCATTATATACTAAGCATATACTACTGTTTGGAGAAGCTGCCGCCAGACCTGTTTACTTTCACATTCCGCTTAGTTGTCGTGGTTGAATACATGTTTTCTTGAGGCTACATCTAATGAAGAGCGCATACAAGAAAGAATAGTTCCCTGCGTCATCCTATTGCTAGCTAGGTAAAATATTTTGTGGTAGCTATGTTTAAAATGAATGTATTTTTGAACGTATTGTTCGTCAAGTATTTGAATGAATCATCAACTGTAGGTGTGCCTGCACATTTTATAGCATAATAGCTGTAGCTGAGTTAGTTTATACTACAGACTTGGGTAGGTTGGGTGTAACTTTTGATCCTTCAACGGGTGATCGTGGCTTTGCGGCCCGGGCCTGTACCATCCGCGGCTCGCAAGCTACGGGCCAGCCAGGCTGGCAGAGGCGTGAGGGAAGTGAGAGAGCTGGCGGTGGGGTTGGTGGGCCAACAGCCCGGGACGAGCCAGCACGGCTGCGCCGCATGCCTCTGTCTCTGGCGCTCCATTTGACGTAAATATGTTTACCTCCTCTCCTGACATCAGTATAAGAGCAGCAAGCAGAAATACACATCAGGTTGTCTGCCGTAATGGTTCACTGGGAGAGGTCTATTCGAGATAGAGTCTTCGCTCTCCTTGAAGAAGGAGGATGTTCCATCAGAGATGCTGGCAGACAGTATGGCGTACCACATACCACTGCAACGAGATGGTGGAGGATCTGTGGAAAAGGGGCACCATCAACAGGTCTCGTGGCTCAGGCAGGAAGAGATGAGCTCACAGCAGGAAGACAGGGACCTAGTGCCTAGGAGCAGAGAAAATCCCTTTCCGAAAGCGAAGCAGTTGCGGCGGGAGACCGACTTCCCCGGCTCCAGTGATACGATTCGCATAGGGCTGAGGGACGCTGGACTGCATGCACGACGATCCGCCGTGAAACAAGAGCTCAGCGAAGACAACGTTTTATACCGGCAAGCATTTGTGGAGCTCCATCTGAGGGCGTCGTGGGACAACGTCATTTTCACTAAGGAGAAGGTGTTTTCCACCAGTAACGACGGTCCACGAATCGTTTACAGGCCGCAAGTGACTCGCCATCGACGCGAATATGGCCGGCTATCTGTTACCTGCTGGGGTTGTATTTCTGCAAGAGGGGCGGGTATTCTTCACAGGATAGAAGGAACTCTGGACAGCGTGCAGTATGCCCACATATTGCAAAATTTGATGCTTCGTCAGTGCGATTGCTGTACGCAGAAGGGGACGTAACAAATTGTAAGAGGACCATTCTCCCATTCACAAGTCAGCATTTGTTCAGCAGCGGCTCTCCACGATTGGCGTCAACGTCATGGACTGGCCGCCACGGGCGGCTGACATGTACCCCATGGAAAACATGTGGCCTGATGTCGCCAGAACATTAACAGAGAACTGGCCACGAAACCAACCAACTACTGCGGACGCTCTTTGGGACTGCGTCCTGGAAGCCTGGGAGGGAGTTGCTTCTTCAGGCTGTTACGTCCGACGGCTTATACATTCTGTGCCAGGCGCATGACAGAAGTACAAAATAATGAATGATTCTGGATAAAATATTAGAGTCCTTAAAATCATAACATGTAAGCTTTCACGTCCGGCGTCTTCATTAATTAAAACTTCCGGGCTGAATTTCCGTGGTCCATATATAAAACTTCTTCTCCTTCCTGACGTTTCGTTGCCTACTGCGGGCAACATCTTCTGAGGTAAAAGTCGGCCACTGGCTGCTAGGCGCTGGAGGTCCCGCTTATATAGAGCGCTTAGATGGCGCCACCACTCAGCACGTGCTGTCGGCTCTAAAACTATCTCTGGCTAGTGTCATCTCTCTCGATTACAGGTAATAGATTGTCACTTCGCTGGTACAAAGTCGACCGCCATATCTTGTCTAGTTTTAATTCTTCTTCCTTTTTACTAAAATTATTTTCGTGCGGGTATAATAATGTGAGGTCCTAGCTACCCAGGTGTGTATAAAGTTCCGTGTATCTCTGGCATGGTTTATATTGGAACAACAAAACGGAGTGTTAATACCCGCCTAACGGAACACAAAAGGAACTGTAGATTGGGACAAATTGACGAATCAGCTGTAGCGGAACACGTTTTCAAAGACGGTGATCACGAAATAAAATTTAATGAGTCAAACGTGATAGCTGTTCCCTTTCAGGACTTGGACGATCTGTGCTGCGTTTTCGTGTTGTTGTTTGCACCGGATCTCGGCTTTCAGACGCACATCACCCTACGGCCGGATGCACAGCCTCGCTTTTTCTGGGCCCGGCCCCTTCCAGTGGCCTTATGGCCAGTGGTCAACAAGGAACTTGATCGGCTCCAGGCCGCTGGCGTAACTTACAGTGCATGGTCGACATCACTGGTGGTCATACAGATCCCTTCGGATGTGTGGGCACTTCAGCGCTACAGTCAATGTTCAGTCCCTTGTTGACACCCCATTCCCTGACAGGAAGACCATCTTGCCAAGCTTGCCGGGGGAGAGTACTTTTCCAAGATAGACGTGGCTGAAGGATACCGGCCATTTTTCAGCGATTCCTGGAGCAGCTTAAACAGCCTATCCCTACCTGTGTGAATTATCTGGATGACATCGTAGTCACCGGGCGTTCCTGCCAGGAACATTTGCAAAACCTCAGCGCCTTAATTGACGCTCTGCAGTCTGCTGGTTTACACTGTCGGCAGGACAGTGTTTTTTTGTTTTTTCAACCGGGAGTGGAATACTTAGGCCACTGGCTGAGCAAAATGTCATTCGTCCTTCGGGTCGTAATGTCGCCGCAATTGAGGCCCTTCCTCATCCCAAAGACTCGTCTGAATTCCAGGTGTTTTTGGGCAAGATTACCTATTACTTAAGGTTCTTGCCCCAGGTTGCCTCCGTTGCTCAACTCCTCAATCACTTGCGTCGTATAGTGGTACCTTTTGATTGGACTCCTGCCTGTTACCAGGCTTTTCTCCATTTACGGGCAATGCTGAAGTCTGCCCCTTGCCTTACTCCCTTTTCTCCAGACCGCCCCTTGGTTGTGGCAGCTGATGCGTCGGCACACGGCATTGGGGGCGTCCTTGGGCACTGGGATACCGATGCCTCTAAGACGTTGACCCCAGCACAATGGAACTGCTCCCAGATTGAAAAGGAGGCTCTGGCGATCGTGTTCGCTGTCCAAAAATTTCACACCTATCTCTTTGGGGCAAAGTTCGCCCTCCTGACGAACCATAAACCCTTGGTTACACTTTTAGGGCCCCACTCTCACCTTCCAGAGCAGACAGCTCAACGTCTCCAGAGCTGGGTATCGTTTTTACGTAATTACGCTTACACCATCCGGTATAAGCCCACCGCCCACAATGCTAATGTGGACGCTTTGTCACGTCTCCCAGCAGGCCACGATCCTGCCTTTAACCAACAGGAGGTCCTCTGCTTTCACATTGATTCTGCCCGCCGGGATGAGCTGGACAGTCTGCCCCTTAGGGCTGCTCACATTGCTGCGGCTGCTCGCCGCGACCCTGTCTTATGGCAGGTTCTCAACCACGTGATCCATGGGTGGCCGTCCTACATTACTCGTCCGATGCAGTCTGATTTCAGCGCCTGGCGCCTCCTGTCCCACTGGCTCTCCGTGGTCGATGATGTCCTTATGTTGGCCACGGAGTCGGATGCCCGGGTGGTCATCCCTCCGGAATTGTGGCTTCGGTTGCTCGGTTTGTTACACTGCGGACACTGGGGTATGTCCCGTATGAGAGTCTTGGTTGGCCGGCATGTGTATTGGCCCGGCATCGATGACAATATTGAGCTCCTGGTCCGTGGGTGCACTGTCTGTGTGCGTCACCAGGCAAATCCCCCTCAGTCATTTGCACCCTGGCCTGTGCCTCGCCGGCCCTGGGATCGCATCCACATCGATTTTGCGTGCCTGTTTTTGGGGTCCATGTGGTTACTCATCGTTGATGCCTACTCCAAATATGTTGTCCGAATGGCATCCACCACGACGGAGGCTACACTTACGGCCCTGGCCCAGGTTCTCGCCGTCGAGGGTCTGCCACACACTTTGGTCACTGATAATGAACCTCAATTCACTGTGTCCTCCTTCCACGACATCTGTCAGGCCACCCTTCGTCCAATAGTGCAGTGGACAGGCTTGTCTGCACTTTTAAACAACAGCTGACTAAGGCGGTCGACACATCTCCGACCACGTCGTCCCTCACCCTGTTTTTGATCACCTATTGCACTATTCCAATTGACAGACACAGCCTGGCAGAGCTCCTTCATGGGCGACAGCCACGGACCCTGCACCATTTGCAGACGCCCTCCTCCTACCGCCCCCACTCCCAGCCCTCACAGCGGTATGCCCGTGGCACGGCTGTGTGGGCCCACGAGTATGGGCGCAAGGTGGGTAGGACACCCGCCACGGTCGTCGCTGCCCACAGGTGGCGTGTGACGTCAGTGGGAACGTCGAAAGGGTTGGAGCGCCGCTACCATAATCAGCTCCACCCGCGTGCCACCACAGGACTCACGCTGCCGCCTCCTTACCTACTCCATCACGTACAGACATTTGGTCCTCGAATCACCATCCCTGTTCCTGGTTGCCATCACCCCGAGGGCCTGTCGCCGGCCCTCTTCACCTCCGGGTGGATAAGTGATTCCCTCCCCCACCCTGGGCTCTGGATTGGCTGTCATGGATACCTCTGGCATCCTCTCATCCCCGCCAATAGTGGTTGATGAGCCCGTCTCCTCTTCCCACTGCTGCCCACCTCAGCACCATCCGGGGCTTTTCTGCCCTAGGCGCAAGTTTCAGGGGAAGGATCTGGTACCGCGCACTGGAATCTGAATCCCCACCAGACGGTATGGATGTTGAAGACCCCTAGAGGTCTCTGCACCATCGCGCCATAAGCTGTGGCAGCACGCGCCTCCTGGCCCACATTTAGCGTGTGGGTGCCACAGTGGAACATGTGGTTGCAGCGGCCAATGGCGGCGTCCTCGATAGAGTACTTGAGCGCCTGCCTTTCGCTCAGTCAGCTCATTCGCGTCTGCCCTGCCCCTCTCCCCCCTTTATGAGTGCTCACCCTCCTTGGTCCCCCCCTTTTTCCTTCCTCCCTCCTTGTTCTTCCCCCTCCTCCAGGTCCCCACCCCCATCTGCCTTTGGCTCGGGAGTGTCATCTTTGTGCCGCCATTTCCGTGCAGTGTTTTATATCGAGTGTTCCGTGTTGTGTTTTTTGGGAATTGTTGCGAACGGCCATCATACTGTCGCTGGGTGTGCTTTTTATCTCTTGCGATCAGAAACCAGCCTGTCGCCATATTTTTTTTAATTGTGTAGTACTATGTTACTTGTCTGATTCCCGTGTCTTTTATTAACATTGCCAACCCCTTTTGCTTTCTGTTTTAACTTTCCGCATTTTTCCGCCAATTTACACTTTAAGTCACCGTTTTATCGCCTGTTTTTCTTGTTTCTTTTCTTCTTCCGTTTTTTTTTTTAAGAAAAAGTCTGCAGGCCGTAGAGCAGCGTACTAAGTTGCTGCCAGCCCTCCCCCTTCGGGGGGGGGGGGGGGGGGGAATTGAAAATCAATAAAGGAAAAATAAAGCTCAGTCTGCCAGTCTAACATTGCGTACGTCTCTGGACATATCGCCTCGCCATAGACAGCGTATTTACTTCCGTGTTTTGTTTACGAGTGGATGTGGTTGTCTAGTCCGTTTTTCTTGACTGTTGTCTCGTTCTTGTTTTAGTCGTTTGGTCCTTCGTTTGTCGTGTCCGTCCTCTCCGTTGTGTTGTTGTTCGCGGGTCCCGCAACGTTTTCCGTCACTTCAACCCTGCGACCGTTCCAGTCGTTGTTACAACACTAGGCCTCCTCGAAAGGCACCTATCTGGTTTCGGATCAAGATCAGCACAAAATATTCATTATTTCATTTCAAGCCCTAGCATGTGCACTCCGAACTACTAGTGAAAAGAAGTGCATTTTCAACGTCTCTTCATGCGTTTTGAGCTGTAACGTGTTCAATTTGTAACGTGTTTATTTCAACTCACGGCCACATGAAGAGCTTTTTGTCACAACTTTACGAGATCAAACGTTTCCTAGCATCTTATCAAGTTCAAACATTCCTCTTCATCCTGCTGGCGAAAACGGATTTGGGTTTCACGTTGTGTTCGTTGTGATCACCAACGACGATATGTTGTGGTTTAAATGGCTCTGAGCACTATGGGACTTAACATCTATGGTCATCAGTCCCCTAGAACTTAGAACTACTTAAACCTAACTAACCTAAGGACATCACACAACACCCAGCCATCACGGGGCAGAGAAAATCCCTGACCCCGCCGGGAATCGAACCCGGGAACCCGGGCGTGGGAAGCGAGAACGCTACCGCACGACCACGAGCTGCGGGCCGATATGTTGTGGATTCAGCTTCTAGCCAGCAGAGTATTTTCCATCACATTATTGAAGGTAAAAATATGCCACTCCTAGCTATTAGTGGAAAAGAATTTGGTCGCCTGATGTTTAGCTAAACATATGCACATCTCGCTACTGATGAACCAACAGTAGCTATTTATCGTTTGTTCCTCGCTAGAAAACGACGGTGCTAGTTGCTGGGTTCGAATCCTAATCATACAAAAACAATTCTACCGTCATTTAAGGTTCCAACATCTCGCTATTGGTGATAACATTTTATATTTAACTTCTGATTTTACGTACTTCGTTAACAATTCGATTAGGTGCTGGCTTCACATCCCTGTCAGAAGCTTTACATGATGGTATTTCAACTTTAAACATCAGCATACCTTGTTCCTTGTGAATAACACCATATTAAACTTCGTTGGGGGTAGTTCTGAGAAGGTAACCGTTATGACAGAATTCCCAGTTCAGCACAAACATTTTCGTCATTTATTTTCACGATCTGAGTTGATAACTGATACTGGTGCAAACGTCTATACTTCTGTGCCTAGTGATAGGGTCTCAAAAAGGCACAAACAAAGCTTAGCTTAGTTAGCAATGGCTATAGGTGCTGAGTTTGAATCCAGGTCCAGAACGACGACATTGGTCATGCCATTTAAAGTTCAAATTTGTGTACATGTAGCTGTTGATGTGTTACGGGAACAATGATATTACTTGTGATTCGCTGTTAATGTTGAGATTTCCATAGAGTGCTTGTTGCCGTTAATCGCGTTTTTTTACTGGTTCGTTCATTATCCAGTTTCTAGAGCGACTCGCCGTTGAGCGACTTTCAGCATGTGGATGGAAAACCTTTTCGAGAGTAAAAAACCTTTTTCCAATTTCCGTACAGCTTTGTAACTCCATACATTGTCTCAAGTATTTAATTTTGACTAAGGATTACTGTATGATGTATGTAAAATAATCCGTTTTCTCAGAATCTTTGGAATGTCACTTGTTGTAATTAAGGTTAGTTTATGAGTGTTATTGGGTGTCTCATCGCTAAGAACATGTTTTCTAATATGTTTTGTATGACGATATTAGTTGACGCTTAGACTGGCTCCCATAAAGACCTTTGGTCTCTAGTAGTCTCTTGTGGTATCCATTGTGTGTAGTCAAACGACTGTACCCACGAGGTTTTGGTGTTTAAAGGACCTTCAACACAGCTATGTTATGTTGGTTGTATTCGGCAGTGACCCACTTTTTTTGCTGTCAAGTGTACAAGGAGTTGCTAGAGTCTCATATACAAGATAGATGAACGAAATTTCATTGAGTGGAACACGAATGACACTTTTCTTCAAGCACGGTAATTACACTGAAGCCACAGCGATTCGTGATCGTCCGTTGTACGTTACAACCAGTGCAACATGGTTCTTTACAGGATGTGTGATAAACACGGATGGCAGCGCATGCTCTGCAAAGTGCTCCCACGCTAGCCCCAAGGTTATTAAGAATTCTTGTGGCTGGCTGTTCCATTCATCCATCAGAGCCGTTTACAACTGCTAGATGGTCGTTAGTGCATGTGGACGCGCTGCAACATGTTTCCTCCACGCACATGTGCTCGATGGTATTGAAGTCAGCGCAATGGGCAGGTCGGTCCACTCGTCGAGTATCACTTTGTCCCAAGAGCTGTTCCACCTGACCTTTTCTATGTGGCCGCCCGTTTCTCATCCAAGACGACACGGGGAAGGAGTACAGTGTTACAAAATTGTTGGCCTGTGACTGTATATTGGTCAAAGATTTGCAAGTCAGTACGCCAATACAAAGCTGTTCCGCCCCACACCATAACACAAGGACCATCAAAACAGGCTGGACAATTTTGGACAAGCCCTCATTGTCGAACGTAATCATTTTGTTGATCCAGGTGTTGTGATGTATGGAGGCATAACGCTGCATAGCCGTAATGGCCCCCAAATCCTTGAACACGATAACCTCTGTGGTCAGCGTTATTATCACACCGTACATCTTCCCCACATGCGTCCACAACGAACAGCAAACGAGTAGTAGTTGTAGGAATGGATTGGCGTGGTTGTTACCCTGCCTTGTTATGTGAAGGGGAACATCATGAAGCGCGGTGACATCAGTGTAATGTTTGTCTTTGAGTGAAAGTGCCTTTTCTAGATCTTGTCAACGTGCATTTCTTTGAGTTACGTTCTGTGCGATTCTGTAGCATTTCTTTTTCTGCATAGTGAAAGTACCATCGAGCTACGTTACTTGGCTGTAAGACATGAAAAAGTTACATTCCTGAAGTTTAGGACACAAATGCTGGTGAAGGACGGTTCCGTCACAATTCTGCTGAATTATGCTGTTTTTCAGTTCAATCTGTTGTCACCACTTGATCTTTAGATGATAAGTGTATATTTATAATTAATAATGGTGTGTTACGACGAAACATAACAGGCACTTGTGGCGCAACAGGTATTACTATAAATTATCCGTACGTTTTCGTATTAATCTTTTTCCGAGTCCTTACTTTATGACCTATCTGTGTTGTTTTAATTTTCTAACTTTCTTTCTGTTTTAGAAAGTCTCTTGGATTCATTTACATGGATTGCAAGACAGAACTACCCCTCATTGGCAGTGGCGTGATAGGTTTTGTGAGGAAAAGTTTTCATAAATGTGTCCGGCAAGGCGTAATATCGGACTACAGTTCGTTTTAACATTATTAAAACATCAGAAAAGCTGTGATGGGAACTGAGACATTTCCGTTAACGCACAATGTCAAAATACGTCGGTTCTGATACTTTATTAACGTCACGTGACTAAGCTATTCATGAAGTTGTAATTGTTAATGTTAAACGTCTGTTTCTGTAATGAATTTTTAAATATCTTGTTCATATAATGCCTAATGACTGTTATGCAACGTTGTTGAAAGAATCTGCTACACATGCCTAAAATCTGCTCTGAGTAACGTACAAAGTATTGTTGATTTTGCTTAGTGTGTTGACCTTTTCTCGAAGTTATTTCGTATGGAAATAACAGACTTGCAATGACTTCTTCTGAGTTAGCACTTTTTCCAATTACTTTGGTTGTAGACTATCGTCATACACTTTTACCATTGATTGCGCCACATTATTTTAAACTGCCCTTCCCTTTGAAAAAGCTCCGTCATTTTCTAATTCAGTACTCGCTTCCACCTTATGCCCTCAGTATAATGTCTAAATCTGCTAACTGCCCCAATATTATTTGAACACTCTCACACCAAACCATTTTAGTGTCAACGGCCGCTATCGATGCTACTGTGACGTTGCTCTGGCGTGCGGTTTAGCGTCCTTACCGCAGCCGTTATGCTTTTTGCCTATAGCACCACAAGGTTTCATACGATGTGCCAATGAATCCAATAGGCTTCTATGCAGTTCCTATTCTTGCATGTGCTTTTTGTAATAAAATTTCTACATAAAAATGGGGTTGAGGCCATACTACATTTAATGAGATATACAATAGCTCTAGTCATTCAGCAGTTAGCAAAAATGTCAGGCGACATCTAGGTTTCAGAAACTATGGTCTCATTACAGAACGTAGGTATGGATATTCCTAGACGATTTTTTGTTTCACTGTGGCTTACTTTGTAGGTTCAAGTCATCGGTGGCACAAAGCATGTGGAATCCAGAAGACAATTAGCGTTCTGCAGATGGGCCAGTATTCATCTTACAAAGTATGTCGTTGATGTACTCTTTCTTCAAGATTTGCTTACAGCATTCCAAATCGTATTCGGCCACTATATCTACTAAGGCTGCTCAGGGTCGCTGGAAACACCACCAAAAGACGTTCCCTGAGAGGCCCTCACTGCAGCTGGATGCTCACCCACCTTCCTATTTACACTATCTTTACGCGCTCCTAGTCCTTCTTTCTTAATGATGACTGACCACCTACAGAGATAAAGATATTTAGCACAGTACTTACTATCGCAATCAAAGTCTGACAACTATACACAGACCTGGCCAGTGATGGTTAGATCCCCGCTGGGGGATCACCACTCAGCTACTGCTTACCTAACACCTTGTCCAACGTCACTACCAACAAGCACCACAGAACTCGCATCACCAAATGTATATGTTGTTAATAACTACCTGCTGGACGAATGGGCTATTTCCATTTAGCCTTTGTCGTCTTTGTCTGGGTACAATATGCTCCCGTCATGTTAATGTGACCACCGACATCAACGTGCAATAACCATTCACACATGGCAGGTGTTGGCACTAGAAGTGGAAGGTATGTAAAGCATGTTTGAGGGGACGCGGGAAGCCGTGTAGTCATTGCCGTAATACGAAAAAAAGAGGCCCAGAAGGGCTTCAAATTATTTTTCGGGTCAAGGGCGGAAGGATTTCCGAAACAGCTTAGCTTGTAATCTACTCTCGTACCGGCGTGGTTAAGGCATACTGTAAATAGGAAAATGACGCCATCCAAAATCGGCAGCGAGGCACTTGTGCTGCACCATAGGTCATAGATGACAGATACGAACGATAGCTGCAGAGAGGTGTATGGGCAAACAGAAGTGCAAGTGTTGGTCAACTGGGAAGCTGACCGCCCAGATTAAACAAGGGACGACCAAGAATGTCTCCTCCACGACCGTTCTGCGATCTTTGCTGCAGCAGGTGCCTGGGTCACACATCCGTGACGACTGCTGTTCATTGGCGATGAAGGCTGGAATCTGCACGCCAATATCGTAAGTGGATGCCCACTGATTGGCAGCAGGAGGTCTTTTCACATGAATCACATTTTGTCCTCCGTTTCACAGATGGCCGTTAGATCACCGGTAAGGTACAGGCTCAAGCAGGGAGCATTAAGGTCTCGAGAATGTTTTCCTGCCTTTCCCTCGGTTATCGCCTCGATATGGAAGGCCCAATGGGGACCATATCCACCTCCACATCCAGTGCTTTTTTTCTGAACACGATGGCATCTACCAGCAGGACAATGCAACGAGTCACACAGCTTTCAATACACGTGCTTTGTTGAAGAGCACCAGTATGAGTTTACCTTACTCCTGTGGTCACAATACACCCTGGATTTAAAACCAATCGAAAATCTGTGGAACCACCTCGATAGGCGTGTTCGCGCCATGGATCCTCAACGTACAAACGTAGAGGATCAGGCCACGGCAGGAGTCGGCGTGGTTCCACAATGTTGGTATCTTCCAGAGCCTTACTGACTCTCTTCCTGGACGTATCGCTGCTGTCTGCACTGCAAAACGTTGTTATTCAGGCTTCACACAGGTGGTTACATAAATGTGGGTGGACAGTGTATGATACATGCAGTTTACAACCACAGTAATGGGAAACAAATTTCTGGGCATGAACCATGTTTAGATTTGCAGTAGACGATCCGGAGGGCTACTGTGAAGGCCTTTATGAACTATACGTCGTGTTAAGAATCGGGAGGCTACTTCGTCACGTGCCAGTACACGGTGTTTACATCCAACAGAGAATCCTCTAGTAACACCGCATTCTCCGAATCTCCTTGTCAGTTACACAGCTACTACGGCTAAGCTAAGGTGAGCAGGAGGTATGCTTTGTTGAGGTGTGTGTGTTTGCTGTGTTGCAGTGCCAGTGGAGGAGGCGACGGTGGTGCTGGCCGAGGTGGCGCGCCTGCCCTGCTCGCTGGAGCCTCCCGACGCCGACGATCAAGTGGCACTCGTCATCTGGTTCAAGGACGACAACGCTTCCCCCATCTACAGGTACAGAGTTCTGGCGTGCACAATACTAGTGGCAAAATGACAGACACACTTGGAGCATCGCGACTCACGTTAGGGGGGACTGGGCGAAGTTGGCTCACGGGTTGATTGTCTCAGTTCTCAGCTGCTGCTGTTGCTGCCTAGCGGTGTACACCCAACCTTGAGTACGATGACAACTGTCTGAGTGGGGTGCGCGTAGTTTCTAGTTCCCAGCGCAAGCACGAAAGTCTCCTGAACTAGTTTGGTGTACTCGAGTTTTTTGCTGTTCTTTTATCGGTATAATCAACTGTCATTTATCCATTATTCAATCAAGTCTAACCCAACTATTTGCTGTTACTTTATAGAAATTTTTCAATGTAATTTTGTATGACAATTGAAATTAGGATTAAGGTATGTTTGTCCAGCTGGGTTGCCCCAAAAATGTTTGGAATGCTTGTCAGACTTGTCAGCCTACACCAGCAGGTTCGGTTGGTAGTTTCTTTTTCAAATTTTTCGGATAAAACGCATGAGAAATAAAAAAAAGACAAATCGAGGATAAACTGCTGCAGAATATTTCAGGTAAAACGCTTGAGAAATCATAAAAAAAGACAAATCGAGGACAGACTGCTGCAGACACCATGCTTGCTCCATTGAAGACCGTAAAGAAAGAAGGATTAAAAATTCATAAAGCATTAGAGTATCGAATTTGTTACCGAACGGTAGCGAGATTTTCTGAGCTATATCTCCAAGACGAAACTGACGATATAATGATAGTTCGGCCTGCTGACAAAGTTGCTTGTTGTCAGGATACAGAAGTTTTTCTGACGACGACGACCATGACGACTAACAAAACAATAGACTGATGAGCCACAACATTATGAGCACTATCCACCGCGATGTTATACGCTGCATTTATGCGCTGAGGCCACGTGACGAGGTAAGAGTATATGAGCGGAGCAGAGACGAATTGGGAATCATTCTAGCGACAATAAGAGGCACAAATGCTCCAATCTACTGACTTCAATGACTCTGACGAAAGCCAGATTGTTGTGGCCCCGTGCCTGTGAGCGAGCATCTCGTAAACGGTGAAGCTTACTGGATTTCGCGTCCTACTGTCGAGACCGTCTATGGAAAGTGGTTAAGAATGCTGAAACCACTAGTAGGTGCGAAGAAGTTGGATGTCCGTATCTCATCACAGAACATATGGATTGGAGACTTCCTGCCCTCTAAAGCAGGATAGGCGGCAATCTGTGGCAGATCTGATGACAGAAAACAGCGCTGGAACAGCCACAACTGTTTTGAAGCACACAGTACAGCGCACAGTGTCGAACACTGTGTTCAGTAGCAAAGAACCTTCCCATGTTCAAAAAATGGCTCTAAGCACTATGGGACGTAATATCTGAGGTCACCAGTCCCCTAGAACTTAGAACTACTTAAACCTAACTAACCTAAGGACATCACATACATCCATGCCCGAGGCAGGATTCGAACCTGCGACCGTAGCAGCAGCGCAGTTCCTGACTGAAGCGCCTAGAACCTCTCTGCCACACCGGCCGGCCGTACCATGTTCTCCCAACAACATCGTCAGTTATGCTGTGGCACGGGATCATCGCTGTTGGCCCGCGGATTAATGGAATCACGTCGTCTGGTAGGATGAATCCAGTTTATTGTTAAACCAGGTCGGTGGCTGTGTACAGATACGCAGTCATCCTAACAAACGGCGCCACGAAACATTCAATGCGCCACGGACGCAGGCCGGTGAGAGCGGTATTGTATGAAGGAAATTCACCAGGGCTTCAATAGGATCTGGGGTATTAATCGTAGGCACCATTGCAGCTGTGGACTACGAGAACATTATCTGGGACCACCCGTGACCCGTTACGCTTGATGTCTTCCCCTACCGCGGTGGCATCTTCCAGAAGGAAGACGTCATTGTGGCAAGGCCAGAATCGTGCTGCAGTGGTCTTGGCCATCAAGTTCAGCTTATCTGAATACGCTGAAATCCAGCTGGGACGCTGTCGGGTGCCAACTCCAAGGCCAAAAGCGAAATGTCCGTAATTCACAGGAGGTGTGTAACCTGTGCATTGGCATATGGTGCCACAAACCTCTGGATACATCAGAAGTACCTGTCTAATCCTTGTAACACAGAATCAATGCTGAATTGCGCTCCAGATGTGGACCAACATGCTTTTAAGTATGAGCTTATAATGTTTTGACTCATCATTGTCTATTTCCAAGCTGCCATTGCGTTCTAAAAGTTGATGTTGAAATAAATCAATACTTAGGCATACCATATTTGTCAGGTATATTTTGTTTACTGTCCTAAGGCTTGTAGTAAGACCTTTTACTAAATGCTTCCAACAGCGAAATTATGGATAGAAGTTGAACTGACAATCGTGAGTTAAAGAAAATGGGAAGGAGTTAAGGGAAAGGCGAAGGGTCGGACCCTCAAATCAACTAGTTGTTATTTCATGCAAACAACAATTTATTAACAAGTTAACATTTAACTTTAAATCAATGAAATAGATACTGCAATCCAAAAGCTTTTAATAATTAAAATAAAAGGGCCAGCTATGCAATTGTTCGGATGGAATTTGAAATTTAAATCGTAAGGCCACAGTTTGGGGAAATACAACATGCTAATTTTAATAATAAGAAGAAAAGGGTCAGCTACGTAAAAGTTTAGGTCAAATTTGCAGTGTAAATCTTAAGGCCGCAGTTTGGAGAAATGTCACTACAAGGTTATCTTTTCAGACTACTGTCGTAAGACGAAGCCGCACTTAATACTCATCTTGAATGAGGTATCGGAGCGGCCTGGATGCCAGAGATGTCTTGAAGTGGTAATTTTTCAACAAACAGTCGGAAGGCGTGTCCGACAGATCGGCCCCTGGAGAAGCAGATGAACCAGGCTGCGAGCAACGTGAAGTGGCAGTCCAGACAATCCGATAGATTGCGGTGTCACTAACCAACGATGAGACGGCCACCACGTTCCCCCTTTCCGCAGCCAGAGGCCCACACTAGTAGGCGGACGCGACGAAGGCAGTCCCCACCAACCGGCCGACACCACCCACACACCACTCGTCTCGCAGCCAATTTCCTGTGTCCGACGGATGCGGCTTTCGCAGACCAACTTGGCTCACAGCCCAATTCAGCTCTCGCTTAGGAATCCGATGTCACAAACAGCTCGGCTCTAACCGTCCAACACCCTGTCTCAGACCAACTGTCTTCCCCCCAGAGACACTCCACACCGCCAGCACTTCCTCCCAGCCAGACGTCGACCAAAAATGCTCAATGAACAAATAGTAAACCGATAGCAAACTCGAGCCAGTGGCGCCAGACAAGACCAAAGCGAAGTAAAATATGAGCCACGGCTCGGAAGTAACTTCCGAAAAATGGATACAGCAGTTAATACAGATTCAGCTGCTACGAGAAATCTGGAATAATTAGCTAAAAATTCAAATGAAAAATTACAATTAATTCTCGGAAACTAGCGATAACGCAGGAAGTAAGAAAGACAATAAAAACTATAAGGAATGAAAAATCTGAGTGACTGAAGAACTAAATGAATATTATTGTTTAGTTGGTCTTGAACCATCTCCTGACAGTAAAGCTAAGGAAATACCGATACACCATATAGAATATAAGAAGCAGGCACACGAAATATTTGTTCCAGGACGAAATAACTCAAATACATGTCAAAGGTGAATGTGCACTCCGAAGTGATTAGACTAAGATAAAACGTCTACTTAAATACTAGATAGTGTCTAAAACGATCTTAAATACATATTAGCACTTTAGTAAATTCGGTGTAGTTTGTGGGAAGTTATAGCAAAAGATGTATATTACAAGGCAGGCTCATAGTAGCCCCAGATCGAATCCGCCTGGCGGATTAACGACGAGGGCCGCTGTGGCGGTCAGCCTGGATGTGGTTTTTAGGCGGTTTTCCACATCCCGCTAGGTGAATACCGGGCTGGTCCTCACGTTCCGCCTCAGTTACACGCGTCGCAGACATTTGAAACACGTTCGCACTATTTGACGATTTACACGTGATGCAAACAGCTGGGGTACACTGATCCCATCCCTGGGGGTACAGAGTGGTGGCAGGAAGGGCATCTGGCCACCCCTAAAACTAACCTTGCCAAATCCGTTGAAACCACACCGACCCTGCGATCACTATGGGACTATGGCGTAAGCGAAAGGAAGAAAGAAACAGGCTCATAGTGGAAATGGAAACTATAACCATTGTTCAAAAATTAAAATCTTTAAATGAGAGCAACTGCTCCTGTTTCGCCTCCTTCTCGTCTGATGTTTCAATGCAAAATGAACTTCCACTTGTGGTTCATGAATCTTTCTTGGTGCGTAACAAGCTGAACCAATTTTATCACTGCAAGTCGGTAAAGATAGCTTTCTGAGTAACAATATGTCTTATCTATGCTCGTCATTTCTTTTCATAATTTCCCTCAACTTCTCTGCCTTTGATACATCTCTTGACAAACTTCCTAATTCTGTCCTGGAAGAAACTTTGTGGTCCCCGTCGCATTCACGCTTGCAGTGCCTGCACAACCCCTTCATCCGACAACACTTGCCTCCACGCAGCTGAAAGTTCACTAGCAGGTCAAGTCCTTACGGCGGTTGATACGGCAAATGTCGAACAACATTTGAAGAAACTGGACAACTTTGAAACGCTTCTCGCTCCTCTTCATTTCGATTTTTGTTTCATATCAA
This sequence comes from Schistocerca piceifrons, assembly GCF_021461385.2. Taxonomy (NCBI): domain Eukaryota; kingdom Metazoa; phylum Arthropoda; class Insecta; order Orthoptera; family Acrididae; genus Schistocerca; species Schistocerca piceifrons. Next base: position 260,347,965 of record NC_060138.1, read on the forward strand.
GCACTGTCTCACAGTAGTTGCAATTATTCACTGTTTGAACCTTAGGAGAATGATGAATTCGCAGTGGACTCGAATCATTCTCAGTCTACTGTCCTTAAGAAGCTTGGCTCATCAACTTTCTGCTACCAGTAAAGATGAATGTTACCATACCATGCTCTGCCGCTTACTCTTTGAATCGTACGTCTTATCAAGGGCTGGCATGCGACATAGTAATATTTCTTCCCCCGCTTCAAGACGCCTTAATATGCTTTCAACTCTTCCGAACATACCTGTTCATGGAAAAACGCTACTTTGCCGCGGAAATAATTACTGACTACTTACTTCGTACCACTGACGATTCCTGAAGGTAGTCCATGATGTTTGATATCGGATTACGATACAAAATATTTTCTTGTTTCATATGAGAAAACATTTACTGTTCTTGTTTGTGTTTGTTTGGCAGCTGATGCAGTACCAAAACGACCACAGACATTCTGTTAGTTTAGGGATTCATCGATTGAAAATGCTGAATCGTGGTTAATTTACATTCGTGCGCAATATTGACTCAGTTCTCTCGATGCTCATGTCCCTTGGTGACGTAGGTCGCCTATCGGTACGCTCTTCCTCACAGACAGATACACGACCACAATTTAAACGATATATTCAATCGCAAATGTGTCATTCCCTGTAGGAGCTGTCACCACACTTCAGCCGATTTTGCCGATTCTGCAGCTTCACACCCTTCAGAATATAGAAAGCAAATCCTTCCCCTCGTTTATCTAAGGTGCGAACGGAAAGTGGGACCGCCAAAACAAGTTACACCAAAATCACTAGAAAGATTATTCACAGAAGCAACATAACCACCGCTAGGGCCGATTCGACACCATTTCACAAGACAAGCGACACATCCTGCGTGCAACTCCCTGCACCCCTCAAACTCAAGCATTAGTTGCTTTACCATGAATTTCTAAATTTTTAACTTTTATTATAAGAAACGTAGAATTACACACAAGGCACAGAACTAAATCATATTTTTCACGCTGCAATAGATATTTTGACCCGGTACCTAGGGGGAAAAAGGCAGATATCCGCACGCAGTGTATTAACGTTTCTGTATAGTGTCTGTGTAAGAATAGTTACATAGTAAGCAAACCAATAGTGGAGACTACTGTTTTTCCCTCATTACGAACCGTTCTACTGACTGTGACACTAAAGAGTTACGCTAATGGAATTCAACTCTTCTTATAAAATGTGAATTTTTTTAGTAACAAGAAAATAAACTTGGCAGCAGCTAAATAAAATAAGTGCTTGGGTGCACCAGCAGTAGCTTAGTTGATGAAGAGACAGCTATACGGAGATTCTTAGCTAATCTCATAGTATTTCTATTTAGAGAACTAACAATTTACATGATTTTTCGCTGTATGCAGAAGATGTCGCACGGTAAGAAAAACTTTCATAACTTCAATCATTTTTTTCTACTGCTTTTACTTTGCTTTGCTTTTCCCATAATCATGAATCCTCTGGAGGGTATTGCCAAAGCGAAGGTGACCCTGAGGAAAAGAACGAGTAACCAACGAGAGGAGAAAGAACTACCAATTTGAGCATGGAATATCAGAAGAATGAATATGGTAGGAAAATTAGAAACTCTGAAAACGGAAATACAAAGGCTCAATCTAGATGCAATACGGGTCAGTGAAGTGAAATGGAAAAAAGGTAAGCATTTCTGGTAGGTTGAGTATAGGGTGATACCAACAGTAGCAGAAAATAGTATAACGGGAATAATATTAGTTATGAATAGGCAGGTATGGCAGAGAGTGTGTTACTGTGAAAAGTTTAGTGATAGGGTGGTTATTATCAGAATCGACAGGAAACCAACACCGTCAACGAAAGCTCATGTATACAACCTGAAGATGAAGAGATAGAGAAATTATGTGAGTACAGGGTTATTACAAATGATTGTAGCGATTTCACAGCTCTACAATAACTTTATTATTTGAGATATTTTCACAATGCTTTGCACACACATACAAAAACTCAAACAGATTTTTAAGGCATTCACAAATGTTCGATATGTGCCCCTTTAGTGATTCGGCAGACATCAATCCGATAATCAAGTTCCTCCCACACTCGGCGCAGCATGTCCTCATCAATGAGTTCGAAAGCATCGTTGATGCGAGCTCGCAGTTCTGGCACGTTTCTTGGTAGAGGAGGTTTATACACTGAATCTTTCACATAACCCCACAGAAAGAAATCGCATGGGGTTAAGTCGGGAGAGTGTGGAGGCCATGACACGAATTGCTGATCATGATCTCCACCACGACCGATCCATCGGTTTTCCAATCTCCTGTTTAAGAAATGCCGAACATCATGATGGAAGTGCGTTGGAGCACCATCGTGTCTGTTCACTTCCATGAGCTGTTGCAACCGCGCAGAAAATTCAAAGCGTTTGACTTTGTCATCGGGTGTCAGGGCTTGTAGCAATTGTAAACGGTAAGGCTTCTGCTTTAGCCTTTTCCGTAAAATTTTCCAAACCGTCGGCTGTGGTACGTTTAGCTCCCTGCTTGCTTTATTCGTCGACTTCCGCGGGCTACGCGTAAAACTTGCCCGCACGCATTCAACCGTTTCTTCGCTCACTGCAGGCCGACCCGTTGATTTCCCCTTACAGAGGCATCCAAAAGCTTTAAACTGCGCATACCATCGCCGAATGGAGTTAGCAGTTGGTGGATCTTTGTTGAACTTCGTCCTGAAGTGTCGTTGCACTGTTATGACTGACTGATGTTAGTGCATTCCAAGCACGACATACGCTTTCTCGGCTCCTGTCGCCATTTTGTCTCACTGCACTCTCGAACGCTCTGGCGGCAGAAACCTGAAGTGCGGCTTCAGCCGAACAAAACTTTATGAGTTTTTTTACGTATCTGTAGTGTGTCGTGACCATATGTCAATGAATGGAGCTGCAGTGAATTTATGAAATCGCTTCAATCATTTGTAATAGCCCTGTATATTGAGAGAGTAATGCAGTACGTAAAGGGAAATGAAAATCTTGTAATCATGGAGGACTGGAATGCTGTTGTAGAGGAAGAGTAGAAGAAAGGCTTAGAGGAGGATATGGGCTTGGAACATCTCAACTGACCAGAAATGCTTATCTCCTTTCGATTACACTTCACTGACCCGTGTTGCATCTAGATTGATCCCATGTATTTCTCTTTTCAGTTTTTTTTTTTTTTTTTTTAGTTTCCCTACCACGTTCAAGCCTCTGACATTCTACGCCCCGATTCGCAGAACGTTATCCTTTCGCTAATTATTCGATATTTTTATTGAGTTCACCTCCCCCTTGGTGTCCTCTCCCAGAGATCTGAATGGGGGAATATTCGGGTATCTTTTGCTAATGGAGAAATCATCATGAGACTTTTTCAGTTACAGGCCATATGTCCTGTGGATAGATGTTACTTGTCTTTAACGCATTCCAATGACCAGAGTCGAAAGTAGGACTCTCTGAGTCTGGATGGAGTGTCAGGCGATGGCTTTCAATGGGTGGGCTCGAGCTTGCTGATCCAGTTTGAAGACCGAAACCATCAGGCTTTACTGGAAACTTGTAGACCAGCGGTGTCACCTAACTGATGACACTGGTCAGTGAGGCTGCAGCTGCTTGCCCCTGCATTAAACCGAGACTGACGCGGAGTCTTCACTAGCTGAGTGCACGACACCGACTGAGTGCAGCGAGATGGCGTATAAAACTGCTCTGGCATAGTATGTTGCGACAGGAGCTCGTTGCCCTTCACGTAGCCTGCTGTGAAATGTTGCTTTGTGCAAGAATGTAAAAAACTTTTGTTTTATTTGAAAAGCGGTAAGAGTTTTCTCATAAAAATTCTGAGGCATTAGTTTTCAGCAACAAACTCGTTTCACTGTCCCCCATTTAGACTGTACCTAAATAGGCATACGAACAGAACTGCAGAGTGTTCGTCAACTCGTAAACTGATGAGAGTCAGTTCATACACTTTTGCCACAGACAATCTTGAACGTCGTCTATAAACAGTTCTACGACGCACAGCCTACACTTTACACTTAACACAAACGGAGCGAGGTGGCGCAGTGGTCAGCATACTGGAATAGCATTCGGGAGGACTAGGTAAACTTGCAGCTTCAAGCCCCAAGGCCGCACGTACAGTAGTATCGCTGTGGCGCAGACAGCGGAAAGTAGCAGTCCTTCAGCCGCAATGGAGAAGGCACCCCTCCCCGCGATATCACGAACTACGGCGGGACGCGGCCCACAAGCACACCTCCGAAAGCACAGCCGCCGACTGCAGACCGTCAAGTGCTCCGCACTCCCCACGAGCCTTCCAGCGTAGAAGCACTTGTCTTGTTGGCGGACTGCCTAAGAGAGCGAGCTCGCCAGTGACCTTTTAGGAGCCACCCACGAACGCCCTCTACGCAAAGATAGGGACTCATTAGACACTAACGAACTAGGTTAATTCACGACACGGCTCAGCTTGCTCACCTTAAACTCGACCCCTAGCGTAATGTTTACAAAATGCACAAAACCAAAACTAGTCATTATCGCCTACTTTCACTTGGCTGAGGTTCATCCTTTGGCAAAGACCTGTCTCCACACCTCGAACGTAGAGTGACAAGGGGTGGCACCTCCAAGACGCGCATTTAACATGTAAGGCAAGGTACCTGCTTGCTCATTGCCTAGCTTCCAACGTCACGACCCTCAAAGTTTCTAATGGAAACTATGTCTCCCACCTTCATCTTCACAGGCAACCAACCATTGTTGACAGTCCTGATACTCTTTCATGGCTCCTTTCTATGTTATCCCTTGCCCTGTTCCAGTTATCTTTGACAGACTAAGGAGACACTTTTTGCAGCAACAAATATGAAGATGATAATAGGTTGATCAAAGTGAAGTTCAAAGCATAGGGGAGAGTCACCGTAGACGCTCGATGAGTTTCCTGTTATACGGAACTGAACTCCAAAGTAATCAATGACAAGGAGCTCTCCATCTTAGGCTGGGCTTCCATGTGATATACAGTCGGTAACACCCTGAGATTTTGTTACATCTTTCCGCAAAATAGGGTGTTGTCGTTAACATGCTTACTTCCTTGTTGAAAACAATAATTTCGGCACTCCCTGGAAGTAAATGCTGGCGCATTATCGCTCACCAGAACATCGGGAGGAAGAAACAGTAAAAAAATGTTACTCAGGTTCTTAATACTGCCACACATTGTCGCCCCTTTACTGGGCAGTAACCACACAAATGGGGTAAGGGATCGACAGCCACAAAGATGTATCTGTGACCTGCTTGAGTGCGAGGCAGTGGTCGTGTATGAGCAATGAATATACGCTCCATTTGCCGCTTGGGTCAGGTGGACTGGAGCAAGCCCCTTTGTCAGAATTAGGCTTAGCAATCTTACAGTCCCGGTACTGACCCACGATTTTCCACACATGATTACACAGAGGCAGTGATATTAATGATTCCGTGATCTCATGTATTGTCTTATAAATACGTAAGTGCCCCCTAAAATCGACTCTTGATAGTATTGGAACACAGTTGTGACCAGCGCTCTTGGCAAGAAAATTTTTAATTGTTCGTCCTGTTGAGTACGCAAACAAAGGATACCATTCCTCGGTTGATAACATGGTATATGTTCACCAGATTTTAGGCGACCGTTCACAAACCCGATCTCTGGATCCTGCTCCTGCTGTTCCCCCAAGTCGCCCAACAGGGTCGGCAGATCGGTAGCACTGCACGAACACCCTCTCCCCCGCCTGGGTCGCTCAGAAGGACTCTTCTGCGACTAAGGGCGTCTGCCACAACCCTCTCTCATCCTCTAATGTACTTGACGGAGAACTTTCAACGCCGAGTTTCGGACTGCCCAATGGACGATACGCCCGGCTTTGTGAGGACTTGACACTACCCACGCGAGGGCTAAGTTGTGCATTGCGAGGGTAAATTCACGACTTATGAGGTAGAACAACACTGAGAATGCCTTAAGGTGATAGGTGGAGTTAACGGTATCGAGGCTTAGGCGGTGGGTCGACGTTATCCGATGCTTTAATGTAAGAATTTGGCTGCAACCCCAGAGTTGGACGCATCAGTCCGGACAATAAAAGGGTGGTCAAAATTTGAGACAGTCAACAGCATTACTTAACGCGGTCTTCAGGCCATTAAAAGTTGCTTGCTGGCTCTCAGTCCATTTAAAAGGTTGTCTCTTTCGATGTACAAATTCAAAGAAGCGACAGGTTCCGCGAAACTAGAACTTATGACATGTTTATCATGCCCATGAATCGGAATATTCTTCTCTAGGTCTTATGCGGTCGGAAATTACGTTTAGCCCGAGTTCATGAGTGATGAACCCTTACCCGGTTGACTGAAACTGAATGCCAGAAAACGGTAATTTCTTCCGTTAACCTCGGAAGTATTCACTGTAAGTCCCACTTCCCTGAGCGTGACCGAAGACTTACTGTAGATAAAGACATCGTCCACGTAATTATACACCATTTGTACTTAATATTACCCAACACTGAATAGAGAAGCCTAGATACGGTGGCTGCTACGGTTGATAACCCGAAAGGCACTTTGTTGAGCGCACGGAAGTTCCAATCCGTGGCAAGTGCCATGGGCGCCTTGAATTCTTCTGCAAGGGGGATCTGGTAATCTTGATGCAGGCCCAGCACGGTACAAATTCCGAGTTCCAGCGAGGCAAGTAAAAGAATAACGTAAGTCAAGCGAGGGTACTAACTCGAAAAATGCCGTAAAATTCAAAACCCTTTAATGAACCACTGGACTGAACCCGTTTACATTATTTTTGCTACCAAAAATGTAAGTAGCCATAAGGGGAAGTAGAAGGGAAGATGACGCACTCATTCATCATGTTCAAGATTATCTCCATGAACACTTTCATTTTCGGGGGGTGACAGCCTGCAAGATGATTGTCTGACTGGTGCTTTATACGTCAAGTGGATAAAACACTGTTTTATTGGTGACACCTATTTTATACACCAAAAAACCCGAAAAGTGTTGCAACAACCAGAGTAACTCTTGAGCTTCTTTCGAACAAGCTGTCCACATCAAAGCCAGCAAGACCCCCTGATATAGAGCAAAAACTGGAAAAATCACCGTGTCGACACAAATGGAACTTTATCGAAGGACAAAATTTGAAATAGAAAACCCCATGAGAATAATCGAGACTAACCGAGCGTTTTTCACGATTCGCAGCCTAACAAAAAATCAGTAGTCAAACCTTTCAATACTAACACTTCCAAGCGCCAGAAAACACTCAATCCTAGGAAACGCCTGCGACGACCCTGTTGGAACTAACTGTTGACTTTTAACAGCAATTCAAGTATGCATGACGGATTGTAATTCAGGAAATTTATAACTTGTTCGGTAGCTAAGGTACGATTTATGCTTCAGTAATGGAACGTATTGCCTGAGTCTAATAATGCACTTACTGGTTAATGACAGACTAGCACACACAAAGGGTAAAGAATTACTAGTAAATCCACCAACCTTATTACGGGCCCTCGAAAATTAAAGACATAGAAACCGCCTACAGTTATTGAAGCGGCATCGGTCCGACTGTGTCTTCCGTCGAATTTGACAGTCGCGAGCAATGTGACTGGGTTGTCCACAGTGATAACATCTGTTAACGCGGCTGACATCGCAAAAGCGAACGTCCTTGGGAGCAGAATCGTCACTCAGGATAACAAGGTTCTTCACAGCATGGCCAAATGTCGGCTTACGTAATTCCTTATACACCGCTGACCAAACGATATCAACCGCTAGAGGTGGATGGTGTCTCTACCACCAGAACAAGAAAGCTTCTGTGATATACTGGTCACTACTTCCAACTCTAACAGGCAAGGGTGACGGTCAGAACCTCTCATATATTCCGTCAAAGGCTCTCCCTGATATTCTTGCTCCTAGGTGACAACTTCTCCCTCAGATCCCTGTTTCACAACTCCACCAGACTACCCATGTCTGATAGCACAACACTAGCCCTATCGCCCAACGAACTCAGACAGTGGGTATAAAATTTGAAATACTATCACCCACGGGACTCTAAACACATAAGCCTGCCTCTGAATACCACAAAATCACAAAAATCTCACCAATTGCTACACTGTATCAGTAGTAAAGTATTCCAAGTCTTTCTATATACTCAAAAGTATGTTAGGTAACTTTGCAAACTGACGTAACTCAAAATCTGCACTTTATCTTCCTGCACTAGAGGAATCTTCTGAATTTTATAACAACGGTGTGCCGTCCTGTGTACTGTCACCTAACTTCCCGAACCATTCTAAGGTAATGAAGTTTATGTGCAACAGCAAGATTACTTTAATTCATTAACCATAGCCGCTGCTTGCAGCCCTGTAGCTACCCGCTCTAGATAGCACAAAACGGTTGAAAGAATGGGTCATTTGACACTGCAATCGATATATTATTGGTGGACGGGAGTGGCAACTATCTCCTAAGAAGGCGATATTATTCTCAATATCAGACAGAGAAAGCGCTCGAGGGCACCACTCTCTGAAACAAACTGTTTCTCAGTCACACGGAAGTGCGGCTGTGCCACGGACACGTGTGCCCAATTCTGCTTCCTCGCCTCCTTCCACCAGACACCAAACGCGTGTGTATTGTGTATCAAGCCAGGGATCTCGAAACGACGGAGACTTTTTGTCCAGTCGTAATCCTCAGTGGTTCATAACCCCACAACAGGCCACAGTAGCCCACCCACCCACCACACCGTCACCCCGCACCGAAACCAGGATTATTGTGCAGTTCGGCCCCCCAGTGGACAACGCCCCCTCCACCCCCCCCCCCCGTCCCCTCGAGAGAGTGTTTGTGCAGCAGTTACCAACATAGCGTAACTGAGGCGGAATAAGGGGTACCAGCCCGCATTCACCGAGGCAGATGGAAAACCACCTGAAAAACCATGAAAAGGCTGCCCGGGACGCCGGACCTCGACACTAGTCCGCCGGGCGGATTCGTGTCGGGGAGCGGCATGCTATCCCGCTCGGGAAGCAGCGCTTTATACCGCGCGGATAGCGGGCGAGCGTCCCCGAACGCGTAGTTCATATTGTAGCAGTCCCGTCTTCAAACAACCAATCCCCACCACTGATCGAAATTCTATATTGCCTCCAAGAGTGCCTGCAAATTAAGATACTAGAGGATTCTGACAAGAAAAGAAGAAAAAGAGTTTTACTAAAATTGCTATCAGTAACAAATAGGTAACGAAAGAAGTTGAATGACAAGCCCTACCCCATAGCAAATCACTCTCTGGCTACAAGGAAGGAGAAGGAAAGCCTGGGCAAATGTTGATCGAATATCATTCGTTAATGCACGTTTGAATTACAGTTTATTATGATTACAAAATTCCAGATACATAAGCATATTTAAACGGATGGTCCACAAAACCAAAAGGCTTTAGTTAACAAATTTTTAAATTAAGAGCACTTCAAGGCAGAGATGTATGTACCAGGAAATTTACCGAATATTCTTTACATTGATGAGCATTTGAGAGAAAAATTACCTAATCGTAAAGATATAGGCATTGAATGAAATCGAACAGCTCTTCAGAACTTTTAGTAGTGCGTGCAGTTCTGTACACAACCTCAAAGTAACATCCAACTGAACCTCAACTGGGCACTTTCAGTGACATTTGAACTAATTTAATAAGGAATGATTTAAGAAAAGACGTACACAATAACTGTAATAAGAGGAGGAGGAGATTAGTGTTTAACGTCCCGTCGACACCGAGGTCATTAGAGACGGAGCCCAACCTCGGGTGAGGAAAGGATGGTGAAGGAAATCGGCCGTGCCTCTTCAAAGGAACCATCCCGGCATTTGCCTGAAGCCATTTAGGGAAATCACGGAAAACCTAAATCAGGATGGCCGTAGACGAGAGTGAACCGTCGTCCTCCCGAATGCGAGTCCAGTATGCTATCCACTGCGCCACCTCGCTCGGTCCTGTAATAAGAAATCTGAAGGGGGACACTTTCATGTGCGCGGCAATTGTAATAAAAAGTTTGCTGGCGAAACTTTTACAAAATATTAGGAGAATCCTTTTGTTTTTGCAGGCAGTTCGCACCGGGCGGTAGAACCCATTACATTCCACAAGAACGCGGCACACGAACGCAAATTAACTGTTGTAAGACATACTCAAGACCATTACTACAAACACATTAAAAATGGCACGCGCAATATAATGTGGCATCAAGTAGTGGAATCTTACAATCTGGAGACTAGAGTTATGGATTAACTGTATCCTTTTCTACAGTACCACTTTTTGAAATATAAGAAAGGACAAGAAAAATTCCTAGAGCCAGATGATATAACAGAGCTAAATATAGTCAATATCATATACGTGAAGACAGTAACTGTTCTCGAAAGATCAGAATACTGTTGATGACCGTGCAGCTTTTCGCTGGAATAAATGATGACAAACTGAAAAACCTCAGCTGCCGACAGGTGTTGTTGATATACCTCGATGTGGACAGTTGAAAATGTGCGCCCCGACCGGGACTCGAACATGGGATCTCCTGCTTACATGGCCGACGCTCTATCCATCTGAGCCACCGAGGACACAAATGAACAGCGTGACTGCAGGGACTTATCCCTTGCATGCTTCCCGTGAGACTCACATTCCCAGATGTCCACAATTCTACATATGTAATGTACCTTACAGACATTTGCCCATCACTCATTACTCGCGCACGCTTTGGCGATTCCCGTAAGAGTCTGGGCAACCTGTGCGCATTCGCACAGACGATGGTCAATGGCTGGGTAGCCTTTTAACTATATATGTGAAGACAGTAACTGTTCTCGCAAGAACAGAATACTTTTGATGACCGTGCAGCTTTTCCCTGGAATAAATGACTGAAAAATCTCAGCTGCCGACAGGTGTTGTTGATATACCTCATGTGGACAGTTGAAAATGTACGCCCCGACCCAAACTCTTGCGGGAATCGCCAAAGCGTGCGCGAGTAATGAGTGGATGGGTAAATGTCTATAAGGTACATTACATATGTATAATTGTGGACAGTTGGGAGTGTGAGTCTCACGGGAAGCATGCAAGGGATAAGTACCTGCAGTCGCGCTATTCATCTGTGTCCTCGATGGCTCACATGGATAGAGCGTCTGCCATGTACGTAAGAGATCCCGGGTTCGAGTCCCGGTCGGGGCGCACATTTTCAACTGTCCACATCGAGGTAAATCAACAACACCTGTCAGCAGCTGATGTTTTCTAGTTAGTCATCAAAGTCAATATCATTTTTATTCATTTACATGAAGTACTAAATTTTTGTTTGCAAGACTGGCACAACCGGTCTGAAGTAGACAAGTCCGCTAATACTAAGAGAGCAGAGGCTGGGCCTTAGCGCTGACCGCAAGAACACAGATGGAGCGTTAAAAGTCACCAAAAGACCAACACAATAAACAGCAAGCACATAGCTGGAAAGAAGTTTCGCCACGGAATACTGAACCCTGTCAAACACTTCAAATGATTTAAATGCAAAGTTTATAGACAGCGGCATCTACTTCTCGCACTGGTCCGCACTGTTGAAGAGCATTGCTCAAGGTAGCGCTAGAGCGGTTTACAAGACATTCGGCTGGGGTAACTTAACTTCAGCTGCAACAGCGCTCATGCACTGCTATATGCTAGCAACAACTACAAACTGCCCACTGAGTGTTAAAAGGTGGTTCACTGCATGCAAAAATCTTGCTCACTACTACTGATATCATTTGAATAACATCTTTTAACGAGACTTCCCACTACTAGCAAGCTTCTGGAAGCTACTATGGAAAGTCGCAGTAAAATCTCTGTCTCGTCCAAATATTCCTATTCTTGACATAACTAGGCGAAAGCCATAGTTAAATTAATATTCTTGAAACACGTGGAATTTCTCTCTCCGGGAAGCTATTACGAAATTATTATGTCGTCTAGCGAAAGCTCTCTCTAGAAACCTTCGGCGGCCTTGTGGCCGAGAGGTTCTAGCGGCTACATTCTGGAACCGCGCGACCGCTACGGTCGCAGGTTCGAATCCTGCCTCGGACATGGCTGTGTGTGATGTCCTTAGGTTAGTTACTACAAACTAGTAGTCCTAAGTTCTAGGGGACTGATGACCTCAGAAGTTAAGTCCCATAGTACTCAGAGCCATTTGAACCATTTTTGAAACCTTCCTTTACCGTTGATTTGCAAAATACATAGATAACATCCTTCCAAAGTTTTGTATCGCTAAGCGTATACAAGTTGTACGTTCTGGAATATGATTTTTGTAGTTTTGTTTGAATCTTAAATTCACCTTCTGTATAAATGGGTTCAAATGGCTCTGAGCACTATGGGACTTAACTTCTGAGGTCATCAGTTCCATAGAACTTAGAACTAATTAAACCTAATTAACCCAAGGACATCATACACATCCATGCTCGAGGCAGGATTCGAACCTGCGAACGTAGCGGTCACGCGGTTTCAGACTGTAGCGCCTAGAAACGTTCGTCCACCCCGGCCGACTCACCTTCTGTATAGATCTCCATAATTCAATTGTGTCGGAAATCGCTTCTTAATTTTAATTACCGCTGAAGCTAAGTTATTTATTGACATAAACTAAATTTTCGGGTCAGAAAAAGTTTCGTATGCGATAACGACGAATCCAGTGCTTCGTACAAGGTAAGTGGGGAAACAGTGGGAGCCAACAACAGGATTATTAAGTAAAGGTTAAATTCTGTGATACGTGGTACTTACTGGAATTAAGGAAAACGTGAAAGGGAGGACCCACCAATATAACTTCCTTTTGACACAATCTGTTTATTTAAAAATATATACACTGTGTTTTACAGATAGTCGAACGCTTTAACCATAAAACTTTCTTTTAAATGAACAAATTTGCTACTTTGTTTTGACCCTAAACCTTAAATTGAATAAGTTTTTAACTTTTGCAAAATAAATCTGAAGTGCTGTTTTGGAAAATATGACAATGATTAAAAGACGGCCGGACCTGCAGGCCGCCCGTTGTCGGGTGAAACAGCGGTGTTTACTACCACGCTGGACACAGTCTGTCTTATTAAAGGCCCTTCTGCAGCACATGAAAACTACATAAGCACCATTGATGACAAGATTGATTCAATTACTCAAATGACTTAACCTTTAATTGGAAAGCTGTATGTCCAAAGGTTCGGGGTTACGATGCTTAAACAAACAGCAAACAATATGACAATGATATACTTCAAAGCAACCTACCTCCTAATTTCAGACAACCAAGGTGCGACTGGATCCTTCCCTGACCCTTCTGGCACTTGACTAAAGCCCTGGTGACAGTTGGCTGTTAATATTTTCAAGGTTAAACTGATTGTCAATTAATTATTAAGACCGCTCAGAGGAACATCTTAGAACATCACTTGTGAACACTTATTACAAAATAACTCACTCGACGGAACTACAAGATCCAGTTAAAGTACACCGATAATGACAGTGTCTTTCAAACACGGAAAGGAACAGCTTAGTAGAGCAGGTTGTTCAGATTATGACTAATGACTGCGGAATGCAATTACAATAAAAGAATTGAACCGGTTAACAGCTAAATCTAACCACAATGTCCCCCTTTCGTTTAAAGGCAACCTGTGCCTTAGTACAATTTTTCCGGCTGTATTTACGACCAGAGCTGATTAATTAGAACATTAATGATCGGGTAAAAACCAGAAAGAAAAGGCCGTATAATAGCGGGACAAATTTTCAAACTACAACCAGTGTCTTAGTACAATACTACTGTCGATATCTACGACAAAAAAACCGACCGAATGAAACTCTGATGTTCGGGTACAAACCAGAAAATAATAAGGAGGGCAGGAAACCAATGAAATAAATCACGAAGACGATTACAGAATGTTACTCCCCTTTATCAGCAAGCGGTTCCATGGATCCAAGGTGCGTCGCAGTGGTTACTGAGTGGTGCCGATGAATGCCATGTAGAAGAGGCCAGCCAGGCCACGAGCGGTCGTCCGAGAGGAATGTTGTCAACCAAACGAAGGGATGTTGACCTGCTGCTTGTAGTCGATACTAACCACGGTGAAGTACTACGGCATCTTCGCTCTGCTCAGACCCTTCCTGCGCAGCTCGTGGTTTCGGCCGTTCGGACCTCATGACCATCTCTTGTCGCGACGCTACCGGCAATCCTCAAACTTCATGCCTCTCTCTTCGGCTAGCGAACCCCGTACATATCTCGGCAAGAGAATACCTTTTAAGGACACAGCCCACAGATACAGACTCTTCCTGATTGATATTGGCAATGGGGCGGCAAGAGGGATAGTCGACACTACACCTGAGCCAGTAACGCCAGACAGAATAGCATACTAATGCAATGGCGCCATGGCGCATTTGTATGATGTGTATTCGACACTGTCGCGGCGGACGTATTTTGCAAAGTGATAGTTACTTGCAGTTTTATATCTTGTGGATAAAGTTAGTTCTGATTGTCAGATCTGAATTCTTTGTTCTAAAGGTAAGATTCCGAGTGGTGAGCTTGGAGATCAGCTTAGTTGTGACTAAAATAAGTAATACTTCTACACAATAGCACACTGAATTATAAAAAAAATGCGTTTCGGCACGATTTATTAATGTACAGTGGCAGAAAATGGCATGTTGACTTAAATTGAACTTCTTGTAAACAGTACTCAGCAAATTTCTGCGATGTTTCGGGTGTTACTGGTTTTCAGGTAATGTAGTAGCCCAGTAAAAGCAGGATCTTCGACAACAGCAAAAGCACTAGAAATTTATAACAATCAGCATTAGGCCTCATTATTCCCCTGGCTTATGCAAGTTACTTTTACAAAGTCTGAGAGGTTCATTTACCTTGACTTTTTATAAAAAGGTTTCCAGATTGCACAAATAACTGCTATCATTCTAGAACTGTTGACTGTAAGACCACGGATATAACAGTTTGCATATTTGTGTTCAGACGCTGCAGTCTGCTGAAATAATCTATTACAGATAGCTCGATGTTTCGTTAGCGAATGTAGAAACTAATTTGTATTAGTAGCTGATTTAGAAGACTGATATAAAACGAGCGAACGCTAGTCGTTCGTCACTTGGGTTAACAAATTTTAACAGATGTGCATACTATATATGTACCATTCCACTCAACATTCAGCCACGAAACGCTGTGGAATCAACATCACACAGGAACGACAACTTACACCAACATTTATCTGTGAAAGAAAGATCGCCTATCCTTTGGTGAAGTTGTAGGAAAAAGGTTTCACAAGCGGAAACAGATTATAGAATTATTGTTTTAAATATTTTAAAATTGAAGTATTACTATAGTTTTCAATAAGGGAAACATAGAAAGCTAGCATGAAAACCCGAAGCTAATTATGTGTGGCTATGATTTCACTCGGTAGAATGATTGAAATAACAAAGTATATGAGTTCCTCATCTCTCCAGCTCGCTGTTTCAAATTAAGAAGAGATTCAGAACAAAGAAATTCGCATTGAAGAAGCAGAAATGACTATGTTAAAGGTGAGCTACTCTGAGTTCTGACTGTGATATATGACTAACATCACATGTTATCTGCGTTTCTGCATAAGCGACACATAGATCCTCAAACATCACAGTCAAATGAAAGCCAGGACGTGAATGCCTACAGAATTCTTTGTGTCGCATTCTCAACTGAACACCGAGCCCAAACACCGTTGTAGAAGCGACAGCGTGCTTGTTTCCAATGTAACGACATGTATCCTAAAACTTAAAATGGAGGTGAACTAAAATTTCTCTTTCATGGCTTGCTAATGTGTGTATCGGTGTTATCAGGTTGATACCCGATCAAACTGTCTTTATATACCGAATGGCACAGCACACACTGTGCTTATAGTGGGGGCCATACACTATATTGGCCGGGTTGATATTTTTGTGGACGTTGTAAGATTATTGCCGCGCTGCAAGGGAAAGAAAAGAGCTGTGTTCCTGTTAACATCCATGCTGCGTAGGTTCTTGTCACTTCTCATGCAGGCACTTAAGGCCTTAGGGGATTCTATGGGCGCACATGAAGATCCGTACCAGGAAATCGCCACTTCACGATTTGGCAAGCAGACTAAGCTCACTTTTCACTGGGAGCCTCCCAACTGCCAACCATTACTTAAGTGAATCTTTTCTGCCGCAACTGGAAAATAAATACAGAGTGCACGGAAATTCGCTTCCTTCCGTGAGGACCTTGATCCTCCTCCCAAATTTTTTACTGCACATTTTTTAATTATAAAATCAACGTAACTGAGCTGATACGTAATCGTGAGTCAACATGTACCAGTCACTTTACGAGGTTTTCTTTTCAGATATGTAACGGACCCCTCTTCTGACTGAATATCATTGTGAGATGTATCACACGTTACTGTGTTCGCCTGATCTCGGAAATAATGACACCCTCCGATAATTCTTCTATTCATGAATACTATACTACACAATGAGTTATTTCACTGAATTGCCGTTGACATAAGATTACACGAATAGTATAATTCTGTTAATTTATGTGAATATAAGCAGCACTCATTACTCGGGAATGCAATTTATGTTATGTGCCACTGACTTCTGAAGATTTACAGTCTTCAAGTTCTGTACCATAAATAACTGATGATTATCGCGAAACACACCTTCATACTCTGAAAATTAGTGCTCCACTGCACAAAACTCAGTCTGGCATATTTATAGCGTGACACATAATCTCACACTCACATTAGCATCCACTTCTTTATGACAATCTAACATATTTCAAAATTTTAATCTGGTTTGAAACCAAGCATTGTTTTCAAACACGTCTGTGTTTTGTAACATTTATGCTGTAGATCCACTAAGACCGCTAATCTTCCTTTCGACATCATGAACGGGCTGAAATGTACAGAAGAAACCGTTCCTTCGCAAGTTTCTCAACTGTGCTGCTAAGGAACACAATTTAGTAGATTTATAGGGTGAGACAGTTATGACAGTCCACCCAGATAAGCTGAGGAGACTAAACTCTTGCACTTGTTCCAGTTCACCTATGTGGCGTCGATATTATAATCAGTGGTAGCAGCCAGTTCACTTCCCACCTTTCCGAAAATGGACCGCGAGATCCTAAAAACTAATTCAGATACGGCGCCAAATTACAGAATCCTTGATAATGCGCAAGGATTAATGGTTAGTATGGCCCTGGAAAAAAAGCTTTCCTGTTGCCTCGTGCAACTATTTTGAGAAGAATTAAAATGAATCATTGTAAATTCTTGACCTCATATATTGATTGTTTCGGGATACAGTTCAACAAGAAACTAAACATACAAGGGCGTGCTGAAAAGTAAGGCCACCGAATATTTTATTGTGTTTTCAGGGTTAGTTGAAGGATTACATGTCATGCAGATTACTCGGTCGACTTTCCCATTACGCTGATGCAAGTTGCAACCTTCTGCCGTTAACGGGCGATGAATTGTAGTGTATAACATGGCCGCTATGTCGAAGTAGTGCGAGACCCCAAGAAAACTGAAAGCATAAGTTCGAATAGTTCGACCACACAAGGATCATCCTCTCCTTAAGCATGAGATTGCCAGACCACATACGAGCGCTGCGATATCTGCAAGAATATGACACCTTGCGTGTATTTTCATCAGTCATTCATCACACAGTACCGACTTGGCCCAATCCGACTTTCATCTATTTCCGAAACTTCACGAATATCTTCGAGGACCGCACTTTGATAACGAAGAAGTAGTTCAAATAGGGGTCCGATTGTGGCTCCGTCAATGAACTCAGCCATTTCCAAGTGACGGTATCTTCAAACTTTTCTCTTGTTAGGAGAAATGTTTATCGCTAGGCTGACTACGTTGCGAAATTAATATGTAGACATGAACAGAAAAGCTATAAAATGTAAATGACGTTTGTTGTATTTAAAAAGCCTTACGAGTTATCACGTAAGAGACTCGTAGGCTTCACTCCTCAACTTGGCCTTCGTTGTGAAACTGTTTGACGCTCGTAATTATCCTTCAATCGCTGTTCCCCCGTCTCGTTATCCGATACTCTAGTTCTCCTAGTATATATTCTCGTTCTATTACCATTTTCTGCTTATAAGTCATCCAAAAATCAGCACAAATTAATTCCCCAAGCTCACAGCAAGTTCGTCCATTCATTGCCAAGAAAGCTGTACATGCAATAATTGTGAAGATTTACAATGTATGTTGATGGATACACTCTCCAGGTGTGGTGTAACTTGAGGTCGCTGTGAAGCCAATCCTATTTTTGGACATGTCCATCTGCACTTAGATTACCCTTAAATTCTGCAACATATTGCTGCATATGATAAGTTGTTGTTGCTTTTTCTTTAAGCACTTTATTATTGACTTGCACGATGCAGCACCAGAAATGACCCAAATATCTATGAGTTGGAAGGAAGGTGACACACATGTTGCAATAGCACAGTGCACAAATAAATCACCGGACTCTGTGGTTAAAATAACCGATATTGATAAAAAATAGTAAATATTATGTACAATCTAGCTTCTTCTCCCACACCTCCCCTCTGTGCGTCCACCTTTCCTCCCTCTGTGCGTCCACCACATCATCCCACATCTATCTGTCTCCTCCTCCCCACTCTCTCTGTTACTTTACCTGCCCATTTCCCTGTCCATTTCCTCCACATGCCGCATTCTGTCACACTCTCCTCCCTGCCTCCCCCCCCCCCTCTCTCTCTCTCTCTATAAACATAACCTCCTACATCCATCTCTGCTTCCTCCTCTTCCTACTTTCTCATCAACCATCTATCCCTCTATATCTTCAACCTACCTCAGTAATGTCCCCTCCTCTTTCTATTTATTTCCTCCTGCCCCTCTCCATGTTCATCTTCTCGTCCATCCATCTCAACGAGTCCCCAACCATGGTGATCATCACATATAGTACCTGCAGTATAATTCAATTAAGCAGGCCAACACTGCTCCCAAATGAGGCACCGAAGGCAAAGCAGAGGTACAAAAAGTAATTTGTTTGCCCCTGATGTATAGGTTGCCACGCGAAGCTGTTCCATAAGGCATGCCTACGAGTATACTGTACCAACACACTTGTCATGCAGGGCAGCCTACATGCTGTGGCCTGGAAAACTGTTTCCTTACTCTGACAAGTAATCTGTTCTGCAAAGTAGACTTATTTGGCAGTCTGATACTGTTTCCACACAACTTCATTTTCCTTCAGGGCAGCCTACATGCCAAGGGCTGGAAAATCACGTTTATGCCTGTATCTCCATTGGTGTTGATCCAGATCCCTAAGTGATGATATTTATGTGGCCACCTCAGCCAAATATGGTTGAAATTCGTACAGAGGTTTTGGAGGAGATACAGGACATATGACACATACATTCTTCTTCATATATGTGACAGATAAGTGAATATCAGGAATTTATGTAACTACAGAAACGTGTTTAAAATATTTATTTGAATAAAGATTATTTATTTTCCCAAAATCCCCCAGTCACGATACCTGTTACCTAGTACCGGCAGCCACGGTGACACCTGTGCTGTGGTGTTGCAGCGTGGACGCTCGCGGGCGCGTGCCGTCGCACTGGGCGGACGACCGGCGCCTCGGCGGGCGCTCCTTCTTCCGGCTGGCTGGCGACCGGCCTCCCGGCCCGCACCTGGCCATCGAAGGCGTGCGCGTCGCCGACGCCGGCTCCTACCGCTGCAGGGTCGACTTCCGCCGATCGCCCACCCGCAACTCCGTCGTCCGGCTCACCGTAATCGGTGAGTGAACACAGACGTCCGCTGACGTGCGACGGGTGATGACACATGTTCACGGACCCCGCTGAGTCAACACCTCTTTGACGACTGAAACCTGTCACGATCTTTCTTGTAGTGTGCACCATACCTCATGGTCTGTTACACAAACATTAATTGAACCTGTCGATATGGGACATTGACTTCTACACATGATGTAATTACGTCGTGCTGTGTGGAGACACCATATGTTAGGAACGAAGTAAGTAAGAAAAAAGGGCACTAATAATATTTTATTACAGTCTACATTCTTATCTCAATTGTAGATTGTGGTGAAGTGTAGCTTGTGGCCTAGACTGTGGCGGAAGGTGACAATTTGCTTGTGAATTGGTGAAGTGAGTGCATGTGATATCATGAGAATAACTACAATCCTGTTTATGATGGATATGTAGCACATTTGGATTCTAATGAGCAGTTTATTTTATTTATTCACGTCAAAGCACCAGTCGTTAATACAGACATATACTTACATAATAAAATCTATAAACTAATTGCTTACTTAAAAACATTCATGTTACATCTTATAGAGCATAGTCTACACTGGTATACGTTAAAAGAATGTAGAAACAAATAAAGATAACGATGTTTACCACCGGCAATGGAGGCTGAGGCTTTGACAATGCCAGCTACT
The DNA here is from genome assembly GCF_021461385.2 of Schistocerca piceifrons. NCBI lineage: Eukaryota > Metazoa > Arthropoda > Insecta > Orthoptera > Acrididae > Schistocerca > Schistocerca piceifrons. Next base: position 260,368,346 of record NC_060138.1, read on the forward strand.
CGTGCTGGCAAAACGTTAGTAAAATCATTAGGTGAACGTCGGCCGAAGAACCCGAGACATAAGCCAATAGGCAGTTTGTCAACAAGTGGCCACGAAAGCCTTAACAATTTTGTAAAGATAACGATGACACCAATCTAACGAACTAAAGACCATTATCTGACAATCACAACGTTTCAAAGCTAGTGGGCATCATCAGTGGAACATCGTTCAGGACACATTCTACATTGGTTTAAATCTCCATAGTTTGTTGAACTTCACAGTTATAAAGTGTTTATTTTGTAGAGTAACCTCATTTTTCTGCAAATGGTCTTTTGACCTCATCAACCCAGTTCTGTGCTCGTTCAGAGTTACCCACATGGGCCATTCTTCAGTGAAACCAACAGCTTTTTCAGAAGGTGTTCAGACCCCATCTTTCAAATAGTAGAAAATACACTGGTGTCCAAAATTAAAGCTAGAAGCTGATATTTCCCCGTCTGTGCCTAATTCCTGATAAAATCAAACAAATTGTCAGCAGACGTCATGATTCGCATCTGAAGGACACGTGTAACACGATTTTGGGACCCAAGCATTGTGGAAAGGGAGCGATATCGGGGAGGATCCATAATGGTGTGGGCAGGGATCATGTTGACTTTTCGAACACCTCTTTATGCAGATGTATGGGTGTATCAGCAAGACTGAATTGCTGCCGGCTACCGTGACGAGATCCTGGGATTTCGTGCGCGATAGTTGCGAGGTGCTGTGGTCCCAGCCTTCATATTAACGGACGATAATGCTCAACCTCATAAAGCAAGGGTGGTTGACATTTTTTTTGGAAATGAAAGATATTGTACGCATGACGTGACCCGCTCACTCTCCCGGTTTGAATCCCATAGAGCATGTCTGAGATGCACTGGGGATACAGGTTGCTTCACGTCAGGGTCCACCAATCACTTTCCAAGACTTGTGAGCGGCTCTGCAGGAAGAATGGGCGTCATTGCCTGAACATCAGCGTAAAATGAGTAAATTTGTGGTAAGATCTTATGGGACCAAACTGCTTAGGTCATCGGTTCCTAAGCTTACACACTAGTTAAGCTAACTTAAACTAACTTACGCTATAGACAACACTCACGCATATGCCCGAGGGAGGACTCAAACCCCTGCGGACAGTGGCAAGAGGCGTTAGACCGTGCGGCTACCCCGCGCGGCCTAAACATCAGATTGATGACATCACTCACAGCATGTCCCATCCGTGTCAGGCCAATATTGGTGCCAGAGGTGGTTACACCAAATACTGAGCACATTAACCAGTTGTCTGAATAAATGTACAAATCCATTAAGTTGGAGAAAAAGGAATAACGTTTCTTTTTCTACCGTTATGCATAATGCACTTGATACTGAAGTATTATTTACATTGTTTCTACTTGACTACCACCTGTTTATATTGTTGGCAAAATAAACGCAATCTTCCCAAATCTCCGTTTGTTGCTTTAAATTTGGACATCAGTATACTTCTGTAGGATAGTGTTATGTATTGTCCTCATGAAACTTTTCTTGAACATGAAGGAGGAAGGAAGGAAGACTAGGTTTAACGTCCCGTCGACACTGATGTCGTGAGAGATGGAGCAAAAGCTCTTGTACGAATCTAAAATGAATTCCAAATGTGTTTTTCATTAAAAACATGTAGAAAGTTTATCTGTGTTTTCTGTGACAGTTGAGCATAGAAACAAGGACAAGAGCTACAAGACAAATTACACTCCTGGAAATTGAAATAAGAACACCGTGAATTCATTGTCCCAGGAAGGGGAAACTTTATTGACACATTCCTGGGGTCAGATACATCACATGATCACACTGACAGAACCACAGGCACATAGACACAGGCAACAGAGCATGCACAATGTCGGTACTAGTACAGTGTATATCCGCCCTTCGCAGCAATGCAGGCTGCTATTCTCCCATGGAGACGATCGTAGAGATGCTGGATGTAGTCCTGTGGAACGGCTTGCCATGCCATTTCCACCTGGCGCCTCAGTTGGACCAGCGTTCGTGCTGGACGTGCAGACCGCGTGAGACGACGCTTCAACCAGTCCCAAACATGCTCAATGGGGGACAGATCCGGAGATCTTGCTGGCCAGGGTAGTTGACTTACACCTTCTAGAGCACGTTGGGTGTCACGGGATACATGCGGACGTGCATTGTCCTGTTGGCACAGCAAGTTCCTTTGCCGGTCTAGGAATGGTAGAACGATGGGTTCGATGACGGTTTGGATGTACCGTGCACTATTCAGTGTCCCCTCGACGATCACCAGTGGTGTACGGCCAGTGTAGGAGATCGCTCCCCACACCATGATGCCGGGTGTTGGCCCTGTGTGCCTCGGTCGTATGCAGTCCTGATTGTGGCGCTCACCTGCACGGCGCCAAACACGCATACGACCATCATTGGTACCAAGGCAGAAGCGACTCTCATCGCTGAAGACGACACGTCTCCATTCGTCCCTCAATTCACGCCTGTCGCGACACCACTGGAGGCGGGCTGCACGATGTTGGGGCGTGAGCGGAAGACGGCCTAACGGTGTGCGGGACCGTAGCCCAGCTTCATGGAGACGGTTGCGAATGGTCCTCGCCGATACCCCAGGAGCAACAGTGTCCCTAATTTGCTGGGAAGTGGCGGTGCGGTCCCCTACGGCACTGCGTAGGATCCTACGGTCTTGGCGTGCATCCGTGCGTCGCTGCGGTCCGGTCCCAGGTCGACGGGCACGTGCGCCTTCCGCCGACCACTGGCGACAACATCGATGTACTGTGGAGACCTCACGCCCCACGTGTTGAGCAATTCGGCGGTACGTCCACCCGGCCTCCCGCATGCCCACTATACGCCCTCGCTCAAAGTCCGTCAACTGCACATACGGTTCACGTCCACGCTGTCGCGGCATGCTACCAGTGTTAAAGACTGCGATGGAGCTCCGTATGCCACGGCAAACTGGCTGACACTGACGGCGGCGGTGCACAAATGCTGCGCAGCTAGCGCCATTCGACGGCCAACACCGCGGTTCCTGGTGTGTCCGCTGTGCCGTGCGTGTGATCATTGCTTGTACAGCCCTCTCGCAGTGTCCGGAGCAAGTATGGTGGGTCTGACACACCGGTGTCAATGTGTTCTTTTTTCCATTTCCAGGAGTGTATAATCATAAAATATGTTCACCAAACAAATTTAAGTTTAAACTTAAAGTGTTTTAATAACTCGCCAACCAACTTTACTAATCATTGCATTGCCGATGGTAAGGTTTTCTTTCCTCCTCCTGTCCCCACACTTTTCCCCACCCAGCCCTGTGTGATATAAATTGCTTTCACCATTACAGGAAAGTACCAAAGCTGCCTAGGATTCAGATAGTATTAATATTATTTTATTATTAAAATTACTTTGTTTTCGTGATGTTAGCTGAGAAACTTGGGAAATGACATAATATTGTAAAACTATAAACACTTTTACAATTACGGCGAGGGGGTGAGGGTGATATCACGGTCACCAAGAGCCAAGACTTGAATCCGCTCCTGAAAACAATCAAGTGACATTATCAGTAAAAGATTCGCATGAACGGCCAGCTACGCCGAGGAACGGCGAACTCGAACTATTGAGTTAGTACACGAGAAGTTCCGCCTCTTAGCTGAGTGGCCAAAGTATCTGAGTGCGAAGCAGCGGGCTCAGGTTCGATTCGCGGCCAGGCCCCAGATTTCCTCCTCTCCGGGACTGAGTGCTGTGGTGACCTCATGATTTCATTATCATCGACAGGCAAGTCTTCCACTGTGGCGTCAAAGGAAGAAACTTGCAACTCGTCAGCCGAGCTTCCCCGGTTGGAGACACTCGCTCAACAGTGCCTTACGGCCATTTCATTTTAATATATCTACGGAAGTGGCCCTGACCTGTGCAATTTGTACGGCGTTTCAGGCATCTTTTGCACGCATGGTGGTTTCACTGGGACCTCGCATGTGCGTTGTACGTGGACAGTGTTGGTAATGAATTGACAAAACTAGTGCTGAGTTGACTTCCTACCAAACTGAACACTTCTTACAGCTTCGATGAGAACATTGGGGCTACAGAGCAATAACAGACTACCATATAAAATTGAAAGAATGCTGGTAGTGGATGATAGGAAGTGGAATGGGGAAAAAAGATGAAGAGAACAATATCGTCTTCCTTTCTCTTGGACGAATAATTGTGTGCAATCTTCACCGGCGATCTTTCTGTTTTCGTATTCGACATCTCCCGAAATCGCTTTTCTAACTGCACTTTTACTCCCACCTGCGCCTGAAACTGGGGACTTTGGTTAAGCACTTCATTCCACGTCTTGTCAGTTTTTAATTTTGCTTTCTCCTTGGCAATATACAGGGTGTTACAGAAAGGTACGGCCAAACTTTCAGGAAACATTCCTCACACACAAATAAAGAAAAGATGTTATATGGACATGTGTCCGGAAACGCTTACTTTCCATGTTAGAGCTCATTTTATTACTTCTCTTCAAATCACATTAATCATGGAATGGAAACACACGACAACAGAACGTACCAGCGTGACTTCAAACACTTTGTTACAGGAAATGTTCAAAATGTCCTCCGTTAGCGAGGATACATGCATCCACTCTCCGTCGCACGGAATCCCTGATGCGCTGATGCAGCCCTGGAGAATGGCGTATTGTATCACAGCCGTCCACAATACGAGCACAAAGAGTCTCTACATTTGGTATCGAGGTTGCGTAAACAAAGCTTTCAAATGCCCCCATAAATGAAAGTCAAGAGGGTAGAGGTCAGGAGAGCTTGGAGGCCATGGAATTGGTCCGCCTCTACCAATCCATCGGTCACCGAATCTGTTGTTGAGAAGCGTACGAACACTTCGACTGAAATGTGCAGGAGCTCCATCGTGCACGAACCACATGTTGTGTCGTACTTGTAGAGGCACATGTTCTAGCAGCACAGGTAGAGTATCCCGTATGAAATCATGATAACGTGCTCCATTGAGCGTAGATGGAAGAAGATGGGGCCCAATCAAGACATCATCAACAATGTCTGCCCAAACGTTCACAGAAAGTCTGTGTTGATGACGTGATTGCACAATTGCGTGCGGATTCTCGTCAGCCCACACATGTTGATAATGAAAGTTTACAATTTTATCACGTTGGAGTACATACTGACGAAACTAAAATGAGCTCTAACATGGAAATTAAGCGTTTCCGGACACATGTCCACGTAACATCTTTTCTTTATTTGTGTGTGAGGAATGTTTCCTGAAAGTTTGGCCGTACCTTTTTGTAACACCCTGTATATACTACTGGAGTCTACTCTTGGGCAGAATACGTTAATGGAAGTCACCCAGTGTTGTTACGACTTCTTGAAAGTCCTTTTCCAGCTGGGTCAATAACGTCTCCTTTGTTTTCTGGTTGAGACAGTAGTGCAAGGTACGACTTCTCGATATTTGTTGATTCGTAGGGGCAGTGGAGATGACTTCATTTTTACGAGTGCTTGGTTAAAAGTAAAGCCACCGAACTTTTCGTCGAAACACTGAATGATTTTTAAATAAAACAAACATTATTAACTTCATACTCCTTCATTCTTCATGTCTACACATCTGCAGGCCTCTGCCGCTAGAGGGTTCCGAATGAAACGTGTAATATGCTGGTGTGTAACGCAACTATGTGAGTGTACGAGAAACAGCGTGTAGCAACCGAGTTTCTAATTCTATGATTTCGTCCACACATAGAGCACCACCTCCATCAGCATCGCGATGCCAGAGCATACAGGAGCGCTGTGACATCTGCAATAATCCGATCCCTTAGGGTTCACTGTCATCGGTCATCACGCACGCAGTCCCAGATTTGCTCCATTCGATTTCGAACACCTTCAAGAACTTCTCTGTGTTGGCGATGAAACACGGCAAGCAGAGATGAAGTTGTGGCTCTGAGGACTTAGTCAAACATTCTATAGTCGAGCAAATGTGTTCGTCGCCAGGGTGACAATGGTGAGAGATAAATATGTAGACATGGTGATTAAAAATGTAGATGGCAGATTTCGTGTGCTTTATTTAAAAAACTTTAAGAGTTTTCACATAAATAATTCGGGGGCGTTACTACTCTACAATTGTACATCGTCCTTTGAATCCGACGTTTTCTTCGTCTGGACCTAGGGATTTTCTCAACATCTGTCGCCTCTTACTTCGAATTGCAAACTCTTTAGTACTGTCCCATCTTGGCATTAACTAATATTCTTTTCTTCTTCTACACACTTTTGGTTATTTGAGACACTCTTTCGACTTACCTGATCCACAATACCAATTTTCTTTGTAGAGGAGCTTGCCTATATCTACTCCCCTAGTTATTTAAATTTCTCAGTCAATTTGACTTTGCTTTCTTCTACCTTTCGTGCCGTGGGTGGTGATTTGATGTTTGTAATAAATTCAGCTTTTTTTAAAAGAAGAAACTGGAATTCTACCTTTGCTAATAACGTTTTCAGTTCATTGGTTTTTTTCTGCAGTTGTGTCAATTTTATCCGATGAAATTGTTAGGTCATCTTCAAATTGCGATCGACTGTCAAACTCATGTTTTTATAGCCAAGCCTGACCCTTTCTACCTTTGCAACTCATGGCCCACTTTGTGGAGAGGTAGTTGAAAAGCTACAGCAAGAGTTCACTTCCTTGCAACCTCCATAAACTTCACTTCCCAGGTGGTGCCAGTGACAATCTCTCCGTTACTAAAACTTGCAGAGGTATTGCGAACCTCTCCGTGCAAAGCATAACGTGTTTACAGTTCGTGTCCAGTAATACAGATTCCGTTACAGTCAACAGATGTTAAAAGGCCTTTGACCTAAATTTGAAAAAAAATATCTGTTCATTACCGTTTGCTTTTTTTATCGAGCAATACTTAGAAAACATTTATTCGATTCACAAAATATTTCTTTTCTGAGGTACTTTTCATCAAAACTCTGCATTAAATGATACTAACATCTTATTATCATTATGAGCTGAAAATATTATTGGCTATGGAGGGACTCTTACTTATTTTTTAAAGCATGAAAATGAAAATTTGCAGTACAAGGAATTGAAATCGAGCACCGTCATCATTGCCCCGATGTCAGATAATACAATCGGTTGTGTTATTTGATAAAATAATTTGTGTACAGAGAGCTTGGAGTGTACGGTGATCATTAATACGTTATTTACGTTGTTAAATAATCAATTGTGATATACAAGAGATAAAACGACTGAGACTGCTCTATTTGAAGTAAATATGCCCTTTGTACGCGGCGATAGAACTTGGAACATGCGTTTCTAATTGGTTTTTCAAAAATGGCTCTGAGCACTATGGGACTTAACATCTGAGGCCATCAGTCCCCTAGAACTTAGAACTACTTAAACCTAACTAACCTAAAGACATCACATACATCCATGCCCGAGGCAGGATTCGAACCTGCGATCGTAGCGGTCTCACGGTTCCAGACTGTAGCGCCGAGGACCGCTCGGCCACTCCGGCCGGCTTGGTTTTTCCCTAGTTTTCCTAAACTGTTTTAGGCAAAATGGTTCCTTCAATAACGCTACAGACCATTATGACAAGACTGAACGAGGTAGTGCAGTGACTAAAACACTGGAATCGCGTTAGAGATGACAACAGTTCAAATCATTGTCGCACCAGACACAATCAAGATTTTTAGTGAACGTATGGATGTATAACCAAACATTTGTTTTTTTTAATACCACTACAGGTTCAATTCGTAAGGTGAATAACGTGTGAATAAAACCACTTCTACTATTAGTACTACTATTTACACAAATTAGTAATGTTGATGAAACCAGAGGTTTATGTTTTTAATAAATAAGTAATTATTAATCAATGCTCATACATATGCGTCAATTGACCTCATATGAACTACTCATCAAAATAAAAAGCGATTAAACAGTAATTAATGTTTGTTGTGTGAGCCAAGACTCGACTACAGGGAACAGGGAAACACATTTGAAGAAAGTTCATTTAACTGCACACTACTTTTTCACGGATATGAACAGCAAACGTTGGAGGACCAAAAGTGCTGTTTGCCACAATTGCAAACGTTGTTTAAGTTTGTTATCTCGTACATATACCAATGTAAAGATCAGATGCAGCAATGATTACAGTTCATAACTTCCTCAGATCCCGAAATAAAGTTAAAAGTTCGTATAGTCAATCAAAATCAGTCACCGGAACACAGTCTCTGTCATGTACTACGTAATCATTAGCAGTGCTCCAGGCACTGGATTGACAGCTAACAACCGCATTCAATCAACAATGAAATCATTGAGTGTGGTTATGGTTTAGCATAAGCTGTAGAATAATGGCTTCGTGTTAATCTTGACTACGACACTACATTCACTATACTGTTCGTTGTAACTTTCCCGCTTTCCTATTTTCTTATTCATACTTAGATGTACTCCGATATTACCCGTATTTGGTTTTCTGATTTGGAGTATAAGGCTGTACTAATCCTACAAGGAATCTTGTCCTCCCTGATATCGAAATTCACTAATTTCCATTACATCTAACTTCAGCCTACTGACTTCCCTTTTTAAAATTGTCAGCTGACGGCTCTCCACGCTCCTACCGCTAGAATGCCGGAACTACAACATCTTATGTAGATGTACTATAAATCCTCCAAAGTTACATGTACTAAGACGGCAACATGAGTTTTCCATATACATATCTACATTTCAGAGTAGATTAGAAGCCACCATTTACAATTTGATGTGTATTTATATTTTTAGGTAAAGTTTTGTTGCATTCTAGAACCGGATGTAGGCATGCCTTGTGCAGTTGTTTAATTCTGTGCAACTCTGTATGCCAAATGACACAGCAGATGTAGAAAAGGTTGAAAGACTATTCGATGAAATAAAATGAATCTTTCGGATAGTTAAGGGAGAGGAAAAATTTAATTGTGATGTGCGACTGGCGTTCGGTAGGAAGAAGAGAAGAAAAAATAGTACCTATTTGAATAAGGACTGGGGGAAAGGATAAGGGAGGAAACCGGTAGAGTTTTGTACAGAACACAATTGATCTTCGCGAACACTTGGTTAAAGAACCAGGAAAGAAGGCTCTATATGTGGAAAAGATTTGGGGACACTGAAACTTCAGATAGACTACATAATGCTAAGACATTTTAAAAGTAGCTTGTTTTTGTGCTTACTGCCGTCATCGTCTTTCAAATGTCGTATTACCCCAGCGCTTTAGTTGTTTCTGATCTCTGTCATCTTTGTAGATCTGCAACTGAGAATACGTAATTTTCATAAGGTCGAGTTTCTGTTGCTTCCACCCTTCTACCGAACTGCAAGAACACTCACGACTACCTCTAGTACTACAATCTAGCCTCTCGTAACTTCACATGATATAGTCAGTGAATCTCTTGACGTGTACATTTATGTTGGTGTAACCTGTATACACTACTGTTGTTCACCGGCCAACAACAAGTTTTCAATACTCCCCTGAAAGTAACATAACTTTCTAAGGTCTGCATGGACAGTCTCTTAAGGATAAGGGTGGCTGGTAGTAAATGTTTATGTCAAATTGGAAGCAGATCTCTACTTTGGATAGAAAAGGAACACATTCTTCTACTTATTACTATTACTATTATTTTCATTACATTATTCTGGAATTTTGTATATATATATATATATATATATATATATATATATATATATATATATATATATATATATATATATTGTAATTATATGTTTGAAATATATCACCTGCCGGATGCGACCTGTGTTGGTACCTTATTCTGAAATATCAGGTACCCCAAGATCGCCTAGACATCTTCTTATTGTTTACCCGTTTCAACTGATCTCTGCTGTCATCAACGTATCTTGTAACACATTGTCATATGTTACAAGATCCAATGATCACGACACAGATCTATTGAAATCGATAATAAATAAAATGTTCAAGTGATCTCCGCGTATCTGATATTTCAGAACATTGTAACAATTCAGATCACCTCCAGCAGTTGACTCATAGTCATATATGCACATCAATAAAACTTTTGCAGCACCCCGGTTCCCAGAACTCCTGAAGATGCACGTTGAGTGTGGATATTGTATCACACATACAGTCCCTTTGACTGTTCAGAGAGGTCACTGAACCCATCAAAAGGTGTAAACAAACATGCATGAGCAGTGCCTAGAAGACGGAGGGGGCCGACAGCCGATCAGTTACTGTCATTCCACCAGGAAGGAGGTACATGGCTCGTGTTGTGTGTAGTTCAACCATGCCTAGATGGTCAATAACGTGGTTCGATTTCGTCCGCTTTGTTACTTTGTGCCAGGAAGGGTTCTCAACAAGGGAAGTGTCCAGGCGTCTCGGAGTGAACAAAAGCGATGACGTTCGGACACGTAGGAGATACAGAGAGACACAAACTGCCGATGACATGCTTCGCTCAGGCCGCCCAAGGGCTACTACTGCAGTGGGTGATCGCTAGCTACGGATTATGCCTCGTAGGAACTCTGAGAACAACGCCACCAAATTCAATAATGCCTTTCGTGCAGCCACAGGATATCGTGTTACGACTGATACCGTGTGCAATTGGCTGCATGACGCGTAACTTCAGTCCCGACGTCCATGGCGACGTCATCTTTGCAACCACGACACCAAGAAGCGCGGTACAAATGGTCCCAACACTATGCCGAGTGTACTGCTCAGGATTGGCATCACGTTCTCTTCACCGATGAATGTGGTGTATTCCCTCACCCAAACAATCGTCGGAGACGTGTTTGGAGGTAACCGGGTCAGGGTTAACGCCTTAGACACGCTGTCCAGCGAGTGCAGCAAGGTGGAGGTGTCCCATTTTGGGGTGGCATTATGTGGGATCGATGTACGCCGCTGATGGTATGGAAGGCGCCGTACCGGTAGTGCTGCCATATCGGCAGCATAATGGCGAGGCATTCGTCTTCACGGACGAGAATTCGCGCCCCCATCGTGCTGATCATATGAATGACTTCCTTCAGGATAACATCACTCGAGTAGAGTGACTGACATGTTCTCCTGTCATGAACCCTATCGAACATGCCTGGGATGGATTGAAAAAGACTGTTTATGGGCGACGTGACCCACCAACTACTCTGAGGGATCTATGCCGAATCACCGTTGAGGAGTGGGACCATCTGAACCAACAGTGCCTTGATGAACTTCTGGTCAGTATGCCGCGACGAATACAGAAATACGTCAGTGCAAGAGGGCGTGCTACTGGACATTAGAGGTACTGGTGTTTATAGCAATCTGGACTACCACCTCTGAAGGTATCGCCGTATGGTGGTACAATTTACAATGTGTGGTTTTCATGAGCATTAAAAATGGCGGAAATGATGTTTATTTTGATCTGTATTCCAAATTTCTGTGCAGGTTCTGGAACTCTCGGTCCGAGGTGATGCAAAACTTTTTGTGATGTGTGTGTTTATAATCATCATCAATTTAACACTGAATTTTTGCACACAGAAATTACCTGGTAAGTCCTTGTCTGGTCATATTTTGGTAACCCCGTCCCTCCCATGTTTATATATCTGCTCTTCCCACTCTCTCTGTCTGTTTGCTCTTCCCCTCTGTCCATCTGCTCCTTCTCCCTCTGTCGGGCTCCTCGTCTCTCTCTACCCATCTTCTCCTCCCACCCTGCTGCCCATCTCCTTCCCTCTCTCTGTCCATCTACTTCTCCTTCGATCTCCGTCTGTTTCGCCCTCTCTTCTTTTCCCGTCCAGTTCTATTTACGTCCTCTGTTCATTTCCATGTCTACCCTTATTGTTCATCTCTCACCTCCGAGAGCGACGGGAGGACGACGTTTAGATCCGCGTCTGACGATCCTGATTTAGGTTTCCTTCGATTTTCCTCAATCGCTTCATGCAAATCCAGGATGGCTGATTTCTTTCCCAATCATTCCCTAATTCGAGCTTGCACCCCGTGTCTAAAGACATCGTCTATGTAACATTTAACACTAATTTCCTTCTCGACCGTGCGGTTCTAGGCGCTACAGTTTGGAACCGTGACACCGCTACGGTCGCAGGTTCGAATCCTGTCTCGGGCATGGATGTGTGTGCTGTCCTTAGGTTAGTTAGGTTTAAGCAGTTCTCAGTTCTAGGGGACTGATGACCTCAGATGTTAAGTCCCATAGGGCTCAGAGCCATTTGAACCATTTTTTCTTCAATTCCCCTTACCCTCTCTCTGCTTATCTACTCATCTTCCCTGTCTGTACTCATCTTCTGCAAACCCCTTGTCTCACCATGTTACCACACCTATCTCCACCGGAGGCTGTTGGTCCTCACCCCACAGTATTTCTTTACAGATAGTAAGTAACTTGTGTACCAAGTTTGGTTTAAATCGAGCCATGAGGGTAAGAGGAACTTTTTACCTGCGGCTTTGCCCGCAAATGCACATATATTTAACATATTACACGCATATTTGCACAGACGGTTCAGCTGGATCATTAGAGAATTTCGGCCTGCAGTTTCGTTTTCAAGTAGCTCAATGCTTATGACCTCATTTGTCCCGAACTATGTGTCATGCAGTTATACAATTCTTTTGTTCGTTCAACGGTATATGTAAATGCAGTCTGCGAAACGTGTCACGAACAGAGTTAGTACCAAAGAAGTAATAAAGTTAAATGTCATTCATGATGCTGTAGTTTTTCTTGCATCAGAGTGTTTATGACGTTTATCTTCTGAACCATGAGCAATGTAATCAAGTTTTCAGTGGCACATGCGAATACTGTCTGCAAAACTTCTTCGCTAGTACAGTTATTAGTATTGACTTAATAAATTAGTACGCCATGCCTGATGTGAATGTTTTACTGCATGAACAGCGAAAATATAGTACACGACAGACTCCCTTCATTTTGTGCGGGTGGTCAGCGATAAAAAGTTTCGTGAAGGTTTGAAATTATTTATTAAGTTTGCTTAAAGTCACTAAGTGCCATCATTGTCAAATAATGGATCGATAAACTCTGCGTATTTGTGCGTCGTGGCGTGCACTTCTATTCCCCCCTCCCCCCTTCCCTCCCTCCCCCCGACACGTCGGTTCTTTCCAGACAGTAAGTTATACGTGTGCCGAGTTTTGTTGAAATCGGTCCTGCTGTATAGGTGGAGATGTGGAACATACATGCATACGCATACATTTCTTTTTATGAATAGATTCACTGATGGTTCGAAGCTAAGGTCTCGTAAATACTATTCAGTCTTTCTCTCACTTAACTTGTTCATGATTCATTTTGACGCTAAGTACAGTGTGTCTAGGGCATGTGATCTTGAAGGAAATACTGAGTTGTGATCAAAGCAGAAAGTAATTGGTCTTCATTCATTCATTTACAGCCTTTCAGGCACTGCGGCATATGGACCCGACACAGAAAATGGTAATAAAACAGAACGAAATGGCGCTTTCTCAAACATGGAGGTAGCCGTACCATTTTGGGGTCACGTGTACGCTTAGTCGTCGCAAAAGCGTTACGGAGTTATCCAACAAAATTCAGTGCCATACGCTACAAGGGCGTTATGAACCTCAAGGAGATTTGAAATTGTGGGAGGGTACATTCCACGTAGAATCTAGCAGCATATTACTTCCTCCCAACTAAGTCTCTGTAAAAGACCACGATGATGACGAATTAATGAACAATCGATGGTTTACCGCCAGTCATTGATCCAACGCGCCTTTCGCGAATTAAACAGGAAAGAGGAGGAAAAAAAAATCGCGCTACAAGAGGACATCCGCCACACCCCATATGGTGCTTTCCGGAGGATCGTAATGCGTGTAGATGACGGTATATCCTATGTTGTGTCTATAAACTAATTACCTTGGGAAATAGTCTTGTACTTATAGTATCGCGTATTTCGTGTCTTAGGATCTATCCGTGATTTTTCACGGTTGATATGTTTACTGATACAAAGGGCCGTGTATACGAATCAAATAACAGCATAAAGCAAAATAATAGATTTTCTGATCAGAGAACAGACGTTTTACTCATTGTTGGACACATGGGTATAGGGCGCTTCTTTTTCAACTCCCTTGCAAGTCACAAGTCGCACAGCCTACCTGTCGAACCTCCTTAATTATACAGCACATAATTGATAATCGTTCTCTGTCATCTGCATGAAGCTATTTTTTACTTCTAAACACGGAATGCAGAATGATAAGAACCTCTGAAAATTTAAGGGGTCCGCCGCTGATGGGCAATGAAAAATACAAGCAGACGTAAATTGCTTTGAAGGTCTCGGATATTCTGGGACAAAAAGGCACGTCCTTTCGTGATTGTATTGCAAAAGGGGCGTAGATGAATATCGTGAAATGTACAGGACCGGATAAAAAGAGGAGCGACAATGTATCCTAGCCTTTATGTTAAGAAACAATAGAGCAACCTGGAACTGCGTGTATATACAGGTTACTTTCTACTTATTATTATTATTATTTCCCAGCACGCTAAAACTGATAAATCTCTTAAAGTTGTTTTCCTTGAGAACAAATTACACAAACAGGTTATATATATTTGCTCTGATCTCTAAAGAACTGACCATTATTACACATTACCTTCATGTTGCAAATACTACATCTGAGCATACGGTATCGCTTAGTGACGGGAGACAACCGAACAAATAAAGCTCTTCTATATGACTAGACCTGGACGGATGAAATTTTGTGTAAGGTACATGACGAAGCATAGGATTATGAATGTCATATATTGTACAATGAAGTAGCTCCAGCGACTTTCCAGCTACCGATTGGAAAATTGAAATGATAATAAAAAAATTTTAAGTATCATGAGAAAAAAGAAAAGTACTGATTTCAAAGGTCGAAACGACTTACGAAAAGTGAGAATGAAAAAGAAAGTCAAAAAAGAAGATAAACTTTGGGTAATCATTTTGAAACCACTGAGCGAGGAGTTTAGTTTTCCATTGTTCCCTAATTTGTTGAGGGCAAATGGAGGATGTTTTTTTTAAAATAAAAGCGTTCTCTATCACAGTTCTCACATATCCTGTGCTTCAACTCCATCCATGAGGTATGATGAAAAGTAATGTCTCCGAATATTTAATGTGAAAACTCTTCATGCTACACTCCTGGAAATTGAAATAAGAACACCGTGAATTCATTGTCCCAGGAAGGGGAAACTTTATTGACACATTCCTGGGGTCAGATACATCACATGATCACACTGACAGAACCACAGGCACATAGACACAGGCAACAGAGCATGCACAATGTCGGCACTAGTACAGTGTATATCCACCTTTCGCAGCAATGCAGGCTGCTATTCTCCCATGGAGACGATCGTGGAGATGCTGGATGTAGTCCTGTGGAACGGCTTGCCATGCCATTTCCACCTGGCGCCTCAGTTGGACCAGCGTTCGTGCTGGACGTGCAGACCGCGTGAGACGACGCTTCATCCAGTCCCAACATGCTCAATGGGGGACAGATCCGGAGATCTTGCTGGCCAGGGTAGTTGACTTACACCTTCTAGAGCACGTTGGGTGGCACGGGATACATGCGGACGTGCATTGTCCTGTTGGAACAGCAAGTTCCCTTGCCGGTCTAGGAATGGTAGAACGATGGGTTCGATGACGGTTTGGATGTACAGTGCACTATTCAGTGTCCCCTCGACGATCACCAGTGGTGTACGGCCAGTGTAGGAGATCGCTCCCCACACCATGATGCCGGGTGTTGGCCCTGTGTGCGTCGGTCGTATGCAGTCCTGATTGTGGCGCTCACCTGCACGGCGCCAAACACGCATACGACCATCATTGGCACCAAGGCAGAAGCGACTCTCATCGCTGAAGACGACACGTGTCCATTCGTCCCTCCATTCACGCCTGTCGCGACACCACTGGAGGCGGGCTGCACGATGTTGGGGCGTGAGCGGAAGACGGCCTAACGGTGTGCGGGACCGTAGCCCAGCTTCATGGAGACGGTTGCGAATAGTCCTCGCCGATACCCCAGGAGCAACAGTGTCCCTCATTTGCTGGGAAGTGGCGGTGCGGACCCCTACGGCACTGCGTAGGATTCTACGGTCTTAGCGTGCATCCGTGCGTCGCTGCGGTCCGGTCCCAGGTCGACGGGCACGTGCACCTTCCGCCGACCACTGGCGACAACATCGATGTACTGTGGAGACCTCACGCCCCACGTGTTGAGCAATTCGGCGGTACGTCCACCCGGCCTCCCGCAAGCCCACTATACGCCCTCGCTCAAAGTCCGTCAACTGCAGATACGGTTCACGTCCACGCTGTCGCGGCATGCTACCAGTGTTAAAGACTGCGATGGAGCTCCGCATGCCACGGCAAACTGGCTGACACTGACGGCGGCGGTGCACAAATGCTGCGCAGCTAGCGCCATTCGACGGCCAACACCGCGGTTCCTGGTGTGTCCGCTGTGCCGTGCGTGTGATCATTGCTTGTACAGCCCTCTCGCAGTGTCCGGAGCAAGTATGGTGGGTCTGACACACCGGTGTCAATGTGTTCTTTTTTCCATTTCCAGGAGTGTTTTTAAATAAGAAGGTACGTTATTTACATTCTATATCTTTATTCTTCGTGTATACATGTTTTCTCAACATACTCTCCCTGGCGACGAAAACATTTCTCCCAAATAGAACCAGCTTGCAAATACCGTCATTTTAGAATGATTGATATTGCTGACGAAGCCACAACTTCAGCTCTTCTTCACTACCATAGTGAAGGTCTGGTAAAAGATGAAAATTGGTTGGAGCCAAGTCAGGATGGTGTAATGACGATCGGTGATAATGAACCCAAGGCGCCGGATAATTGCAAATGTCGTAGCGCTTGTGTGTGGAATAGCATTGCCGTGCAGGAGTGGGGGCTCCATGTGTGAATGAAATCTTCGAATTCTAAACTCTATTACCGGACGCTATTTCTCATGCACTGACATACTTACGTTACACACCACCGTGTTACAAGCTAAAATATGAAGCCCATCGCGGTAGAGGACAGCAAATATGTAGACGTCAAGAGTAAAGACGTAGAATGTGAATAATGTCTGTTTTATTGAAATAGTTGTAATAGTTTTCGCATATAAGATGCTGGCTCGTACCTAATAATCTCCGTGTGGCCTTGAAGTTAGACCCTAGTCTGTAAGATCGATTAGAAGTAACTCTAACCCTAAGTGATCCTCAAGGAACGGAAGGAACTTTGTTTTTTAACTTTTAGTTTTCAATGTGCTCACCAAGCAATAGAAGGGTCTGTTTGAGATTCGGCAGTTACACAGTCACGGTTGTTTTCAGCTAAAACCAGTCGATCTGTCGATTAGACAGGGGGCATTCCCAATTGTGAATAGATGGGAGGAGTTTACCACTTCGAGTATTTGCCTGACAACCACGAATCATGTCCAAAATGGTTCAAATGACTCTGAGCACTATGAGACTTAACAGCTGAGGTCATCAGTCCCCTAGAACTTAGAACTACTTAAACCTATCCAACCTAAGGACATAGCACACATCCAGGCTCGAGGCAGGATTCGAACCTGCGACCGCAGCGGTCGCGCGGTTCCAGACTGTAGCGATTAGAACCGCTCACCCACAACGGCCGGCTCGAATCATATCCACAAATGTTAACTGAACTGTGGCATTTCAACTATTTTAATTGATTTCGGTCATTCATTTTGATCGGAAATGTACGCATGTTGTGCAATTGTATATGTGTTACAATACACACTGATGCGTTTTACAAGTGAAAGAAATTTCGTGCAGAAGTATTAGAAATTTGTACAAACCAACTGTACGCAATTCATTCAGTAACAGACATAGAGCTAAGAAAAATAGTGTCAATTACAGAAAGACGTTGAAATCATTCACAACACACACACAAACGTGGTAATCGATATAAACGAATTATTGACATAAGCTACATACGAAAAATGCTTTGAATTTAGTCGATAAAGAAATGGTAATGACCGTAGAAGTCAGCAAAGTTTTTTACAAGAGGTGACGAGATTTAAATCCAGCTAGTTTTGGTACAACTTAATACTTTAGTTTTAAAACCGGGTCGTCTCACGAGATATAAATTTAATAATGTGTACCTATTTTATCGCAAGAGATTGATAATTACCTCATACGTTTTTATTTTATTTTAGTCGTTGATCACAATAAAAAGCATTTGACAGTCTGTTTATAGTCCCGACTATGTCGCAGCTTGTGATAATTACCTACTTAGAGTTGTTAAGGGCGGTTACGTTGGTACCTAAATGGTGAGCACATTTCAATAGTACGAGGGTGATTCAAATGAAAACCATAAAAATACCATAAAATTTCTAAAGTCTGTGTGATGGAGCTGGTGGGTGGCAGTACCATTCCTTGAGGTTCAGTAAGTGACTGACAGGTGTCAAAGTGATGCTACAACGCAGGAGAAGACATCAGCGTCCACAACAACATGGCTTCCCCAATGTGAACACTCACGGCAATTGGGGCAGCGACCTGTGATGCTTCTTCTGTGTTGTCAGGATGTCATATCAATCTAGATTCCTCTCAGAACGACAGTGGAATATGGTGATTCGTGTTTGTAATTGTAGCAAGTCTACGAATGGTGTAGGAAGCTTATAAGCGGTGTGATTTCTATGGAGAATGCCCAAGATCAAGGAAGGCTCACCGCGTAGTGATGGACGAGAACACTGCGTTAAAAGAGGAACTTGTAAAGGAGAACAGATGCCTAACTCTGAAGGAAACAGCAAAATGTTAGAACTTAAGTATTTGTTAAGTGCAGCACATTGGTCGCAATGTGTTGCATTTCAATAACGTGCGTGCATGATGGGTGCCACGTCAGTTGACAACCAAATTGAATGACCGTCGCATCTATAACTGCGAAGAACTTTTGCATCGTTTCCACGTGGTAAGTGATGAATTTCTGGGAAAATTGTTACAGGAGAAGAGACTTGGGTCCACTATTACCAACCAGAAACCGAAGGTCAACCAATGAATGGCGTCACAGATCATCATCGAAACCAAAAATAACCTGCGTCTACCGTCTGCTGGAAAAGTCATGCTCATTCTCTTCTGGGATGCAAATGGAGTAATTTTGAAGTATTACATGGGTAGAAGAGTGACGGTAATCAGTACTACTGATTCAGACACGCTGAAAAATCAACTTCGCACGGCAATCAGGAGTAGACGACTAGGGCTTCTGACTTCAGATATACTGGTGCAGCGTGACAATGTCAAACCGCGTACGGCCGGTAAAACAGTTGAGACTATTCTGAAAATCAAATCTGACTGTCTCGAAGATCTTCCTTATTCATCATAACGTGTTCCTATTAGCTTTCATGTAGCACTCAAAGAAGCAATGGGAAGCCAGCATTACAGAAGTGACGAAAAGGTGGAAACTGTGACGCATGACTGGCCTCACACGCGACCCAAAGAACTCTTTCATCGTGGTATTCCTGCTCCTCCGAAGCAGTGGAACAAGTGCATTCAATATCAGTGAGACCACGTCGAAAACCGACGTGTAAGATTTTTGATCACTGTTACAGTTAAAAAAACCATAATACTTTCAAGACTTTCATTTCAATCACACTTGTACGTGCAAAGCAAATCCTTTTATATCACTGATATGAATACGTACGCAATCATTTTCATTCAAAGGTTTAAAATTGCATCCTGATATGATTACACTCAGGGTGTCTAACAAAGTACAGCTACAAAATACAAAAGTAACCGATTCACACTCTCATAATCTTAATTTGAAGCTGAATATTAAAAATCTCAAATACTAAAATAGTCATAGTTATTGAGAAAATTCTGCTGGATAACTACAAAAATGCCCCACATAGAGCAGAAAAAGTGACTCAACTATTAAGAAATTGCTTTATTTTGATGTCATGTTTCCAGTTAGCTCATAAAACTTCACATCTGTTCGAGTGAAACGATTTATTTTAGTTTTTTTAGTGTCAACTGGCATAACTGATGTGGAAGGAAATGAGTAGACCTGCACCACGGTCAACTTCCTGTCTCCAGTCTGCCACACCCGTCTTGTTTGCAAATCAGCGCCGAAACAGCTCACCCATCAAGGAATATACATAATTTCCCGTGAAGAGAATGACAACTAACGAAACGTAAGACATATTACTGTTGCTAAGGCTGCAGTATTTCTCGTCAAGATTGGAAATGGTAAATCTACATCCTCCAGGAAATTACTCTCCCGTCATGTCTAATAGCTTGGCTAATTACAAGGTGGGATGATCTTTTCCCTAACGACGGTGGGAAACACGCTATCAAGAATGTCTGGTGAATTTGGTGATTTTGAAACCCAGTCAATTCCTGTCGCATTTGCCAGTATGTAGCGAATGGGGCAGGTATGGCACCTTGTCTGTCGTCCCATCTCCAGCAACCATGGATAGACAAGTGGAATGTACTGCCTGTCAGTCAGGAGGTTGCCGTCGCTTGGTAACCTTCTGTGTCCAGACCATGGAGACATCGATCTCATTCACCTAGTACTAGGAATGTACTGCCTGTCAGCCAGGAGGTTGCCCTCAACTGGTAATTTTCTGTGACCAGACAAGGGAGACATTCATCTTATTCACCTGGTACCAGGAATGTACTGCCTGTCAGCCATCAAGTTGCCCTCACCTGGTAATTTTCTGTGAGCAGACAATGCAGACATCGATCTTATTCACCTGGTAATAGGAATGTACCTGTCAGCCAGGAGGTTGCCCGCACCTGCTAATTTTCTGTGGCCAGACAATGGATACGTCGAACTCCGTACTTCGATTCTGCTTCAACTAATACAAGTGTTTCGTCACCTAAATTGAAAATGTAACTGAAAAATAGGGACCAGTAAGAGCAAGATATTTAAACTAACCTCGATTATATTTAAAAGAGAGGCCCAAATGTAAAGCAGTGTTCTCACAATTTATTATCGAGTCAACTCAGAACTTTTAGTGACATGGTAAGGTACCACCTTGTTGCGGGGCCAGTACTGAAATAGCAAATATATCAATATACAAGGAAAACTAAACAAAAGCATGTCCAGACTCTATAGCGAGAACTATAGCGTAAACTACTGGACCGCGGTGAATTCAGAATGGGGAAGATGTTATCCATGAGTTACGATTTATTATCACAATGATTGCTTACGAAGCTTATGTCGTTCATATCTGTGGAATGGAGATGCCGAATGCTCGTAGTCCTAACAGTGTGATTGCACGGTAGCAACCCACGTAATTACTGCAAGCGTCCTATCGCGAAACGTGCTTATCAAACCGGACTGCCTTCACACAAGGCTGCTCCAAAGGTAACGGAAGACAACGCTTGTGGATCAAAATTCCTGTAACTTCCGCACTAATACTATCTGCGATGTGAAGATGTCCGAGGTCCGCAAACGAGTTTACTTTTGTAAACTCAGGCACCACAACGTAGTTTGCGTCCTCGTATTCGAAACATCCCCATAGCCAACATGTTAGGGGTCAAAGATGGACTGATACTGCTGCAGCAGGATGATGGGATGGCACAGCCTCTTGGCAAGTAAGTTGGCAAACTTGTCTTGGCGTCAGTTCTGAGAACGAAGTAGGGTCAGTGTACCAACTGCGTCAGTATGGCTCAAACTTAAATCCGACGCAATGGGCTCGTACGTTACAACTTTCATACTTTCTGAGACAAATAAATCTAGAAAATGAAAGTGACTTCAACCTCAACATTCATTCAGTGCTCCTCCATACAGACTAGATATTGAAGGTTTCCTGCATCTCGAGAAATGTAACCTTATTACACCTACATAAAATGATTGGTTTCGCTTAATGACTCAATGAAGTTGATGATGGTAGAGGGCTGGATAAAAATTCGGACGTGGTTGATTTGATTTTGAATTATGAATTCAAGGCTTTGACGTTTCGAGTTCTCCAACATGACTATTCGTTGAGTGTCCCCTGTCGCTCACAATGCGGAAAGCTTCTTCACCGGCTGCAGCGGGTTGGTCCAGCGGGAATTCCAGCGCACTTTGCCCGGAAGGCTGAAACTATCTGCACAGATCACTACCACAGTCTTGGCAATATCATAGTTCACACACTGTATCCACGGTAACAATAGGATCACTACAAATAGCAATTTTTCAGACTAACATTAACAAAAACTCCTTGCACGACGCAAGTTATAAATACATTTTTGTGATAGTAAAAATTAGCAAACAACCAGATGACTTCGGAAATTCAATTAACGTTGAAGCAAATACACGCCTTTACCTTTTCAGTGTGGTATGATGAAATAATACGATTAGTTGTGAAAAAAATACAAACTAAAGGAAATACACGAGTGGGGCCAGATCCTGAGTTTACGGAACTAGATTGCAATCTAAATAACCGTCGCCATATCACACTTAGAGTCACGACGTACCGTTAAATCACTGAGGGGTAAATCTTTTCTAGCGACAGTCTCGAAATCAGCTTAATACTATTCCTTACTCCTTGCATGTTATGTTGTCCTAATTAAAGAGTAAAACTGTACAAAGTTTGAAGTCCACGATTTGGACGTCGCGGCGTCGCCTTGCCGCCCTGACGGACAACCTTGAACCACAGTAAGATCATGTATCGTTTCCTGCAGCTGTTGCAAGTGTTGAGTAACCAGAAGAAGCGTGCGATGTGGGTTACACATACTGAAATCTACCCTACCCAAAGCAATAATTATTGTCACTCTATAAATTATATTCAGCATTTAACTGCAGTGGAGCACGATCATAAAGTTAGGAAAGGGTTAGTACAACTACTTTCGCTAAGGTACTCTTCGAAAAAGACGGAACAGTTATCCGACATTACTTTTTGAAGTCATACAAATGAGGCGGACACCAGTCAGTAACAACCAAACGCAACTCGTGACCGAATACGAGTCTATTCCCGGAGTCATATGAACATCCGTCAAGATAATTCACACTCACAGCAAATCTTCTACACTAAAAGTTTCCCTGACTCATTACCCAGTGGAAATGGAGTGGTTATGCTCTAGCTGACTAAAAAAAAAGTTATTGAATTATCAACGGGGAGGGGGGGTGTCTTAAAAGCACCCAGACAATTTAGATAGTCAGTGTTCACAACATTTTAGCACTCTGCTCCATGAGTCAGTTACGTGTACAAGACGTTAATCCAGAGCCGACTGCTAGTGGAATCAATTAATCACCAACTGACCTACTATTCCGATGAGCTCTTAGTGTAAGACATAGGAGCAACGCAAAAATAAAAATCACGTCGACCGACCCCCGGCGCTTGTCTTTCTGTAAATGGATTCTTAAAACGAGCAAATTGCGCCTACCACCAAACACATCACAACCAACGGTGTGACGAGCTGCAAATACATCAATGGACGCTCGCGACAACAGCAACATTCAACAACGAGTTGCATTGGCCTGTAGCGTCAGTGTGCCCTAGAAACTGTCTGGTCAAATGGCAGCAGTTAAGCCATTCACACGATTGAACCTTTTAACAAACGCCAACTGCCGAAATGCAATCATTTCTTGGAGAAGCAAACTGACTGCTAACCTACGGCCAACAGGAAACTCAAGATCGTCACCACAGAACCCACAGACAACTCAATGACCGAAATCACCACCTGCAAGCCACCGAGATCCTTCTCGGTGCCACTTAATGATTCGTGACCTTTTCGAATGCCTTAAGCGCCGCTCGACAGCAGTGCCAAAAAACCCGCTGACGAAGGGCGAAACAGGGAGAGGACCAGTCTCAGTAGATCGCTACAGTGTGAATTCAGAAGCGCAGAAGAGAAACCAACCGGCACTTGACATTCTAATCAACTGACAGTCAGGTCCATGATTATCATCGATGAGTCGTAATTACGCCAGCAACTCGAATCTGTAATAGAAATTACGATATCCCATCAGAGATTACAAGCATTTGGTCAACAACTATCTGGCCGCAAACGTAAATTAACTTTTGTCCATATATTTGCGTTATAGAACAGAATAAATGCAGATAGTTGCGTTTTTAGGATATTTAAGAAGAGAAAAATTTGCCTGGAGGTGGTGATCGAAGCGAATAGTACACCCTCGGCATTTACATGGGCCACCTATTCCTCATTTTCTAACTGATAATTGGGTTCTATCACAGTACTACCACTTTACGTCTTTACACATGGAACCAACGTTCATCTGAGGCTCTAACTCAGGGTTCGTGTAGAATTCGGCTCGCAAGCCATGCCTTGAACGGTGTGACGTGGCATGCAGCCTGGCCGCAAATTTCGCCGCCGCAATGTCACGCTCTCTGAGCGTAAGGAGGCGGAAAACGGGCAAACTCCGAATTTTCTGCATTTAAAAGTTTATGCAGTCAAATTCTTTGCGACGTGCTTTTATGTTCACATTTCCCGTCAACACACGCCACAAACAGTACAAATTTTGAGTATTACTTAAATCGTTTTGCCACACTGAAGACAATATAATTTTCATCTCATACAAATCGTCAGCAAACGCAGAGGGGCAGAAAATCTTACAGGTTGCCACGTAATCATGACATTTATTTTGGTAACTGAAAAAAAAAGTGTGTCACAGACATATGTGAATCCAAATATTGTAGCGTTTTTGTATGCTCATTACGGATAAGTGGAAACGCTATCTAATGGAAACATTATGTGTATGTTAGACAGTTTCGACGTAAAATCATTTGTCTTTAAAGTAAGAAGAACAGTGCCGATAAGTGAGTTACACCCGCACATGGACACGTGTGGTTTCAGCGGATACGGCAAACTGTCTTGGAAACATCCCGAAACCAGATAAATTTGACACCCCTCGGAAAGTGCAGCAATACTGTCTATGTAATTTTTTTAAGGCCACAACGAATTCCTTAGCGGTATTGAGTTTAGGGAGCTGCACGATGTTTCTCAGAATTTGTCTCTGCTACAATAGAATTTTATTTTTAAGTGCATCACCTGAGAGTCAGAAATAAGTGGTTTCTCACCTTTCAATGTCATTTTGTGGACAGTATAGTGTTCACTTAACATGCGAGGTCTGCAATCGTTTTCGGATGTTCAAATTATTGTTGCTGCACTTTTTTTTCACCACGAATTGAACACTAACCGGCTTTAAATCGAATATTTGTTCCTGACATGTACTGTATCTTAACCAACGCCCTCTGCAGTAATATACACTCCTGGAAATTGAAATAAGAACACCGTGAAATCATTGTCCCAGGAAGGGGAAACTTTATTGACACAATCCTGGGGTCAGATACATCACATGATCACACTGACAGAACCACAGGCACATAGACACAGGCAACAGAGCATGCACAATGTCGGCACTAGTACAGTGTATATCCACCTTTCGCAGCAATGCAGGCTGCTGTTCTCCCATGGAAACGATCGTAGAGATGCTGGATGTAGTCCTGTGGAACGGCTTGCCATGCCATTTCCACCTGGCGCCTCAGTTGGACCAGCGTTCGTGCTGGACGTGCAGACCGCGTGAGACGACGCTTCATCCAGTCCCAAACATGCTCAATGGGGGACAGATCCGGAGATCTTGCTGGCCAAGGTATTTGACTTACACCTTCTAGAGCACGTTGGGTGGCACGGGATACATGCGGACGGGCATTGTCCTGTTGGAACAGCAAGTTCCCTTTCCGGTCTAGGAATGGTAGAACGATGGGTTCGATGACGGTTTGGATGTACCGTGCACTATTCAGTGTCCCCTCGACGATCACCAGTGGTGTACGGCCAGTGTAGGAGATCGCTCCCCACACCATGATGCCGGGTGTTGGCCCTGTGTGCCTCGGTCGTATGCAGTCCTGATTGTGGCGCTCACCTGCACGGCGCCAAACACGCATACGACCATCATTGGCACCAAGGCAGAAGCGACTCTCATCACTGAAGACGACACGTCTCCATTCGTCCCTCCATTCACGCCTGTCGCGACACCACTGGAGGCAGGCTGCACGATGTTGGGGCACGAGCGGAAGACGGCCTAACGGTGTGCGGGACCGTAGCCCAGCTTCATGGAGACGGTTGCGAATGGTCCTCGCCGATACCCCAGGAGCAACAGTGTCCCTAATTTGCTGGGAAGTGGCGGTGCGGTCCCCTACGGCACTGCGTAGGATCCTACGGTCTTGGCGTGCATCCGTGCGTCGCTGCGGTCCGGTCCCAGATCGACGGGCACGTGCACCTTCCGCCGACCACTGGCGACAACATCGATGTACTATGGAGACCTCACGCCCCACGTGTTGAGCAATTCGGCGGTACGTCCACCCGGCCTCCCGCATGCCCACTATACGCCCTCGCTCAAAGTCCGTCAACTGCACATACGGTTCACGTCCACGCTGTCGCGGCATGCTACCAGTGTTAAAGACTGCGATGGAGCTCCGTATGCCACGGCAAACTGGCTGACACTGACGGCAGCGGTGCACAAATGCTGCGCAGCTAGCGCCATTCGACGGCCAACACCGCGGTTCCTGGTGTGTCCGCTGTGCCGTGCGTGTGATCATTGCTTGTACAGCCCTCTCGCAGTGTCCGGAGCAAGTATGGTGGGTCTGACACACCGGTGTCAATGTGTTCTTTTTCCATTTCCAGGAGTGTATAAGATCACAGTGGAAATAAGCTTGCGATTTGTGCAATCTTGCTAGTCGTACCACCAAATTCATCACGCCTGCAAATTTAGCGCAAAGAGCTTCTTAGTATATGGAACAGTGAATCGCGTTCACTTTTATTGTCAACTAAATCTTTAAATTCTTTCTGGTTGGTATGGTAGTATCATGTTATAATAAATTTGCATTAACCGTTGATTATAGAACTGAATAATAGATACTGAGAATTCTGACCCCTCTCTTCTGCCATTTTCGAATTGTTGTAAGGATTTGTAACGACAGACCGCTAGACTGCCACTTTCGTGCGATTAAGGTATTCCAGTGCCCGTGTTCTTAAGTAGAACGATGCAATGCATGCATGTCCGAAGGAACAGTGCATCGCTCTTCTTAAGAACAAAGACGATGGAACATCGTATTTATCCACCTCGAAGTAATGATTTATTGACATATAGTCAGCTCGGATTCAGAAAATATCGTTCTTGTGAAACACAACTAGCTCTTTATACTCTTGAAGTAACATGTGCTATCGGCAGGGGATGTCAAATTTATTCCATATTTTTAGATTTCCAGAAGGCTTTCGACACCGTTCCTCACAAGGGTTTTCTAACCAAACTGGGTGCCTACGGAGTATCGCCTCAGTTGTGCGACTGGAGTCGTGATTTCCTGTCAAAAAGGTCACAGTTCGTAGTAATAGACGGAAAGTCATATAGTACAATAGAAGTAATATCCGGCGTTCCCCAAGGAAGTGTTATAGACCCTCTATTGTTCCTGGTCTATATTAACGACATAGGAGACAATCTGAGTAGCCTTCTTAGATTGTTTGCTGATGATGCTGTCATTTACCGTCTTGTAAAGTCATCAGATGATCAAAACGACTTGCAAAATGATTTAAATAAGATATCTGCACGGTGCGAAAAGTGGCAATTGACCCTGAATAAAGAAAAGTGTGAAGTTATTCACATGAGTACTAAAAGAAATCAGCTAAACTTCGATTACGCGATAAGTCACACAAATCTGAGGGCTGTAAATTCAATTAAATAGTTAGGGATTACAATTACAAATAACATAAATTGGAACGATCTCATAGATAATATTGTGGGTAGAGCAAACCAAATACTGCGATTCATTGGCAGAACACCAGAAGATGCCACAGGTCTACCAAAGAGACTGCTTACACTACGTTGTCCGCCATATTCTGGAGTATTGCTGTGCGGTGTGGGACCCGCATCAGGTGGGACTGAAACATGACATCTAAAAAGTACAAAGAAGGGCAGCTCGTTTTGTATTATCGCGAAATAGGGGAGATAGCGTCACAGACCTGATACGTGAATTGGAGTGGCAATCATTAACACAAAGGCGTTTTACGTTGCGACGGAATCTTCTAATGAAATTTCATTCACCAGTTTCCTCCTCCGATTGCGAAAAATTCTGTTGACACCCACCTACATAGGGAGAAATGATAATCACGATAAAATAAGAGAAATCACGGCTCGCACAGAAAAATTAAAGTGCTGTTCGAGAGTGGAGCGGTAGAGAGACAGCTTGAAGGTGGTTCATCGAATCCTCTACCAGGCACTTTATTGTGAATGGCAGAGTAATCACGTAGATGTAGACTTAGATACTGGTATGGCAATTACATGATATGTGTACCGAGTACAAATTTGTGACAAAGAAAGGACGACGTATTCAAGTTTTTTTGAGCCTGGCGGTGAATCATACACGGATAGCCAAAACGGCTAAGACAAAAGAATGGTAAGGCAGGAATCCGTGTTCGAGTGGCGGTCCAGCAAAAGTGTTCACTTTCGTCATTCCGTAATGCAGCAGTGGGCTGTTCGTATTCGCAACTGCGAATGCATTTCATGTATTCCACAAGGACTCTAGTCGCCGCCGTGCATGTTGCTTTGGGCATGCACACAGGTCTGAAGGAACATTGCATCGCTCTTTTTAACAACACATTCACTAAAATAACACCGATGCTAGGCGGAGACTTCCAATTAAAATGTCCTCCCCTGCATTGGTATATATCGTGATGCCGGAACGATGACATATGGAAGTTCTGTTCTGGGCATGATTAGTCCACGTATAGCTGAAACGAATACCGAGACAGCTCGAGTAAAACGGGAAATCTGATTTCGAGTTCCGATGGTTGTTCGTATTCGAACCTGTAGATACATTTCATGGACCTGTAAACATTCTTCATACCACGAACAAACAGCGAAGCGTAAACGGTGATGGCCGCAGGACTCTGCCGAATTTAAGAGAGCCAATCGAAAAATACCACACCGCATTACTGAATGAAATGTCGCATTCTATCGGGTACTTCCGAGAGGGACCGAGCAAAGCTGCGATAGGGCGGTCCTAGGCGAGCACACATAGTCCACATACCTGTCACTCAATGGCTGGCCCTGCCATTATTTCATGGAATTGTAGGTACTTTAGTCTCACATCAGCGATAGTATGTACACAGTTTGATGGCTAACAACTGACTGGTACCTCAATCTTAAGCGACACGCACTCCTCGCACCCACCACTTTTCCAACGCCACTCTTCTGTCTCCCTGCCACAGACTGTATTCTGTATGACGTTTTGCGTCCTTTCACTACCGTTCTACTGACACTGCACATTGAACAGTAAACTGCATAACACTTCTGAGATTTTCATGTACAATTATATATATATTGACTAAAAAACTCTGTAACATAAGTCAGAGAGTGTGTTCGAGTGTGTGTGTGTGTGTGTGTGTGTGTGTGTGTGTGTGTCTGTGTGTGTGTGTGTGTGGGATCTCCACCTAAGACTCTTGATAGCTTTTTACTAAATTTGTCACAAAAAGAGCAGGCCTCACGAGTATCAGCATGGTGGGATTTTTAGTTCCCTAGCTGCATTATAAATGGTGATATGGGCAGATGGCAATATTTTCTCAGCCCCTGGTGTATAGGCATATAGATTGCTTGCATGGCAGGTGGATCGTATGGGGACAGTATCAGCCTGCCTTACTGGCGAATGTTGCAGTTCTGCCTTCATATCACGGGCCAGAAGCATTTTTTCAACCCTGAACACGTAAGCAGCTCCTCACAACAAGTGTGGGGGTAGTAGAGAACTACTTTATCAGTCTCTCTTGCAGGGACTGCATGTGCACATGGGTGACGTGAGCAGAGAAGTTGGAGGGGATGGCTAGTGGGACTCTGTGAGGGTGAAGTAGTTTGGGAAGAAGGTGAAAATGAGATGGTCAGGGACAGGGCAGAGGGTATGGACAGACCGAGAGGGAAAGCATGAAATGGACAGAAAGCATGGGCGAGGAGACAGGGAGAGCATGGGCATGTCTTTCAGGGGTTAGAGATGTAGATGGGTAAGGCTCAACAGAGAGAGGGGGGGAGGAGATGACTGACTAAAATGGCTCCCAGCAGCCTCTCTTTCATAATATTACAATACTTAGCACTAAATTTATCTATTGTTGCTTGCTGGAGTTGTTGCAAGTTTTAGTTAAAGACATACGTTTCTATATAAATGATTAGTAAGGGAAGATTCTTCTAAATGTGGGATTCAAACTGAATAATATTTGCCGTTGAATTGCGCATATAAATTGCCAAAATATGGGAATCAACTTCAGCAAAAATGTTTTAAATAACAATATTAATTACGCTGAAACTAAATGAAGGCAAAAGTTACGTACGTATTTCCAGAATTAGCTGAATAAATTCTTCATTTATCTGTATATACTTGAACTAGTTTATCTGAAAGTCAGTAACTGGGTATAACTGGGTACATGTTTACAAAGAAAAAATGATAATGAAGTTTGAAATTACTGGTGTTTTGGAGTTCGCACAGTTTCTAGATAACCTTCACACCAACGGATTCTAATTAATTAAATGAATATACAGGATAATGCAGTCATTTATGTGCCACATAAGTGATAATCTCTGACATAATCGTAAACGAAATTAGGTGGAGTGGAAGACAAACCTAACAGGGGGAAAGAAACCATCGGCTTTGTTACAGACGGACAGATTTGAAAGCTTTGGGAATGAACTGAGGGAGTGGGTGGAGGAAATACATATTGGCAGGAACATGATGCTGGAGGCAGGTATGAGGGGTAGAGGAGTAGTTGGCAAGTGCAAAAGGAAGAGGGGCAGCAGGTTAAGGACAGAGCAAACAGGAAGAAAATGTGGTCAGAGAGAGTGGGGCGGAGATGAAGAGACAAGAGTGGGTAAGAGGAGGAGATGCGTCGGGCAGAGAGATGGGACGGAGGAAGAGTTGGACACAGAGAGGAAGGACGAGGAGATGCCTACTGCTGTACATGTGTCGAACGTGAAGGTGATTGAAGCTCTGTGGAAAACGCTAGTCACAAATAAACATAACATATAGACAGTATAGCATCTATAAACAAATTAAAATAGCGAATGTCATTAACTGTTAGTGTTACAAGGTATGCTGCGTAAAGAACCTCCTCGTACCGCTACTGCTGTCCCACTCGCCCGCATACAGTTGCCTCCATCATGAGATCCTAGCCTGAAGCAGCGCCGCCTAATTAATTCGCCAGATGCGCCCCAGTGCGTGATAGTGTGTCAGTAGCGTAGCGCCTCCCGCCGCGCGCACTGTACGCACTTTGTGCGTGGCGCGTTGCTTTTAGCGGGGCGTCGTAATAAGAGGTGCGTACTGTGCGTCACGTCCCCAGGACGCACGAATACCTCGACGCACCTCCAATTTAGCTTAAGCGCGACGCCGTAAAGCGCGGACTTAATTTCTGCCGCCTTATGCGTAATTGGACGCAGGTGCTGCCACCTCGCAGGGGGCTTTAAAGCCCGGCGGGAACACCGCTGTGCGCCTCTGCATTACACATTCTTCAGGGAAATTATTTCTTAGTTTCCGCGGGCTATAAAAGC
Organism: Schistocerca piceifrons; assembly: GCF_021461385.2. NCBI lineage: Eukaryota > Metazoa > Arthropoda > Insecta > Orthoptera > Acrididae > Schistocerca > Schistocerca piceifrons. The sequence goes on from NC_060138.1 coordinate 260,399,735, forward strand.
TACCTGACTAGTACATGAGACGTATTGTGTTATTCCTGTGTGATGTTTTAGCGCATAATAGAGAACTGACTCATATCTCGGGCGATGCACTAAAATGATCAAAAAGCTTTCCACCGCTGACTCCTGTGTGAAAGTAAGTGAGCTTAGATTAAAAGCGAAAAGGGACTAGAAAAATTAAGTTTGTGGATGCTAAAAATGCAACTTTACCTCCAGAACTTAATTAAGTAATAATGAAAATAAAATTGATCTAAAAGTTTGCGACACCTCATTAATAAAAAGTAATTATGACGAGATCCAATACTAATGATTATAAGTCAGATTTATAGAAATGTTTGTTAAAAACATATTTCAAGCTATAATTATAAGTGTAACACAAAGTATATATTGGTGGAATGAAAAGTATATGAATGCCGGCCGGACTGGCCGTGCGGTTCTAGGCGCTACAGTCTGGAACCGAGCGACGTCAGAAGTTAAGTCGCGTAGTGCTCAGAGCCACTTGAACCATTTTGAACTGTAATGCACACATCAGAAAAGTTTTGCATGACCCCAGTTCCCAGACCCCCTGAAGATAGACGTTGACTGTGAATATTCTATCACAGACACAGTCCCTCTGCCTGTTCAGAGAAGTCACTTAACAATTCTAAAGATGTAAACAACCATGCAAGAGCAGCGCCTATTAAACGGAGGGGGTTCGACAGCCAACCAGTTCCAGGAGGTATACGGCTCGTGTTGTCTGTTGTTCAACCAAGCCTAGATGGTCAATACAGCGCATTGATCACATCCGCATTGTCATTTGTGCCAGGAAGTGCTCGTAGCAGGGAAAAAGTCAAGCGTCTCGGAGTGGACCAAACCGATGTTGTTCGGACATGGAGGAGATACAGAGAGACAGGAACTGTTGATGACAGGCCTCGCTCAGGCCGCCCAAGGGCTACTACTGCAGTGGGTGACCGCTACCTACGGATTATGCCTTGGAGGAACCCTGACAGCAACACTATCATGTTGGATAATGCATTTCGTGCAGCCACAGGCTGTCGTGATACGACTCAAACAGTGCGCCATGTGCTGCATGATGCGCAGCTTCAGTTCCGACGTCCACGCCGAGGTCCATCTTTGCAACCATGACAACATGTAGTGCGGTACAGATGGGCCCAACAACATTGCCGCTCAGGATTAGCGTCATGTTCTCTTCACCGATCAGTGTCGCATATGCCTTCAAATAGACAATCGTCGGAGACGTGTTAGACACATTGTCCAGCGAGAGCAGCAAGGTGGAAGTTCCCTGCTGTTTTGGGGTGGCATTATGTGGGGCCGAAGTACGCCGCTGGTGGTCATGGAAGGCGCCGTACGATTCGTGCATGCCATCCTCCGACCGATAATGCAACCATATCGGCAGCATATTGGCGAGGCTATCGTCTTTATGAAGTAAAATTTGCGCCAAAATCGTGCACATCTTGTGAATGACTTCCCTGAACGATATCGCTCGAATAGAGTAGATAGAATGTTCTCCAGACGTGAACCCTATCGAACATGCCTGGGATAGATTTAAAAGGCTGTTGATGGACGACGTAACCCTCAAACCCCTCTGAGGGATTTACATCGAATAGCCGCTGAGAAGTGGGACAATCTGGACTAACAGTGCCTTAATGTACTTGTGGATAGTATGCCACGACGTATACAGGCATGCATCAATGCAAGAGGGCGTGGTACTGTGTATTAGAGGTACCAGTTTGTACAGCAGTTTGGACGATCACCTCTGAAGGTCTCACTGTATGGTGGTACAACATGCAATGTGTGGTTTTCACATCTAATGATTTCTCAAATTGGAGAACAAGATCGTTGCTCATCATCATCGTCATCATTACTGTTAGACCTGTAGATATCTTTTCAGATGCTGGCGACACTAAAGTGCTTTAATTTTTACAGATTTAGGAAAGGCCAATAGATAACTACCTGAGCGTGGCATCTCGATTATTCGATAGCGTCATGTATAGAGTAATAGCCATTTCTTACTTCTCTTACGTAGAGCAGACGATTTCGGATGAGTTTTAAATAGTACTGTTCCTCCAGCTAAATATTTCTGAACATGACGTAATCTTTTGACGTCTGCTTTGTTTCTAATTCTGGCATGATCAGTGAGTGCAACAAGTCTGTTTGTTACTTTTTCTTCTATAGTGGGTTCTTCTTTGGGCAGACATGGCAGTGGGTTAATCTATCCATTGGTTTTCTTATCATTATTAAGCAATTCAGCAGGCGTGTATGGTGTTGCGTGAATAAGGTAAATTACTATTTTCAAACCATTCAAAAATCATATCCATCTTTTGTGTTGTGTACTAGCATGCGTGCTTATAAAATCGATTAAATGCCCTACAAATGCGATCAATCGGGTTACTTTGAGGCTAGTAACGGTATATTCAAATGTGCTTCATGCTGTTATCTTGTACTATATTTTCCATTTCCTGCACGTAAATTGCTGTCCATTATCTGTGAGGCCAACTGTTGATCTGTAATGTTTGAGGCTCCTTCTAGTAATAGTAGACGCAACCGTCGTCATTGTCGGATACAGCCTTACATATTCCGCAAAAACGTCAAAGTTAACACTACCTCTTCCACAGGGCTTAACTCATTGACATCAAGATACACGATTTGTAATTGCTGTGCTTGTAAGATAGAGTGTAGTTCCGTGTGACGCCACTTATTTGTGGGGTTTGGTTTTTGACACAGTACACAAGTTTTTAACAGATGTTCAATACACCTTCGCATGTTCGGAAGGTAGCAAAATAAATTCAGATTTCGTAAAGAATTTGTGGCCCCATAATGACCCCAGACATAATGAGTACACCAAGCTAAGGTTTCTCTACACACACTAGCTGACACTAGAAACTTTATGTTTGTAGAATGAAACTTCGTTTCGAAATTTGTAATGTTGTAAATTTATCTCAGGTGTGTTTTGTGTGAAATTGGCTCAGGTGCCTTCTGTACGAGGAATGTCTTTATTTTATGCCACGTCTAATCTGCATCTTGCAACGTAGTCATGTTGTTAAACATATCTGAATAATATTGTTATGGATGTCTTTCATTAACAAAATTCTGTGTCAGTTATTAGTGGTGTTTAATTCGAAAAATCAGTCAGACCTTGCGGAAGACGCGACGTAGCCTAAGCTACAACATTTTTCTTACCTTTTACATGGGGATTATCTCGAAACTTCGTTACTGAAGAAAACCGTCCACCACTTAAACCTGAGATGAAGTAACTTAGAGACTAATAAAAAGCTCAGAGCGTGGTGCTCACAAAATATCTTAACGTAATTTTCATAAATGGAATAACTGAACTTTTTAATGGTGAAACTAAGCCTTTACTTATTTTAATCACTTAAACGCTGACCTACAGAATTTTCCCTAGCAAAGACAACTCAAACTTAACCAATTCATTAATTACCCACAATATACCAGCCCAACGCAGTCTGACTACTATACAGTGGCAACATGACTTCCAATAATTAACACAAAAGAAAAGGCTCTGAATTGCAAGAAATCCTAACAATAATAGAAGTCCAAAATATATTAAAGTCCCTGCAGCTCTGTTAATTGCCTAAACTCATTTCAATCACGTACATTTTTTTTGTTGTAAGTCACTTACCTCTCAGAAAATCGCCATAACACAAATTGCAACAGTTACAAAGGCCAATATTATGCCCAGAGATTCTATCTCAGCAGCCATATTTCCACGTTTACACTCTGAAGCGTTTTTGCTTGCAAGACTGATTGTGTTAACTTCAATCTTTCCTTCTTTTTCAGGCTTCTGAAATAGACATTCTCCCGAAGAGGATGCCTCCGTGGCAACGTGAAAACCTTACAAAAAGAAAAGATTTACTTCCTTTTCTCGGAGAAACTCCACACCTAGGAGGGAGTCGACAACATTTTGTAGAATCCCAATGACAAAGTTTACTAGTTTCTGTCACTTAACAGGTTGCGATTCTGCCCCTGAGGCCCCAAAAATGAGGCACTTTTCTACGGGGAAGATCGATACATAAACTACTTTTTTCATCCTTTTGACCAAGTTTCACAATAAAATATTAATAGAGGCTATTGTGTCTGAAACTATTTTGGTAGAAAATTTTCCCACTATGATGTGTATTGATCTTGCCCTAAGACCTGTGAATGCTTAGTGTGCAAAGGTTGGTCCACAATCAACTCCTCTCAGATATCAATACTGTTTTTATACATTAAAAGATTGACGTGATTGCTTTGACTGACCCCAGCCCGTAATACGACCATCATCGAAGTGTTCAATGAGATTTAAAGGAATTTGTCGCAACTAGGTTTTCGCCGTGTGATTGTGATTTGTTAATCTCATTAAGAATATAAACGGACAAGCCATAGGCTAGCTAACTAGTATCATCCGGACGTCAGGGTATCATTTTTTTTTTGTGAGTAATTTCTATTTTCACTCTGTTACAGTTGGCATCACTCATATCCCAGCAACCGGTTGTGTTTATTTCAACAGAATGACTCCCCATCCCCCCCACCCTCCCCGCCTTGGTAATCATAGTGACACCCATTTCTGTACTTTCGTCTATGTTTATGGTTCTGTTTACACGTGCACTGATCAGCAGGCTGCGCTCCACACTCGGGTGACGTGTGAGGTGACGTCACATCAGCAACTCAGATATTAAGCTGGCTATAATTGTAATTTGGTGCTACAACTTGGCCCTGCCAGGAGAAAATAATTGTGACTCTGCAGTCGCTAATTCCATGGCACATCTGATGGCGATAAGTTATTAGATTTTGCTTCGTTACCATGTGTTGTATGATTTGCTGCAGTAGAACTGGCGTTATAATCACATATGTTAATGACAGTCGGTGGCTTGCCAAGTGGAGTGATTGTTTTATAATTGCACAACGGTATCTCTTAACTGATTTCGACGTTTACAAAGGGTCTATATAGCTTTCGAAAGACCAAGACGAGCTTACTTTAATTCTGGAACATCATTTGCTGGAGTGCCGTACTGTAGTGACAATGTGTTGAAATTAGCAGTCAGTTTCTCTATAGCACTAGATTGCGTTTTTAAATATTACGACGGACCTTGTAAATGGTTCTCAAATTGGGTGGTTATGTCGCCTCTCATTGCCTTCAAATTTGGTAACAATTTGACTATGACATCATTTAGCTGATCCACTATTTTTATGATCGTTTCACGTGAAGTATCGCCCATTGGAACACTACTTTCATGTGAAACATTGTCACTGATTGATTGCACTACGTGAAAGATGACCTAATTCGACACCGTTTTGACACAATAAGCTACTTGTCATATTATATCTTCTTCAATTTCACAGCACGATTTCATACCGGGTTCTGAAACTACAGCATTTCCAACCTGTATGTAAGGAAACTCGTTCTGTTCATCGTTAAGCACTACGTTACCATCTTCCTGTGTAGCCATTTTGTAAATCTTGCCCGTTTTCACAATAACGTTAATGTAATTTAAAAATTGTTTGTATGAATTGATCCGAAAATATATCTACTAGATAACAATATCCTCCTCAGGAAACCTCATATAAGAATGTAATGCAGCACGCGCCCTTGCTGATAAAACGTTATAGAGATTGTTAGTCACATTCACAATGTCAGAATCTAATGCAGAATACATCGTTATTGAATGACATGAATGAAAATTTCAATAGTACACGTAGAGCGCAGCATAAGAGACTTAAATTCCGCGTTGACGATTGTCCTTACTTCATATAGTGATGCGCTGACGCTGTCAAAATGATTCGTGGATCTGAAATTAGCAGTCAGTTTCTCTATAGCACTAGAATGTGTTTTTAAATATTTGGACAGGCTTTGTAAATGGATCTCAGATTGGGTGGTTATGGAATTCTCTGGTGAATTTTTCTCCTTTCTTATTTCTGTTTTTCTTTTAAGTGTCAGTTCTTCATTGAGATGTGGTACAAGCAATACAGTAAAACAAACAACATTAGATGATGATTAGTCCTTCCGCAGTCTCGCCATTTGTAGTCGCCCTTTCCGTTTAGTAAACTTATCAAATTTGTTGAAGTGTATGTAAAAGTAAGAAGAGAGAAAAGGGCGATTATAATGAAGACACGACTGATTAAAATAAGCGAAGACTGTGCTGTAAGGTTGTCTTCCTCACGATATTACGTGTCCGTGAAAACATTGTTAATGCAATAAAATGAAGATTATAAATCCGCTTTGAAATTCGTTATCATCTAATTAAATGAAAGTAGGTTGGTTTCTGGAACGTGCTGTGAGCAGTTAAGGTTGCAACAATGGCAGCCGATCTGTTGCATCATCGTATTAAGACGACTAACAAGGAAAATTTGCTGAAAACATTAAAATTATTTAAATGAGGACCAGGACTAAATTAAATAAGAACATTAGTAAAGTAAATATTCACACAATTCCAATGCAGTGTATCTAAAGCAATATCCCAGGATACAACCTTGTATTACATCCATTCACTGAGACGGCTACGACAGAAGAGAGCGAGAGCGAGTACGGGAATCAAATGGGACACAAGCATTTTTCATAAAACAGAATCGTTTCCTAAACAGGTTGTGGAACACCTCTAAGATCGTACAGCTGTGGGATTACAATCATCTACAGAAAACACTTTCATAATATGTTTCATCCTGTAGCCGTTTTTTTTTACCACCACCCGTCCCATAGCTTTTTGAATTACAAGCGTATCAGTCTGAACTAAATTGATTATATTAACAGGAGTAAAATAAAACTGAAAAAGTAAATGATAGAATGAGTGGAAATCGAATCCAGGTTAACGACTAGACACTCTTGTCACTAGACCACTTTTTCGACTCTGTCAACAGATATATAGTTTATTGGCTCTTAAAAAAAATTTTTATTAATAATTCAACATTGACTTTAAATATCGAATCAAAGAAAAAAAAGGAAACAAGAATCAAACTTTGAAAAGTGGTTTATTTAAAGAAGACCAATGGGAACACGGAGATAAAATAAGCTGCAAAACAGTATATCTGAAAAGGATCGATGGCTGCATGGCCACAAATACCAGTAACTCAACCAATACTTTTACAGTGAAATATAAGGTTCAATATATTGGCTTATAAATCATGCTACCGTGGCAGGCACAAACATTTCCAACATACAATGGCCATATATTGGCGAAAGGTGGAAGGCTCCCTCCAATTTAGTGAACACAGAGGCCCAGCAGCCATTCAATCCTATTTCTAAGTAGGAGAAGTCTCGACACAACAGTATGTCAACCGAAAAGGCGGTTTTAACTGATCGCGTTATAAACGCAAACTGTGTTTTAAGCCAATCTCTTCATGACCACTATGGGTAAATCTGTGTTTTAGCTTGTCTGTGGCGGGAGGGTAAGTGCACCGATCCGTGACACTAAGTCCCGTAAAAAATAGGCGATCGATGGTGGATAAACGTGTGTGGATCACTTGATACCACAAGGATGCACCATCACTGGTAGAACAAGAAGGCTAAGATAAAACCTCATCGTCTTTCAATAAGTTTGGTGCAGTGCTCGGTCAACAGATGCCGCGCAGTCAATTTTGTAGCGAGATGCGGCCTCTGAAGCATATCAACCGCCAAGTAACTGACAGCAATAAAAACTAACAAACATGTCTTAACTGAAAATTCAATTGAACGACACCGACATGCTGATCAGGACTGCCCGGCCGCATACAGTGAAGGAGACGGGTCGTGAATGTGTGAATTACGTGAGAGATAGTCAACACTGTGCCCCAAACAAATAACACAGACGCTTTCTTTTGAATATTTGAAAGTCCCACTTCCTCAAGTAGACGCGACATCACATCGTATCGTAAATGAAAAAGTAATGCTTCTGCTGTGGATAAGTTGTAGGAATTCAGGATCCAAATTTTCCGAAGCAGGTTAAGGGGCTCCGGAAAGGCTCAAAATTATGAAAAGTTCAATTTTTACTTTTTTGCGTTTTCTGAATCTGCAGACTATTACCTTTTAATAGATATATAATTTATTCAATTCCGAAGACTAAAACTATTTTTAAATTTTTTTTGAAATGTGTTCTACATGGGCGTGACCCACTGTGGCGCTGTTAAACTGCTGTCAAATGGTGTTATTATTAACGTCCGTGTTCATCAGGTACATTTTAGTGTGATTGTCGATTGTTTCATGTTTATTTACTCTGTCGTTATCTCGAAAATATTCGTAATTAATTCTGTTTCTTGAGTCTCTGTTTTGTTGAAGTATAATAATGAGTAAAAGTTATTAGAAATCCTCTGAAGGCTTTTAAGAAAAGGAGAAATGTTGGAAAGCCAAAGGTATGTGTTATTACTGTAAACAATAAAGACGATAACCAAGTGAGTGAACCTAACCTCTCAAGTACACCTGCCCATAGCAGTCAAAGTGGGAAAGAAAATACTTCACAGAAGAAACTTGGTTCAATGAGTGAAAACTATGAATGTTTTATGGGCGAATCGAATGTGAATGAAATATTTGATATGTCGGTTCTCAAAGGAATTTTTTCAAACTGTGTAAGATGTATTCATTGTAGTGAAGTTGGTCTGGAACTCTCCATAATAAAGCACGTAGGACTTGCTAGTGAAATACAACTGAAATGTGATAAGTGTTCATACATGACCACCTTTTGGAACAGTGTTGCAGTAACTGCAACTGAAGAAAATGGTAGCAAAATCTACGAACACAACAACGAGCGATGCTTGCTTTAGACAAGGAACGCCTTCGGGCTGCAGACAGGGCTGTAAAGAGTCTAGAAATACAAGCAAGAGTAAACAGGAGGAGGAACAAGAGGAAGCTGGAGGAGGAGTTTGCAGAGGATGAAGATAATCCATCCTATGGACCTGGAATGCACTAAAAAGTTAATCCAATCTTTGTCGGTCGATTCCCAAAACTTATTTTCTCATACTAATTACATGTTTTCTAAGGATCTTCCAAACATATTTGTTTCAAGCTTTCAGTAAATGTTACACAGTGCCTTCTGCATAATTTAATACTGTATATTTTTGAATATATAAATAACAAATTGCAAAAAAATGTTGTGAATTTTCATTACAATTGAAAAAAAAATCATCTTTAATAACTGAACTAAAATTTTGTAAAATCCCTGTGTTAAGTTGTAGCCCATATTTCAATAAATAATCTGTAAAAAGTTCAACTTCCTACCTCAAATACTTTGTGAGTAAAGATGTAATTTATAAGCGTTATTTTAACATTGCAAGTATAGGGCGTTCCGGAGCCCCTTAAGGGAACGCCGTTAATTTTTCAAGATTTCACCTCATTGTTGTAGTTGTTGTTGTTGTTGTGGTCTTCAGTCCTGAGACTGGTTTGATGCAGCTCTCCATGCTACTCTATCCTGTGCAAGCTTCTTCATCTCCCAGTACCTACTGCAACCTACATCCTTCTGAATCTGCTTAGTGTATTCATCTCTTGGTCTCCCTCTACGATTTTCACCCTCCACGCTGCCCTCCAATGCTAAATTTGTGATCCCTTGAGGCCTCAAAACATGTCCTACCAACTGATCCCTTCTTCTAGTCAAGTTGTGCCACAACCTTCTCTTCTCCCCAATCCTATTCAATACCTCCTCATTAGTTACGTGATCTACCCACCTTATCTTCAGCATTCTTCTGTAGCACCACATTTCGAAAGCTTCTATTCTCTTCTTGTCCAAACTAGTTATCGTCCATGTTTCGCTTCCATACATGACTACACTCCATAACACCTCATATCTTCCCCATAACTGGCTTCCAATTGAGTGGAGCCTGGAGGAAAATTAACATATGACTTCCAAATACATGTGTCGATCGACCACGGTTTCTCACAAAAATCCCGCAAATTCACCAACCGGCTTTTGCCCTTGTTGATGCGGGCGCCAGATACACGGCAAAAGGCATCCACGGCAACTCAGAGCTACGAAATCTCATCTGAAAACGGAGTAACACCATAACATGGACTGCGTATGCAGGCATGGAGATCGTCTCGCGCAAGGGCGTCCATCCTTGTAAATCAGCGGCGAGCGTTCCAAGCAGGGGCTCAAGTTACAGAACGAACTACGACGCTGAAAATGGACTTCGCTGATGTAAACCCCTACGGATGCTAGTCTGGTGTGTTAGTTGTCGACCTTCGAAGCTTGACTGTCAATTAACAAATTAAACTAGATGCTTCACTCGACGGTAGTGAACCTTTTGGCTTCCAGTACTTGCGTGAGGAAGCCATTGTTGGCACAGTCGAAAGTCTTGTCATCGTCCGAAAACGCCAGAGAGCATGGAACAGACGTAACAGCGGCCACAAATACATCGCGTTATTCAGCTGCCTGGTCAGCAAAAACTTTCTCGAGCAACACAGACAGGGAGCTGTTCACCGCCATCACCACAGCCTTATGAACAAAATTTAGGAACGTACTCAGACTAGTGTTAGCAGTTGCTAGAATTTTTAAAAATCCGCTCTATTCACAGATTTAAATGAGTCGCGTACCAAATCGCTTTCAAAACTTGGTCCAAAAGGAGTGTAAAAGTTCAACTCAACAAAGGCCACTAACGCACCTAGCACTCCTTTGGCAGACCACCCAACCCGACAAGTAACAATATGGCGATCTAACAATAATGTCATAAACATCGTCACATTACAAAAAAACTTCTAAAAGCAAGGAATTTTGTGTACGTGGAAGTCTATGTTTCACCGTACGAACAAGCAAATCGTACGACGCATTGACAGGAACGGACACATCATACAGCCCAACACAGAAACCAGGACATAACTGTCCACCGTTTTGAGAGACGTAATGCACGTACGACGAGTCTGATGTCGAATCAGATAATGTAATGCTCTCGATTCATCCGCCACCAACAGATGTGGTTTGGATCGCATCATTTATCCATTTGACGCTGCTTCGACAGTAACAACTGCGTCTTTACACGCCTGACGTCTGCAATTGTAGGGGATCATGTTAAGTGCTGCCATGAAGGCCACTAAAGAGAGAATAGTAAAATTCTTGCGACCTATCAAACTCCTGTACTCTATCAGTGCAGTTCCGTACCAATGTTCGTCGGTGCCTTAGCTTTTCCAGCTGAATTCATCGTTCGAAAATGGAGGCGTATCGCGCTGATGAAGGGAGACAACGAGCCCACACTTCCCGCATCACCTCATCTAGTAAGTGTTGCCCCAAGTGCACCACATTCAGCATCCAAGGCGTTCTTAATAATTTCACTGACTGTCGTGCCTGATTTAAAGTAGTAATTACTGCGCAGTGGTCCTTGAAGGTGGCGGGAACAACGTCAACAGCCAAACCCATATCACGCATCCAGTCAGATAAACAAAATTTTCCACGCCAGCTGTTAGAAGTAGCTGTAGAATAGGTGAATTTGTCAAGAGCCGGATATATCCAGATCCAAATTCCTAGCTTTTTAAGGAACTAAATCTTACAGTACCCCATAAAAACTAAAATTGCGGGACTAATACTCAGAACGCTACACACAGTTAAAATCACCACTATAAAATTATTCTCCGTGACCGGTTCCTATCAAGTGGAAGGACTGGGAAAAAGTGTGGCTGAACCTCACCCTCGACACTGACAAGTTTACGAAAACAACATTTATCAGTGGCGAAAGGCGTGTGGCAAAACGGGTTAATAAGATATGACGGCCAATTATAACAGTTATACATTTTTCAAAATGGAAACGAAATAATTTAATGATAACAATATTGGAAATAAAAGATAGCTATGCACTTAGAGTAATTTGTGATTGGGGCCTCTTCTAGCGAGCTGACAAATTTAGCAGGTTTGAAAGAACCTTGTCCGATTGGACACTGCAGACCGGAATTAGTTCAAACGCCAGCTGCAAATTAAATTCCAATACAAGCCCTTGGCGCAGAATGAAATGAATCCACGTGTCGGCTCGAGTATCAGTCGGAACTTGGGCAAGTAAATATTGTCGCAAGCTTCGCTAGAGAAACAACTCCGAGCTATGCCGGGAAGCTTTTAATGCGCTCGGTAATATTGAGCTCGTAGCAGTTTTTCACACACAGCAGATACACATAACACAGACTTTAGTCATCGCAATACACTGACGGGGGAAAAATGCAACATCAAAAGCAATTAAGGTACAGTAACGAAGTTTCGGTTCTACATTTGCCCAGATAACATGTGTAAGTGATTATCATTGCAAGGTACCAGATTAACCTAAGTGCGAGATAAGCCATTGCAAACGGTAACTCTGGTACATCAATAACAGGTGAAACCATCAGAATGTTGAATCCAAAAATGCACTTGTGCACACATTGTGTTGCACAGGTGCCGGAAGTTAGTCTGTTGGATGGAGTTCCTTGCCAATTGCACTTCGTCGATCAATATATGGACGGTTAATGCTAGTTGTCGATTATGCTAAAGTTGCTGTCCGATGATGTCTCCACTGGAGACAGATCGGGCCAATTCAACATGTCAGTAACGTGTAGAGGTTGTTGGGTTAAAACAGCGGTCTGTGGGCGATTATTACTCTTTTCGAAAGCACCCCATGGAATGCTGTTCATGAATGACAGCACAACAGGTAGAACAGACTAAGTCGGAAATTTGTAGTCAGCATGATTGGGATAACCACAAGAGTGCTCCTGCTGTCATACGAGATCGCACCACAGACCTTAATTCTGGGTGTAGATCCAGTGTGTCTAGCACGCAGACTGGTTAAATGCATACCCTCAACTGGCCCCATTCTAACATATACACGGCCATCACAGGCACCGAGGCAGAACCAGCTTTCATCACAAAACACAACAAAACCACCATGCCATCCAACGAGCTCTCGCTTGACACCAGTGTGGTCTCAAGTGGCAGTGATCTGAGCTCCGTGGAATGGACGCTACTGAGCGTCTGGCTCGGAGCTCACCTTGAAGTAAATTATTTGTAATAGTTGGTTCTCTAACTGTGGTGCCAACTTACACTCAGATTGCTGCTGCAGATGCAGAATGACGTGCCAGAGCCATACAGCGAACACGATGGTCTTTCCTCTCAGTAGTGCCACGTGGTCGTCCAGAGGCCGGACTTCTTGCGACCGTACATTCTCGGGACCACCGCAGACAGCAGTCACGTGCAGTGGCTATATTCCTACCGAGTCTTTCTGTAATATCGCAGAAGGAACATCTAGATTCTCATGGGCCTATTACATGACCTCGTTCAAACTCCGTGAGGTGTTCATAATGGCATCCTTGTCACCTTAAGGGAATCAACTCACCACATTCAATCTGAAACTAACGTCCACGATCGCTACAGCGTCATTTTAAAGAAAATCTGGTTTTTATCCTCATATGCGACTGGCGAGAAATTTCAATAGAAATTCTCTTCTAGACGTTGTAACGCTTTATCAACTTTCGTTTTTATCGCACAACTTTCTCTTGATGTCGCAATGTTTTTTTTTGTCACTATATTCTGTTGTTCCCCAACGCTGGGATAACTTTTCGATTCCGTGACTGTAGAAATCACTTGACTTTCAGGCCAAGAATTCGTCGAACCATGATTGGAGTGGTTTTTCATCCGGAGGGGAAGGATGTTCGATAGAGACCGGAAAAGGTGAAAATCAGAAGGCGTAAGTTTAGGTGAATAAGGTGCGTGCGGAATGGCTCGCCTACCCAAGTCTTATATAGTGTTTTTTGTCGGTCTAGCAGAGTGCTGACAGGCTTTATCATGGAGTAACATCACTTCAAGCAGTCTTCCTGTATGTTGTTTTAGGACTGCGACTGCAAGACGTCTCTGTTGTTGACAATAAATGTCAGGAGTGAAGGCTACACCTTATGCAAGCAATTCGTAGCACACAACACCGTAGCTGCTCCACCACATGATCTTCTGCGGATGCGAACAGGTTTCTGCACCGGAGTTGCTGCTTTCCTTTCGTTTCCTTACGTTAGCATCAAGAAACGATATCTCGTAACCAGTAACGATAAAGGATAAGAAGTATTTGTGATGCTCGCGCTGATTTTTATGATTTTGGCTGTGAGCATGCGATACGCATACGCCATATTTTTTAACCTTCCAGATTGCATGAAAATGTCGCATGATGGTGTAATGATCACAGTTCATCACGTCTGTCAGTTCTCGAGTAAACTGACGTGGTGGATTAATGAGTTTCGTCGATATTTATCAAACCCCGAATTTCTCCCTGAACGTGGAGAGTCACTTATATGAAAATGACTCTCCTTTAAACGAGGAAATCATTTTCTTGCAGTGCTCTATCCAATGACAATATCGCCGTACACGGCGCAAATGTCATTTTCTTACTACGCTGCTGTCAACCCTCTATTGAAACTAAACAGAAGAAAATGTCGGAAATGTTCAGATTTCCCACTTAGCATTTATTTATCTAGCGTCCACAGCTACGCTTACTATCTCCTGATGACAAAATGACAACACGCAAACTGAAACAACAGTGAACAAGAAATAAAAGATGACAATCGATAAACAGGCCCACAGCAACCGGAATACCAAAGTGCAAAACAAAAACGCTACGAACTTATGGACTAAGCTAATAATTAATTACAATAGAATGCTACGAGACTTAAGTTTCAACTCACATGTCAGTCCCGGCTGGGAATCAGAACAAGAACTAAATAGTAATACATTAAACATTAGCAAACTTCTCCTTGGTAACTCGTTAGACCCCAGGACAAATGTGACATTAGAGTAGCCTACCGGAAGGCATTTAGAAGCGGCGCTCACGGTAACACAGGCCATCACATTCAAATTTGGAGACTGTACGTCGGCGGCCACCACGCAATTCTAAACCAGGAGGCTGAGCTCGGGCACGAACTGCAAGGCAACGTATCTCTAAACGTCAAGCTACAGATCAGGGAGCGAAACAGAGCCTCCTACTGTAACACGGACACTATTAACACCAAATACTAAGACACAGTCACTGGTCAGAAATGACAGTTGTTCGGTTAAAGCTATCACCGAGAAATATCAGGGTTTATAACACTACTGCCCGCTACTGCTATACCATAACCTTAAAGTTGGAGGCAGTTTGTACAATGAAATAATTTTTATTCAAGCAATTATGGTATAAAGCAACAGAACAGTGTTACCCTCTAAGAGGAATCTCGTTATGTCGACGGTGTTGTATCGACCCGTGTTGTACCTAACGGAGGTGGCTTATCGGAAGTGAAAGTCAAAATTACGTAAGTATTTAAACAGTAACAAACAATGTTTTACCTACTTACATTGTTCAAAGAATAAAGAAAACGGTCCCCAGCCTAATTAGGCAAGAGAATGAGTAACATTCTTATTCAAGAACTGAAATAAGTAACTTCAATGGTCAAACACAGCCTATACTTTTGTCACTCGAGAGTGAAATGATCTCTGGCACCTGAATACAATATGTTCCTATTATGGTTGGAGCTATCAGATTAGAAGAAACTATTTGCATAAATATAACAGATAACAAAACACACTACTATCTTGAGGACTTAATCAAACTGAATGATCTCAATAACGTTACTCCTAATATTCACTGTAGAATTGTAAATTGGACATAGGTTCAGTATTACTTTTCAAACAAATTCCTATCTAACAAAAACTGTAAATGTAGTTCACTGGAAATTTAGTTACGGTGAATAGATTAAGTCTTTCACTACCAAACACCTTTCTACTTAGAATGAAAATTAAATGGAATTCACTAACAGGTTACTTCTCACTGTCTTTTGAATAAGAAATTATAGTTTTCATAAATAGTGGTCTTTCTATGAATCGTTATCTAGCATGAGCACAATAGGCAAACTGTTGGTCCTGTTACGCCATTAAAATGCACTTTTAATACCAAAAGGAGCCCAATATTGTACAGTATTTCACTTGACTAACAAGAGTGACTGGAACTTGCTATAATTAAGTAACTGTGCATTTGAACTACTTTCGATGGAGGTGGGCCCTTAATCTTGACGACTGTAGCAGAGCGAACTAAACACACTTTCAATACACTAGAGAAGCAAGTGCTTAGCAAGCATGAACATTGAACTTTCAACAGTTGCAGTTCTGATCTTTTACTGCAGTGAAACACAAATTTGAGATATTTGTAAGATCCTTTCAACAAACAATAGCACACGCTAATGCCATATTAATTTTTAGTAAGCATTCAATAAAGAACACTCGATAAACACTTTAGCGTGGAAGGGACCCAAAGTGGATATGTGACTGAGGATACGCTAATGCCGTATTAATTTTTATTATGCCTTCAGTAAAGAACACTTGGTAAGCACTTTAGCGTGGGAGGGACCCTAGTGGATATGTGACTTAGGATAAATCACGGTAGGCACAAGAGTTTATTCAAATTTTACCTTATATTTAAGTACACCAATGAGCTGATCCTCCACTGTACATGAATATAGTGTTCCATTACAGTGACTGCGCAATGTGGTGGTGGTTGCGTGTTGGTAGGTGGATTTGCAGGTAGAATTGCTGGACTCTATCATTTTTTGATAGTGATGATGGATACCAACTCCAGAATCGTTCCAGCTCTTTATCCATCCATCTGAGGCATTGGAAAGTGTCAGGAAGAGCCTCACTCGGAACCATCACAATAAACTACTTTTACATGAGCAGTTGATTTTGGTAGCTCGTCCCCTACTGACTTTTGGTTCCACCTCTCCTACCTAGACCAACCACAATTTTCGCGTTCTACACAGTTCCGTTCCCGAGGGGAACCAAAACACCTTAACATACAAAATAACTAAGAACCCTAAGTGAAGATAAGCAGTTTACATAACAGCAAACAGGCATTTTAAATAAAACAGAACATTTGCATATATTGGAAGTCCTACACAAAATTATTTAAATAAAATTATTTAATTTTAAAGATAACCAAAGAGATTACATGAGGAAGACAGAAGATCATTTGCTCATATTGTGCATATTACAGAGATTACACTTCATTACAGTATCGAATTAATCGTGCAGTAATTACAGAAGTTCAACGATGGGGTGTTGAAAAAAATTAGAAAGCTAAATGAATCAACAAAAGGTATGTAGTGTGTAAGCTATGGTGTTACAGGTTCACAAGCGTGTTCGCCGGTAAGATGAGATGTCAGCTAACAAATAATTCTTGGTGTCGTCCAAAGCTCGGGCTGTGCAGCACCAAACAGCTTCTTCCTCTCAGAGTGTGCCTGCGTCGATTCGTTTGGTTGACTTCCTCAAGTACTCCTCGATAATGGGCGCCAGAATTCCCAAAACAGGCAGCCTGATATCAATTCCCAGTCTCATGACTTTACAATCCGCGTGGACCGCGTTCGAAAGATACGGCAGTACGGGGCGAGGCGCGACATAGTGATTCAAGCAACATCACAGCCACCTATCAAAGTACCCTGCCGACTTTTGAGTAACAAATACACCGCTTCTTCCTTATAAAATCTGGAACTACCTAAAGCACATCCGGAACCGGACTGTGCACCAAGGAGAATCAAGGTAAGCTGAAAAAAAGGTCCTACTCTTCTATCGTTACCAAGAACCGCAACCATTTAATGGGAACGCCCTACCTAGAAAACAGGGCAGTCTCCGCCAGATATTTTGGAGCCATATTAAACGCTGTTTAAAAACCAGGGAGGGAAAAACGAGTACACTGAACTTCTTGTAGGAATACAACATTCACACATCATGGAAAAACCGAAGTAACGTTAACATTCAAAGAAAGAAATCTCTAGCCTTCATACTTTAACAACAAAAAACGAGCTTCGAGCTGCTGACCTACTAAACTAAGTCGTCAATGTGTGTCCAGGTCCACTGCCGCCGTGACCGCTGGACAGTCCGGGGTTCGAGGGCTTTCACTCCCACCTCTAAAATCATTATTTCTTTTTACGAGATACCGCACGGTAACGTTGGACGTGTTGTTTGCAGCGAGTACGTGGGAATACAGGGTGTGCGGTCGCGAACGTAAGCGGTACTTGAACGTTATCCAAAGTAGGTGACAAACAAGGAACCTCAGAGGCACACTCCACAGAATGGGATCCTTGCCATTTAGATCGACGCACAAGAAAGGGGTCAAACAACACAATATTTGGGTCGGCAGGTGGTACTATCAGTCGCTTGCACACGGTTATCAACAACTCGTATTTAGCCTGAATGTGTGGCATCAAAGCAACAGGTTGCTTCTATTGAATCACAAACACGCAAGAACGCCCATCGACTTTTCCATTCCTGTGTAGTTCCAGACGTGTTACCTCAATGGCAACAAGAACACGAGGAGAGATACCAGAGACATGAGTAGCTTTTTTCACATCGACGGCTCCGTCAGACGAGCCGGACTCAGCACTACAAGATTCAGTTTCGTTTCAGGGAGGTGTGGGTGAGGAAAAGATGCATGCATATCTTATCCAACCTGCGTACAACGTCTCGTATGCTGCACTCAAGACACTGCCCTTTGGGAACAATAATTTCATGACTGTGCTGGGAGGATAATGGTGCAGGAGCAATAGGCGGCACGCTCCTCTGTTGATCCGTTTCACCCAGTCAAGACTAGGGACTAATTCATTGAGTGAGAGAAACGAGGTCAGCTAAAGTCAGTTTTCAGAATACAAGTATCCGCCTTGGGCAAGTAGTTGAGGTGGTCACTTTTATTGCAGAGAACGCATGTTCTCATTTGTCAACAATATGTTTCACGGATGTAGCAATCACAGACTTGTAGATGATATCTTACGTTTGGGTACTATCTCTGCTCATAGGTACCAGTAAAATATTTCAACCCGTTTTGAGATGACCAGCGGTCGCAAGTTATAGCTCTCACCCTACCGTAAGGGAACAGAACAATTAAGTAAACTGTCGTGAACCTCCAGTGGGAGTTTGAATACGCCGACATTTATGTTCAGTGTTAGCAAGAAATACCATGCTTACGGAACCATTACAAGGCTTAATGGAAACTTAAGAGCAACGACGCAAAAGCAACCTACCTACTTTTAGCGGATCAAAAACTTATCGAATAACACATGGTTGGTATCGGTGAGCCTGTCATGAATCCTCAAAAATCCAGACTGCATGTAATGCTTACTGTACTTTATATTTCAATACACTTGGATACCATGGTCGACGTTATGGAGTGGACTACCATGCCACCAGCAGACACGCAATACACCGGACACTGCAAACCAAACGACGATATGACACACACAAAGATGCAGACAACATTTAGGACGAGCTATCTACGTGGACAGAGTGCTGTGGTGACATGGTTAAAATTGTTTAAATGGCTCTAAGCACTATGGGACTTAGCATCTGAGGTCATCAGACCCACAGAACTACTTAAACCTGACTACCCTAAGGAAATGACACACATCCATGCCTGAGACAGGATTCGAACCTGCTATCGTAGCAACAGCGCGGTTCCAGACTGAAGCGCCTAGAGCCGCTCGGCCACAACGGCCGGCTGTGGTGACATGGGAAACAAGCAGTCTTCCTGCCTGGGTCATGACGTGGAACTGTCTACTCGGCCACTGTGCCACTATAACAACAGCTCTTCCAAAATCCCTCCTAATTTATGCTTGAACAATATGCTACACGTAATTTCAAAGCAAATCACTGATTTGTTGCTATGGGCAACGTAGCATCAGTAGCGCGTGAGCGGAAGACATCGCATCAGAGCATGTGCAGTTGACAATATACAGCTGCATGCCCTGTCTGAGCTGATCGTAGCACGGCTGACCATCATTTCAGCACTGGAGACTGGTTCCTAGTTACCACTGAGAGAGTGCTACAGGGCATGTTTCTGTCTATTTCACCTGCATATCAGCACGCACTGGAAGAGAAATGTCGTAATTTTGGTGAGACCTGTGGCTCGTATTCTAAGAGAAGAGGCATAATTGAAGTGTAATCCCCGCCAAGCATTCGTTGCGAAATAGCAAAATTTTTGTGGGATATATACAGTGTACTGCAGCATATTAGCACATGATAGCCAGATACCACGGCGAATTATTCATAGGAGACCCACTAAAGTTTGCCTCACATCATCGTACAACACCACATTATCACACGTAGAAGCCCTCAGAAATCTTTATTTCAGAAAGTCTATTGGTCACTGCTCAGTGTCAAAGAACTAGTGTATCCACAATTAGGCTGTGGCACGTTACTCGGCGGTCCTTGTAGTGTACCGCTGATCTATTATGCGCTATGTGTTCGGACGTCATTCAGTTGTTTTAAAAGCAAAGTAGTACGTGTGCGATGATAAGGTATTGCCTAATTTCTTTTAAAGATCATGCCTAATATTTGCGCACCATATGACTGCCCAAAAGCAATAAAGCTACGAATAAATCTCATTTCAAGTGAGTGCTGGATAAAAATGTTATCTGTTAGGGGTTTGGTACATTTGTGTTAGACACCAACACATGAGAACTTTCTTGTGTTTAACTTCATGTGAATATATGAACTTACTATTTTACTCCAAATAACCTAATCACATTACGCTCCTTTTATTTTATATTTCAAAAACATGGTGGAGGATTGTCCAGTTTGTTTCACTCTGGTCGCATGTTGCCGCTGTATGATATTCTATTTCTTTGCTCCATGTAATTCTTTTAAGGGAGATTCAGTAGTTGTTTTCTGTGTCTAGGGCTGTTTAATATTGTCACTATTTTGTAAACTTGGTTTTGTTGTTGCAGTCACGATGGCGCCTTCTTAGTCTAGTATTAATATTTCTCAATACATCATCCGTGATACTGTAAAATCACAAAAAAAAACTTTTTAATCTAATTTTGCTCATCCTAAACACATTCGTTGGTGAAAAAGATGAGAAGTTCCACGGAAGATTTACGGGGGGCAGGGCAGAGTATTACCTGACAACTTTATTACAGCCTTCAAAGCTGGCACATATTAAATTTCAAAGTTAATACAACTAGTCATGTGAGCTCCTGCAAGAGAAATGAGCAGACCCGTTGCGTGCTACTGACGAACATAGCGGTCTGAGGCGCCTTGCCTCGGTTGGGGCGACTCCCATCGTCGGAGGTCCGAGTCCTCCCTCGGGCATGGGTGTGTGTTTTGTCCTTAGCGTAAGTTAGTAAAGTTAGATTATCTAGCGTGTAAGCCTAGGGACCGATGACCTCAGCAGTTTGTTCCCATAGGAACTTACCACCAACTTCCAGTTTTGTGACCAACAGTGACACATACGTTACTCTTTGTTGATAATGGATGAATGGAATGT
Organism: Schistocerca piceifrons; assembly: GCF_021461385.2. Classification (NCBI taxonomy): domain Eukaryota; kingdom Metazoa; phylum Arthropoda; class Insecta; order Orthoptera; family Acrididae; genus Schistocerca; species Schistocerca piceifrons. The sequence goes on from NC_060138.1 coordinate 260,420,900, forward strand.
GATACATATTGTAAAATATATGTATTTATGCATGTTCCGAATCTCCTCCTAAACCACTGGAGAGACTGCAGCCAAACTTGGTAGACATACGTCTTTGGACAGAATCGCTGTGGGAGTCGCAACACCTGTTTATCAAAAGGATGGGGACGGGGTGGAGAAGTAGTGTAACCCGCGACGCCCGATTACCCAGTATTTGAGATTGAAAGCACTTAGTGATCTATAATTTCATGCCTTTATGAAACTTGATATCCGTAACCATCCCCACTAAATAATTAGAGGAAAAGATTTTGTCGCTTACTACATTTTCGTTGTTCATGCAGTAAAACTTCCACATCAGGAATAACCTTTTAATTTATTATATCGTTACTACTAACTGTATTCGCGATACATTTTTCAGACGCTAGTCACATATACAGTCGAATGCATGTGCTAACTTCTATGACAGCACTTCACATACTTCATGTGATGTGACGTCACAGAAAGGGAAATGCGATAGAAATTTACCGTAGCGTGCGTGACGTTTAAGTTTATTAGTTATTTGCTATAAATTCTATTCGCAACACATTTGGCAGACAGTATCCACACTTACAACTGAATCCAATTACAGCAACATAATAATGTGCGAGACATAGTTCTGGAGATATTGCCACGGAGATGTTATTCTGTTTCATCCTGTAGAAAACAGTTCCACTCACCTTTCGAAGATTTCTTCTACTGCAGTCCCGGCCACCCACCTTCCCTGTTGGAAAAATGATCGTCGGCTAGAACTGAAGCTGTACTGGAAACTAGCCGCATTACATCTTTCTATAGGTCACATCAAAACGTTTTTCAGTATCAGGTTAGATGAAATATTATCTGAAAGATAGTTTGCGAGTGAAAACTTCAATATACTCTGACGTGTTTCAAAACACCGCCCAGTCATAAGTTACAGTTTCATCATTGAACGCAGTCACACTCACTCGTGATAGCCAGCTTATGGTAATTAACCAAAAGAATTAACAAACGGATTGTCTGTGACTCAATGCCCGCTCAAGTATTACGCAATTTGAAGACTACGAATGTTCAGTTTGCGGCCGCGTCTTATATAACATGCCACGCGAATTTGGGTATTCAAGAGTCGCAATTTATGTACTAAAATCGCAATTTCACGTGTTTGTCTATTTCACACGCTGTGTCCGCTCTGTAGCACTTCATGTTCAACGTTTAACCATTATTCCGCGAAATTTTTTCAATGCTCCTTATAACCTCCGAACACGATCACATCTGAACTTCGAACAGGACTCTTTAGACGACACAAAGAAATCCTTTAGCCCACAAAATACGCGTGAACGTACTGTCTTCAGACTGACTGATACTCATAACAGCCGATCAGATATTACTAATAGACCGCGCAATCCTGTATGTTTTACATTTGACCCTGTTTTAAAAGAATCACTTTCTTTGGCATTCTTCACAAAATTGTAAATTATACAAATTCTTTTTCAAAACAACAAATTAACTTCTTTCTCAGACTGTTTTGATTATTTACTGGATTTTAATAAAACAATGAAATTCACTCCTTAAATTTGTCCTGCACTCTTCGCTCTATAGTGAGTCCATGTGTTTGTAGATTCATCCTACTTTATAGTCAGAACTTTGCTAGTGTCTTGCTATGTTATGAATCACGGACCCCATCGTTATGCCGTCCATAACACTTCACCTTTCCTTCCAATATCGTTCAGGCTGCAGTTATATGGTCATTTTCCTGTAAACACAATTTCGTCTAAGACTGAAATTTTACACAATATCTTCCTGAAAGATAAATATTTTTACAGATATTTTCCTTAAAAGCTTCTTTTCCTTATATAATTAATGAAATCCTTTGATATTTTCATTATTCTCCTCCGTAAAAGTAAATTAACATACAATTTTCTTAAACTGGTGGATGTGGTACTCATATGGGACTACTTGAAAACTGTTTCCTCTTAAAACGAGAATCAAAAGCTGGCTTTAGCTAAATAGTCTGTTAATGAAAGCAATGTCTAACGTAAAAAGTAGTTCATCATATTTAATTTACACTGGTTTTGTAAAATTTTGCGAAAGTTGAAGCTAACATTAATAATTCTTTTACAACTTACTGAACATAGCATAGTTACCAATTTCTCTGCCTAAAAGTTTATATACACTCCCATATACTGTACACAGGTCACCTTGTCTCTCAAAATCCTTACTATAAAGTATTTTGAGATAATAAACAGCAAGTGATGTCAAAATATCATTACATTATTTATAAAACGTTTTGTATCACTCTCACCAAATCTTATCCTTTCACACTTTGTTATAGTCACGTCAGAATTAGTAGATAAATTTCATATTTCCGTTAAAACTTCTACATCATCGTACTACTCATCTCATATCAGAAGGCGTATCAAGTACTTTTCACATTATTTCAACAAAATCCTTTATCCATTTTTCAACACCACAATGCACCATTCTGTAATTAGTTATTTTTGTTCTTTTTACTTTAGAAACATTCTGTTTACTTTTATAAGTCACATCTGGTTAGTATCACGTCCCTATTCCAAAACCGATCAAGGGGAGACGTAAGGCAAGTGGGTTTCCAAAATTCGATTTTCATATTTGAGCACATTTGAAATACCTGGTGTTTACAGCGTGAAACAGTTTATCTTTCATGTTAATAGGACCATTATTTCGTGAGATATGATGGTTTTCTTGACACTCTGTGCAATCTGTGGACGGTGACAGCAGGGCTTATGGTCGGGTATGTGCAGAACAACCCTATGGTCCTAATGTCACAATTTCTAAACTAGAGTGAATTTGGCATGTCCAGAAAGGAGTGCGGTCCAGGTTGAGAAGATTATTGAAAGAAAATTAAAAAATAGTATTGGAAGATCGTAAGAAGAGAGGTGGTAAAGGTCACCTGACAAATGTTGAAATGGATAGATTACAGAATTATTATGGCCTGGCCATAAGAAGAAATGTAGGGAATTTAGAAAACATGAGAAAGCTCTACTGGCTATCTTTTTCCATAACTTTCCACAAATGAAAATCCAGTAGATGGTCTTTGACCGAATAATCCTGACACTTGGTGCAAGTACAGGACAAGTGGCAGGTTTGACCACAAGCATTCTTTACCTGCATCAGTAATGAATGAAATTAAACCAATATTTTGGGATCTTTATAAGGATACCTTGTTGAAGAAATGTCTTCATGGGAAAACCCAAATTTTATATCAATGTGTCAATTCTGTCATTTGGAACCGGTTACCGAAAACTGTATTTGTTCAGCTTAAAACCCTCTAATTTTGTGTTTATGATGCTATTTTATGTTTCAATGACGGTGCCATTATAAAACTGGATGTTTCGAAATTATTGGGCATAAAATCTAGTGGAAGTACTGCAAAATACTTGGTGCTAATAGGTAAAGATTGAATAAGCAAAGCAGATATTGCTAATTTAAAATGCACATGGAAGCCAGACAGAAAAGAAGAGGCACCAAGATGACGCTCAGTATGGTGCAGGAAAATATTAGCGGTAAGTAATACTCATCAATAACTATACTAGAATAGCAATATTAAACTTTAAATGGATTTTTCTCAAAACTAAACTTTTTTTTTACTTTCAGGTACCATTATTCGATAAACTAATAGGGTTAGAAACATGAAAATTGGTCAATTTGTACCCCAGATGGTAATACGTTATTACAAGTAAATTGAGAACCACCAAGAAACCACATACTGTTTTATAACAATTAATGTAAAAAAATATTAAATTTTACTAGTGAAAAAAAAATTTTTATCTTCCGAACCATAAGAGGTATTATGTTCAATTTACTTGTACATTCAGGCATATATGTTAGATGTACGCAGTAAAAATTTCATTCTCTTTTGAAAAATGTACATATTCAAAGGGTAAAATAGCATTGGCAGAATAGGGACAAAAATTGCCTTCCGTCTCGCCTCAAATACTTTTCATAATATTAGCGCCCTTTTCTGCTACAAGTCGCATTATTCCTTCCTTATTTTTCTTGTACTAACCACTTCATTTACATGACACCTCAAGCAGTCTATAAGCAACTAATTTAATATTCATTGTCTATTTATCAACACAACAACACGTCCTATTTACATAGAGTTACCGTATTCCTTCATTAACTACCTTTATCATTGATCACATTCATCAATATATGTGTGACCAAAGTTATTAATATTTCTTTTTACTCCAAATTTGTTTACACATATTGTAGACGATAATATCTCCTAATAACTCTACTTTTCTCTAGATAGTGAAGAAGATGAATGAGGATGGACACAGTTCAGAACGATATAAGTGGAAGATTAATAATATGAAAGGAGATTTAAATAATATTGCACATAATCTGAGTACCTAGTGATGGTCAGCCAGTTGGCATTGCAAAAAGTGCAACCATCTCTGAGGTCGTTACCCTCAGAGATTCAAATTCTTCATCATTCCCTTTACTGCATTATGGACAGTTTCTAATTATTCTCTATCCATCCCCACTTCTTCATCATATTCGTTTTCTAATTCTTCTCTTTCCTACAATATCTTACAGGGATACTGCCTTTTTCTTCAGTTATCAGTTTCTTTTTTCTATAAAATGCTGCATTAACTGTTCTCCCCTTTACTTCCAAAAACCACAAAATCATGGACATCCAGCTTTCCCTTGTATGTATTAAACAAATTTTTCCTGATCAGCAGGTCAAGACTCAAAGCGGAAATTATCAGAAAGTTTTAATAAAACTGGGTACCATTTATGTTGCTAGCTAAAATTACTTCATCTTTACATAGCAGAATTCTTTACATTTCTAGTGGCTACCCATTACAGGCACTGTTACCAGCTTCTTCTGATTACATAAACAATTTAAGAATACCTGTAACCACATAAAGATCACTACCACTCTCAGGTAAACGCTGCACCACTTAATCTTGTATCCTAAAACTATTTATACAGCCCTGTCCTTTCACCAATATTATCGACTTCGCCTTCCTCCAGTAAATCGCACACAACTACCCCTCCATCAAAAAGTTTCTGCATCTGGAGATTACACAGATATTTGCATGACTGTAGTCTCTCCCCACTCTTTCAACATTTGTCAATCCAACCAATTATGACACATGTTAGCAGTTCTCCAAAGCCACCTCTTGTCTTCTACAATAATTAATTCTTTCCCTGACTCTTCGTATTGACTATAATCTCCGTCCTCCCCTAAATTCTCTTCAACTGGATGACCCCATTATGGTCAAAACCTGCCTGCGCTTCTCCTATTGCTGCACATATATCTTCATTCATTACCTTTAGTATTTCCTTCACCCTTTTCTCATACAGCTCTACTAATTACTCAGTATCTATGTTCTCCCACCCTGCGTGACAAGATCATTATCAGTTTCACTGCAAAATCTTTTCCGTATATCAGATGATCTGTCATTTTCCTATCAATTATACGCCATTTCCTCTATACTGCAGTCTTTACATCGATCTCCGCCATTCAGAAATTCATCCAGCTCACCGTTAAACATGCATATTCTAGATCCATTAGTCTCATTACCTTTAGCTGCATCACCCCCGTATAATTGTTTCTAAGTTTGGATGGCTCGTTATCATTATATCTTATATACATAGGGCATAGTTGACAGGTTCATATTACTGTTACCCGTTCTCCAAATACTAGCTACTTCACAGACGGGTTCAGTTTCCCGTACCCCCCCCCCCCCCCATCCTGGTTCCTACTCTTACCTCCACCTTTTGTCTGTTTTTAAAATCCTGGTCGTCACGTCTCGAAGAACGCGAACTTTACAAAGGTCACTGCTTTCTGTTAACTGTTTTATTTCTCTTAGTGTGGCCCCATGTACCCGGTCCTCTCCTGTTATCATTTAGAGACACACCCATTTGGTTCACATTAACGTGTTCTTACATTTCCCTGTGGCCGAAAGTTCCTATTAACTTGGTCCTCTTCCTACAACAATTTCTCGTTCCTTTCGAAGTAATTAATAAACTTGTGATGGCATCCATAGGAGCAGCAATAATTTTATTATGCCAATTCATAGGCAGCTTCCCAAGACCATAATAATTTGTTCAAGTTCTAATTTATTCGTCAAACACGACAAATTAGTAACCCACTTTCTTTTCTGACGTTAAATTTTCTGTCGAGCACAGAAAATGTTTTGTAGTTCCATTTGTTTCTGATTACCCCAATATTCATTTAAAAATGGTACCTTAAGCTTTTCTAGCGTATCACACTACTCAGTATCAGTAACATTCCATATTCTAGATTCATCCAAGAATTTGGACCTAATAAGATCAGTCTTTTGTAATCAGTCCGCAAAGTAGGTAAAACCTTTTCACAGTCATTTCTAAATTCTTTTGGATTTTTGGATGCACATATTCAGACGGCTCAAAACGTAAAAATTGTCTGTTTGTAACATGTGACACTTAAGACGATTCCCTAACAATACGACAACCCTCAGCGTTAGTAACAATGTTACACTCTACCTTTGACACTCTATTCTCATGCTCATGCAGCTTAGTTTGTGTTGTTTCAGCTTGGTTATTTAACCGATCTTTATTAGGTTCTAACACTTTCACACGATCAGATATGTCCTTCACAGATTTTGAACAATTTGCACATTGAGCATTAATTTTACTGGTTAAAGCTTTGTGGTATTTTTCTCAAACAAATTCCACAGCAGCAATTTTTTGCTGAGTTTTATGTAATTTCTCCTTAATTTCTCTTTGCTTGCTTCCAATAGCTACCTTTTTATTAACCTCTGTTAACTGATTTTTACCATTTTCTGAGATTTTCCTACTATCTTCCTCAACCTGATAATTTATTTCGTCAACCTTAGTATCAAACAAATGCAAATCTTCTTCCCACTTTTTTTTTAACTCAGCAATTTCGCATTGATTTCAGATGTAAACTGTTTAAGTACACCAGCCAAACTATTAATACTACTAGTTTGTTGTTTAAGATCGGTGGCCAACCTTTCGTTTGATTTTGTTTGTTATATAAGCTCACTAGTTTGTTGTTCGATTATTTTATCTATATTATCAGTCTATAGCTTCATTCTTTGTTTGGTTCAGTAAAAGTTTTCTTCATGCTAAAAATAATTGCTGCAAACGTTTCCTACGGACTTTCTGCTTCACTTCCGCCCAATACGGTTCCTTGCTCTTTGCTTTACAGGTAACATACCCAGTTGGGCATCTATTCAAATGTTTCTCGTTCTTTTAAATTGATTTAACAAACGTCAAATAAACTGTTCTCACTAAAATCACTCAACCGATTACTGTCACAAATGTATTTGTCAAAATAAGTTCCCAGTTCTATCCCCAGATGTGAAGATTACCGAGTTACATCATCAAGTGAATCATAATTGTTTACTAGATCACCTGCTTGTCTTTTGTTCAGGAGTGCTTCTCTTATTGGCACTCTCACTGAACTGTACCTCATTACCTTCTTTCACACTGCAAGTTTTGTGACAGAAGCGCGCAATAAATAAATTACACTTAGCTTAGGTCCAGTTGTCTTCTGGGGCTGTAGAGTGCTGCCTCAGCGGGCCCGACCTCCACCTTCAGCTATACCTGTTTCAGGGTCCCCATGCGCAACGTTTTGTCGGCGTTGCGCTGCTGCACCGGCTGCTAATTGCATCTGCCGCTATTTCGTACAGTTCTACGCTCTGCATTTCGTTGTCTTGATGAAGTCTACCATCCTTTTCTCTTCGTAAAGATCCAGTCCTCTTTCCATCGACCTACTCTTCCATTATCGCGTGCGCTGTCCACTGCTACCGCTAGCTCATTGCGTTACTCTGTCCTCTTCCTACAATGTTACCTACCGTGACTGCGTTCTACTACAGGTTTTAACTGCCTGACGTGATGCACCACTTGCAACGGCGTGGTTATTTCTGTTTCGCTCTGCAGGAAAAAGTTCCATTCATCTTTCGACGACTTCCTCTTCAGCAGTCCTGTAAGAAGAATATGTGATGTTCGTTGGCTAGAAAAAATTGTAACCTTAATTAGACGTAGTACACATCTCTACAGGTCGCATCAAAATGTTTTTAGTACCAGCATAGCCGAGCGATTAACTGAAATGTAGTCTGCGAGTAAAAACTTCAACATACCCTGACTTGTTCGATACAAAACACCGCAAAGCCCATGTTAACCTTAACTTACAGCATCATTATTGACATGCAATCACACTCAATCGTAATCGCTAACTGATGGTAACCAATCAAACTGTTAGCAAAAAGATTAACAAACGTATTGTCTGTGGCAGAATTCTCGCCCAACTATTGCGCAATTTGGCCAATACGAATGTTCAGCTTGCGGTCGCACCTCGTAAAACATGTCACATGAATTTTGGTTATTCAAAAGTCACAGATTACATACTAAAATAGGAATTTCACGTATTTATCTTTTACACAAGATCTCGTCCACTTTGCGGCACTTTACGGTCGACTATTAACCATTATTCCTTATAATGTTCACGCCGAACATGATCGTGGCTGTGAACAGTACTGTACTCTTTAGACTTAACAAAGCAATTGATTAGCGTACAAAATACACGAGGACGTACTGTTTTCTGATTAGGTAATACGTATCATAGCCATTCCAATATTACTAACCAAACGTGCAATCCCGCGTCTTTTACGTTTAATCAATCACAACTAAACAGCTTTCTTGAGCAATTTATCAAAAGAACTAATTCATAAAACCCACAAATAATCAAATAACTCCCTTTTTGAAGAAAAGAGTTACCATAAAATGGATCTTGTTTTCTCAGTCCCATAAACTGGGTAACTGCACTTCGTAATTTCCCCTGAGTTTGATTCACACTCTTCACACTCAGTCTCAAGTTACCATACGCTCAGCTAATGACGATAACAATATCCATTTATTATTTTAGTGTCCAATCACGCCTTCATTCACATTAATAATTAGGGACGTTAACAATAATTAATTAAGGTCAAACTAGTCTCGATAAATACAGTTTTGTTCCCAAATGCACTGCTTCAACTACTTTATAATTTCCCAGTGTGGGATGATGACATCAATAGCCAAAAATATTTGCAGGAAGCTAATGCATCCGGGCGGATCTGTCATGTTACACATGTGTCACGCATGCAGCTGTCTGCCTGCTGCACTCCCTTATTTACTTAGGCGCGATTCATGGCGCTACGCATACACTTTCTTTTTTTTTTCTTGGTCATCAGTCTTCTGACAGGTTTGATGCGGTCCGCCACGACCTCCTCTCCTGTGTTAATCTCTTCATCTCAGAGTAGCACTTGCAACCTACATCCTCTATTATTTGCTGGATGTATTCCAATCCGTGTCTTCTTCTATAGTTTTTGCCCTCTACAGTTCCCTCTAGTACCATGGAAGTCATTTACTCATGTCTTAACAGATGTCCTGTCATTCTGTCCCTTCTCCTTATCAGTGTTTTCCACATATTCCTTTCCTCTCCGTTTGTGCCCAGAACCTCCTCATTCCTTACCTTGTCAGTCCGCATAATTTTCAACAATCATCTGTAGCACCATATCTCAAATGCTTCGATTTTCTTATGTTTGACATCTTTTGGCCAGGATTGCCCTTATGTCATTGCTAGTTTGATTCTGATGTCGTCATGCTCCGTCGCTCATTAGTTATTTTACTACCTAGGTACCTGAATTCCTCAACTTCATCAACTTTGTAACCATCAATCCAAATGCTAAGTTTCTTGCTGTTCTCATTCCAGCTACTTCTCATTACTATCATCTTTCTTCGATTTACCCTCAATTCATATTCTGTGCTCATCAGACTTCATTCCGTTCAGCATATCATGTAATCCTTCTTCATTTTCGCTCAGGATAGCAATGTTATCAGGGAATCGTGTGATTAATATCCTTTCACCTTGAATGTTAGTTTCACTCCTGCACCTTTCTTTTAATTCCACCATTGCTTCTTCGATGTACAAATTGAGTAGTAGTGGGAGGGGGGAGGGGGGGGGGGGCGAATGACTAAATCCCTGTCTTACAGTCTTTTTAATCGACTCTTTTACTTATTGTATATTACGGCCTTAGACCACATCCAGGCTGGCCAGCACACTGGCCCTCGTCGTTAAGCCGCCGGGCAGATTCGATCCATGACCGGCTCGCCTACCCGAGTCCAGGAAGCAGCGCATTAGCGCCCTTGGTTAGCGTCACTCCTTATAGCTTACACTCAACTTTTATCAGAATTTTGAACGTGTTGCACAATTCTACATTGTCGGAGACTTTTTCCAGGTAGACAAGTCGTATGAACGTGTCTTGATTTTCCTTAAGTCTTGCTTCCATTATCCACCGCAACATAAGCATTCCCTCTCTCGCGCCTTTACCTTTTCTAAAGCGAAACTGAACGTCACCTACCGCATCCTCAGTTTTATTTTGCATCTTCTGTGTCTCATTCTTGTCACCAATTTCGATGCATGTTAAGCTGAATGTGCGTTATTCTGGCACGTGTCAGCCCTTGGAATTTTTTCGAAAGTTGCATGGTATGTCGCCAGACTCATACATTCTACACACCAACGTGAATAATCTTTTTGTAGTCACCTTCCCCAGTGATTTTAGAGATGTTGTCTGTGCATTCTGCGTTATTTGATCTCACATCCATCAAAGCTCTTTTAAATTCTGATTCTAATATCTCTTCTAAATCGACTTCTGTTTCATCATACAAATCTGTTTCATCATACGAATTTTCCTCTTTATAGAGGTTTTCAAGGTATTCTTTCCACCTATCAGCTCTCTCCTCTGCATTTAGTAGTGTAGTTCCCGTTGCATTCTTAATGTTACCACCCTTGCTCTTAATTTCACCGAAGATTGTTTTGACTTTCCTGTATGCAAAGTCTGTCCTTCCGACAATAATTTTTTTCGATTGCTTCACTTTTATTATACTGCCATTTCGTCTTAGTTTCTCTGCACTTCCTATTTATTTCATTCCTCAGCGACTTTTATATCTGCATTCCTGAGTTTCCCCGAATATTTTTGTACTTCCTGCTTGCATCGATCAATTGAAGTATTTCTTCTGTTAGCCATGGTTTCTTCGCGATTACCTTCTTTGTATCTATGTTTTTCCTTCCGGTTTCGGTCATGGCCTTTTTTAGAGATCCATTCCTGTTCAACTGTACTGCCTACTGAGCTATTCCTTACTGCTCTGTCTATAACCTTAGAGAACTTACAGCGCATCTCGTCATCCCTTAGTAGTCCTGTATCCCACTGCATTGCATATTGACTTTTTCCGACTAATGTCATAAACTTCAGCCTATTCTCCATCACTACTATGTTATGATCTGAGTCTATATCTCCTCCTGGTACGCCTTACAATCCAGTATCTGATGTCAGAACCTTTATCTCACCGTTATGTAATATAACTGAGATCTTCCCGTATCATCCGGTATTTTTCAAGTATACCATAACCTATTGTGATTCATGAACAGAGTATTTCGCTATTACTAGCTAAAACGTGGCACAGAGCTCACTTAGTCTATCTCGTCTCTCATTGCTTGTCCCAAACCCATATTTTCCTGTAACCTTTTCTTCTGCTCCTTCCCCTAAAACTGCATTCCAGTCACCCATGACTATTAGATTTTCGTCTCCATTTACATAATGTATTTCCCTTTAAATATACTCATATACGTACCCTATCTCTTCATCTTCAGTTTGTGACGTCAGCTTATATACATGAACTATCGTTGTCGCTGGTGGTTTCCTGTCGATTCTGATATGAACATCCCTATCACTGAACTGTTAACAGTAACACAGTCTCTGCCCTACCGTCTTTTTCGTAACGAATCTTACTCCCGTTGTACCATTTTCTGCTGCTATTGACATCACCCTATACTCATCTGACCAGACATCTCTACTTTACATTTCACTTCACTGACCCCCACAACAACTAGATTGAGCCTTTGCATTTCCTTTTTCAGATTTCCTAGTTTCGCTACCACTTTGCAGCTTCTGACGTCCCACGCCCCTATTCGTAGAACGCTAAACCTGCGTTGATTATTCAATATTTTTCTCATGGTCTCCTTCCCCTTGGCAGTGCCCTCCCGGAGATCCTAATTGGGGACTATTCCAAAATCCTTTGCCATTGAAGAGATTATCATGACACCTTCCAATTACAGGCCACATGTCCTGTAGGTACACGTTACATGTATTTAATACAGTGGTTTCCATTGCCTTCTGCATCCTCATGTCGTTGATCACTGCGGATTCTCCCGCCTTTACGCGTAGTTTCCCACCCCTAGGACAAGGGAGTGACCTGAATCTGTGTCCGCTCCTCCGCCCTCTTTGACACGGCCATTGCAAAACTATGGTGACTTCTGGCGCCGGAAGTCTTCGGCCGTCGCTGATGATTCTTAATCAAATTTTAAGCAGTGGTGGGATTTGAAACCGGGGCCGAGGGAGTTTTGGTTATAATCGACGACGCTAGCCCTAGACCCCGGATGCTGAACCTGGACCACAGGTGCTTAATATGACGTCGTAAACATTGAGTTGCGTGAAAACGTAAGCTCAGGGCGAAATGCCTGAGAGATACAGGCGAACTATGTGTACAAATATGTTTGAACTTCGGTAAATGTGTGTGAACCATATGCGAGATGCGCGTAGTTTGGGAAAGCTACGGGGTTAATGGTGCTCCTAAGCCCCTGCATAGATTTTAGCCAAACTTAGTACACATATTACTTACTATATGGAAAGTAATGCTGTTGTGGTAAGAACCAGTAACCTCATATGTAGGTAGGGGTTATAAGGTTAAGAGACGGAGAGAGATGAGGCTAGGTGACGGGCAGACAGAGAGGGGGAAAGAGGAGGTGACCACAGACACGAAGGAGGAGACGCTGTACAGAGAGAGAGAAGGCGCGGGGAGATGGAGGTGAACCGAGGAAGGAAAAAAAAGGATATTGTGAGAAAAGTCAAAGGGAAAGATTCGGAAAGAAAGAATGAGAAGGAAGAAGTGTGGACAGTCGGCATTCTCCTGTTCGCGATTACATGTAAAGTTCACTTTGCTGTATTGCACTAATGATGTAGGTTCACTTTTATCTGCATGACTCAGATACTTTTACATCGTGATATCTCGTGCTCAACAGAATTTCCAATAGAAAGACTACTACTGAGCAAGTCACATAGGTGACGAAAATTTTACAAGTTACCGACGTTGAATTTCACTTAACTGACAGGTTTGATGACTAATGCTGTCTGGAGCATAGGGAATCAAAACGTCATTCATGTGGTCATATATATAATACCAAAATCTCACTCAACCGAGCCCAGAAAAACTTTTGCAAGCGAACTATGGTCGTCTGCCTTGTATTTACTTAAATCATAAGCTCCGGGGATTATCTTATTGCCGATTTTCTCAGTTTCGTATTTCACACGAGCTCACTAATAAAATAAGTCTACAGAACATTCACACATGACAAGGAAACCATATCGTTATCATGATGAATATGGTAAGGAGCCACATGGGTTACACATTCACATTAAATACTTGTGGGTGGGCCCCATGAAAACGGGAAAGAGAAGAAATTAAATTAGTTCTGAGGATTTAGGGCATATTTGCTTTCAGCGGTGGCTCGTGGGTCATACTACCTAATGAGAAGGCTAATCAAAGTCCAAAAAAATCAACGGCATGCACTTAGCACTACAACAGCAACCTCGCGGAAGCTGGTAGTCACGATCCTGTAGGAAAAGCGCCACTCACGAATCAGACGTTGGAAGTAATGTAACCATTTGTGCGGAACTGAATAAATCTCACATCTTTGATAAAATATCCCCACAGGATCACAAATGTGTACTAAGACCTACATCCTATCCAGTGAAACACATGAGTCCAGTACTTGTCGCAATCGAAATCTGACCCCAGAGCGTCAGCGCATCTGCATCCATCCACAACTGATGTCGGATAGCAGCAGTGTCCCTCGACACCAGCGACAGAACGTCATCACCCAACGAGATCTGCCACCAGAGTGCCAAAAATCTCTGCTCCTTCACCCTTCTGAAGGTTCTGAAAATGAAGTCCATCCACCTAAAACTTTTCTCAGGGAATTTAAAAAGAAACTAATGCTCAGCCAATAAGATAAACAGGGATCGACTCTCCAAACCTCCGAACAAACTTTAGAAGTGTCCCATTTGAAGTTGCCAAACCAGAACGGAGAGAACATCTTGTATGGTACCTGTTTATATTCAGGTAGCTTTGAAATACCGTCGTCGAATCGTTTCGGAAAAACGCATAAGTTTTGTCCCTGGGCATGGCAGGACGCCGTATGTATAACTTGACGCGGAACCGAGAAATGACATCGAGCCCACCGGAAATGTGTTCTTCAGTCCGGCTGTTCAGTCTGTACCTAACCAAGCCTCTGCAAAGAAATGGCGATATCTGGAAGTAAGGCCTCTCGATCGCGATGTGCCTATGGTTAAAATATTCCCGCTTTCCTACTCGGTAAGTTCACCAGCGTAGAATGTTACGCTTATGAAGGTGAGCGATTTTGCCGCATGGAAGTGATGTGAGGTCTGATGAAATTGTTATACAGCTGACGCTATGGGGCCCGGCTCATGGCGTGCAGCAGCAGGTCCGCCTAGAAGACCGGTATAGGCGAGTGCAGGTAGAAAGACGAGCAGCGTCGCCAAAAATGGAAGGCTGGGAATTTGCACGGCTGACACTCTCATGGCCTCTGTGCTGGAGCCAATGCCCCAAGAGATGGGAGAGTGTCACACAAGCTGAAACGTGGCTTCTTGCAGCTCTTCAAGAATCTGTAATGATTGACAGTCAACTATTGAAGTAAAACTGAACACATCTGCGATCTCATAAAGATAACACACATCTGGTGACACAACAATAATTTCAATATGTATAAAACCACAGAAATTAATGTTCCACAGCGAATAAATATTTTCACAGTTAATATCTGAATTAAATGCTGATGTGATTTCAGCAAACGACATCTCAGATGAGATTATTGCACTACAGCTATTATCTTTGAAAGCTGTGTTTTAGCATCTATTTTTAGTTCTTAATTTATTGTGTTTCTTACGTCTTTTCGTTAGGCAAATGTTTGTCACAACATCTAATCCTCCACACTTACACACCAAATGAATACAGAATCAGTTATCAGTTCCTCCCGTTTTGTCATACTTGTGTACTTTTTTAACGAGCAGTTTAGTACTGTGTCAGTAACTTTATTTAAATATTAATTACAATGAATAATAAAAAACCAAGGTAATTTAAAAAGTGCTCGTCACATGTGTTAGCTGACACTACCATTGTAAAAGAGTGCCAAAAGACGCTTCTGACAAACAGATCTAAATAATTAACAACAGTGTATCATCCTTTATCAACAGTGCACTTGCACAAGAATATAGGCTTATTTATAAAACCTTTATTTATATTTGTTGTAAATGGTCTGAGGATGACCAAATGCTTACAGTTTTCCATGATTTAAATATTGTTGTAATATATTACTTTAGTCTGAGATGTGATCAGGTGGAGTCAAATGAATATCTAGAACATAAGAACAATATCTGCCTGATGGCGACAGTCTTCAGGCAGTGGAGAAGCAGACAGTAGCAGAAGACTACAGCAATCAAGTGTAGACAGAGGGAATGAAGAGCTAAAGTGAGTGAGTGTGGAGGCTTGGACGTTCGTTCAGGAAGAAGGCAGACCTGCCTGTGGTATAGGATGATGTCTGATTGAGTGGTAATAAATTGTGGGTGGTGAACAGCCACTGAGAGACTGTAACTTACGAAGAGACCTTATATTTCTAGAGGTCTGAATGTGCTCCAGAATAGGAGTCTCATTTGTCCTCCGTGTATTACAGAACTAAGGATAGACAGAGTATGAGTTTCTATTCTTTTTAACATGTGTGTTAATTTGTGAATCATCATGTTGAGATCTGAACTGTTTTGACCTGGCGAATGTTTCGTGTGTAGTGATAACAAAATGGACTCAGTTTCCAATTATCATTGATGACTATTATGTTTGGGAATTTGGTACCATTTTCGTAATGCCCTCAACATAGCTTTAGTGCATTTTATAACGGTACTTGCTATCTGTATTTTAAGAGAATATTGTAGAACCATGTCCTGGTTATTTGACATGTACTTTATTGAGTAAACATTAGTCAGTGCAATGCTCTGGTGTCTGCGCCAATTACAGACGTTAGAACAGATCCTTTTCTATTAAATTATTTATTTAATTTTTATTTTGTATTCGCTTGTATTTTACCAAGTCACAGTTCTAGCCGATTCATAAACTATTTCACGGTAGGATAACAGCTACGAGTTATCATCTGCAGGGAATTAGCTGCGAGGCATAAAAGAAGAGGTGCCCGACTACAACGAGCTATTCATTTTAAACAGAGCCGTGGATGGCCCAAGCACCTAAAGGATGAGTAACTGCAGTTAAAGACACAACAGGTTCGCTCGTTTGGGATGCTATTTCAAAGAGCAAATACACTAGTAGTAATCTTAGGTACTGTCACAAGGGCACAAAAGATTATGTGCATTTCTTGAAAGTGCTACACGAAATCTTGATACCAGCATTACAACTCAGGACGTTAGAACTGCCTATATTCAGAAGTTCTACACCCCCCCCCCTGCCCGCCCAGCATTTGGAAGCATAAACTCCCCGCCCCCCTGCACCATGACTCACAGCTTGTTTCCTCATGCTGTCCTGCACTTTACCCTCTGGTTGATGTGGCCATACAGAAATAGCTATCAGTCGAAAACTCATTTACTTCAGCACTGATCATGCTTTGACTGTACCAGTAGATGTATCTAAATTGCAAACAGATCATGGTAAGAAATAGGTATCATCACTTCCTGTCGAGCCTTTCGCCCACTCCAACGCAAGGTCGGCCATGTTAATGTGGATGTGGCCATCTTAGTGTCAGAAGGCGGCCAAATGTCAAATGTCCTTCCTGTCGCTACCCTCCCCCCCCCCCCCCAAGATAGTATTAGTGTACCCAAGCTGTCTGTGTCTAGTGTACGGAATGAAATAGTGTGAACGTTTTCAAATGTCTGTGAGTCATGTAACTGAGGCGTGATGTGGGAACCACTCCAGTATTCTCCAAATGGGGTGTGGGAAATAGCCTAAAAACCACATCTAGACTGGCCCACACACCAACAGTTGTCGTTAATCCGCCAGGCCGAAACGATCCGCGGCCGGCACGCCTACCTGAGTCCAGGAAGCAGCGCATTAGCGATCTTGGCTAACCTGGAGGGTTGCATATATTAACTACTGATCATATAAAATTATTTCTGTTTCTGCTTGAGTTCTATGTCAACTCTTTGCAGTAGAGTCGTGAAAATGAGTATCTCATGAAACAGACAGACCACCGGCTAATATATTTCAAGCTTTATTTGACCACATTAGAAAGGATGTACTACAACACGATTCATATTTTGGTTTCGTTTGCTGTTTCCTGTAAAATGAACTCAAATTTTAGTGTTACTTGTCATAATAGCAGAGACTGTTTCTAACCCATTACACAGTCGAAATTCTGCTCACTGAGAGTCAAGCGACAACAAGTCTCATAACAGACCGCTCTTATCATTAGGATTTTAGGCGCACACATTTCCGTAATCGAGTCTGCGAATTCACTTTGGTCGTTTATTACATGCCATCTAGCACTGGTATAGAGGGTGTTACAAAAAGGTACGGCTAAACTTTCAGGAATCATTCCTCACACACAAAGAAAGAAAATATGTTATGTGGACATGTGTCCGGAAACACTTACTTTCCATGTTAGAGCTCATTTTATTACTTCTCTTCAAATCACATTAATCATCGAATGGAAACACACAGCAACAGAACGTACCAGCGTGACTTCAAACACTTTGTTACAGGAAATGTTCAAAATGTCCTCCGTTAGCGAGGATACATGCATCAACTCTCCGTCGCACGGAATCCCTGATGCGCTGATGCAGCCCTGGAGAATGGCGTATTGTATCACAGCCGTCCACATTTGGTACCGGGGTTGCGTAGACAAGAGCTTTCAAATGCCGCCATAAATGAAAGTCAAGAGGGTTGAGGTCAGGAGAGCGTGGAGACCATGGAATTGGTCCGCCTCTATCAATCCATCGGTCACCGAATCTGTTGTTGAGAAGCGTACGAACACTTCGACTCAAATGTGCAGAAGCTCCATCGTGCACGAACCACATGTTGTGTCTACTTGTAAAGGCACATGTTCTAGCAGCACAGGTAGAGTATCCCGTATGAAATCATGATAACGTGCTCCATTGAGCGTACAAACTGACGAAACGAAAATGAGCTCTAACATGGAAATTAAGCGCTTCCGGACACATGTCCACATAATACCTTTTCTTTATTTGTGTGTGAGGAATGTTTCCTGAAAGTTTGGCCGTACCATTTAGTAACACCCTGTATATTCCACTCCTTTACTGCACTGTCACGTCAATTCATACTGGTTCAATTTCATAACACTTTTTCTATCCATGTCAATTACTAAATATTAAACATTCGTAATACCTGACTTCAGTGATCGCTAGGGTTAAGCCATCCAAATTTATATTAATGCATTTCCTTTCCCAGTGGCTATTTTGCGTGTGACATACTATGTAGTCAATCTGGATAGATTGTGGGGCTGGGTAGTCAGAGAGGGCCACGGCAGTGGGTAGCTGCTGTCCAGTCAGGACCCCTTGGAGCTTCACATCGCCTTTCAGACGAGAAAGCGAGGGGATGAAGTGAAGTGTGCGCTAACGACACACGCTATGCGGTAACTGAATGCTTTGTTTGGCCTGGGTGCCTAGAAGGCAATCTTTAGCCGTTTCTGTCATTTTACATAATGCACAATATGGGGTCGATTCTAGGTCCTCGCATAATGTGCCACGACAAGTTCGTGGACTGGAGTAGAATCTTGGTTTTTGCAAATTGTGTCTTCCAGTGAAAGCACATTTCAAAAGAACTTTGTTTTCCGCCAACGAATGGCCTTCCTCGAAAAGCTGTGGAGGCGGAAGTCAATAATGTGGCACGACGAGTACCAGGACTGGAGTAGAACCTGAGTTTTTACAAACTGTGTCATCCAATCAAAACACATTTTAAAATAACTTTGTTTTCCGCCAACGGGTCGCCTTCCTGGAAACGCTGTGATCTTCGACGTCAGCCTCAGATACTGATCTGAGAAGTGACACTGCTGCATTGTATTCAGGAATTTTTTTCTGTCTTTGTACAGAACAGGGCCAAGTTTCTGACACGATTTGGGGTAGTAAACACTCTCCTGCATAAAAAAGTTTACGAGGGCTCCTCATAGGTTAATCTTTAAAATATGCGGCAGGGAAGGGGAAACCTCGTCGCCACTTTTAAAGAAATTCAGACGTGGAGACTAGCACATTGGCTGAGGTGAAAAACTTAAAATTTCGGGTGGCATACAGAATTGGTTAAGAACTGGGTATGTGGAAGTTGAGAATTGTTTAATATTGAAAATCTTTACCTGTGTGGGATGTTATTTTGTTGACACCATTGTCACTGACCTGCATTTTGCAGAGCCTTTCTAATTGATAGACAATACTTACACTGATTTGAGGCGAGAATAAAGGAGTGTGTTTTCTGGAGAGAACTCTTCGGCTGCAGATTCTGAAGAGAGCACATGGGCTGCAGGGTCTGGGGAGAACTGATGTTCCCGCAATCGGTTGTTGATGTGTTGCAGACTGCACCATCAAATGGCTCTGAGCCTTATGGGACTTAACATCTGAGGTCATCAGTCCCCTAGAACTTAGAACTACTTAAACCTAACCAAACGAAGGACACCACACACATCTATGCCCCAGGCAGGATTCGAACCTGCGTCCGTAGCGGTCGCTCGGTTCTAGACTGAAGCGCCTAGAACCGCTCGGCCACCCCGTCCGGCAGACTGCAGCAGATCACGGCATTCGCAGATCTCCGCGCTGCAGGGTGTAGTCTCGATGTAGCGTTCGCACAATATATGTCTTGCCCATCATCCAGTCATCTGTTCCAAGTGAAAGACAGTAGGCGCAGCAAAGTTGAGGCTGACAAAAGAGAAATTCTGACTTCAGCGGCAATCGGGCTCTGAAATAGCTCTAATGTGACAAGTGTCAGACCGGCACCCGAACCCATATGTCCCGCTTATCGCGAACGGTTGCCTTAACAACTTCGGCTGTCTGAGCACGCTTGCCATCCAGTCCTAATTCCCTTGTGTTGTGCTGGTGATGTTTGGTTTGTGAGGCGCTCAGCTGCGTGGTCATCAGCCCCCGCACAAAATCCCTGTTTTTACACAGTTCAATTTTTTCGTAATCCAGTCCAGCCACTGTCAGGAATGATGATGATGATGTGGATGCAATGATGAGGTCCATACAAACACACAGTCCTCAAGGCAGAGAAAATCCGCAATCCGGCCGGGAATCGAACCCGGGACCCCGTGATCCAGTGATCCAGAATCAGTAACGATAGTCACTGGACCACGAGCTGTGGAAACCCCCTCCCCCTCCTTGGGTTGTGTCACGGTGTCTCTTCCCATTATTCTCATTGCTCACTGCTTCACCTGATTCCCACAAGAGGTCAAAGAGTGTATCTGCTCTGAAGGTATCACTGTATGCCGTCAAGGCGCATATATTTATATGTGTTGTGTCTTTTCTTTTGGTCATACCTAAAAGAACAGGCCTTAGTCATACAAATAAATGCGTATGTGCTCTTCGGTCGACCTCTTACGGCAATTAACGCGAAGCTGCAAGCAAAGAAGGTGATGGATAGGGGATACTAAGAACGTCGTGTGTGACAAGTCGGGAAGGCTACCGCACGCGTTAAAACGGAAAGTTTTAATTGTAGCCACTGAATTTATTCCAGTGCCTTACAACTAACGTCGAAATTTATCTGTGATCATGCCGAAAAAACAGACACCACACATATTTTAAAATACTGAACTTCATCAATCGCTTCTGAAATATCTTTCTCCTCTTCAAGGGACACACTTTTCTAGTATTATTGTTGAAAATTATTCTGTCAAATTACTGGTGCAGGTAGTATGCTGCACACATGGTTGGTAGCACCCCCTAGTACGATGAAAATGGCTCTGAGCACTATGGGACTCAACTGCTGAGGTCATTAGTCCCCTAGAACTTAGAACTAATTAAACCTAACTAACCTAAGGTCATCACAAACATCCATGCCCAAGGCAGGATTCGAACCTGCGACCGTAGCGGTCTTGCGGTTCCAGACTGCAGCGCCTTTAACCGCACGACCACTTCGGCCGGCTAGTACGATGAAATCTCGTCGTCTCGGATGAGGCGAGTGCTAACGCACGCCTAGCGTTTCTGGGAAGCGTCAGTTAGTATTTTATCTCTAACAAAAGTTCACCACGCCGTGATCCGCCATCTCCACACGTTGATCGCAAGGACTTTGAAACACCCTGTGTAAAGAAAGCTCTTGTACAGATTTGTTTCACTGGCGAGACTGTATGACAGATCTGCGTTCACCGTTAACTGACAGACACTGGGATAAACAAGGCCGCCATATAACTTGAAGAGCTACCATTCAGAGTAGAAACTGTGAATATTGTTCATCCACTAACTAGTCCTCTCTCAGACACTTCACAACTATTCGCAAGGCAATAATCTAATAAAGTAAGTGTGCAAATAAACAAGAGTAGTGAGCAGTAATTAAACTAAGCAGGGGGTGAGAGATGCATAATAAGAGTTTGTGATAACGACTTAATGATTTTTGAAGCACATCATGACACATTCCAAAGAACATAAATGATAGTGTCCAAAGCATTAACCGATCATTTCCAGATTAAACTATCTCTCACTCAAGAATAGCAACGAGTCTGATATTGGCTGTCAGTAGTCCATTATCTGGCGAGACGGCTGACATATACTGGGAGCAGACAAAAATATGAAAACACCTTAAAGCACAATACATTACCAAGTAAGGAAACGGTAGACATTCAAACCAGCTTCCATTAGTTGTCGGAATGGATAAATACAGGTCTCGTATGTTTTTCAAGGAAATCTCATCCCAGTAGTCCTGCAAAATAGTGGTAAGTTCAGGTAACGATTACGGAGGTGGTTGTCGACCACCCTCCCTTCTATCCAAAGACCACAAAATCTCAGTGTAAACTACACTCATCCGATCAAATGGCGTTCTTAAGTTATGCTCCAGATTTTGCGGCTTCGGTACCATGTTTTCCTTTTACGGGCATTTCCATCACTGAGAGTGGTTTCGGAATTCCAGTACGTCCTACAATTCCTTTCTTTGGGAGCTGTCTTCTGGGAGCTTCCATCCTGTTGTTTTGATACTGACCAACTTTGGGAGTGCGACTTTGAGCTCTACAGTGACTTCGGTACTTTTCGCTCGTTTATTTGTCTTCACAACCCTCTTCAGTGACCTTGTGTCACTATTACTCAACACACACTTTCTTCGGCATTCTGTCTTAACGTATGACCTTCCACTTCCCAATACTGCGCTATAAATATGGAGCCTCTAGAAACACCAAGCACTTCCGATACTTTGTTTTCGGAATCACCCCACGAGTAGCCACAGTTTGCTCACATTAAAGTCCACTGGGATTCAGTATAACTGACAACTATGCAGAACATTATTCTGACCAGATTGAAAATTGCATCTTATTCAGGACGTTCCACAGGTGCCATTCGTGGCCTAATGCAACAGCTGAACGTGCAGTCTTGGCTAGCATCTTTATTCATGTCGAAGCACGCATTTCCCATTGTATTTCCATATTTATTCCACCCCTGTAGTTCTCTAGCTGAATTTCATATGGCACCTATGGAACCGCCTGCAGAAAGCCAGTTGCGATATCATTTATTTGGTTATCAGAATCACTGTACACCCACTATACAAGGATGCCCAGTTGTGTCATCGTTTTCAAGGCTTAACGACATCACGACATGGTATACTATTTTACAGTGTCTAGTCCACTAGGAATCGAAATATATCTCTATGATTACGACATGGGCGACTTAAACAGAATGTTATATGGATGAAATGTTTTTTGTAGAAAGCGATGTTGTGTTTAATGGTGTGCCGATTGTTTGGCAATTAGGGTCAGTCAGTGTACGAATGCAGCGTCTACCGACAGTAGGTACTAAGTTGTGGGAAGCACTGCCCTAGAATGGTTTGCTGAGACTCAAGGAATGCGGCGTAGTAGGCTAGGATGTTGCCCGGTAGTGGTTCAATAGTCTTGACGAATTGTGGCACAGTTTTAAGTGTGATTTGACAAAAATCTGGTAAACATCACAAATGAAGGAATGCTCATGGGCAGGTCTGTTCTATACATTGTTTTTACCCGTCAGCGTATTGAGTATCTGCATTTCATCATACTGTACTAGTTGGAGCGTATTATTTAACTCAGTAACTGAAAGGAAAACTTTTTAAAAAATCAGATGTTTATGTTAAAACAAAACAAATACATTTAGTGGCTAACTGGCTGTCAGTACAAAATTGCTAGAAATATGTAATAAATTTTACGTATCTCTTATTTTCCAATCTCAGATGCATACCTATGCCAACGGCCTTGCCGCAATGGTAACACCAGTTCCCGTCAGATCACCGAAGTTGAGTACAGTCGGGCTGGGCTAGCACTTGGATGGGTGACCATCCGGTCTGTGGAGCGGTGTTGACAAGTGGGGTGCACTCAGCCCTTGTCAAGCAAACTGAGGAGCTACTTGAACGAGAAATAGTTGCTCCGATCGTAAATTGACAGACGGCCTGGACAGCGGTGTGCTCATCACACGCCCCTTAATATAAGCATCCAATGACGGCTGTGGGTTGAGGTACCGTTGGGCCTTCATGGCATGATCGGGAGGAGTTTAGTTGCATACTTTTACAGTATGGCTAGTTTTGATCTCTCTCCATCATCTTCAGATACATGTTGTGGCGCCATCATCCCGTCCGGTGTGTGTTGGAACTATACGAGTATATCGGTATATTCTGAATATGATCTAGCAGGGGGATTGAACGTAGCCATACCATAAAAATATGGAACTGAGACTGATTCAAAAGAAATTCAGACGTGGAGACTAGCATATTGGCTGAAGTGAAAAACTTAAAATATCGTGTGGCATACAGAATTACTTAAGAACTGGGTATGTAGAAGTTGAGAATTGTTTAACATTGTAAAACTTCCTTGGTGTAATGTATGCATCAAAATAACAATAAACTGTTAAATAACCTTTTGTCTGATACTGCTTTATTTCCGAGTTATGATGCACAATGTCATTTGTGGAAGGCATTCCATCATTGGCCAGTACAGGCTTTTTGAGAGTCTTGTTCGCCTGCAAAAGACAGACGATGCTTTGTCGACGGTGCCCCTGCACGGTTCAGTTTGGAAGCAAGAGAGTATATCTATGCTGCTTTCCACGGTAACTAGACACGTCGTGTAGGACCAGTTGCTTGGCCCTTCAGATCCACGGATCTCAACATCTGGACTTCTACCTATGGGGCCGTCTCAAGGAGCTCGTCTATGGTGTTGTAATTGAAGATGTGGGACAAGTACAGCAGCGAAATGAAAATGGCTGTGCAAATCTAGAGATGAATGGACCCTGCAACATTCCGAGATCGGTTAGTAGCCGAGCATGTCACTGTCTTCGTCTTCATGAGCATCATGTTAAACATGTCCTGGAGTAAACGTACATTACGTACTTGAGTCGAATTTTGGGTCCCCTCCGTGTCGTTGCTTTCCGAGAAGAAGTGATTTTATTTGGTTTACGTTGTGATTCCTTCCGTACTTCATGACTCTGTAATAAAGCAATTTTACATATACCCAACATTTGTAAAACTCCACCCAATGGGGGGGGGGGGGGGGAGAGAGAGAGAGTTTTAGTTTTACGAATCAAAATTTACGAAGTAAACAACTACTTTTTATTTATCCGTAACCATTTTCCACCCAAAAATGAGAGCATGGATTTTCTTGAATTACAGCGCCAACTACCAAGAATCAAAACAAATGTTTCAGACAAAATGTACTTAGTTTCTTATGTAGAATCTGATTCTGCAATGAAAAATGCGGGTTCCCATTTGAAATTTTGAAGGTGCCTCCCACCGCACTCCCAGGGGTCAGGGGTGCAGGGCTAATTTTAGCAAACAGCAGATGTCCCCCTCGAAAACAATCTGCACATTTTTTCGTATGAAGCTTATTTTTCGAGTTATTCTGGTTTGTTAACTTAAAATTTACACCCTGTATAACGGCTGAATTCTTACGCGACGAATATGTTTTCTGTACTAAATAAACTTCGTGGTTTAAAGTGAAAACAGGAACGTGTCTATTTCCTACAGAAAAAGAGCTCCAAATTTTTTTTCTCTTAGTTAGAAGTGGATAGAAACCGAAAGCTATTTTCACGTTGGCTAAAGTACAGATTCTGATAACAGGCGCATACCAGAATGTTCATGTAGACATAACGCTACAATACCGAAACCGATAAACCCTGGATTTTTATGACTGTTTCTCTAAGACTACGCTATCTGGTGAGTTACGCAACTGATCATGAGGTATTTTTGTATTCAAAGTTTCATTGAGTGTACCGGGAATGTAACTACAGCATACGGTGCGTATTCCTCAGTAGGCTTGCGTTATCCGGGGCTGGCAATCACACCTTGCTAAGTGAGAAGCCCGTACTTTCCTAGAGTTTTAAATACGCATTTGGGTTGCCGCTGCTTCAAAATACAAGGCGTTAGTTGTATTCCGTGTATGAAAACATCTATATGAAGCGGCCATTTCCAGGTTTTCACTAAGGCCTCATTGTTATTAGCCGTAGTTTGCACATGAAAGTATATTCGCAACGGTAAAAGGGTTATAATGAACAACGACCTAGCAGTAAGGTATCCAACTGCCACCACTAATGAAACTGCTCGTTCAGTATTATGCTAAGAGTATCCTCTGTGAATGCTACGAATTTTCCCGCAAAATGTATTGTAAAATCAGTTGATCTCATTTTCTCAGTTTTACTTTGTAAGGTGATTTCCTTTCACAACTAGTAGTAAGAATTTAGAATGATCGATACCACTGATCATTAAGTCACCCTGATTCATTAGAAATTGCGTTTCATGAGAACTGTTTGAGGATGCGTATGTACTGAATTTTGTTACTGTGTATTAATCTTTTGCTGTGTTTCAAGCACCCAGCAATATTACCCAGTACCAGATTTGACAGATCACTAACATTCGATTCCACCTCTTTAATGATGACAGTTTTCTCATAGGTATCGCCTCTGTCTGTATGCAGCATTTCCTTACAGTTCCACCTACTAGTGCCTTTGTGATACCGTGTTCATAGCATTCCCCTAGCAAAAGTATTATTTTGTTGTTCTTATTTGCCCTTTGTGCGTATTTCGTGATCTATCGTGTAAATAAACTCAATAAACTCCATTAATATTCCTTTGGTTATTAATGTACCAGTACAGTCGTTAACAAAACAATATTTCATTAATCAGTAAGTTACATTACGTGTATCGAATGCCACATACATCTAAACAAATTGTGGCATCAGTTACATGCACGAATGAGACATTGCCGTCGAAATGGCTGGAACTTTCAGTGATAGCAATTTGATATACATACAAGAATATTTCCATCATTCCGGTCACTGAACTAACATGAAAAGGTAACTACAGTTATTTATTGTAAACGATAAATTTTCTTCTAGAGTTTATTACGTCTGCACACAGTAATATAATGTTTGATCTTATCTAATCGGTGGATATGATAAATGGAACGTAGCACGCTCGAATTACGACACAAGCTATTTTAATTGCTGCACTCGCTATACATTATTAATGACGCCTTCCCTCTGCCAACAACAAGAGTTAAATGTTCCACTTAATAATACCATTGTGCACTGGCACCATGGTAATCGAAAGCCTTATTTTTCACGTATTCATTAGCATTCAGCGGATTAATTTAAGTAATGTACATAATGAAGTTCACGAATATAGCGAGTACTGCAGACTGAAGACATTTCTGATGATTTAAAGGCTGATTGCAGGGTTCTGGATGTCGACGACGACTGAATAATAGTGAAAACTTGTCTCTTGAATTGTTAATGAGGAACTAATATGTAAAAGCACGCACCTTGTATTTAAGTATTCTTCGAAATTATGAAATTGGAGCAAGTGATATCTCTTACTGATCAATGTCTCCATGTAATCAGAAACATACACTAATTCATGACTCGTATAAACAACCTGGTGCTTGCTTTTTGGGAATCAACAGCGTCTTGAATACTGTTATGTTTTCGATTTGCGACTTTGCATTTGTAATTGGCATACTATTACACGCTATTTGATCTCCACAAGTATCTGTGTGCTACAGACCACCTGGCTTTGAGGCTAGTCAGTGCTCCGTATGTCCAATTAGTGACGATTGGATCGGCTCGTTCTGGAATGTGTGCAACTGGCAGTTACAAATGACAACGTTGACGCCATCTGAACAGAGATATGTGAGAAAGAAACTGACTAACAATGCGGCCTTTGTGCATATAAGCAGTCTATTAAAATTTCACAAACTTTTCTTCGTTTTCCGCAGATGTTCACAAATGATGCTTCTAACACCGCTGCTATGTCATGTCCTTAGAACTCTTGTTATTGTAAAATAAGGTACTGAAAATCTTGCAGTTCTTTCTGCAGTTAAATGTACAAACGTATCCCGTATAGAGTCATCGAACAGCAAACTGGTGAAATTCCGCGCTGTGTCACTTTATGCTTTGTTCTGATGGTGTTACACTGGCACAAAAAAAAAAAAAAAAAAAAAAAAAACTGTCAAAAAATCGCTGCACAGAGAAGGAGTTGTACGACATAAACGAAATTTGTAGGCGTGCTTCTACATCTGAAAGATGATGTCTATTCAAATTTCGCAACCTTAGCATAAATTTGGCACTAGTAATGCTACTATGAGATTCAAATCATATTTACTTTGAAATACACCCTGTAACGGTCATGAGCATTAGTTACGTTTGAGACTAGAGGTGGTAAGTTGATGAATACCTTTATGGTGAATAAGGTGTCATTCTCTACTCTTCGCTGAGTTTGAACGATGTCATGTAATAGGGTTACGAGAAGCTGTATGTTGCTTTTACATTGTTGGAGAAAGACTTGGCAGTAATACTGCCACTGTATATAACTGCTGGTAGCGGTGATAACGAGAATATACACTCACAAGGAGGTCCGGCTCCAGATGGCCACGTGGCACTGCCAAGAGGGAAGAGCATCGTGTTCGTCGCATAGCTCTGACGCGTCACCGCAGCACCAATTTCAGCAGTAGTTGGCATCACAATGACACAACGAACTGTTACAAATTATTTACGTCAAGGACAACTCCATTCAAGCCGTCATGTAGAGTGCATTCCATTGACTCCAACCCACCGCCATTTGGGCGATAGCTCAGCGGAGGGCAGGGTGGAGATCTGTTGTAATTTCTGATGAAAACTGGTTCTGCCTCGGTGAAGTGACGGGCGTGTGTCGGCTAGAATGCCTACAACCATCTTGTCGGTGTACTAGACATACTGCACTTGGAGATATGGTGAGAATGATGGCAGGATCTCTGTCCTGTGGTTGTCCCAAGCACACTGCGAATCTGTACGTCAATCAGGTCATTCGGCCTGATGTGGTGCGACTTATGAACAGCATTCTAGAGAATGTTTTCGAGGATGATGCTCGTCCATAAACCACTGCTGTAACCCAACATGCTCCACAGTGTCGAAATGATGCCTTGGCCTACTCGACCACCAGATGTGTCTCCATTCGAGTACATATGGGACATCATTGGACGAGAACTCCAGCGTCATACACAAACAGCACTATCCGTCCGTGTATTAGCCAACCAAGTGCAAGGTATATGGAAATCTATCCCACAAAATCTCATACAGTACATGTACAACACAATGCATGCACGTTTGCATGCTTGCTTCCAAGATTTTGGCGGTTGAACCTGTTATTGATGTGCATTTCACGTTTGCAATGGCTTATCTAGCGCATACATTAACCTGTGATCCTGAAATGTTAATCATTTATGTTACCTAGACGAATATAATTCCGACATTTCATTACTCTGCATTAATTATTTGTTGGTGATTCGATTTTTTCCGTTAGCGTGTAACTATCAGATATATTTACCATTTTCGATCATTACATGCTACGTAATTTGTATGTATTCACTTCGTTTTGCGACGTCCTACTTTTTCTAGTAAAAAGCGAACAAGTCCTTGGTACGTTTGACTTCTTTCAGTCTTATGTGTTTTCAGCAGATTTCGTCCTTCTTGCATTTTTTTTTTTTTTTTTTTTTTTTTTTTTTTTTGCATTTCGAACTGAATATATTTAAGTGATGTAACACTAAACCAAGATTTATACTTAAATGTATCTCGACGTTGACCCACTGCACACTCTGCCCCATACAAGGCACATTATTAAGCGTAGACAAGTTATATGGAAGTAGCGTTTTATCCCAGTAACGAGTTTTCAGACGATACTAAGAATTCTGAAATAATGCTTAATATTACAGCTGTAATTAAAAGTGCCCTCGTAAAGAACGCTTACAAAAGACGTTAACGTACCTAAGGCAGCAGTTATTTTACGTTGAGCACAGCGCTAAACTGAGTTAACGGAGAAAGGCACAATAAATGAATTGCACAGTCACCAGTCTAGAGCGTTGGTAACTGTGACTTTTCAACAAGGGCCAGTTTTCTTTACAGTATGCAATCCATTTACAGGACAAAGTTTCTGAGACGTAACAGTTGCAATCGATGCCGTTGCATCAATATCCATACAGTTTCTAAAAATTCAACTTCTCGCAAAAGACATCCACGAGGCTTTCAGTAACTGGTGTGCTATTTGCAAGTATACAATGATTATGAAGGCAGCATAATTTCTTTGTGTGTGTGTGTGTTTTGCCATAGGCATGCATAAAGTTTACAGGTAAAAGACATCATGTGTTGGTGACTATGATATATTCGTTTTAGAAATTTCTGAAGGTGATTTTAAACACATTTTTACATTCCATTCGTTGTATACAACAAGCTATAATTCGACACCCAGCAATTATAGTTGCAGAGTAATCCACTCTTTTGTTAACGTGACGGCTTAGAGTATACCTGCAGCGGTCATATCCGCAGGTTGGGAACAAATACGCAGTAGAAAAGCGGATAATATTGAATCGCATAACTGACACACACACACACATTAATAATTTGTACTTTTAATTAACTACAGGAATGAAGCAACCGCACGGTGCATCTTACTTTGCTTTCCCTTGGCGAAAATCTCGTTAAGCATTAATTATTCCATTTGAGCTTTGAACATCGTTATGACACTCTTCATAAATATTCTTTGAGCTGCTGAGTGAATATTTTTGTTGCTCCTAGCGAAAAGTTGTGGGACCTTGACGGACTTCCTGGAAGTTGTCTAGGATTACTGTCACTCTCTCCATTGCAAGACCCAAGTGCAGTCATTTCATAACTTTATTTGAAGGATAACTGTCCATCTTCGTGAACGATCGATAAGCATATCTGGTAACCAGTCAGATGTATTCATCGGATTAAGAGTACTACCTGGGTACTTTTCCTTCGCAAGTATTGTGAAACGGAGAGCTTATAATTTATTGCGATCAATTGATGACTTCCATGAGAAACGAATGCGTAGTAGACAACATATTACATTGCATGTACGTTCCACACACTTTACAATGATGGCCAGAAAAGTTGGTTGCTGATCCAATGCAACAAACTAGCATCTACTTTTCTGAGGATAGTGTCAAAGAATGTTGATATTGGAAAATAAATTGGTGGAATGTGACTTCAGATAGGATGAAACTTCCTTGCTGATGAAAACTGTGTGCGGGACCTCGACTCGAACTCGGGACCTTTGCCTTTCGCGGGCAAGTGCTCTGCCAACTGAGCTACCCAAGCACGACTCAGGCTCTGTCTTCACAGCTTTACTTCTGCCAGTACCTCGTCTCCTACCTTCCAAACCTTACAGAAACTCTCCTGCGAAGACGGGGCGTGAGTCGTGCTTGGGTAGCTCAGTTGGTAGAGCACTTGCCCGCGAAAGGCAAAGGTCCCGAGTTCGAGTCTCGGTCCGGCACATAGTCCTAATCTGCCAGGAAGTTTCATATCAGCGCACACTCCGCTGCAGAGTGAAAATCTCATTCTGGAAGCATCCCCTAGGCTGTGGCTAAGCCATGTCTCCACAATATCCTTTCTTTCGGGAGGGCTAATTCTGCTAGGTTCGCAGGAGGGCTTCTGTTAAGTTTGGAATGTAGGAGACGAGGTACTGGCAGAAGTAAAGCTGTGAAGAAGCGGCGTGAGTCGTGCTTGGGTAGCTCAGTTGGTAGAGCACTTGCCCGTGAAAGGCAAACGTCTCGAGTTCGAATCTCGGTCCGGCAAATAGTTTTAATCTGCCAGGAAGTTTCATACCAGCGCACACTCCGCTGCAGAGTGAAAATCTCATTCTTCAAGTAGGATGCTTTGCTTTCAGCAAAGGGGGCGAGAAAGAAAAACATCACCAATAGTTATTGTTCTGATTTTTTCCACATCTGTCTTTAAACCTGACAAGGTATTAGTATATATCACCTCCAATGATAAAGTGATCCGGTAAACTGTGTGGAAATCGAACTTCATTTACTCTTGCGATCTCCTCGGCTCTCATTAATGTAATTAGAACACTTCAGGTTACTTGAGGTACAGATCGGGAGTAAAAGCTGCCAAGTACTCGACGGCTGGCACAATTACTTCCTGCTAGTGCACATGCAAGATGATGCAACCCAGCACGCAAATAACCACCCTCTTCACCGCACGGGTATGGGGGTGGGTACAGTATATCCACGCACGCCATCCCTTCAGCCAAACTTGCGTGCCTTTTGAAACCACATCTCTCTGGCTCTATTTACAGGCTATGCTGCTCGCACGCGTTTATACTGCCGTAGTGTGCACAAAACCCATTAACTCCTAATTACAGGTGCATCACACAACCTCTTCGGTGCGTTGCTCGTCTGACAGCGGAGTATGGCGATCAAACAAGGGTACCGGTTTCCTAGTGTTGGCGTAAACAGTAGAGGGAGAAATGTGGTGTAATGTGGGAAGTAGAAGTCGTTTAAATATTTAGATGACGTAAAAGTTCAGAAAATAGATGAACTGAAATGTAGATGAATATCCTGGTAGACTATGGGAAGGGGATTTTTGGCCCTAAACACCACGAAAAGAATTTTTTCCCTTAGAAGATTAGAGGAGAGCTTGAAGAATGGTCATAAATGCTTTGCAAGAAAACATAAATCAAAAGCAATTATATTTCATGACATTTCTACTAGCACGGGAACGATACGTCTGGACCTCGCAATTTTATAATAATAAAAGAAAAACGGACATCCCATTGTCTCTTAACTGGATAGAAAGGTCAGATCATAATTTTGGCGTTCCAAGAACCCTTCTATACAACTCAACGTATATACTTGTTTAATTAGGACCTATGTTGAATCACACAGCAGCTTCATTTTCAGACAACCTGTTAGATTTTTGCGCATACCTGCAGATGCATGTAGAGTAAGTTCACAAAGAATGTGACAGTTATCCGAAATCGAATACTCTCAATATTGCTACATCCTACGAATAACAGGCCATTGCTACGTGATTCAGTTTTCTGAACGCTGTCTGCCAATCTGACGGCTTTGTTACGCGGATTTTGTCCTTCGAAAGCTGCGCAGTTGTAGAAATATAAAGAAATGTCAAAACGATACCGTCAAAGACGTTCCATTAGACATCGGTTCATTGCGTAACGTTAAGTTCATATTATCTTCAAATACTTTGCAATCAGAAATGAAAACAAGTGTACGATATTAAGGCGCTTTTTAATGATTTCATAGGAACACTTCATTTTGTATTACCTTTTATGTTCCCAGTTTCGGTGCAATTAAGATTACTTTATGAGGAATGGGTAAGTTGCTACCAAGTGGTCACAGTGAATAAGTGTTAAAGCCTAATATCAGCTACACTATATGTACGTTTGGAGTTGGGGATATTTAGTCGCCAGATAATTGTTAAAATCCATGGTAAACCTTCACATATCCTTTATTTTCAGCAATTCTCTTCGCTACTAGTTTCGGTCAAATGACCATTATTGAGCATGATATGTCATAAACGGATGGAAAGTTATAGTGAGAGTAATTTCCTCTTTTGAGCCCACCATAGTAGTAAAATATTTTTTTACAGTAATAGCTGTTTACAATAGTTTTCGTGAAGAAGCAAAGTTCACAGCGTCAGCTAGTAACAGAACTAGCTGTCGTTGTGATTCTTCAGAAGATTCGAAAATATAGGCTATTTTAAATTTCCCGCCACGGATCGAGGAATTTACCGTCTCCCGTATTTCCAAAATACTCTCCGGAAGTGAATGTTGGTCATATTGCCTTTAGTCGAAATGCGTCTATATCCACTTAAAATACGTACCCTCTTTCTCCGGTTACCCTGACGTTGTTACAGTATAATGCAATTCAAATATCCTTTACAGTCTAATGTAACTTAGTTCAAATAACATCTAAATCGTCTAAGTCAAAAATAAGTAAGAAAGTTTGTCAAGTTCAGCCTAGGGCTAATCGCTGTGCCACAACGCTGTGTGATTCTCCTAGCACGTGTTCAGAATATTTAAGCTCTCATCCAGGTCACTATACTTACACTGAAGGATATAAGATGGAAGACAGAAAGAACAACGTGTATTGTTCGCTGAAACAAAGCTGACACAGCGCGGTGACTGATGGGAGCAACTGAAAATGGGAAATGCCATTATGATCGCTGCCATGAGGCACCGCGCCGAGTATCAACTTTGTTTGCGCGTGTTATAATTGTTATTAGAGCAGTCCCCACCAGCAGATGGTGACGTGAAAGAAACATTGGCGGCACAGAATTTGGGGGGCAGGGAGTGGAAGCGATAGTGATAGGTGGGGAGGGGAAATAGGATAGGAGGAGGAAGGAAGGTTCTGAAATAATATCCTGTCCATGTCGAGAATATTAATTGAGCAGAACGAGCTTGGTTACATAAAGGATAGGGAAGGAAATTGCAGGTGTTTGTTTCAATGAAACCGGCCTTCATTTGTACTGAGTGATTTACAGCTGGTAACATAGTGATGGGTGATAACATGGATGGCAACATGGGAATTCCACCCAACGTCCTCGCAAATGCGAGTCCATTGTTTCACCACTGCGCTACGTCCCTCGGTGAGTGGGTAAGTGGTGACTAGGGAGTGACGCGTCAGGAGAGGGAGGAGATTAGAGATGCACTGCAGCGTTTCAAGACAATAGATTCGCATTTATGCATCGAAAAAGCAATGACGGAAATAAAAGAAAGGTTAAGGAGTTCTGTAAAAGTCAGGGTGATAAGATTCGCTGATGCTACTGCTATGTTCAGTTACAGAGGGGAAGAAGTACAGAGCATTTTGATAGAAATGGTCGAATGAGCCTACACTGTCGACTGAGAGTAAACCGAGAAAGACACAAACTTAATATCAAGATTGAGACTACGAAGTAGATGAAGTGAAGGAATTCTGCGACATTGGAAGGAGAAAAAGACGTGACAGACAAAGAAAAGAGGACATAGATAGCAGAGTCGGACAGTTGAAAAGAGAATTTCTGGTGTAAGTAATTCTGATAATGTGAAATATAAGCCTTAATTTGAGATAGAAATTTCTGCGAAATTACGTTTACAGCAGATTCACATGGAAATTGATCATAGACCGTTGACAAACGGTAAAAGAAGAGAATCTAAGGGTTTGGTATGTAATACTATATAAGACTATTGAAAATTGGGGGCACTGTAAGCGGTAACAAATGAGGCGAGAAAGGGTTTTCTGAGAAATATTGACAAGAAGAAAGGAAAGGACGATATGATATAAGTGAAGATTTAACACACAATCTGAGTAGCCGCGTTAGATCGTTTGGAAATGGCGCCTTATAAAACATCAGATGACCAAAACGAATTGCAAAATAATTTGTATATGATATCTGTGTGGTGCGAAAAGTGGCAATTGACCCTGAATAAAGGCAAGTGTGAAGTTGTTCACATGAGTACTAAACGAAATCCAGTAAATTTCGATTACAGGATAAGTCACACAAATCTTAAGGCTGTAAATTCAACTAAATACTTAGGTATCCCAACTACAAATAACCTAAATTGGAACGATCACATATATAATGTTGTGGGTAGAGCAGACCAAAGACTTCGATTCATTGGTAGAACACTTAAAAGGTGTAACAGGTCTACTAAGAAGACTGTTTACACATCGCTTGTCCGTTCTATTTTGGAATAATGCTTTGCGGTGTGAGATCCGCACCAGACGGAACTGACGGATGTCACTGAAAAAGTTCAGTGAAAGGCAGCTCGTTTTATATTATCAGGAAATAGTGGATATAGTGCCAAAGACAACATACGTGGATTGGAGTGGCAATCATTCGAACAAAGGCGTTTTTCTTTGCGACGGGATCTTCTCATGAAACTTCAATCACCGCTTTTCTCCTGCGATTGAGAAAACATTCTGTTGGCACCCACCTACTTAGGGAGAAATGATCATTACGATAAAATAAGAGAAATCATGGGTCTCACAGAAAATTTTAAGAGGTAGTTTTTCCCGCGCCCCGTTCGAGAATGGAACGGTACAGAGATAGCTTGAAGGTGGTTCATTGAACCCTCTGCCAGGCACTTTATTGTGAATAGCAGAGTAATCTCGTATGTGTAGCTGTAGAAGGGAGGGTATAGAGCTAGAATTGTACAAGAAGAGAGACTGGGAGGTATCCAATAGATAATTGAGGACCTTGCACTAGGGTGCAAGTGGTACTCCGATGTGATGATAATGCCACACAAGGTGAATTTGTAGTAGGCCGCCACAAACCATTGAGGAGACTGAAGAAAGAGATAAGAAAAGATCGCATT